>NW_027507718.1:363150875-363895875 GCF_037356315.1 Lithobates pipiens | reverse complement strand
TTAGTGTTTTTATGGTTTATTCCCTGTGAAGTGAAATAGAGATGCTCCCTGATTACAACTGTATCTAATGCAGAGAGCACATGAGAGCCATGCTTTGTCTCATAGTAACACAAACAAACCGATTTACCTTAGGCTAATATTATGCAACTAGGGCAGGAAGAAAAACCGAAAACCATGCAATGAGAAGGTATAAAAGTCTAACCAGTATGGAACAATCAAGTAAACATGTTTTTTACAAAAAAAAGAACTCCTTTACGTCATTTTGGAACAACCTGAGACCATACGTGTATAAAGTATACAGTCACATACACCGATAAGTTTTGTTGCCTTGCAATGCTTAGGTCTCACCTTTAAAACACTTGTAGCTTTTGTATGAAAGGGAATTTCTATGTTTACCTTCCTTTTAGGTTTAGCATTGAGTTTCATGGGGGAGTGCTTTGCTTTTTTCTCACAATGGGAAAGTTTAAAAGGAATCTAGATTTCCTAATCTTTTTGTTCCCAAGCCCTTGATAAGAAGGTGACCCGTTGGATTTTAATCTAGTAACCTGGCCCTGTAAATATATACAGATACTACAGAATCTTATGTAATGTGATGGTCGCATAGGTAGGGATTTAAATTTTTATATATATATATATATATATATATATATATATATATATATATATATATATATATATATATATATATATATATATATATATATATATATTATATACATTTTATTTTTTCATTTGGACTAGAGTAGGGAATGTCTAACACTCCTGTCACTTTTTTGTCATGTGTGGTCCACAGATTTCCCTTATTTCTGCCCTGCATACACTACAGAAGGTGACAGAAAATCTCTCGAAAAAGAGGGGGACCTCGACACACAAATGTCATCAGAACAAGTGTTCATATTGGAAAATAGCCACTTTATTCAGTTCTGATAACAATGTAAAATGTTAATTCTCCTGTTAGGCAGGCCATACATGTTGCAAATGTCTTTTCTGCAACCACAGAAACAGCAGGGTTATAAGGGCAATCACTTACGCTGAGCCATTGTGCGCTGGAAGCCGCCCCCGGCCAGGAGAAGACATTGATTCTTGCTAGCGGTTATAGCGGCTGCTAGTGATAATCGTATGTAAAATCTGGCAGGGTGGTTGTACCCAAGTTGATTGGTCAATGATTGGGATACTTCTGGATCCTATATCTCTATTCCTAACTATCACCTTATTACTGTCTACATTACCTTTCCTATTTTCTGGTATTACTCCGTTCTGCCACATTAACGAGCATTTTGAAAGACGAGCATTTTTTTTTTTTTTTTAAATCCTGACTCGGTTTGCAAGTGTTTTCTCGCAAAACGAGCAGAATTCAAGCTAATGGGGTGTGCAGTGCCGCATTTGGCCAGGAGCGCCGGGAACACTCAGAAACACTTGGAAATACTCCGTTCCCAAGTGTTTCCAAGGATTTCCGAGTTCAGCCGAGCTGTTCCCGAGTATTTTCGAGGTTCTCTGGTGCCCCCCCCACCTCTGGCCACAAGCAATACTGCATGTGGCCAGAAGTCAATGCGGAACCAATGATCTTCGTTTCCATTGACTTTTATGGGGAAACTCTCTTTGATATGTGAGAGTTCCCCTGGAACGGATTATGCTCATAATCCAAGGTTCCACTGTATTTATAAAAGTGACCCAACATAGATTAAATCTACACACTATTCAGTTTATTGTTCCGAGTACAGAATAGTTATAGTATAGATTTAAGACATTGCCCACCCATGGGATATTACCAATTCAAGCCATGCTAAACACCACCCTCATGTACATATAGTTGTTCATAGAATTTCTCGCCTGTCAATGTTCAGACAGTTTTGATTACAGCTTTTTATAACAATACAAAGGCTATGACATCACTTTGACCCAGGCGCTAATTCTGTGGTTAACCCAAAACTAAACCAAGACTTCCAACTTCTCTAAAGAAACCTCTTTCTTACTTCAGAGCAACAATATATTTAAAGGAGTAATAACCCAAAACAAGAAATATACATTAGGAGGGCTCTTAACCATCTCTTTCGGTTAAATTTGGTACATTTACCTGGCCATACATGGTTTGAACAGTCTATGCCAGCCATTATTTCCTTTCTGGTGGCAATCATCACTGGGACAAATAAAGGGACTGAGTCTCCCCAAAGCAAGGGTTCTAACCTGTTTCTACTCTATCCAAAGCAAACCAATTTTTATAATTGATTCTATACAGAATTTATATATCGCCAACAGTTTGTATATGGCTTTACAAAATAAAACAAGGCAGTACATTTACCAACAGTTTAAAAGAGGGTTAGGAGGGCATTCTCAGTGAGTGCTTGGCCTTAAATAGAATTTAGCTTTCAATACATTTTTAGTTTAGTGCTGACCATGGGTGTGTCAACCCACTTGTTTCATGAAATTACTGCTAGATATTTCTTTTAAATCTATTATTTAATGATTTTTTGCTACCATTTTGACAGCTTTACATTGGTTTTGTGGGATCACATTGAAGATGAAAGTGATCAGATAGGTTGGAAAATCACTTGTGTGGAGTATGTAGTAATTCATTTACAAATGATCGCTTTCTCTTAATTGTTTACTTTGTGACATTAATGCCAGGTAAGGCTAGCCATGCACACATAGATGTCTCTCATTCAGCCTATGGGCTGAGCAAGAGAAATTGTATAGATTCCTCCATTCACACTAAACATTGGTAGAAAATGTGCTGCACTACTTTTCCAAATGCAACCAAATGAAATATGAAATTTCCCGAATATGCAAAAACTTGAATGATGGTGAGAAGGAAGGATCAATCTACAAAAACACCGCGTCCAAAGTGCTCCATCACCACCAAAAATCTGCTTAACAGATGAATGTGACCCTTAAATTATAAAGAGTTGTATCAAGCTTTATAAAGACTCCATAATGGACAACTGCATTGATGTCCGCTCTTTAGGTATTGATCCCATCGTGAAGAACCACCACAGCTGTCACTAGCACAAAGGTCAGTGCATGCAGGAAAGTACCCAAAAAGAGAAATCACATGCTCCACAAAGTGGGAAATCCACAAATTGCTTTAATAGAAATATGTTGAAATTATACTCCCAAAGGATAAAAAATGTCAGTGCTCTTTAAAATGGTAAAACTTCAGAAAACTCTGCAATTTCACCTTCCATTAAAAAACATGAGGACATCACAACATGCTCCGCCCTACATGTTTCTTTACACCTGACGTCCTCTGTGCATGGATGCCATGCCGGGTCACCAAGTCTTATGTAGCCAGTCATTACCTGAGGAAATTAGGTGAGCCAAGCCTCTATCGCAAGCCTCGTTCTGAATCGACAGCCATCTTAATATTTTGTACCAATATTTACTGCTGTGCTAGGGGCTTCTTCAATTGCTTTTGGTTTTATTTTCATTTATTTTTTTTACACTGGCATGTGGTAACCACTGTTTGTTATAATTCACACTAAACAGCATGGAAGGAGGAATCTTTGCTCATACCTGCAGCTGCATAAATACCTGAACGCTGACTGCATCTGTTGATTAGGGCTGAAACAACTAAACGATTAATCGACAACTAATCTATTATGAAATTAATCAATTACTATTTTCATAATCGATTAATCGCCAGTAACCTATTGGGGTTAAAAAACTAAAATGAGCCCTTTATAGTACAAAAAGAGCAAATACCGTATATACTCGAGTATAGGCCGACCCGAATATAAGCCGAGGCCCCCAATTTACCCCCAAAAAAACTGGCAAACTTATTGACTCGTGTATAAGCCGAGGGTGAGACATGCCTGTCCATTCCTGTGTGTGTGTCCGTCCATCCCTGTGTGTCCGTCCATCCCTGTGTGTCCGTCCATCCCTGTGTGTCCGTCCATCCATCCCTGTGTGTGTGTGTCCATCCATCCATCCATCCCTGTGTGTGTGTGTCTCCATCCATCCATCCATCCATCCCTGTGTGTGTGTGTCTCCATCCATCCATCCATCCATCCCTGTGTGTGTGTGTCTCCATCCATCCATCCATCCCTGTGTGTGTGTGTATCCATCCATCCATCCATCCCTGTGTGTGTGTGTGTCTCCATCCATCCATCCATCCGTGTGTGTGTGTCTCCATCCGTGTGTGTGTGTGTGTGTGTGTGTGTGTGTGTGTGTGTGTGTGTGTCCAGCCTACCTGTGTCCCGAGCCTTTGTCCCGAGCCTCCGTCCCGTGTCGTGCCTTGCCTTCGTCCCGTCCCGTCCCGTCCCGTGCCGTGCCGTGCCTTGCCTTGCCTCCGTCCCGTGCCCTCTTCGTCGGCGGCCATTGTAAAATTCAAAAGCCGCGCCTCCTCCTTCGCCTGTGATAGGCGGAACACTGAATTTCCCAGCAGCCTGTGTTCCGCCTATCACGGACGTCGTATCATCCTCGTCCGTAGTACGAGGATGAGCGGATGCCCGTGATAGGAGGAACACAGGCTGCTGGGAAATTCAGTGTTCCGCCTATCACAGGCGAAGGCGGAGCCGGAGGCGTGGCTTTTGAATCAGAATGGCCGCTGTCTGTCTGCTCGACACGCTGATCGAGCGGGCAGACAGCGATGACTCGAGTATAAGCCGAGGGGGGCACTTTCAGCCTCAAAAAAGAGGCTGAAAATCTCGGCTTATACTCGAGTATATACGGTAATCGCTACTGTAAATATTACTTTCACCGTTCTACAGTTAGGGCCGGTTCACACTGCGGGCGATGCGAGGCGACACCGACTTGCCTCGCCGCGACCTCAGCGGCGACTTGCAAATGACTTCTGTATAGAAGTCAATGCAAGTCGCCCCGAGGTCGCCCAAAAGTAGTACAGGAACCTTTTTTCTGAGTCGGAGCGACTCGAGTCGCTCCTCTCAGAACGGTTCCATTGTACAGAACGGGGGCGACTTGTCAGATCGCGGCGAGGCAAGTCGTGTCGCCTCGCATCGCCCGCAGTGTGAACCGGCTCTAAAAAAAAAAAATCCCTTACAGTAGTGATTATCTTTTTTTTTTTTTTCTACTACAAAGGGCTAATTTTAGTTTTTTAACCCCATTATGTTACTTAACGTCTTAGACCTGGTTCACATCTATGTGTTTATTGGTGCTTTTTGCAGAAATGCACTACAGTTCATTTACATGGTTTCCTATGGGACACGTTCACATCTGAAAGGGTCAGGGACTTTTAACGCAAAATGGTGCTTTATTGGCTCAATATACTCCAATGGAGAAGCTGCAGAAAAGCATGTAATGCGTTTTTGCAGCAATTTGTGTTTTTTTTTTTTTTAATCTGCCCAAAAAAAAGCAAAAATGCAAATTGCAGTAAAATCGCGTGCGCAAAAATCAAAACTTACAGCAAAGAAGCACTGCAGAAACCGATCACAAGCAAACTGCATCGGTGTGTACCAAGCCTTATGCTGGCCTCACGGATCAGTTTTCAGATGAGAATATTCAGATGAAAAATCGTTGTACATTCGCTGAAAGAAATTTGTTTGAAATTTTCACTTGTTTTTAACATTCTGTTTTTAAAATGAATGTAATTTCTGAACGAAAACCACATACATGGTCTGAAAATTCCTTTGACTAAGAAGTTTTCCATTTCCAAATTTTCCCATCACTGTGGTTGAAAATGAACGTCAATTTGACCCATTTTTTTTTTTAAAGGTTATTAACCGATTAATCGAAACAATAATCGGCCAACTAATCGATTATGAAAATAATCATTAGTTACAGCCCTACTGTTGATATGCAGTCACTTTTCATTTGACAACTTTCAGTCAAAGTTTTTCGAGCCAGGTGATGCCCACAGGGCCACCTATGATTGAATTTCATCCATTTCAGTTGGCATTTGTGCTGCACATGGCAAGCCTAAGTTTTTACCATTTTGTTGTATCAAATGATGGGTTCAGGCTTCTGTTGGCCTAAAAAAATCTAATCAAAGGGTAAGCTATGTGAAAAGTCAATGGGGGTTATTTACTAAACATGGAGAGTGCATAATCTGGTGTATCTCTGCATATAAACCAATCAGCTTCTAGGTTTTAGTGTCAAAGCTTAACTAAACAAGCTGACGTTAGTAGCTGAATGGCTACCATGCACAGCTGCACCAGATTTTGAGTGCTCCAGTTTTAGTAAATGTGTTTATGACCAGTATAAAGAGGAACCCTAGTCCCTACATATCTTAATGTCTGGGCATGTTCTTGGGCTTATCTATAGTGCATGCATGCTTCCTTGGATATCCTGCTCTTCTGCTAAGGTATATGTAGCCTACACTCAGGTTAAATTGAGCTGAGAGGTTTGAGTGTTAATATATCAACAATTCAGCCTTACCAGATTCAATTTCGAAATGAATGTGGATAGGAATACTACAGACGAGGGAAAGATTTAGATTGAAAAACCCTCTTGTGAAAACACAAGCCCATTTATTTAAGGTAATCTGGCTCGTAACTATGTGTTTTCTGGAAAGAAAAGAATGTAACCATTTAATAGTGTTTAACCTATATAATAGATCGGGGACTCCTGACTTTTTTGTGTGTGTGGTTTTTTTTTTTTTTTTTTTTTTTCTTGCGACTGATGTTGGGTATTGCCCATTATTTAAAAGTTAATTAGACTTACATGGTTGGAACATAGAGGAATTTATGTGTATGTCATAAAGGGATTTGTTACACCGTATATAAGCATTATATTCTGCAGATGCCTGTTGGGAAGCAACATCGTAAACCTCCTTTTAACGTGAAGTAAAGTGAGAAATTGCCATGCTTTGGTAATGGGATCAGCTGCAGTCACTTACCTGAAAGGAGATATGTGTATGAGGCATCGGAATCGTTTCAAAGCTGTGAGATAATACAGTGCTGTATAGCCACTTTGAACAGTGGGCTTCTATGTATAGAAAATGCAGTTTTTTTCAGAGCCCATTGACAGCATTCTATTACGGTTTCACTCGCTGCTTTTTCAGAGTTGAGATGTAATTGCCGTTGTATTTTTGCTGTTGAAAAGCATCTTTGTTTTGCACCACTACCCCTCCACCTTGGCTTCTGTCGCTCGGCAGCTTTTCTTTAGTCCCTTGTGAAGGATTACATTTCAAAGGAAAAGGATGTGCTTCTTGTGCCATTACTGCTAGTGTAAATGGGATGTCTTAATGGAACTAGTTTAGAGCAGGGAGGTGGCAGTGCGGCTGGATGACATTTTATTTGAACAGACCCTTTACTGTAGATGGCCCAGTGGTTGATGCAGTGTGCAAGCTCACAGTTAGTTAATTATCAAAGGGTCATGCAACACCAAAGTTGTCGTTGGAAGATTGCAGTGGGCCTTAAGCTTAGAGAAACATTTTCTTGCCAAACCTCCACGATCACCTAACTTTTTCCACCTGGCCATGACGGTGATAGATGAGTAGACTGGGAAACTCAAGACCTTCAGCAGTCAGAAGTTAGCTGGAGAATCCACTCTCTAGAACTCCCGTTTTGAGTGCTAAAACCTTTGATATTGTCATTTTGTATGCACACATTATCATTGAAATAATAAACCTAAACTGATGAATGTCTCATGAAAAAGTACATTTTATAAATTTTTAGGTTTTCTTCTATTTGTAAACATTTCAGGAGCTCTGCTTAAAGAGGACTAGAAATGTGGAAGATGTGGATTGATTTCCCTCCATATTTCATGAATGGAGCAATCAAATGCAACAATGCCTGGGGACTTCTACTAGAGATAGATAGCTATGTGTCAGTAGGCACAGGAGGGTCTTGAAACCTACACATACTAGATTGTGTACTTTTGTATTTCAGGGAAAATTTTCCACAAAATGTACTTTTTAGGATACTACTTAGACAGAATTACCGTGTCTAGATGTTCCCTATAAGATAGCACATCTTTACTTTTTGAGTTCAGGTCAACAAATCTATATAAAAATGTTTTTTAATGCATGTTAAATACCTTTCTCCAGATGAAGCTGACTTTTTGTTCAGAAAAGACTTCTGTGAAAGTGGAGTGCACGCTAAATGATCTCTGGTGCCGTATAGTTATAATTGCCAGCCCATTGGGACCTACCAGTCTATGTTCACTAGTTTTTTTTTTTCCAGCATGGTGATCTGCACTAAAGGTCTTCAAAAACAAAAAAAATCAATAAATAGTTTGTTAATCACTTCAGCTCAAGAAGATTTTCCCTCCTTCATGACCAGGCCATTTATTGCTATTTGATGCACGAAAAAAAGTCTTTAGGCACTCCAGTGTAAAGTCTATAACAGATTGAATTCAAATCGTATTGGAATGTTGGTAAAAACGTAGGTGTCTAGTGCAGCTGCCCACCACTTAGGAGGAAATGGATAAGAAAGGATAAAAAGAAAAAAGCAGCGCTCTAGAGAGACCTATACATAAAGTATGGTACAAAAAAATAGTCATTTATTGAATGCTCTAAAAAAACAATGTCCAACCAAGGAACTTGTCCACAATTGTCAATGTAACAAACAATTTATAACATGGTGTATCAGTCATTATATAAACTGAGGCACTTCAACATAAGTTACATATGATACCGCCAGATCACACAGGGTTAACATTATTCAGGCTCCAATCTTATGGGTGAGCTGATGTCCAAAGATGTAGAGCAGGGTATAGTGCTCACCACGGGATCTATACCGGATGAAGGCTTTAGGTGTAAACTCCCATCTCCCGCTGTGCAAGGCAAGCTTTAAATATGCACTATACCGGCTTCAACTAATGGAATGTTGTAACGACAACACTCGAGACTTCCAGTGTGTCCGAACACTGCCGCCAGACGCACAAGGAGCTCACACTAAGGACCGGAAGTTACGATCACACGGAGCCAGGATACCTCGAGCGGCGGAAATAATCTCCGAAGGTCTAGAGCTTAGAGGACTAGATTGTACTGCTTCGGGTTGTCATAACAACCTCAACTAGTTGTCGTCTAGACCTTCGCAGATTATTTCCGCCGCACGAGGTATCCTGGCTCTGTGTGATTGTAACTTCTGGTCCTTAGTGTGAGCTCCCTACTGCGTCTGGTGGCAGTGTTCGGACACACTGGAAGTCCCGAGTGTTGTCGTTACAAAATTCCATTTGCAGAAGCCGGTATAGTGCATATTTCAAGCTCGCCTCGCACAGCGGGAGATGGGAGTTTACACCTAAAGCCTTCATCTGGTATAGATCCCGTGGTGAGCACTATACCCTGCTCTACATCTTTGGACATCAGCTCACCCATAAGATTGGAGCCTGAATAATGTTAACCCCATGTGATCTGGCGAACTGGCGGTATCATATGTAACTTATGTTGAAGTGCCGCCGTTTATATAATGACTGATACACCATGTTATGAATTGTTTGTTACATTGACAATTGTACAACCAAGTTCCTTGGTTGGACATTATTTTTTTAGAGCATTCAATAAATTACTATTTTTTTGTACCATACTTTATGTATAGGTCTCTCTAGAGCGCTGCTTTTTTCTTTTTATCCATTTATTTCTATTTAGCACGGCGCTACTTTAACTGGCAAATGCACGGTCATGCAAAGTTGTTCCCAAAGGAAATTTATATAATTTTTTTCACACAAATCGTGCTTTCTTTTGGTGGTATTTGATCACCTCTGGGATTTTTTTTTTTTTGCGATCTAAACGAAAAATATGAAAATGTAAGAACAAAAACCTATATTTTTTATTTTCCGCTATAAAACGTATCCAATAGTAAAAAAAAAAAAACTTTATTCATAAACTTAGGCCAAAATGTATTCTGCTACATGTTTTTGGTAAAAAAAAAAACAATAGGTGTAAATAGATTGGTTCTGATGCTGGGGTGGAAATGACTAAATGACACATCTCCATTGATCCCAATACAGTGATCAGTGCTAATAATATACACTTTCACTTTACTAATGACACTGACTGAGAAGGGGTTAAATGTGTATCAGTGTTTACTGTGCATTGTTTTTATAGAGCAATGTGACCGTTTTTACTCACTGTGTAGCAGGGAGAAGGAAACTAGCATATCACCACTGTCGGCAGAGAGCTCAGTGTTGTTCACCAACACAGAGCTCTCTTCTATCATTCGCTCAACTGAACGGTGGGTTCCAGGCATAAATCATTGGCCGTAACCCACTGATCCGCTTGTGCTGGAGTGCACAGCCGGGGTGCCCAAGTGTGCGCCCCCCCCCCCCAACCAAAAAGTGCTGGATCATGTACATGTACATGATCCAGTGCAGTGGGGCTTCTCTGTCATAGGCGGTCTGCAAGCAGTTAATTCACTTTCATGTTCAAAATATAGGAATAAGGTGTCCTTCAAAAAGCACAAAACAATATAAAAAGCTATTAGGCTTTTATATATAACTTTACCTTTTGTGCTTGTTTTGAATATGAAAATGAATTAAATAACGCTTTTGGTTTGTGGCGCTCAAATACAGTGTAACTCTGCTTTAAAGTGGTAAAACATGGGGGATGTGTATGTATTGCAGATATTTACTTTATATGTGTTTTTTTTTTTTTTTTTTGTCCTGACATACGCATAAAGCACTATAGTACTGAACTTTTGTTGTTGAAATTCAAGTTTTCACTGCATTTTCCCCAGGCGAAAATGGATGATAACCGCTTTAAGCTGTATTTAAAGAACTTTAAATGCTAATGCACTAGGAAATCTCTCTAGTTCTTATAAGGAAATTGCTATATACCTTTTATTTAATGTTTTTTTGGCTTTTTATGAGAGCCCATTTCTGCTTAGGTTTACAGTTTTTCTAAGGGTATGGATACACGTGTAACCTATAAATGTAACTGTCTGCTTATTAAGCTTTTTACATACACGCTAAGTATACCTATTTACTAAAATAACTTTGACTGTAAAAATTCCCATAAAAGTGGAATAATACCAGTTTATTTATTTTGTGCTTTCAGGCAGTCTGAGTTTTTTTTTTTTTTTTCTTTTTTTCCATGTTGCTGGCAGGATAAAATGGCAGCTGAAACCTGTGGGCAGACTGCTGGGAGATTTCTTTCTTTTATTTTTTTCCTTGACTATTCAGTTTTCCTTTCATGTGAAGCCAAGTGAAAGGCTGGGAGTGAAATGTAAACTCAGCAGATCTTCAGGGGCCTGTTGCCCAATGAACCAGTTCAGAGTTTAAGAGGAGGCTGCATTTAAAGCTGTGAAAAGTGCAGATCACTGCGGCTCAGTCTTGTTTTGATTCTCCAATGTGCTCGCAGTCAATGTGACCACAGTTAGCCGCTTGCCATTTTGATCTGTTACAGAATATTGTTCAGATACCGGACAGTTCCATGTAGGTCTGTGTTAGTCTATTAGGTGAGTAGTTTATTAAACAGGAAAACGAAGACCCACACACAACTTCTCATTCATAAAAGTAATCAAATGAACCATTGTGCCCTAAACTGATGACGGCTTGGTTCCTTCACGTCTTGGAGTATGTGAAGACGATTGTAGTATTATTATTTTTTTTTTATGTATTTTGCGATTATACTGTCTGTTTGTTTTTTCCTCAAATCTCCATATTTTGGTGTCTTTTTTTATTTTATTTTTTTTTACACTTTTTGAACAGAATAGAAAGAAACGTATTATGGATGTTTTAACTTCAGCAAGTCGTGGCTTTTTAAAGATTTGGTCAGTCTGGGCAATTTTGCCAGCATTCTTTTGCCTGTATTTTTTTTTCATAATAGTTTATAAAATGGATAAGGGTACATTGGTACATATAATTTAAGGCCTTATTGCACAAAAGATTGGAGTAAGAAGAGAAAGTATGTAAAACAGTTACTGTAATCGTCAGTTCTGTGAGGTTGTGTAAGTTGCACATCTAAATCATATAGAAGACTGAAGACGTAGAAGCTTAATGTTCAAAAAAGATAAGACAAGCAATCCACTTACCCAATATTTTGTCAAATTTAATAGGACCTTGTTAGGGCTGGGGACCACGCTGGAGTGACGCGATCCGCCACTGTGGGTGGGTAGGAAGAAATCACTTCTAGGATGGTGACAGTGAGTCCTCTTGGGGCTTGGACTGCTTCTTTCGGGTACGGCCATAGGGTTGTTTCCACATATAGACTTGGAAAGGAGTGCCCAGTGTCCAATTAAAAGCAAGTTAGAAGGTGAGCTACAAGGCAACAATGCTGCCTCTACAAGCACAGCCAGCACTCTGACAGTTATCCCTCAGAATTTATTGCTATTAACACACTTGTAGGAAAAATAAATAGCTGGATAGCCACACGCCAAAAAATTCACATTTTTATTGTATAAAAATGGATATCAAAGCATCACAAATGGGTACAGACTAAATGTATAGCCGCTGACGTGTTTCACACCAGGCATGGTGCTTATTCATAGCTATTGACACACCTGTCTGGGATCCTTCCTCGTCTGTTTGAATGCCGCAATAGCCCTGAGGAAGGGGGAGTCTCTGTTCCCCCAAAACACGTCAGCTCAATGTTATGATTTTTAATAAATGCCTTCTAACTCGCCTTCCAACTTGCTTTTCATTGGACACCAGGTGGTCCTTTCCACCCACGTTTCCAAATTTAGTAGGGCGGCTTCTAGCCTCTTTTTAGTCCATAGAAAGGCAGAACTGTATTTATTGATTGCTTTAAGGCATGAATGTCTAAAAGCTCAGTAGTTGACCAGGTTAGGAAGTATAGTTTTCCTGGTGTAAAGGAGGAAGTAGTCTTGGGCTGTATTCACACTAGGCATAGTTGCCTTGTGCCTGACTACTGTTGCCCCCCACTCCCCCTCTGGCCTGCGCTCACATTGGCCAGGGCCAAGCACGTCACCTTTTCTAGGCAGTCCACAGTGATTACATCTTCTTTGCTCTGAGTTCTCAGTGATCCCTTGAAGCTCCATTCTCGAGGACAGTTCGTGATCACACCTACGTAGCATGCTATAGTCCAACCAAACTGTGCCCCAGACTACCTCTTTCAAGCCAGTATGGAGTGATCACACTAGTCAAACGAACTACACTTTGGGTTTCAGGCATGTTTTGGCATGCTAAGGACACTTTAGAATGCGTAAACCTGTAAAAAGATCTTTCTGGCCTTTCTGAACATGAACAAAAACACCCAAACACTCCACTTATAGAACTACGTACATTGGGAACTGTAACGTTGTTGAAGGTAGTCATTACAATGGAACCAAAAGGGTCTGACCTTGGAACCACTCCAGACCATGTGAAACATGTCTTTGTCCACAATGTGACATTTATGAGCCTGTATTTATAAATCTGGCTGGGTGATGTTGCAGAGAGCTGGGAATCCCAGCAAATAAACAAAGTTAATAGGTCATTCTGTCTGGAATCTTTGAACTAAGAGGTTAAAGAGCAATGAAGGTCTTCAGTGAAAATAATTAGATCAGTCACTTCGTTGTGAGGAAAGCTTACAGGCATATCTCTTCAGAGAATGCGACATTTAGCAAGTTATCAGTACAACAAATGTTAGGGGAACCAGCACTTAACATGAAAACAACCGATCAGGATGTTGGTAAAGCTCTTTTGAAGTGTTAACAAACAAAGTATCCACAAACATGCTCAAACTGGATTGATTTCTTAGCAGATCTATGGCAAAATGTGGATGATTCTCCTATTTAACCCATTATGACTAGAATAAAAACCATAGTTAGGTAATTAGTATTACCATTAAGAGGCAATTTCCTTGTAACTTGTTTGTTCATTGACTAGTTGGAATTTGCAGTGTTCAAAAGGACTTTCAACTAAAACTTTTTTTTTAATTACTGTAATGTATTGTTTGGCAAAGTGAGACCCTCTGTCAGGTTTTTATCACTCTGTTACCATTGAACAGCTTTAACTTCACTTCCTGTCTAGTCAAAATGATGGGGCGCTCCCATTTGGAAAGTACCAATCCCTACTCTAAATAGAACTAAATAAATATTTTGGTGGGGTAACATTTTTATTGTACCCTAACACTTAAGTTTGAATCCCGGACGGTTCCTGCTAAACCATGTATGGGAAGGCTGAATGTACCCAAGCTGATTGATCAACTTTGGTACAACCATCCTGCTGGATTTTACATTTGATTTATTTAAAGCAGCTCTTATAGCCGCTAGCAATATTCACTATCTTCTCTTGGCGGGGACGTCTCCCCAGTGCTGTGAACAAGGCTCATCGCCGAAACTAGTCTGCTGCTGTCACTGTGAAGGCTTGAAAATAAATACGCTTGATGTTATGGAGTTGCCGGTTGCTTTTATTCAATGACCATGCCTGGAGAATACAATGGCTCTGCAGGAAGGATTCCACGGTCAACACTGTCTAGCAAATTTCTTGGTTGCAGGAAAAAAAAATTTGCTTAGTCTATGGCCTACCTTAGCCAATTTATTTACTTTCTTAGCTCATTTGCTGAAAGAACGAATCATAGAAGTGATTTAGATTTTCTAATGCTCTCGTGCATTCATATAAAAAACATGAACTCCAATCGCTGTAGCTTGCCGATAGACTAGCTCCTAACTGAACTGAACATCCCTTTAAATCTAGGCGTAGCTATACATCTGGGCCTGCCACACTTTGCTGATTAGGGCCTACTCCTGGCTAAAGCTGCCAGTATTCTACAACCACAAGGACTTTCCTTGTAAACCCTTTCTTTGGTGAAAACTGTATCAAGTGATCAGTTTGTACAGTGTGTGGGGAAAATTGAGCAACACTGGTAAAAAAAAAAAAGTAACTTTCAAAGCTAAGTAGATATGTACAATTTAGAAATCAAGAGCCAGTCAGTTGACTCTAGGAGCCAGCAGTCACTTTTGAAGCGCCAATCATGAATATGCTTCTACTGTCTTCAACAGAAGAAACACAGAAAATGTGACCGCCAATAATTTTTATGCAGCATTTCATAACCAGTTTATATGATTTTGTCCTGGTTAGACATTATCTAGGTGCTCACACCACTCCAGGCAGACTTGTATAGCCTAAGTGTCTTACTACGGTATCCTCAGATGCCAGCACAGTCCGCAGCCGCAAATGTCACAGGACATTTACTGCTGAATGGGATTGTACCATTTCTTTTATTAATAAGATTTGTCCTGCCCTACAGCTGCCTATAGATGGATCTATAGCTGAACCAGACACATTTTGATCCATCTATGACCATTCCCATTCAAGAGAAGTCAATCTAATTATTGTTTTTTCTTAATGGGAATGTTGGAAAATTTTCATTCGGTCAGCAGCTGCAGCGATGATCATTGTCTTCTGACAGTGGAGGAGTCCCTGCTGTCAGAATACAGTAGCGCTGTGGGAGGGTTCCTCCATCCACCTCGATTGTGTGGGTGGGGGAATCCTTTATTTTTTTATTATTATTTATTATTATTATTATTATTAGTATTATTATTATTTATTTATTTATTTTTAATTCAAAAAAAAAAAAAAAGAAGATCCATCCAAAGCCAGTTTTGACTTTTTGGCGTATTTTTGTAGAATGAGTATTGCACTGCTATGACCTGTTTTAGGATGATGGGTGTTCAAAAATCATAGTCATATTTTTTAGTAATGGCCAGCATTTTGCAAGTTCTTTACACATCCCTAATCTGAATCTTGGGTAAATTTTGGATAGCTTTGATCACCCAACTCCTTATTTAGAACTTGATCAGCAATTAGGCCTCCAGCAGCTAACTCATAACTCAGATGATAGATCTAGGTAGATTTAGATTTAGGTTTAGGTGGGCTTGTACTTCGAAATGGAATCAAACTGAATGCATTATTTGTCTTTTGCAAACTATGGGGTTCATTTACTAAAGGCAAATAGACTGTTCACTTTGCAAAAGAATTTCCCCCAACGATTAGTGAATAGGGGAAAGCTCTGCTGACTGTCATCATCAAATTATGTGCAACTGAAAATGTTCTTTTTTTTTTTTTTTCCATTTTCCTTGCACATGATTGCCTATTCTTTGAAAAGTAGAATTTCACTACATTTACTAAGCTCTGGGGAGCTCTTGCAAAGTGTACAGCCTATTTGCCTTTAGTCAATCAACTCTCATATCACTTTTGTTTGCTGTAGAAATCCATATAAAGTTGTGTCCTCCAGCTTCCAAGTAAAATGCTATCATACTTGTACTACGGACAGCTGTCCAATAGTGGACATCAGTTCTGCTAGGCAGGCCATAGATGGTGCGTCGTTGCAGGAAAAAAATTTGCACGATTCTCCTATCCAGAAGACCGTTATTATTATTGCTAGTGGCTATAGTAGTTGATAGCGATAATCACACGTGAATCTTGGCAGGCTGGTTGTACTCAAGTTAATCGATCAATCCATTTGGTACATTCAGCCTGCCCAGACACGGTTCGGATCTCGGCCAGTGTCTGCTGAACCGGCCGAAACTCAAACAGTCAATTGCCTTGTGGCCACACATTATACAGTTTTCTTCAACTTTCCTTTAGATTTCAAAATCATATAATATGAGGTCACACCTAAACACTTTCAATTTTGTTTGTGATTAGGCAGGCCTTTGTACTACATAGTTGAGGGTAAATCTAAAGGAAATTGAACAAGAAAATTGTATAATGTATGGCCAGCTTAAGTCCTTGTCATGTCTGCATCTCTGATCCAGTGGCACACTTTACTTCATGGTTTAAATTTGGAGTGTTAAAGTTCAGTAGATCTTAAGTTTGCCAGTTAGCAATTTAGACCTGTGTAGAGGATGTGTTCAGCCTGCAGATAGCAGAAGTCCTATTTTCTGCGATCCAGGCATTAGCGGGCCTTCTGAAAGACCATTTCAGAGCCGATCCCCTGTGTAAGAGAGCACGAATATGCATCACAATGCTTCTTTTCAATTCTTTTTTTTTTTTCTTTGAAAGGGCAAATTTGAAACAAGGGTGTAAAAAGAAATAAAGCATCTCTCAATAGACCAACCTGTGAACAGACAAATGAATTGGCTTCCCATGTCTTTCTTTATTAGCCATGTACCACTGGGTTGCAACAGAGCTATGCAGAGGTTGTATGTGACACACATTACCCCATCAATTCAATCAGTCTAGAACGGCTTAAGTCTTGCATACTTTCAGCTCTATAAATGGTTAGAGGGAAGGCTTGTCTATCCGCTACTTGATTTTTATGTATTTTCATTTGAATGGCTCATTAAATTTAGGCTAGTGAATATGTAAATGGATTTAATTTGGTTTGTTGTGTAGTATAGTCCTATCCTATGTATCATCTTGTAACATTTCCTGTACAAGCAAAAAAAAAATAATTAACTATTTTGTACTTTTTGGAAGAACGCATTTATTGGAATTCTTTTGACAGATTTCTTTTTGTTTGTTTTAGATCTTGATTATATTTCATATACTGATTTGCAAATGCTCCTTTAGTGGTCCGCTGTAAATAGGAACGTTATTGGCTTGGATTAGTGTAGTGCTAACCTCAGTCTGATTTAAAGTGTTATTAAAGTAAATTTTTTAAATTTAAAATAACATGTTATATATACCTGCTCTGTGCAGTGGTATTGCACAGTGTGGCCCAATCCTCCTCTTCTGGGATCCCCGGCTGCGATCTTGGCTCCCCCTCTTCTTTTGAGGGACTACTATAGCCAGCCACTGGCTAGAGGGAAAACGTAGTCCCCGCACTCCAGACCTGTGTGTCTATGGAGCCACACTCCATATACTTACACAGCGGGACTTAGGCGCACCCCCCACTTCCTCTGATTGACAGCAGCAAGAGCCAGTGGCTCCTGCTGCTGCTCAAATGCGGTGTAAAGAGGAAGTAAGGGGAGAATAGATGCAGCCGTCCACAGTGCTGATCTATTCTGCCCTCTCTTCCCCTTCACACAGGGAAGGGGGGGGGGGGACACAGGGACACTAAAAAGGATTTTTTACATTAACCTTAAGCCCTGGACCATTTTGCTGGCCAAAGACCAGAGCACTTTTTGCGATTCGGTACTGCGTCGCTTTAACTGACAATTGCACAGTTGTGCGATGTGGCTCCCAAACAAAATTGACATCCCCCCCCCCCCACACAAGTAGAGCTTGCTTTTGGTGGTATTTGATCACCTCTGCATTTTTTCTTTGGGGTTTTTTGCGCTATAAACAAAAATAGAGCGGCAATTTTGAAAAAATTATTTTTAAATTTTTGCTATAATAAATATCCCCCAAAAATATATAAAAAAAACTATTTTTTCCTCAGTTTAGGCCAATACGTATTCTTCTACATATTCCTGGTAAAAAATATCGCAATAAGCGTTTATTGATTGGTTTGCGCAAAAGTTATAGCGTCTACAAAATAGGGGATAGTTTTATGGTATTTTTATAATTTTTTTTTTTTTTTACTAGTAATGGGGCGATCTGCGATTTTTATTGTGACTGTGACATTATGGCGGACACATCGGACACGTTTTGGAACAATTGTCATTTTTACAGCGATCAGTGCTATAAAATTGCACTGATTACTGTAAAAATGGCAGTGAAGGGGTTAACCACTAGGGGGCTAGGGAGGGGTTAAGTGTGTCCTGAGGAGCGATTCTAACTTTTAGGGGGCATCACTAGGAATGACACTTCACTGATCATAGCTCCCAATCACAGGGAGCTATAATCAGTGATGTGGAGATGCTTGTTTACATTCGCATCTCCCCGTTCTTCAGCTCCATGAGACGATCGCGGGTATCCCCGCGGTGATCGAGTCTGCGGGACCCGCGATCCTACTCACGGAGCTCCCGGCAGGTCGCACTGCAGCCGGCGTGCACGTGACAACACGGCGGCAAATTCAAAGGGCTGTATCTGTACGCCCATTGGCCCAGCCGTGCCATTCTGCCGGTGTATATATACATACAGCGGCCAGCAAGTGGTTAATGCAAACAATGCATTAAGGTAAAAAACGTTTTTAGGTTTAGTAACACTTTAAAGTGGTTGTAATCCCCATTTATGAAAGTTTAAATAAGCACATATATATCTGTAGTGTTTACTTGTCTCTCTCCAAAGCGCTATGTGTTGTTTCTCTCTGGTGCTTTGTTCCTCTGTTATTAGCATTAGTCACTTCTGAGAAGTTCTCTGACACATGAGAACAGTAGCTGAAAATGAATGTTGGGGGAGGGAGCTTGGAGGAACATTAGCAGAGAGCTTGTCTATTTAGATTGCAGCTCTGCATGTTCTTTTGTGCCTCTATGTGGAGGGGGGTGTCCCTTTCCTCCAATCATCAGCTTTCACACAGTGTAACCCAGACTCCCCACCCACCCCTGTGTGCTACTGAAAAAGGAAGAAAGATTTTTAACAAGGTCTACAAGGTAAAACATGGTCTGCAGCTTTCTACATGGTAGAAAGCTGAAGACATTTAATATACAAGTAAAACATATGTAGGGAGATTGATTTCATCTCTGTGTATTATCTGAGGCTGTTCACTTCACTGGCTATATTTGAGGGTTTACATCCACTTTAAACATCATCTGTCTTCAGCCAAATCAGGTCGGATCCCTTGATGTTCAAAGAGGGAGAGATGAGCAATTTAAACAAACTTCAGCTTTTAAAGACCAAATACAAGTAGTTAGTGAACTGCAAATGTTATCTGTGTCATCAAACACTGCATCAATGCTAAAGTCAGAGCATCCACTCAAGGCAGAATTAAAGGCAAAGTTCAGATTTTTTTTCCTTCTAAAATCCAGCTCCCCTATATACCAATATACCATTTCATGTACTTCAATTGCAGAAAATTACAAGTTTTCTTTTATTTTGAGAACAAGGCCTTACCTTAGCCTTTGCTATATTTCCTAGACCGTTTCAGAGACTCCCAGGTATACAGACAGACAGAGAAACCAGTAAGGCACAGGAGGGAGTTTACTAGCTGACCTCATAACACACCCTTCACCCATTAATTGAGGCTGGCCATAAAATATACAATTTTCTTGTACAATTTTCCTTTAGATTTACCAAAAGCATATAATATGAGGTCAAACCTAAACACTTTCAATTTGTATGCAATCGGGCAGGTCCTTCCACTACGTAGTTGAAGGTAAATCTAAAGTAAATTGAATAAGAAAATTGTATAATGTATGGCTAGCCTAAGATTTCACAGCATCTCTCCATGCATACATTTGCATCCCTTCAGACTGGGGCCACATGCAGCCCATGGGACTACCCTGATGTAGTGCAAGGGCCTGCCCGATTGGATACAGACTAATTGGATATATAATTCTGGTAAATCTAAAGGAGATTGTACAACTGGATTGTATACTATGTGGCCACATTTCTACACCTAAAATTACCTAGTTGTGCTTTCAGTGTCATTGTTAATGGCTCACCAAACACGTATTGCCATATGAAAATAAAAGGTGACAAACACAGCCAAAAACGTGCAACTCGCGCCATGCCAAAATGTCCCACAAGCTACTTTGCCACGTGTCGCGCAGCCCATTGAAGTCAACGGGCTGCCCTAGGTGTGTCACTGGAAAAACATGTGTCCTCACTACTCTAGGTGTGAGTGGGGCCTGAAAGTGAAATTGGTGCATTTACACAAGAACAATGAGGCTACATTCACATCTGTCTGTTTCCAAATGCATGGCAAATGGCACAGAAAATACACATTGCCATGTGTTTCAGAAACGCTACAAATATGCATTGTGGTTTCTGTTGTCATTATATGTTAAAGGCGCCCCAAGTGCGGCAAACACACCAAAAACTGTGGTGACACACCATGCTCCTCTCATTTTTCTCTTGGGTGATTGTTGCGTTTAGGCAGGTTGGCTCCTTCCCGCAAATCACTGTAGCTGTACGTCAGCTCATTTAAGAGCCATAGCAGGCGTGTGCATGACTGCTGCATGGTGGGGGACCCGATGCACGTGACCGTGATGTCTGCTCGCGATCGCGGGAAAGAGCCAGAACAGGGATCTGTCAATGTAAACAGATCCCCTTTCTGACCGCTGTATTCATTTCAAAGGTCTCAAAAAAATTTCAGAAGTGTGCGATCTGTATGTCGCATTCCCACTACAAATCGCAGATCGCCGCCATTACTAGTGGAAAAAAAAAAAGAAGAAAAATGCCATAAATCTATCCCCTATTTTGTAGACGTTATAACTTTTGCGCAAATTAATCAATATATGCTTATTGCGTTTTGGGGGGGGGGGGTTCTACCTAAAATACAAAGAAGACTACGTATTGCCCTAAGCTGATGAAGTCAATTTTGTTTGGGTACAGTGCCACAAGACCGCACAATTGTCAGTTAAAGCGGTACAGTGCCGTTTCGCAAAAAAGTTGTTGATGTGATTCTAAAGGTAAAAAATATTTGGCTACCCCTCTTTCTTAAACACTTACCTGTCTCCTCCGATCGATCCAGTGTTGTCGTGGATGCAGGTCTTCTCCCTTCACCTCCTGGTTTCACAAGACACTCCAGCAGCATGTCAGGAGAGAGTGGGGGATTGGCAGAGTCAGCTGTGTGTGTCTATGGATGCACACACATATGAGTGCCCCCATCGTCCGTGGCTTTCTATGGGGGCACCCACAGGAAGAAGATGCAGACAGCACTGGTGGGGTAAAGCTAAAGAAGAGGTATGGGACCGTTCTGTGCAATATCGTTGTGTAGAGCAGGAAAGAATACTATTATTACTTTTTTATTTTTTATTTTTCTCATTTTAAATAAGACAAATGTTCATATCACTTTAACAGAAGAGATCCTATTGTTCCACTTCTGCCGCTGGGTTTGGAACGCCTGTTTCGATGTTGTGAAATTAATGAATATGGGAAGCTGTTCTTTATAATTCCTCTTGAAGTTATGGCTCTGGAACACATCAGCCGCTCATGTACTTCATTAGGAACAGACTTTACTGTTGAAAGTTAGGACATTTGTATCTCAGATCCTTGTTTATTGACTAACACCACCGCCTGCAGAGCTGTGATTCACAAAATGCAATGAATTTGGACATATTGTCAGCATGTGCAACACACATTCGTTTGTTTCATTTCCAAGGTCTTGTAGGGAGAGCAGCTCTGCACTTCATATTTTATTTAGTGCTTTCTTCTAATATGTAAATAGGTGTAGCTTAATACCTCTGGGCCCCAATACAAACTGGATTAGAACCCCGCTATTGGCATGGTTAGCGTATCCGATATTGCCTTGGAAAAAAATGACAAACTTCCAAGTATATAAGTCCTAGATCATAATCTCCTAATAAATCCATCGTTCCAATCCATTGGTGTAATGAGGGGAAGGACATTAGCATTGCTGATTTGGTATCAGAGCTGCCACTTTCTATAGCACTTTGTGTGCCATGTCTGCTAGTATAAACGCACTCAACTTTACCGTTTCCAATTGGGGGGGGGGGTTAAATGCATTTAGTGTAAGTGCCTGAATGTGATTTGATATAAGGCTCCTACAATCTGTTTTCAACAGCACTTAGGCTGGAAGAGGCAGGAATGGGAGCCAGTCATGTGTCCTACATGTATGTAAATTGGACATGCCAATAGGAGAAGAGAGAGCAGTGGGATGACTACATCATTCTTCTGCTACTCTTTCACGTCCAGGTAGAAAACTGTGGGTGGAGCGTGGACACTGCTCTACTCCTTGAAGCAGAACTGCATCTGCATCTGAGCACCACAAACAGTTTTAATATAATATATATATATATATATATATATATATATATATATATATATATATATATATATATATATATATATATATATATATATTATAAAATATATATATTATAAAATATATATTTTTCTTATATTCAAAGCAAACTCGCCCATCCACTCATGGAAGTGAATGTGTGGAATTCTTCGAAAAGTTATTTTCAAGATCATTTCGAGCAGGGGGTCCCCAAACTTTCTAAACAAAAGGACAGTTTACTGTCCTTCAGACTTTAGGAGGGTCTATTGGATGAAGAAACGTCTGTGGGGAAAAAACAATGCCCCACCTTTGGTGTCGGTGGCAGGAATTGTGCCCCATCATTGGTATTAGTGGGAGGAATTACACCCCCTTGTTGATGTCATTTTTAGAAATTGTGCCCCATCATTGGGGTCATTGGGAGAAATTGTGTCCCGTCATTGGGAGAAATTGTGTCCGATCATTGGTGTCATTGGGAGAAATTGTGCCCCATTATTGGTATCATTGGGAGAAATTGTGCCCCATCATTGGTGCCATTGCAAGAAATGGTGCCCCATCATTGGGAGAAATTGTGTCCGATTATTGGTGTCATTGGGAGAAATTGTGCCCCATCATTGGTGCCATTGCAAGAAATGGTGCCCCATCATTGTCATGGGGGGGAATTGTTCCCATTCATTGCTGTCAACTGGGGGATTTGTGCCCCTTCATGGTCAGTGGGGGGGGATTATACCCCATTAATGGTATTAGTGGATGAAATAGTGCCTCAAGGGCTGGATAAAAGCAAGCAAAGGGTTGCATCTGGCCCTCGGGCCTCAGTTTGGAGACCACTGTCTTAGCATAATAGGAGTAGGCTAGAAATAATTGAAATATGTTGAAATAAAGTTATAATTTTACATCTTGATCATAGATGCATTTTAACTGTAAGTGGTGTGTCAACTACTTGGCTGTTCTGTGTTAGCGAACAATGTAAATCTCAACTTTCTCTGGCAAGGATTGGGCCACGTAGGGCTATCTTAGAAGATTGTGATGAACTCATACAATCATCAGAAATATAGGTTTTTATATGGAAATCTGGTCCATTTTTTTCCTTCTCTGTTCATATTGAGAAGTACTTAGCATTTCGCACAAGCTTAGTCCTTTAGCCAATTCACATGATACTGTTTAAAGGGATCTTCTGATTTCAAAAACAATTTGATTCTCATTGAAACGTCAACCCATCCTTGGCCACCCTGAAAGTGGGTTGTAGTGCTACAGGCCTGAATCTATATGACCTGCCACAAACTGTATATTGTATATTCTGTGTTTTAAAGAAAAAGTAGTTACCGCTACTTGTCTTTGTGCTGTTTTTTGTTTTAGAACTTTACTTATTATAAAAATTGATGCACATAAAACATTGATTTAATGCAGCAAAAAAACATTAGGAGTAGTAAATAATGCATGTAATGCAATGAATAGTAAACAAACTGCAGACATTTTTCAAGGTGTACTATAGATCTATTCCCACTTTTGTTTTTCATTGTGATTTTGGGGTTACCATTCAAACCTTTAATAAACTGCACAAAAACGCAAATGCAAAAATTTTGCCCTTCTAAGTAGTGTATTAAAGTGTATTGCACATGACACCATCTTGAAGGACCGTGTCACACTACATTTCCCATAACTGTTAACAAAAGTAAATTTAAACCCACTCCTAAGGGTTCAAGGATGTTTCCTGATAGTTTTTACATCCTTTTAATGGTATTGCTTTTTTTTCCCCCAGGGTGTACCTCAGTTACCGTGTGCCAAAGCTTTGTACAACTATGAAGGGAAAGAGCCCGGGGATCTGAAGTTTAACAAGGGTGACATCATTGTGCTTCGCCGGCAAGTTGATGAAAATTGGTACCACGGGGAAATCAATGGGGTCCATGGCTTCTTCCCAACTAACTTTGTGCAGATTATCAAGCCTTTACCTCAACCTCCGCCTCAATGCAAAGCACTTTATGACTTTGAAGTTAAAGACAAGGAAGCTGACAAGGACTGCTTGCCCTTTTCAAAGGTAGGAACCACAGATCTAAGATGGGATTAGTGGTGCATCATCTATATTTAAAGAATTTAAGGATGTAAATATTCACAGAGAAATTTTGTGTCTTTTGTAATCATGGTACTCTAGAAGGATTGTTCATTATGGGCATGATCATCATTTTCATGGACAGATCTGCGCTTAAATTATGAGGATGGGCACTCTTCCAGCTGGATTTTTTACTTTATAGAATTTTCAGAGTGCAACAAGAGGTGCAGAAATACACAGGTGTGCTAGAACACCATAAAACCCCCAGGTGGATAGGTTTAGAGTGGGTACTTTAGCAGGAAGACCTCACTTATGCAGGCCATACGTGTGTCGAATTCCAAACACATTTTTTTTTTTTTTTTTTTTTGAAAATCTGAAATTTTGTGCGTTTTTGTGTTCCGATTGTACCACCATTGATTTAAAAATTCCACCAGCCGAGCCTTCAATTTCACCTCAGGTTGCTACAGAAAGTTTTTGTGGTTGGAATTTTTTTTTTCTTTACTTGAATTTTCTTTTCTTGTTCTTATGCGCAATTCTTTTTTTTTTTTTTTTTTGTTATATTTCTCACACGATTCTCTCATCATTGATTAGAAATTTTTTTATTTTTTTATTTTTTCAAAAAATTTCCAGCATGCTCGATCACTCAAATTTGATGGGCGCATGAAAATCGCCCATTGCTGCAGCCCGCTAATGGTGTGAAAATTCTTAGAAAAGATGTAGTATTTAACACATTAGCCAGCTGCTGACTCGACCCACCACATTTCACTGATAAATGAAAACAAGACATTTGAGTGGAATGACCCCCAACAGCCGGTTCACATCGGAATCACACAGAAATGTTTGTTGCATTTTATTGTTCTTCCCGTGCAGTGCAATTTTGCAGCCTAATTATTTGAATGGGCTGCAAAATTGCACCAGAATGCAGAAAAAGTAGTTCATGCTTTACTTTTAAAACCACGCCACACAAAATCACATGGTATTGTGACGCCATGCAATTTGATGTCCACAAACACACTGCATTTGGGGTGCCGTTAACATAAAATTTGGCACCCGTAGCAGATTGCATGGGCAGTATGTTTTGAGCATGGTGCAGGAAACGCGCTTGGAATGCACCTTTCACACACTGCGTTCTGGTGTGAACAGGCCCTAAAAGTAGAATGCCAGCCAAAAATAATAAGGCAAGAATAAACATACAAAATGGATGCAAATATTATCAGTGACTTGCTAGATGTCACAAACAATGTGGTGCAAAATAATTAATCTATAGTGCAAAAAAAGTGTCGGTATGCTGGTCCGTCCAATAAAATGTTCCTGCAAACAATGTTCCCGTGACTTCACACAATTTTTTAGTGCTCACAGAACTCTCACCTATGTGTGATTGTTGAATCGGCCTTATAGGTATCTATGGTGGTGGCGGGCTTCCACTTCCAGGCTCCCGATTACCGGGTCCCTCAAAGTTCCGGGTGTCTCTGTGTAATGTTGAATTGGAATTATGGGTATCTAAGATGGTGGCGGGCTTCCACTTCCAGACTCCAGATTATCAGATCGCTTCAGGTGTCTGTACTCTCCAACATGCATCTCAGGACCAGAGGGGAGAGTTCTGTGAGCACTAAGCAATTGTGTGAAGTCACAGGAACATTTTTTATTTGCAGGAAAATTTAATTGGAAGGACTGTCCTACCAACACTTTGAAGAATTTTTTGCACTATAGATTAATTATTTTGCACCATATTGTTTGATATCTAGCACCTCACTGATACTCAATATTTGCACCCATTTTGTATTCGTAATCCTAAACCTCAATAATAAGTTGCGCTGCTCACTCTATATCTACGTTTATTTATGTGCATTGTGTACACTATAAGTCTAGCAGCAGTTTCATTTAACGCTTTTTTGTTTTATTCACTTGGTAGCATGAGGGACCACACTTTTCAAGGCAAGAAAAAACCTTTCATTAAAAGATACATACCGTATTAAACTTCAAACCAGAGATTTTAACCACAGCCCTTTTTTCTGCTGCTAGATGGCCTCTGTCTGATAACTAGTTTAATTTAATCCACTTCCCCTGAGCCCAAGACATCCTGAGCCTACCTTCATTTGTTACTGGACAGTGAAAAGAGAATTGGCACAATTATGAGCTCGTCTTTCTATCACTCTGCTCTCTTTTCCTACCCACATACTTCTTGTCAGCATATGAACTGATTGGCTCCTTGTGCTGCTTCTACCTCACGTTCTCTAGCTCAGTGTTTCTCAACTCCAGTCCTCGAGGCGCCCCAACATGTCATGTTTTTAGGATTTCCCTCAGATGAAACAGTTGTGGTAATTACTAAGGCAGTGAAACTGATCAAATTACCTGTGCAAAATAATGGAGAGCCTGAGAACATGACCTGTTGGGGCGCCTTGAGGACTGGAGTTGAGAAACACTGCTCTAGCTCTATACAAGGACAGCAAAAAGCTGTAATTCATTCAAATTCAGGCACTTCAGGCTCGCGTTCACAATAGTGCGATAAGTCGAAACCCATTTATTTCAGTGTCACCCATACCAATCTATGCGACTAAAGTCACAATGTCTTTACAAAAGATTCCTGCAATACTTTGATACAACGGTCTTGTGACTTGAGTGCCATAGAGTGCATGGCACTCAAGTCACAAGACCGTTGTATCAAAGTATTGGGTTGCATGAAAGTTGCACTGGAAATTGCACATCTTTGGAGCTGCACTAGTGTGAACTGAGCCTTACACTACTTGCATTTACAATTTAACATTTAAAGTGATATTAAACTCACAAGCAAACATTTATTATAATACAGCTTACCAGTTCTTAGATGTGATGGCTGCATTAGGCCGCGTACACACGCGGGGACTGTTCGCCCAACTTTGTCCGCTGAACAGTGTTTCGGCGGACAGTCCGCTCGTGTGTGGGCTTTCAGCGGACAGTTTCAGCGAACAGTCCGCTGAACAAGGTTTTTCGGAAATTCCGAAAAACTGTCCGCTGAAACTTTGTTTCAGCGAACAGTCCCCTCGTGTGTAGGCTTGTTCGTCAAACTAAGTTCCGCGCATGCTCAGAAAGGATTTACACGCCGAAAGTTATAATGCAGTGTATAGGACGTCGTATTTTTCGTCCCGTCGTACGTGCCGTTCACGTCATCGCGCACGGTTTCAGCAAACTGTTCGTTCGTCGTGTGTGGCCATGTCCGTCCATGCTAATTTTGAGCGGACTGTTTGCTGAAACTGTTTGACGGACAAAGTTGGGCGAACAGTCCCCGCGTGTGTACGCGGCCTTAGTTTCATTTTTGAGGCTGGGTTCCCTTACCAGCAATGGTGGTGGCAGCACCCGACAGCCGATGGAAACATCGGCTGCGGTGCCGACATCGCTGGATTCCAGGATAAGTAATTCTCCTAATATCAAAAGTCAGCAGCTACACATAAGTATGTTGTAGCTGCTGGCTTTTAATTTTTGGAGGGGGAGGCCAGAACGCTGCTTTAAAGCGGCGTTCCACCCAAAAGTGGAACTTCTGCTTTAAGTACTCCTAGCCCCCGGACATGCCACAATTGGCATGTCATTTTTTTGGGTACCTGGTTTGGAGTGGGACTTCTGACTCGACTTCTGACTGCCTAGGCAATTCCTAGGCGGTCCTTCCCTCCCGGCAATGTTTTGGGACGCGTGACAGGTCCCAGAACATTGCCTGGCCATTTTCGGAGCACAGCGCGGCTCGTGCATGCGCAGTGCGTGCCCGGCTGTGGAGCTGCAAACTGTCACAGCCAGGCACCCATAATTAAAGTGTCGGCACCGCGAAGCGGAGTGGGAGAGAACGGAGGCTTCAGGCGGCCACATTGCTGGACCGTGGGACAGGCGAGTGGCTGTTTATTAAATGCTGAAATTAGATAAACAGAACATGGCAATAACACCACATTTTATTTCACAATTAGGACGGGTCATCGGTGCTGTAAAAGACTTGTAGAAATACTGTTACTGGAAAGTCTAGCTAAGGTTTTCTCACCTCGTCTTTCAGGACAGCACCTAGAGATAAGTACTTACTCTAGGGTGGGACAACTGCTATAGACTTCATTTATGGCCATTCGCAGCCATCTTTCTATGGTGTTTTTAGAGGCACTGTACCCTTTATGCGGACCTGAGAATAATATGAACAAAGAATTCGATCTTCTCAATTCTCTTGTGACCTTGAGTGCAATAGACATCTTCTTACATCCAGGCTATTAAAAGATATTTCCTTAGTGTCGGATGGTGAAGGGCAAAAGGTTGTAAGAACAATTTCTTGCGATCTGTGAAATACTGATGAAACCTTTGGTAGAAAACCAGTTCTGAGCACTACTCTATCTGTAAAGAGAGAAAAAAAATGGTTCAATGATCGACAGGGCTTGCAGTTCGCTCACCCTCCTAGCCGACGTAACCGCCACTAATAATACAAATTTTAGCGACCATAACTTAATTGTTGCTTCCGCAGGTTCAAAGGTGTTTTTTTTTTTTGTCAAACCCTGAAATACCACCGATAAATCCCACTTGGTGAAAGATTTAAATGGTACTGGCCTAGCTCTGGCCAATGCTTTAAAATATCTTATGATCAGCGGATCCTGAGATAACTGTCTCTCCAGGAATACCGATAAAGAGGCCACTTGGACCTTTAAAGTACTAGCCGCCAACCCTTTCTCCATTCCCTCATAGAGGAATTCTAGAACAGAAATAACTTCCTGTGTCGAAAAGTTGTACACCAGGAATTAAAACATTTCCATGTTTTAAAGTAAATGGCCCTTTTCCTGCTATTTAGTAGGCTTGAGACTAGTTTGTTGGACAAACCGTTTCTCTTTAGGATTTTCTCCTCAGTAAGGCTGCTTTCACACTGGGGCGGTATTCAGGCGTTACAGCGCTAAAAATAGCGCCTGTGTAACGCCTGAAAAAAACCGGCCCCTTTAACTCCAGTGTGAAAGCCGGAGGGCTTTCACACTGGAGCGATGCGCTGGCAGGACGGTGAAAAAAGTCCTGCCAGCCGCATCTTTGCAGCGGTGAAGGAGCGGTGTATTCACCGCTCCTATACCGCTGCTACCCATTGAAATCAATGGGACACCGCGGCAATACCGCCGGCAAAGCGCCGCTGCAGCGGCGCTTTGCGGGCGGGTTTAACCCCTTTTCGGCCGCTAGCGGGGGTTAAAACCACCCCGCTAGCGCCCGCGCACCGCCGCTAAAACGACGGTAAAGCGCCGCTAAAAATAGCGGCGCTTTACCGCCGACGCTGCTCTCGCCCCAGTGTGAAAGCAGCCTAACCAAGCTGTGAATCTGAGATGCTCGACATTGGGATGTTGAATGGGCCCCTGAGTTAAGTATTTTTTGTCGTAATGGTCTGGAGAGTCAGGTGCAGCTGTGCATGGTAACCAATGGGGTTCCACTGCCATCTTCTGCAAGGTTAAAAACCATGCCCTCTTGGGCCAAAAAACAGAGCCACTAAGATCATGCTTGTAGCCTCCTTTTGCAGTTTCTTGAGTACCAACGGGATTGTCTGAAAAGGGAGAAAGGTGTAGCACAAGCAGAAGGTCCACGGCTGAGCTAGTGCATCAGACCGTCCGCTTGATCTTGCCTGTTCAGGGACAAATAAACCGCTACCTTTGCATTTGTCTGAGATACGAGTAGTTCGATCTGGGGAGCTCCACATTTTCCTATTAGCATCTGGAATACCCCTGTATACAGACTCCTCTCTGATTCTAGTACTCTTTCCCTACTTAGAAAATGTGCTACTAGATTCAGGTTGCCCCTTCAGATGTATCGCCATCAGGGATGCTAAGTTGTCTTCTGACCAAGACAGAATATGAAGAGCTGAAGACGGTAACACTCAGCTTCTCTTGCCTCCCGGTTTTGTTATGTAGGCCCCTGCCGTGGCATTGTCAGACAACACCTAATTGTGATGGCCCTTGGCCCGATCCTGGAAGGCCCACAGCTCCAGAAAAATGGCCTTTAGTTACCTCCAATTGGTGAATCTCTTGGCCTCTCTGTTTTTCCAAGCTCCTTGGGCCATCTGCCATTCCAGATGGCCACCCCAACCCCAAAGACTCACATCTGTTGTCACCCTCTTTTATACTTGGAATGTCCAGAGCAGACCCTTGTCCAAGTTTGACTGACTCCTCTACCATTAACTTCCTCTGAACCCGAGAGTGAATCATGATCAACTTCTACAATGACCCCCGTAGGACCAATTCCTCAGAATTGCCTGCTGGAGATCTCTTGATTGGAGAGGTGCCCATTGCACTGCTGGGATTGACGCTGTGAGGAGTCCTAGTTCTGACATGGCTGCCCTAATCGAGATTGGCAGATTTGTTTGGTGCTTTTTCTACTGTGTCTTGGACTCTCTCTATTTTATCTTCTGGGAGAAAAATTATTTCCTGTATGGAATTGATGGTATACCCTAGAAACCTTATTGTTTGGGATGGGATCATGCTTGATTTTTCCCTTTTTATGATCCAACCAAGGCTCTCCAAGTGTGTCTCTGTCTCCTTCAGATCTTTCTCCAAAAGATCTCCTGATTTGGCAAATAGCAGGAGGTCATCCAGGTATGGTACAATCGATTATTCCCTTTAATCTGAGGGGTGCTAAGACTTCTGCCATAATTTTTGTGAAAATACTTGGAGAGGAAGACAGCCTGAATGAGAGAGCTCTTAACTGTAGGTGTGAGACTGCCCCTCCCATCTTGACCGCTAACCGTAGGCATTTTTGTGATGCTGGTGCTATGGGCACGTGAAGGTACGCATCCCTCAGGTCTTTGGATGCCAGAAAGCAACCTGGCGTCAAAACTCTTCACTGAAAAAATTGTGTCCATCATAAACCTCTTGTATCAAATGGATTTGTTTAATATTTTCAGGTTCAAAATTAATAGAAATTTGCCTGTTGGCTTCTTGACTAGGAACACCTGCGAACAGCACCCTCGTCCTTCCTTTTCGCAGGAACACGGATGATCAGTCTCTACTGAATAAGTTCTTGCAGGACAGATGACATTGCTTGGGACTTCTCTTGGTCTCGGGGAGTCTGAGTTATGTAAAAACAACTTGGTGGGGACTGTGAGAACTCCAGTCTGTAGCCCTCTGATATTGTCTTGAGGACGAATGGACTGGTTGTTGCTTTCTTTCACTGTGGGGAAAAAGGACTGCAGTCTTCCTCCCACAGTCGGAGGACTCTCACTGATTTTTAGTGGTTTGGTTAGGAGGTCCAAATAGCAACTCTGACTTGCCCCGCCCTTTCCAGGGTCTCTTGTATCCCGTCTCCTTCCTGGGTTTGGCGAAAAGTTGAAAAATGTTTCTTAACCCTGAGTGGTTACCTTCTTTTTTTACTGGGAAGGCCTTCTTTTTATCTGCCGTCCTATCCAACACGGCTTCAAGATCCGGACCAAAGACTTAATCCCCCTCGAACGAAAGACCACATAATTTCGCCTTTGAAGCAGTATCTCCCGACCATGTTTTAACCCATAATGCTCTATGCGCTGAGTTTACCAGGGCCGAGGATCTTGCAGACATCTGTATAGATTCTGTGGAGGCATCTGCCATGTACCTTACTGTATTCTGTAATACTGGTAGAGTGTCAAACAGATCTTTATGGGAGGTTCCTGCTTCAATATGGCTTTTCAACTGTTCAAGCCAGTGCTCTAGGTTCCTGGCCACCGCAATTGAAGCCATATCTGGTTTTAAATTGGCTAAGTTCGAGTCCCAGGCTTTTTTTTAACAGCGAAATCTGCCCTTTTATCCATGACATCTTTTAGGATGCCCATATCCTCAAATGCCAGCTCTGTATTCCATGACACTTGTGAAAAGGCTGCATCAAGTTTTGTTTTTTTATTGAATTCTTGAGTGTTCTCCTTTTTCGAAAGGGAATCTCCGTTTGAGTGATTTGGAGAAAAAAAGGGGCCCTTTCTGGGTCTTTCCACTTTTTTTACTGTTTCCGACAGGAGTTTATGTACTGGGAATACATGGTGTTTAACTCCCCCCCCCCCCCCAAGCCCTGAAACATTTTGTCATGTAAAGATAACTGGGCTTTGTCCTCTTTGATGTTCAAAGTCGAATGGATGGTGTTTAATAGATCATCCACTTCTTCTAGAGATAATCTATAGCGTGAAAAAGACTCTTCTTTTTCCTCGTCCTCTTCTTTCACAGAACCTGGGGAAACACTTCCCCCTTCGTCCTCTGAATCACTGACCCTTCTGGGTGCAGAAATACTTGGATGAGAACAGGATGGCGAACTGCCTGTTAGGCTGTGCAAAGGGGCGTTTGTCCAGATAAAAAGGGAATGTTTCAAACGTGTCCAAAAGTTCTTTCCAAAAGAAGCTGAGTAGTTCTCCAGGCTGGGTAGTGGATGTAGAGGACGTCTCCTCTTTAACTAAATCCGCTATACAGGTCTTGCGTAACACTTTGATCCAAGACTCCCTAAAGCCTCATACACACGATAGGACTTTGTACAAACTTTCCCTTGGATTTTTGTACAAAGGGCGTCGGCCCTGAACTTGTATTGCATACACACAGCAGGACTTTTTCAGCCAACTTTCACCAAATCACGTGGTTTTTCTGCTCTTTACCGCCACCTTTGGTCAACTTCTGTATTGTTGTCTGATCTTTTGCATTGGTTCTGAGCATGCCCGTTTGTACTTTGTACAAAAGTCCTATGGTTTTCTGTACACACGATCAGACTTTGCTCCATAGGACTTTTGTTGCCAGAAAGTTTGTCCGTTCGCACAGCCAACAAAAGTCAGATGAAAACCAAAAAAGTTTGTCCGATGGAGCGTACACACGGTCGGATGTTGCTCCAAAACAGCTAATTTGCATGTTTGTTGTCAAAAAGTCTGATCGTGTGTATGGGCCTTAAGTGTGTTTTTGCAAGACGGGCATTTTTTCTTAGGGGGAGGGGAGGAATGCTTGGCTTTCTCCTTGGCCTATGTCTGCAATACACCAAAAGCCCAGTCCAATAAATACATATACCTTATTAACAAATAAACAGGTCAAACCAACAAAGCCCTTCTACTCCAGGGGATTACCCAAGCTGTCAAGCAGAAGAACTAACCCTTTAGCCCCTTTGGTTTTACTGCAGCTTTACCTAGCTAGTGACTCCCCCACTGTGTGACCATGCTAAAGAAAAAAAACATACTCTCCTTAGTGCTATGATCCATGGAGAGTGATGCAGGCTACCCCCCCCCCCCCCCCCGGGATTAGGTGAGGGAAAAACTCAAGACCCATAGAGGATAAGATACAGGGACTTCTGCCGCTGCTTAACTGGGTCTGGCTGATGTTAGTGGCTCCTACCAATGCCGCCAAGTCCCCTGGATCCATGTTGCCGAGTCTCCAGTGGCATCCGGCTGCTTTTAAATTTGCTTTTGCCTGGTTCTTTCGCCACTGCTAGGACCGGAAATTACATCAGCTGAGGCCGCCTCCTCCTCCTGCGTTATAGCGGCCAGAACCGGAAGCCACGCGCACCGCCGGAAGTCCCGCGGCTTGCTAACCGGGACCTGGAAAGCATGGAGGCCAGGAATAGCAGAGAGGCTGCTCACACCCTTGTGTAGCTCGCTGTCCCCTTTCCAGCCCACAGCCAACGGTCTAAAAAGAGCGGAGACCCCCAGCAGCCTGAACCCTCGCTGGGCATGAAGAGGAGGAGACACCAGAGCACCCCCTCCCATCAGGCGGGATGCTGGGCTGGCCTGCAACACACACAGACTACACAGGTATGCCCCTTACGATCCCCACCTGAAGAGAGCGTAGCACACCCTTAGTTTTCTGCAGCGCTTCCACCATGGCAGAGGAAACTTTACAACCGAGGCCATGATGGAAGTGACCGGTCTTTAAAGAAACTAACTGCAGTGTTTCCTGCGCTCTTTCCAGGTGCTGTCCGGAAAGACAAGGTGAGAAACTGATGCAGCCACCACATTTGATTGGTAAGCTTCAATATAATACATTTTTGGGTTTAATGATGCTTAAATGATGTATTAAAAGGGAAGAATAGCCAAACCTCTTTTGGCCTTACTTCTCATGTGGGATACAGGAGTGCACTTTTTCTCTCCTGTCACCCAGAATCAGTGGGCTAAGGTCCGCTGTCTGCTTATGTCGCAGACCTGCTTCAGATTCTGGAGGGATCCCACCAATAATATTGGGATACACCCAGATGCCCTAAGGGCAGTTTGCTCAGACTCTTAGGACACTGCTGAGAGCCTAAGCCAGCCGTCCCTCCCACTCTCCTGCCCAGCATATTCCAGTGAGCACTGGAGGGGTAAGAGCAGGGAGCCAGCAACTGACTGCTCTGTGAAGACCGTGAGCTGAATGGTCATGTGATCACTCAGGCTTAGAGCTGCTTAGAGCTGGCAGGGGACAGCTTCCAGCATCAGACCGATGCTGCAGCAAGTAGGTTAAGTATGTGTGTTTTATTTTTTTCAGATTTCTCCTTTAATGTTTACAAGGCTGCATTAATTTGAGTCTTTTATATGCGCCTAAAGTTACGTTTTTATGTTTATTATGTGAAGAGTTGTCCGGATATGTTTTAAGTTCTATCCCAGTTCTGAAATACATCATAGAAATCCTTCTGGGATAGTCATTTGTCAATTCTGACAGTTATGGTAACCTGATGTACTATAGATTTACAGTTGTAATATGACCAATCTTCCGGTATAAGGGTATGTGTGCGGCTTGTGGAATTTAATGATATATTTTAATGACTGTGTATAGATCACTCTGGACTATTTTTGGAATTAAAGTGCCTGAATGAGAATTTAAAGTTTTCAAATTCTGCCCATTTTTACTTTCTGTTAATTAAAGTGGCCTGCCAATTGAAAGTGTCATTAAAGATCCATAAAAAGATCAGGATAATCTCACACTGGTGATTGGTTTAGGGAACTGAGAATAACCTCTTCCTAGCAGGGGGAAAAACACAGGCTTTTCGGCACTATAGTGCAATCTTTGTTTTGCTCTTTAGATCCTGGTTGTGTATCTGGGCAGTATTGAGATTTGTTCTTCACAGGATGGATGTAGATTGTGGTCATAGATATGGAAGTGGTAGGGGTTTCCTCTCATTGATCCTACATTTAAGCTTCTGTTCCAGAATAGATAGTACATGGGCCCAAATTACATGGGGGTCAGTCCACACACAAGTGTTGCTAATCGTCAGTAAAACAAATGGCACTCTTCTCCTGTTAGTAAATGCCAGTGACAGGAAAAGGTTGCCAAGCTGTGATGCTTGACCATCTAAATGCCTGCTACAGCATGTTCGGGTGGCGGGGAGGTTGGTCTGGCGGAGTCGGTGCCTGAGTGTGTCGTGTGATGTCGTGCTGCAAGGGAACTGGGCTCAGCGACCGGAGCGTCATACATGGGTCTGTGGGACGGGAGCAAGGCAAGCTGGCAGCGGGACTGTCCGTGTTTGGACTGAAGGGACCATCTGACACGGAGAGAGACTGTGACTGTGATTTAGGAAGGGATGTGTCCTGTCGATGAGGTGTCCTCATCATCTGTGCTGCTGCACACAGCTGTCAATGTCACTGTGAGAGTCAATTTTGTGTGTGTATGTGTCTGCCCATTCTAATTTCCAGCCCTTCTGAGTCCTGCCCCTGAGCTACTTACTTGCTACCATATTTATCGGGCACATAACGCACTTTTTCTCCCTGAAAATCGGGTGCAAATAAGGTGTGCATAGTCTATGCTGATATTTGCATTTGGCTGCCTTGGAGGGGAAGGACTAGAGCCGTCAGATTACATAGAATGAGGATCTCCTGTTTATTCAGCAGCCCCTGTAATACGAAGTCCCGCCTCTCAGACAGGCATTGGACCAGAGTTCTCTTTATAATAGGTGACGATCCAGGAGACAGGACTTCATATTAAAGATTCCACTTAGTAAACGGGAGATCCACACACTGTGTAATCTGATGTGAGGCTGCAGATGGGTACTGATAAGGCTACAATGGAGAGGCTGTAGATGGGCACTGATCAGGCTACACTGGTGAGGCTTCAGATGGGCACTGTTGAGGCTTCAGATGGGCACTGATAAGGCTGCATTGATGGGCACTGACCCCTATTTTGCTTCAAAGTTCCTTATTTAAAATTTTTCTGTTTCTTTTTTTTTCTGAAACTTCCTTCTTCAAATTTAAGGTGTGTTTTATACGCTGATAAATACGGCATATCAAAAATAAAATAAGAAATATGTATCTACCTTAAATTGCATTGCTGAATGCATATTGTACTGGTTTGTAGCCTAAATACTGAAATTTGCACATAAAGCCGTAATTTAACTGTTTGAAATGCCAGTAAAAACTTGGCTATGCCAGTATATATTGGGTGCCGTGCCAGTAAATTTCAATCTGGTAACACTGGTCCTCCCTGTCTTGAAGTGATATGCCTGCAAAATAATTTTCTGCATCCGACACACTGAATATTGAACTCTTGGGATGTGCCAATGCCGGGCCAAGGTCCTCTGGCACCCAAGATGAGGATGCTAAAGTACATATTTTCAAAATAAGGGGAAGGAAGGGAATAAAGGCGTTAAAGTAGTTGTAAAGGCCCATACACACGATCAGACTTTTTGACAACAAACATGCAAATTAGCTGTTTTGGAGCAACATCCGACCGTGTGTACGCTCCATCGGACAAACTTTTTTGGTTTTCATCGGACTTTTGTTGGCTGTGCGAATGGACAAACTTTCTGGCAACAAAAGTCAGATGGAGCAAAGTCTGATCGTGTGTACAGAAAACCATAGGACTTTTGTACAAAGTACAAACAGGCATGCTCAGAACCAATGCAAAAGATCAGACAACAATACAGAAGTTGACCAAAGGTGGCGGTAAAGAGCAGAAAAACCACGTGATTTGGTGAAAGTTGGCTGAAAAAGTCCTGCTGTGTGTATGCAATACAAGTTCAGGGCCGACGCCCTTTGTACAAAAATCCAAGGGAAAGTTTGTACAAAGTCCTATCGTGTGTATGAGGCTTAAGGGATTTTTTTTTTAAATAGCAGATGTGTATACTTACCTGCTCTGTGCAATAGAATTGCACAGAGCAGCCCTGAACTTCCTCTTCCTGGGTCCCCCGCTAGCGCTCCTGGCTTCTCCGCGAAGTGCCCCCAATAGGAAGCTGCTTCCCATGCATGCTCACTTGAGTCCATTGCTGCCACTCCCTCATCATTGCCTTTGATTGACAGCACTGGGAGCCAATGAATTCCCCTGCCTCAGCAAAGCCAGTGAGACCTGGAAGTGAGCACATTCCCGGGAGGACATCATAAGAACAACAAAGGTCCCACCCAGCCATCATTTGACAATAGGCTGGGCGGGAAGTAGTTAAAGCCAAACTCTAGGCAGATATAAGACACAAATTACTGCAACTCTGTAATTAAGACATCATTAAATGTAACTTTTAAAGCGGGAGTCCACCGGGACTACAAATACTGCAGCTGCTGACTTTTAAAATAGTGACACTTACCTGTCCAGCGCGCCCGCGATGTCTGCACCCGAAGCCGATCTCTAGATCGACACTCGAGTGCTGCCGCCGCCATCTTGGGTATGGGAATCAGGAAATGGAGCCTTTCGGCTTCATTTCCCGGTTCCCTACTGCGCATGCGCGAGCCGCGCTGCGCAATGAGGACGGTCCCCGCTGCCTCTGGGATCTGTGTGTTTCCCAGCAGGCAGCGGGGCACTTGCGGGAAGGGGCGGGCACTTGCGGAAAGGGGCGTAAGTTACGCCCCTTTCCGCAGAGAGCTATCCCGGAAGTGGGTGCAGTTACCTGGATTATCCAGGTAACTGCACCCCCCTCCCCCCTGAAAGGTGCCGATTGTGGCACCGGAGGGGGGGAGGGTTCCGATGAGCGGAAGGTCCACTTTAGGGTGGACCTCCGCTTTAAAGACAGGTAGTGTATGTATTATACAAGTAGTGTAACCATTTGACCTGGTTTCAGACCTCTTAGTGTAAGACCTCTTTTACACTGAAGCACTGCAAAAACTGACGATAAAACACTAGTAGTTTTTGCGGCACTTTGGAGTTGCTAGCGCCGCACTTCTAAAAAATATAAATATATTTTGGCAGCGCTTGAATATCGCTTTTTTATGGCGCTTTGTGAAAGCATCCAATTGAATGAATGGGAGCCACTTTTGTGCTATGTTTTTTTTTTTTGAAAAAGTGCCTGAAAAACACCTCAGTGTGAAATGTGTCTAAAGTCCTGTGCACACGAGCCAAATGTCGGTGGCATCGGCCAGTTCAATAAAAACAGCTGACATTCGGCCCGTGTGTATGGCACCCGATTCAACCTAAGCCAGCAATTCGGTTGGCTTCTGTCGAAGGGGCATGACTGAAAAAGGTCTGCTGATCAGCTCCAATGGCTGGGAGAAGAAGCATGCTGATAAAAGGAGAAAAAGAAGCATTCTGATAAAAGGAGAAAGCAGAGTGACAGAGAGATGAGCTCATCACAGTGCTGCTTCTCCTTTCACTGCCCATTCACAGGCTGGGGCAGCTCTAAGATGACCTGGGCTCAGAAGTGGGTGCTTGATATTGTCCATCAGACTGAGGACATGCAGTGGCAAAAGAAATGTACTGCGCGGGGGGGGGGGGGGGGGGGAATCTTCAGATTTATGGTGGATATTGCATTAAAAAAATGGTTTTGTTGTTTTAACTTTTAAAGAGCTAATAATTTGTGTCTTATATTTGACTGAGGTTCTGCTTCAAGGCTGGAGTGAGGAGAAATAAGTGTACTGTTTCAGGGCAGTAATAACTTATGTAAGAAACACAATTCCTGAGTTATTAAGCTAAGATTTATTGTGTTTGGAGTCACTTTCAGGTTTAGGAGTGAACTTGTAAGTTTAGGCATACAGTTACTTAAATGGGTTTTTTCTTCATGTACTTCCAATTAGGAAAGCCAAGGCAGACTGGCTTTTGTTGGCTTGTGGCAGAAGAATAGAATAGATTTTTGGAGGAAAAAAACACATTGGTTACTCTGTAAAAACATTAGGCATAGTTCACGAGTCTTGGATTGGAGTGTTCTGACTTGGCCAGCTTGGCCTCCTCTGGGGGGGATGCTAATTATGTGACGACTTGAGTACTAAAGAGGGTGGATGGGGGCCATCAGAGTTCTACAAGAAGGGGGATTTGTATTTGTGTGACAGCCACACTTTAAGTTATATGTGTAACTTTCTTACGCTTCACTGACTCATGGATTACCACAAACACACCTTTTAATTCATGAAACATGTTTGACTTTTTCCACATAACGGAATCCGTGCCTTAAAAAAAAAAGGTTTCCAATGTGGAGGGAAAAATTCCTTGATAAATAGTTTCCAAGAAAAATATGCAGAGGGAGCGAATTAGAGCTGACTAAGCGTATATGCCCTAGTGTGTGAAATAGTTTCCGGCTTCCATATGTGAAGTTGTCACTGATACACTCATAGTGTGTGTATATATACAGTATCTCACAAAAGTGAGTACACCCCTCACATTTTTGTAAATATTTTATTATATTTTTTCATGTGACAACACTGAAGAAATGACACTTTGCTACAATGTAAAGTAGTGAGTGTACAGCTTGTATAACAGTGTAAATTTGCTGTCCGCTCAAAATAACTCAACACATAGCCATTATTGTCTAAACTACTGGCAACAAAAGTGAGTACAGCCCTAAGTGGAAATATCTGAATTGGGCCCAAAGTGTCAATATTTTGTGTGGCCACCATTTATTTTCCAGCACTGCCTTAACCCTCTTGTGCATGGAGTTCACCCGAGCTTCACAGGTTGCCACTGGAGTCCTCTTCCACTCCTCCATGATGATATCACGGAGCTGGTGGATGTTAGAGACTTCGCGCTCCTCCACCTTCCGTTTGAAGGTGCCCCACAGACGTTCAATAGGGTTTAGGTCTGAAGACCTGCTTTACCCTCAGCTTCTTTAGCGAGACAGTGGTAGTCTTGGAGGTGTGTTTGGGGTCGTTATCTTGTTAGAATACTGCCCTGCGCCCAATCTCTGAAGGGAGGGGATCATACTTTGCTTCAGTACATCACAGTACTTGCTGGTGTTCATGGTTCCCACAATGAACTGTAGCTCTCAAGTGCTGGCGGCACTCATGAAGTCCCCAGACCATGACACTCCAACCATCATGCTTGTCTTTGTACTCGTCACCTGGTTGGCACTACACACGCTTAACACCATCTGAACCATATAAGTTTATCTTGGTCTCATCAGATCACAGAATTTGGTTCCAGTAATCCATGTCCTTAGTCTGCTTGTCTTCAGCAAATTGGGGGCTTTCTTGTGCATCATCTTTAGAAGAGGCTTCCTTCTGGGACGACAGCCATGCAGACCAATTTGATGCAGTGTGCGGCTTATGGTCTGAGCACTGACAGGCTGACCCCCCACCCCTTCAACCTTTGCAGCAATGCTAGCAGCACTCATACGTCTATTTTCCAAAGACAACCTCTAGATATGACGCTGAGCATGTGCACTCAATTTCTTTGGTCGACCATGGCGAGGCCTGTTCTGAGTGGAACCTGTCCTGTTAAACCGCTGTATGGTCTTGGCCACGATGCTGCAACTCAGTTTCAGGGTCTTGGCAATCTTCTTATAGCCTAGGTCATCTTTATGTAGAGCAACAATTCTTTTTTTCAGATCCCTAGAGCGTTCTTTGCCATGAGGGGCCATGTTGAACTTCTAGTGACCAGCATGAGAGAGTGAGAGCGATAACACCAAATTTAATAACCTGTTCCCCAGTCATACCTGAGACCTTGTAACACTAATGAGTCACGTGACACCGGGGAGGGAAAATGGCAAATTGGGCCCAATTTGGAGATTTTCATTGAGGGGTATTCTCACCTTTGTTGCCAGCGGTTTAGACCTCAATGGCTGTGTGTTGAATTATTTTGAGGGGACAGCAAATTTACACTGTTATACAAGCTGTACACTCACTACTTTACATTGTAGCAAAGTGTAATTTCTTCAGTGTTTCAGTGTTGTCACATGAAAAGATATAATAAAATAGTTATAAAAATGTGAGGGGTGTACTCACTTTTGTGAGATACTGTGTGTGTGTGTGTGTGTGTGTGTGTGTGTGTGTGTGTGTGTGTATATATATATATGTATATGTATATATATATATATATATATATATATATATATATATATATATATATATATATATATATATATATATATATATATATATATATATATATATATATTTTGTGTGTGTATATGTACAGTGCCTTGCAAAAGTATTCACCCCCTTGGCTTTTTATCTATTTTGTTACATTACAGCCTTACGTTCAATATTTCTTTAATCTGAATTATATGTGATGGATCAGAACACAATAGTCTAAGTTGGTGAAGTAAAATTAGAAAAATATGTACATAAAACGATTTTTCAGAAATAAAAAAATAATTGGCATGTGCGTATGTATTCACCCCTTTTGCTATGAAGCCCATAAAAAGCTCTGATGCAACCAATTAGCTTCAGAAGTCACATAATTAGTGAAATGATGTCCACCTGTGGAAAGTCCTTAGAGGCTGCAACACCTAAGCAAGAGGCACCACTAACCAAACACTGCCATGAAGACCAAGGAACTTACCATTGGACTTGACTGGACTCCACCCAATAGGGGGCCCCTCTGAGATACATAGCCAAGTGTACTCGGCTCAGCTCCGCTCACAGTCACGCTCGGGACTAAAAGAGAACCTGAGAGCCGCCAAGAGGACCAAAGAGCCACCAAGATACAGAGGACTCTGTATAAAAAATAAAACTGCACCAAAAACACACCTCCCCATTGAAATACATTGACAACGCAGCAAGAACGCGTGTACAACACACCCGTTTTTGCGCTTTGGATGCTGTTTTTGAGTCACGTGACCATGAAAAATGCACCATAATCGTGGCAAGATCGTGTTTCGTGTTCGTTTTTGGTGGCTATTATCTGCGCAAGATGCCGACAACCCTATTTTTGCCCGATAATTGACAGCTGCACTGCATATGTACGCATAAATTGATGGCGCCGTAGACGTACCTGTAATAATATATGCTGAAAAATTCAAAATCCAGTTTCATAAAATATGAAACCGTTGCATGAACAAAGTTTTACACAAAGGAGAAATTATATGAAGATACAAAATGCTACATAATGCATGGTTTATTGCTGTGTCATTGTACAATAGACACAAACCAGCACATCAGCGTCTAAAATAAAACCACAGTGTAACAATTCATGGATTTTTGCAGCTGCATCAGTGGAGCCGGTATTCCCCCGAGTCATTCAGAGCCCCATCTATCTAGCTGGGAGTAATCATTGACCTGAGAATTATCAGGATGACAACATTGTGGTGGGCCTGGATAAGTGAGATAATAAAAGGCGCTCTGTTGAAGTAGTATATAGCCGAGAAATGGAATGGAGCGGCCTTTCCATAAAGCTATATTTAGTTGGCTCTCAGAGACATGATCTTTGTAGTAGTCTCAGGGAGGATAATGTGATCATGGTGCCTGACTGCACAGACTGCTGCAAGAATAAACATGCTGAACTGTTCAGGATTTTCTTTGCCTCTGGCTAATACAACTTTGTCTCAACTGTGAATATAAAGCACAAAAGCTGCTGCAACCTCCTTTTTCCTCTGCCAGGGTTCACATGGCTGGAACACTTGTCTGTTCTCCAAAAGAAGACTCGGTGCCATCCATCTAGAGAAGAGGAGTAGGCTCTGAATGTGTATGTGGGGGCTTAGTGTTCACTAGATGTATGATGAAATAAAAGGAATTCATTTTTAGGCCTCATGCACACGAGACACAGTTAAACGCGCGTTCAGATGCAGTTGGACAGTTTTTTCAACTGCACCTGAACTCATTCAATGTTATCCTATGTGTCCATGCACACAGTCTCGTTTTTTTCCGTTTATATGCAGTTGCGTTTAATCTCGTTTTTCCAGAAGCAAAAAAATGCGTTCAGAAACAAAAATTTCTGCGTTTCAGACGCAAAACGCGGCTAAACGCGGCACCCGCGTTTAGCCGCGTTTGCGTTTATATGCGTTTTTAAAGGTGACCTTTTTTTTTACATTAAAAATCTCAAAAATGATTGCAAATGATGAAAAACCATTAGAAAAATATTTTAAACAATTGCAATTGCAAGTGGACAATCCAGAACTTGTGGCAAGTGACGTGGCAAGTGGACAATCCACAACTTGTGGCAAGTGACATGGCAGGTGGAAAGTGATGTGGCAAGTGGACAATCCACAACTTGTGGCAAGTGACGTGGCAGGTGAAGTGGCAAGTGACGTGGAAAGTGGACAATCCACAACTTGTGGCAAGTGACGTGGCAAGTGACCTGGCAGGTGACGCGGCAAGGGACTTGGCAGGTGACGTGGCAAGTGGAAAATCAACAACTTGTGGCAGGTGACTGGCATGTGACGTGGCAAGTGGACAATCCATAACTTGTGGCAGGTGACGTGGCAAGTGACGTGGCAAGTGGACAATCCACTTGTGGCAGGGGACGTGGCAAGTGACGTGGCAAGTGGACAATCCACGTGGACAATCCACTTGTGGCAGGTGATGTGGCAAGTGACGTGGCGAGTGGACAATCCACAACTTGTGGCAGGTGATGTGGCAAGTGATGTGGCAAGTGGACAATCCACTTGTGGCAGGTGACGTGGCAGGGGACGTGGCAAGGGACGTGGCAAGGGACGTGGCAAGTGGACAATCCACAACTTGTGGCAGGTGATGTGGCTGGTGACGTGGCAAGTGGACAATCCACATCTTGTGGCAGGTGACGTGGCAGGTGACGTGGAAAGTGGTGTGGCAAGTGGACAATCCACAACTTGTGGCAGGTGATGTGGCTGGTGACGTGGTAAGTGGACAATCCATAACTTGTGGCAGATGGCATGGCAGGTGACGTGGAAAGTGGACAATCCACATCTTGTGGCAAGTGACGTGGCAGGTGATGTGGCAAGTGACGTGGCAAGTGGACAATCCACAACTTGTGGCAGGTGATGTGGCAAGTGATGTGGCAGGTGATGTGACAAGTGGACAATCCACATCTTGTGGCAAGTGACGTGGCAGGTGACGTGGCAAGTGACGTGGCAGGTGACGTGGCAAGTGACATGGCAAGTGGACAATCCACATCTCGTGGCAAGTGACGTGGCAGGTGATGTGGCAAGTGACGTGGCAAGTGGACAATCCACAACTTGTGGCAGGTGACGTGGCAGGTGATGTGGCAAGTGACGTGGCAGCTGACGTGGCAGCTGACGTGGCAAGTGACATGGCAAGTGACATGGCAAGTGGACAATCCAAAACTTGTGGCAGGTGTCGTGACAGGTGACGTGGCAAGTGATGTGGCAAGTGGACAATCCACAGCTTGTGGCAAGTGACGTGGCAAGTGGACAATCCACAACTTGTGGCAGGTGACGTGGCAGGTGACGTGGCAAGTGAACAATCCACAACTTGTGGCAGGTGACGTGGCAAGTGACGTGGCAGGTGATGTGGCAAGTGACGCGGCAAGTAGACAATCCACAACTTGTGGCAGGTGATGTGGCAAGTGACGTGGCAGGTGATGTGGCAAGTCACGTGGCAAGTGGACAATCCACAACTTGTGGCAGGTGATGTGGCTGGTGACGTGGCAAGTGGACAATCCACAGCTTGTGGCAGGTGGCATGGCAGATGACGTGGAAAGTGGACAATCCACATCTCGTGGCAAGTGACGTGGCAGCTGACGTGGCAAGTGACGTGGCAAGTGGACAATCCAAAACTTGTGGCAGGTGACGTGGCAAGTGACGTGGCAGGTGACGTGGTAAGTGATGTGGCAAGTGGACAATCCACAGCTTGTGGCAAGTGGACAATCCACAGCTTGTGGCAGGTGGCATGGCAGATGACGTGGAAAGTGGACAATCCACATCTCGTGGCAAGTGACGTGGCAGCTGACGTGGCAAGTGACGTGGCAAGTGGACAATCCAAAACTTGTGGCAAGTGACGTGGCAGGTGACGTGGCAAGTGGACAATCCACAGCTTGTGGCAAGTGACGTGGCAAGTGGACAATCCACAACTTGTGGCAGGTGACGTGGCAAGTGACGTGGCAGGTGACGTGGCAAGTGATGTGGCAAGTGGACAATCCACAGCTTGTGGCAAGTGACGTGGCAAGTGGACAATCCACAACTTGTGGCAGGTGACGTGGCAGGTGACGTGGCAAGTGAACAATCCACAACTTGTGGCAGGTGACGTGGCAAGTGACGTGGCAGGTGATGTGGCAAGTGACGCGGCAAGTAGACAATCCACAACTTGTGGCAGGTGATGTGGCAAGTGACGTGGCAGGTGATGTGGCAAGTCACGTGGCAAGTGGACAATCCACAACTTGTGGCAGGTGATGTGGCTGGTGACGTGGCAAGTGGACAATCCACAGCTTGTGGCAGGTGGCATGGCAGATGACGTGGAAAGTGGACAATCCACATCTCGTGGCAAGTGACGTGGCAGGTGATGTGGCAAGTGATGTGGCAAGTGGACAATCCACAATTTGTGGCAGGTGACGTGGCAGGTGATGTGGCAAGTGGACAATCCCCAACTTGTGGCAGTTGACGTGGCAAGTGGACAATCCACAACTTGTGGCAGGTGCCGTGGCAAGTGACACGGCAAATGCAAGTGTACAACTGCTCTCTATGCTGCTGCTGCTCACTCTGATCAAAATAGCAGAAATAGTTAAAAAAAATGCTTTGAGAGCTTGGGGAGGGTCTACATGATGTTATCTTTATAAACGCGTTTAAACGCAAACGCGTCTAAACGCGTCTAAACGCGGCATGCAAACGCGGCAAAACGCGCGTTTCTAAACGCGCATTTCAGCTTTTTTTTAACAGAGGTTTCATCTGCGTCTCGTGTGCATGAGGCCTTAGGCTCATTTACACCTAAAGTGGTACTAAAATTGAACAATAAAACTTGCAAACGGGCAGGCTGTTTATTGCAGAAAAGAATTGCAGTGTCTCTTCTGCAGTAAAATACACTAAGGCCTCGTGTACACTGCTGCTGGTAAACGCACATTTTAGGAGCAGTTGGGTGGGTTTTTTTTCAGCTGCCCCTCTCCTGTGTTACCTTATGCACACAGGGTCATTTACAGTAATTTCTAGGTAGTTGAGTTTAGAGGCATTTTTTTAGAACGCAAAAAAATGCATTCAGAAGCTGAGTTTACAGGCATTTCAAGCTCCAAATGCATCTAAACACGGTAACTCGTGTTTACGTGCGTTTCTTTTACAGGCGTTTTTCATTTTTGGCCATTTTAAAATGCTTCTAACCACAAAATGCCTCAACGCGCCAAACGGACGTCTTAACCACTTAAAACAGAAGTTCACACAAAAATAGAACCTCCGCTTTCTTGGAACCCTCCCCCTCTCCGGTGTCACATTTGACACCTTTTAGGGGGGAGGTGGGTGCAGATACCTGTCTAAGAGACCGGTATTTGCACCCACTTCTGGGCATAGACTCCCACGGGAGTCTATGCTTCTTCCTGTCCCTCCGCACTGTCTGCTGGGACACACACGGTTCCCAGAGACAGCGCGGACCATTCCCATTGCGCTGCGTGGCTCGCACATGCACAGTAGAGATCCGGGAAGTGAAGCTGCAACACTTCACTTCCTGATTCCCTCATCGAGAATGGCGCTGGTGTTCTGTCAGATAGTGTCCTGCCATCATATAGTGTCCGCCCCGTACTGCGCATTACGGGGCAGAAAAAGCTTTGGAAAATCTCCGAAGATGAACGGCGCCTGTGCCGTGAGTGGAGGTGGTAGCCCCACCATCCAAGCGGACATAGGGTTGGGAAAATTAGAGGGCCCCTCGCGGGCGAGCTTTTTTTTTTTTAGGTGGACTCCCCCTTTAAGAACCCAGCCTCTTTCTGAGATTTGTTGTTTACAAGTTAAAAACAGGTTTTCGTGCTAGAAAATTACTTAGAACCCCAAACATTATACATTTTTTTTCTAACACCCTAGAGAATAAAATGGCGGTTGTTGCAATACTTTCTGTCACACTGTATTTGGATTTTTTTGGGGGAAAAAGCACACTTTTTTTTAAATTAAAAATTAAGACAACAGTAAAGTTAGCCCAGTTTTTTTTTTTATATTGTGAAAGATAATGTTACGTCGAGTAAATTGATACCCAACATGTCACACTTCAAAATTGCGCCCGGTCTTGGAATGGCAACAAACTTTTACCCTTAAAAATCTCCGTAGGCGACGTTTAAAAAAATTCTACAAGTTGAGGTCTAGGGCTACCGATCGTGGCGATACCTCACATGTGTGGTTTGAACACCGTTTTCATATGCGGGCACTAGTCACATATGCGTTCGCTTCTGCACGTGAGTTGTGAGTTTGTCGTGAGGGGCATATTTAAAAAAAAATAGTATTTTTTTATTATTTATTTCACTTTTTTCTTTTCATTTTTACACTGTTTAAAAAAAAAAAACCTCTTTATTCCTATTACAAAGATTGTAAACATCCCTTGTAATAGAAAAAAAAAGCATGAAAGGACCTCTTAAATATGAGTAGGGATGGGCCGAAGCCCCCCCCCCCCCCCCCACCGGTTTGGTTCATTAAAGTTTATGGGACATGAACATGAATAATCAAAAGTGCTAATTTTAAAGACTTATATGCAAGTTCTTCTCATAAAAAGTGTTTGGGTCCTGCCCCAGGGGACATGTATCAATGCAAAAAAAGTTTTAAAAATGGCTGTTTTTTTTGGGAGCGGTGATTTTAATAATGCTTAAAGTGAAACAAAAGTGAAATATTCCTTTACATTTCGTACCTGGGGGGTGTCTATAGTATGCCTGTAAAGTGGCGCATTTTTCCCGTGTTTACAACAGTCCAGGAGCAAAATGAAATTTCTAAAGGAAAAAAAGTAATTTAAAAGTACTCGCCGCTATAATTAATTGTCGGTCCCGGCGATACAGATAAAAGTCATTGAAAAAAACAGCATGGGATAGCTCCAGTCCATTACCAGGCCCTTTGGGTCTGGTATGAATATTAAGGGGAACCCCGAACCAAAATAAAAAAAAATTCTGTGAGGGTCCCCCCAAATTCCATACCAGGCCCTTCAAGTGTGGTATGGATATTAAGGGGAACCCTGCGCCAATTTTTTTTAAAGTGGCGTGGGGGGCTCCCCTCAAAATCCATAGCAGACCCTTCAGATCTGGTATGGATTTTAAGGGGAACCCCTGTACCAAGTTTTTAAAAAAAAATTGCGCGGGGTCCCCCCAAAAATCCATACCAGACCCTTATCCGAGCATGCAACCTGGCAGGCTGCAGAAAATGAGGGGAAGACGAGAGAGCGCCCCCCCCCCCCCCCGAACGGTACCAGGCCACATGACCTCAACATGGGGAGGGTGCTCTGGGGTAGCCAAAATGGTACAAAAGACGAGACGCAGCTTGGGACAAGTCCTTTATTAAAAAATAAAAAAAATTAAATGTCCCACGAAGTCCATTCATCTGCTTCTCTCGCTCTGCCAACGGACCGAAAAAGAGAAAAACAAAGCCCAAAGCCCCGAATGACCTGACTCCATGGGAGGCACCTGCCGTCACTCCCCGGGTACGAAATTTAAAGGAATATTTCACTTTTATTGTTTCACTTTAAGCATTATTAAAATCGCAGCTCCCGAAAAACGTTTTAAAAACTTTTTTTTGCATTGATGCATGTCTCCTCGAGCAGGACCCGGGTCCCCAAACACTTTTTATGACAATAACTTGCATATAAGTCTTTAAAATGAACACTTTTGTTTTTTATGTTAATGTCCCATAGACTTTAACGGTGTTCCGGCGGCATTCCAATTTTGCCCCGAACACTGCATATTGTTCGGTGTTCACAGAACATCCGAACAACCAAAGTTTGACCCGAACTTATGCTCAGGCTGAACCGTTCGCTCATCCTTAAATATGAGATCTGGGGTCAAAAAGACCTCAGATCTCATATTTACACAAAAATGCAATAAAAAAAAAGTCATTTAAAAAAAAAAAAAATAATAATAAATGCCCCTTTTAAGAGCTTTAGGTGGAAGTGAGGGTTGCTTCCACCCTGCATTGATATGGGGATGGGTGGGCGCTTTCCCCTCACTTGTCTCCATGTCAGGCCACAGGAAGGACCGGAGGGTACCAGAGCACTGCGGGGGGGGGGGGGGGGGCCTCTCCCAGTGCCGATAAAAGTGATCTTGCGGCAAATTTGCCGCAGAGACCACTGTTTCTTAAACTGGACCGCTCAATGAAGAAGAGGATACCATAACAATGATTTCCTCCAAACTACCAATGTATAACGGCGGTGGACAGTCCAGAAGTGATTAAACGGTGTACATGAAGCCTGTTTATTACATCCTGTGAATTTACACTGAGCAGTGCGTGTGCTTGTGTCATCAAGGGAAGGAGTCGCTACAGTTTTTTCTTTTTCCCCTAGCTATCATGACCTTTACAGTGTTACTTAACCCACAACAGTAAAATCAGTCTGTATATGCAGTAAAGCATGCTTGTTATGCTCACAGTAGAACCTAAGGAGTTAATCCTCTGCATTGTGTAAAAAGTCTGTTTGATCTGGTCTTCTCTGGTTCTCCCCTTCTTCCACTGTCCCCAATCAATCTCCTGATAAGACAGAGCCTTTGGAGTCACTCTGCACATGCTAAGTTTGGTGTGTATTGCTATTTTTCTTTTTTTCTTGGGAAGGTGCACGTGATCAGCACAGTGCCAATCAGCACTGTCTAGACAGAGGGTCAGGGATCCTGCAGCCTCATAGGACAGTCAGAGTATAATGAAAATTCCTTCTACAAGCTTTAACCAGACACTGATAGAAGTCAAAAGACTGCTATATACTGCTGATTGGAAAAGGTACTCCTCCATCACCCCCGCACATCACCCCTCCATGTCAGAATACGCAAATCAGTGCAGCATGTGCTGATGGAATGCTGATTTTCCAACAGAACGATTTGACTGGGCTACACACATACCGAAATTAAGCCGGTTCCTGCTAAACCGGACAAATTTTGGTACATATATACCCAGCTTTAGACAAGTGGTGCTGCTTGCCAAATGTGACCATCAAGTCAATGGGACTGCACTACAGCTGTGAGCCAAACAATCGCCTCTTCAGCTGCTGGGGGAAAAAGACATTTAGCCCTGGTTCACATTGCAATGATTTGGCATGTGATTTGACAGGTCAAATCGGCAGCTATTGGCAGTCATGGCACCGTCCGAACTGGTGCGACGCCGCACAGATTCACAATAGTTCCTGTACTACTTTTGGTGACTTTGGGGTGCGATTTCAACAGACCTCTGTATAGAAGAAGTTTTTCATATTCTTCCTGTGCCTGAGTGGTATTCTTCCAGGTACTCCGGTTTCCTCCCACACTCCAAAGACATGCTTTTAGGGTAATGAGCTCCTCTCTCTAAATTGACCCTAGTATGTGTGTGCATGAATGCAAGTTAAGCCGCATACACACGTAGCCATCTGTCTGACGTACTTAGTCTGGCAGACTTCCCGCCAGACTGTCCGTCGGACTTTCCGAACGGGCTACTTGCCCACACACGGCACTTTTTCAGCGGACTAATACGGCGTACGAAGTCCGCTGTACTATCCGCCCTACTTTTCAAATGAACGGACTCGCCCACACACGCGGAGGAAAGTCCGCTCATTTCGAGCACGTCTCCAGGTAGGCGGGGCCCACGAAGGATACGTCGCTGGCCCCGCCGCCTGGTATGGACTTAAAGGGGAACCCCAACGCCAGAAAAAATCGGCGTGGGGGTCCCCCCAGGTCCACATCAGACCCTTGTCCGAGCACGCTACCCGGCCGGCCAGGAAAGGGGGGGACGAGCGAGTGCCCCCCCCCTCCTGAGCCATACCAGGCCGCGTGCCCTCAACATGGGGGGTGCCTTGGGGAAGGGGGGCCCCACCCCAAAGCACCTTGTCCCCATGTTGATGAGGACAAAGGCCTCTTCCCGACAACCCTGGCCGTTGGTTGTCGGGGTCTGCGGGCGGGGGGCTTATCGGAATCCGGGAGCCCCCATTAATAAGGGGACCCTGGATATCGGCCCCCCCACCCTATGTGAATGAGTATGGGGTACAATGTACCCCTACCCATTCACCTGTAAAATAAAGTACAAAAAAAACACAGCACACAAGATAAAATAGTTTATTGCACAGCTGCGGGGCTCTTTCGTCTTCGGGGCTCTTCTCGCCGGACTCCTCCGCTATCTTCTTCTAGCTCTTTTGCTAGCGGAGGAGCCCGGCTTTCTTCCTCGCCGCCGGCCTCTTCTTCCGACTTGGGGGGTCTTGTCTCCCTCTTCGGTTCTTCTGCCGGGCCACCGCGCCTTCTTCTAGCTCTTTTACAGGCGGTGGCCCGGTCTTCTGTCGCCGCCGCCTTCCATTCTTCTGTTCTTCTTCTTCAGATGTTGCCTCGCCGAGTCCTCCGCTCACAATGACGGGGACCGGGCACGCGGCGACTTATATAGGGACAAGGGGCGGGGTCTTCGGTTGCTGTCACATGGGTTGATGTTGAGGGCACGCGGCCTGGTACGGCTCAGGAGGGGGGGCCGCTCGCTTGTTCCCCCCTTTCCTAGCCGGCCGGGTAGCGTGCTCGGACAAGGGTCTGATGTGGACCTGGGGAGACCCCCACGCCGATTTTTTTTTTTTGGCGTTGGGGTTCCCCTTTAAGTCCATACCAGGCGGCGGGGCCAGCGACGTCTCCTTCGCGGGCCCTGCCTACCTGGAGACCCGCTCCGTCGCTTGCCTCGCCGAGCGGACTTTTCCCACCTGGAGAAAAGTCCGCTCATTTCAAAAGTACGGCGGACTGGCATACACACGGCTGGATTGTCCGCCTAAATGCGAGTTCGGCGGGAAGATTGGAGTGTAAAACTACTTTCTAAGTACGCCGTACTTTCGGGTCAAAAAAGTATGCCGGATGCTACACATGGGGGGGATTGTTTGGCGGACTTCAGTTTGCCAGACTTTTCCACCCGCTTGTTTGATCGTGTGTACGCGGCTTTAGGGACCTTACATTGTAAGTTCCTTGAGGCCAGTGACTGATGTGAATGTACAATATATATGTAAAGCGCTGCGTAATATAAGTACCTGTAATAAATCAAATCTTTTATTTTATTTTTATTAAAAACAAAAATTTAAAATTTACTAAAAATATTTACAATCCCTTTAATCCAAATCCAGCCTTGACTGTGCAGCTCCACAACCACATACACAGTTTAGGATCTTGTGATGCTTTAAATCTTTTATTTTTTTATTTTATTTTTTATGCTGAATGTAATAAATAAATAATAATAAAAAAAGAAACAACCCTATACTACCCGTTCAACAAACTCTTGCGTGCGATTTCTGTGCAGTCTAGTGTGAATGACCCATTTTTCATTTACTTACGTGCTTTTCTCCATCATTATCTCTCATCGCTGAGCTGCTCTTCTCCACATTTAATGATGCACATCTGTCACTCACACTTGTGTTTCTGTCTTCCTTTATTCTAAATCGCTAATATTAGTTAGTCTTATTCAACAGTACTTCATGGCACCGTGGCAATTGGATTGTGTGATTAGGACAGATTTTACTAAAGCTTCCAGCTTTGTTGATAATCTACATTTGCCTTGACATATATTCTGTGATGTGGGATAAACGTGAATTACCCATGTGACTATAAATACTGGGGTATGTTCCTATTACTCATTAAAATGAAGGAAGCTACTTGAAAGAGTATTGCTACTAACGGTACCCTGACCTGGATAAATGAGAACCTTCACAGATCTATTCTGCATGTATGTCTCATGGGCAGGCAGCCTTCTACAACCACCTGCACCCCTTCCTTGCTTGTCTTTCTCTGTGCGACTTTCTCCCTCCACACTCCCATGTAGCTATCTCTTTCCATTCAATTGTAGCGGTACCCCTCGTAGGGGCTGCTGAGTGTAGTAGTCCATCTGTCACCCTGTCCAGCCAGGCACACACTTTTCAAGCATCCAGAGACCTGAAAGCAGTCCTTTGCACTTCTTTTCTTTCTTTCTTTTTTTTTTTTTTTTTTTTGTATTTTTATTGAGGGGAATTTACCCAGATAATTCACAGTCCAAATTGGAACTAACTATATACAGCACGGTATATACACTCTCCTCTTCTCCTGCACTTCCTTGCTTGCAGACTATCACTCTTTACTCCTCCAGCACGTCGCTTGCTTGTGCTTCCCGTACCAGCTAGCACTGTAGGCCTGACACTGGCTCAGCCAGGCCCAAAGCAGGTGCCCTTTACAGGCTGGGACTTTGGGCTTTTGGGTGTAGCAAAAAATAGAAGGTTTCAGTGCTAGCTCTCCTGTGGCTACTGCTCCCAGTACCACCTCTTCAGGCACTACTAGCCCTCCTGGCTGCAGCTGTCCCTTTCCACTTCCCATGCCACCACAATCCTCCAGACTGGCTCTGTACCCATTCCAGACTGCTGCATCTCAGTGCTCTCAGGCGTGCCTCCCAGTCCTCCCGACTGTGTGAACACTCACCAGCCCTCTTGGCTGCCTTTGTGGATCTCTTGGAGACTTTCCTGGCAGTGTTCTCCCACTGTCCTCTCTTGAGGATTCCGTCCGCAACCTGGCCCAAGGTCAACCACCCCCACCCCCCCAGAGTGGGGAGCTCCCTTAAAGGCCCCGATAGCCTAACACTCCATCTCCATCTTTCACCCGTTCAACTCCTCCCAGCTGGGATGACCCTGGGTATTTAAGGAGGCCTGCCCCATGCCAATACAGATTGGGGATTATTATTGTTATTGGAGCTCCTCAGAACACCCCAGGCAGCTCTACTTCCCCTCCCCTCTCCACCTCCTCTTTCTGGAAAACACCAGAACATTCTTGAAAGAAGTGGGAGGTCCTGGTGATGCTACCTGTGAGTCACCCAGCACTACCCTAAACCACTCCCAACCCAGGCCAAAACACACCCAGGCTTGGCTGCTAGCCAAGTCTAGAAATATACCTGCTCTCACACAATATGTACTATTCTTCTAGCACACTAGAGGGCGTTACACAATTTTCCTGACTTTTCCTCCCTTGTGTAGCTTTCTCTATTCCTCCTTCTCCCCACTTTGTTTGTGTGCACCCCTCCCTCTCCCCTATTTTCGCCCTTGTGCCCTTCTCTTTTACACCTTACTTGTATGCACCATCATCGCCACCATGAACATATTATCCAGCATTATCGCATTCAAAAGATTGAGCTAAGTAGGCAGAAACGTGAAACTGTACATTTTTATCATATTCAAATTCTGAAAAATCATTAGGGCATTAGATCTTACCATCATTAAGTCGAGGCCTTTTGTCTTGAAGTCCTTCAGATTTCATCCAGACCTGATACTTGAATGGGATCCTAGACAAATTAAACCGGTTTTGTTGTGCATAAAACATGCACATTACAATATGTACAAAACTACTTTCACCGCGACCCACAATAAATGCTTTAGGGGCCCCCGCTCAGGCTTTTAAGGTCCAATAAAGTGGATGCTGCTGACTCGTGAGGGTACAGGCTTGGGAGAGGTTCGTCAAGACCCAAAACACACTTTATAGATGAGAGGAAATAACCCAGCCGCTGCACACCTTGCCCCGCCCAAATGGTTAGCAGATAAAAGCAGCCTCAGCTCGATTCATCCATGCCACACCCCCAATGTGTTTCGCCCCACCCCCAGGCCTTAGTCATGGAGGTTCATGATAAAGCCCCGGGTTTGGGGTGAAACGCAGTGGAAGTGGTCCTGGAGGAATTGAGCGAAGACTGCTTTTACCTTTTAACAATTTTTTTGCCGGGCGACATGTGCAGCATCTGGGCTATTTTCTCTCCTCTCTCCAGAAAATTATATTCACGGTTAGAATTGTATATGTTTGCTAAAACTATTCCATCTTGTTTCTTTGAATAGTTTTGTCGCTACAGGGGAAAATCATCATAGATTTGAGCCCGCTACTCTATAGAAAATCTTGTTTTATTCTTTTCGTGTAACTTTAAGCGCTTGCGGTGCTATGTGTCTACACTATCTGCATCCCAGCTGATGAATCACACAGCTCTGCCGCGCAGTGATCTTTTTTTACGAATGATCCCCCTGTTTTGCCTGTTCATTCATAATAGTAAAAGATCACTCGGCACTGCGATCTGTACAGATCAATGACAGGCTCACACTGTTCATGACTGTTTGCATGTATTTACCCAAGGAATGATTACATGTGGCTAGGGACAAATGAGTGGCTTTATACGCAGACTGTTTGCTCTAGATGCTTCTCCTCTGTCCTCAACAGTAGATAATCGCTCCATGTGCGATTATATGTGGACAGATGCAGAGCCTCTCATCTTGTCATCGATTGTACATGCTGAGTGGCAGATGAACATAAACACCTGACCGTACCGTATGGCCATAAAAGACCACGTGATTGAATCCTCCTATAGAGTTCTGTTTTCTGTAAATATTGAGACATGGAACCCAGTCCCCTAAACTTTGTTAATTTTTAGTGGACATCCTCTTGCCTCCTAGATTATCTTTTTAAAAGGAGCATCATATTTACTATGCATGCCAAGAATTGGCTCCCATGACTGCTGTGGGCTTTCAGTTTAGTAGTATAGTTAGCATTACAAAATACAGCAGCCAACGCCTACCTGTAGATCACTGAAAAGACCAAAGAGGCATCATTTTTTCAAATATTAGAAATGACAGTTATGAGAAATAAATTCAGTATCACATGACCAAAATGATTTAACCTTAGGACATCCCCCGACTGTGCCCACCATCTTACTTGATTGCCTCCCCTACTTCTATACCATACCTATGTCCACCTTGTCCACATGCTGCTTATGCACCTCTTTATTCCACACCTTGCCCATGCTCTTTTTCTGTTCATCTCTCTCCTTCCATACATTTCCAACCCCCAGTTTTATACCTTATCCATATATGTCTATCTTCCTTTAACACATCCTTCTGCAGTCTCCTGTACGACTCATTCATATAGGTTGAAAAATATGCACTTCAGCCACGTTTTTACCAACCTCCGATCATCCACCTCCAAAGGAATATGGTGGCTGCTCAAGTGAGTACACAATTTAACTTAAAATTCTACCTTGTCGGACAGAGTAAGGTCTGGTTCACACCTATGCAGGTTGCTGTTAATGCGTTTTCTGGGTGCGGTTTAATTTTTTCCACACACACATTTTGAATGCGATTTTGATGCGTTTTTTGGGAGGATTCTGTTGTCTTGCAGGAGAAACCAGCAGAAACACATTTCTGCAATTTTGATGCATTTCCATTGAAGTCTATGGAACCAAAAATGCAACCTGCCAACCTGCTGTGGGGGGAAAAAAAAAAACTCTTGGACTCTCTCCAAAAATGCAACAGTGGAAAATGCACAGATGTGAATGTCACCCATAGGAAACAATGTTAAATGGAAGTAGTGTTTTTCTGCAAAACTGAAAGTGCACTTAAAAACGCATAAGTGTGAACCAGGCCTTTTTTTTTTTTTTTTTTTTTTTTTATGAACCTAGCGTGTTGAACAGTAAATAATAAAAAAAAAACTGACGACCCCTGTGTCCAAACAAGTGATATGGATGCAAGGATCTCTCCCACTTTCCACTGCGCTATTGTATTCTGACATTCTGCACTATGAACTCCACCATCAACCCCCCCCCCCCCCCCCCGGACATCACGCCTCCATGTCAGAATAGGTTGATCTTCCAGCAGAACAATGCGACTGGGCTACACGCATACCGAAATTAAGCCAGTTGCTGCTAAACCGGACACATTTTAGTACATATATACCCAGCTTTAGACAAGTGGTGCTGCTTTCCAAATGTAACCATTCAAGTCAATGGGACTGCACTACAGCTGTGAGCCAAACAATTGGCTGGCGGTTGTGGCACAGTAGTTTTATGAAAAAGCGCCTCTTCAGCTGCTGAAAAAAAAAAGCGCCTCTTCAGCTGCTGGAAAAAAAAAAGAAGACATCTAGCCCTGGTTCACATTGCAACGATTTGCTATGCGATTTGACAGGCCAAATCGGTGGCTATTGCCAGCTATGGCATCGCCCTTTTTAGAGGAGTGGTAGGGACTGCCACCAGTGTGAAACTAGCCTAAGCTGCCCATATACTAGTTGATTTTCAGATTCGTCTAGAGCAGGGATCTTCAAACTACAGCCCTCCAGCTGCAGCGGAACTACACTTCCCATTGTAAAACTCTGACATTCACAGGCATGACTAGGCATGATGGGAATTGTAGTTCCTGAACAACTGGAGGGCCACAGTTGTGAGACCCCTGGTCTAGTGTATTGCCTGCTTTAGTTCTGGAGGTCTTTTCCCTGCCTGTCTTCATTTGATTTTCAGACCAGGGTATGTGCAACAGCTCAGAATTCACGTCTTATTGTGTTCTTACATCGTGTCTCTGAACATTCTTTTGAGAAGACTGAATTGTCAGTTCTCTTTGGATCCGTATTGTTACGGGTTGTTTGCTTGTTCTCCATATGTTTGTGTTTACATAAACTGCTATTGAAATGTTGTAAAACATCTATTGTTATGCCTCTTGTTGGGATCTGGCAGATGATCCTTTTATTTCGGCAGCAATGCTGCTTTTCATTTTAAGCAGCTTTTTTTTGTGCCTGGAAATCTCTAGTTCACATGAGAAATAAAGATGAAGGAAATATGATTTACTGTGATGAGCTTGTATCTGACTTTTCATGCGTTATATTTTGGAAATGACTCAGAATTGGTGAACAAGCCCAGACTGTTTGAGTTAAGGTGGACGGAATGTCGGAGCGACGGGTTCCTTTATCCTGGGGGAAAAAACTGATTTGTTAAAACTTCATTGTAAAAAATAAATAAATATTTTGTTGGGCAAAAAAATCGCAAATTTAAAAATAATAATTTTATAATATTAGAAGGCCCTGCAAGGCAATGAATTGTGAGATACAGGTATATATTAAGGCTGGGTTTACACTAGTGCGAATTGGATGCGTTTTTCTTCGCTTTACAGGAGATTGTGACTGACTCTATATGGAGCCTGTTCATATATATCTGGGGTGGCTGCGGAGCAGCTTGCAAAGGGGTCCTGTGCGTCTTTGGCTCCATTTCAGGGCCGAATTCAGGCAAAAATTTGTCCCTGACTCGTCCCTGAAATGGAGAACAGAGACACACCGGACCCCTGCTGTGAGCCGCATCCGGCAGCAGTGTGAACCCAGCTTAACTTAGCCGGGGTGATAATCCCAGCAGGTCTTAACAAAAAACAAATACAATTAATACAATGATAGGACAGGAGACATAGAATGAAGGCTTATTTTCCCAGAAATTTGCAATAAGATGCAAGTAAAATTTTAGGCATCCCCTGCAATACAGTTTTTGGTTTTGGTGAGATACTCCCCAAGAGTTAAAGCATAACTTCAACCTAAACAGGAAGGTCTGCTTCTTCTAATTTATTTTTTTAACGGAACCGGTACCAGTTGACAGCTACCCACTTCCACTTCCAATGGAAGTGCAGCCCCCCCGCCTGCAACCTACTGGGACATGTGACCTGTCCCAGGAGGCTGCAGGTCCATTCACAAAGCACAGCATGACTCGCACATGCGCAGTGGGAAGTTGCAGGGAGTCAGCTGGGTTCCCACATCCAAGATGGCGGTGCAAGGCAGCCAAGATTGGCGAAGAACCAACCTGGGTGAGGACAACGCTGGATCCCTGGACATATAGGTGTATTTTTTTATTAAAAGCCAGCCGCTACAGTGTTTGTAATGGCTAACGTATCTTCTTTAAATACTTCTAAAGGAATGCAGACACTACATCTTTTTTCATTAGAAGAGTGCATCTGGTGATTAGAATGAACCAGGCCCTCCCATTTAGAATCGGTATGCACAGGACACCGTCAAACAAACCACTATTTCTTTAGAGCAACAAAAGGTAGAAATCTGCAACAAAATGTAAAATCCCTGCAATGTGCATTCTTTGCCCAAAGGAGGTTTTTTGTTTTTTTTTTTCCTCAAAAAGGTGTTTACTGGGTTCCTTTGGAGCAGTAAACTGACTGTAAACATCCAATAGACATCCACTGGTTACTAGCTTGGTAAATCTTTTCACATTCCCGTCGAGCACAGAATTGCTTGTATTTGCACATTATTATATGTAAGATATGAGATTTGAACTCGCAGCCATTCTACACACGTAGAAAATTTTTACGTTGGTCTATTGATTCCTAACCTGCAAAAAATGAAAGATTGGTACAACTGCTAAAAAAATACTAGAACACATGTGACCCCGATTGCTGGTATAAATTCTTGTTACTGTGCATTATCTAATATCATTGTTTATCTCATGGATTGTACTATGGAATGAAGTCGGTGATGGCAGCCTGCTGAGATAATTTTTACTTGTCTGTACAGGATGATATTCTCACGGTGATCCGCAGAGTGGATGAAAACTGGGCCGAAGGAATGCTGGGAGACAAAATAGGAATATTCCCCATTTCCTATGTGGAGGTAAGTAATATACCTCTGGTGATGGATACATTTACTCGGTTTCCTAGAAATAGCCCTGAAATGATATTCTCTTGCACTAAACCCGAGCCTGACCTTTTCGCCATCTCATTAGCTTTAGCTATGTTAATAAGCCACATGTGTTGCCTTGTCTTCATCATTCATAGAATATGTTGAAGTCATTGTCAGTTACTAGTTTATGGTTACCACAATCATACCAGAAAATCAATTCTGTTACATTGTCATCGAGAAGGCATTTTGGAACTGAAGTTCATTGTTCCTACAGGTCTGCTTAGTGTTCTTTATTTTGGCTGCCACGTATGATGTATTTTCCTCTGTTAGTCACTATGCCGGCAGGTTTTATTATATGAGAAGATGATTAATTGGCAAAGTTTGTGCAAGATAAATCAGTGGACCAATTTCAATGTTGTTAGAGTCATTAGTCCTCGTTAAGGTGCCCTTAGGTCAAGATATTTAGAGTTGGATTCTCAGTCCGAAAAAATTCCTAAATGATGTCAGCATTCTAAACCAAGGAATGTGGTGCTGTGTGTTAAGTAAGTTGTATAGATCTGTCTGTGTGGCAGATTGCTATGCTGTCAAATCTTTTTTATTTTTTTATTTTTTTTTATTTTAGAAAAAATATTTAGTTGGATACTCATTTTAAACAATTTAGTGAATATTAAAGTATAAAGACAAAACTTTTTTAAGCCTGGGTTCACACTAATGGCGGGTTTTAAATCATGCAAGTTTAGCTGAACTTGCACAATTTCAAACCCATATTTCAGTCCGACTTTGGGAGCGATTTCAGAGACATCTGTGTGGGTTCCTGCAGAGATGTCTATTAAAATTGCCCCCAAAGTCGCCAAAAGTAGTGCTGGAACTACTTTTGGGAATCAGTGCGGCGCCGCAAAGTCGGCATTGTACCAATTTGGACAATGCCATTGGCGGCGATTTGACATGTCAAATCGGCCCAATCTGAACGGCGGCTACGTGCAGAACAGAGTGGAGAGGGATTAGAACACCTGCTGGGTATTTTATTGCTGTCTGTGGCCCGCGTTCTGGAGATTCACTCTTTGTCCTGTTTATGTTATTACCAAGAATGAAAATGAAAGAAAATCCCAAATTTTGGGTTGGCACCAGAATCGGAATAGAAGAGACGTCTTCCAATTGGGACATTAGTATTCCTGGATTTATTTAGCAACAGGTTTTACAGCATTTGCAATATAAAGGGAGACCATACAATTACAATATAGAAGGATTAGGATCAGGATGGCCTTGCTCGTGGAGCTTACAATCTAAAGGGAGGGGGAGGTGGTACAAAAGGCCCAAAGTACAGTTTTTAGGTGGGGTAGTCTCCCGTAATAAATTAATAAAATCTGGTGTAACTTTGCATAGAAACCAATAAGCTTCCAGTTGTGTTTGTTTTTTTTTCTTTCTTTCTTTCTAAAAGCCCAGTTGGACAAGCTGAAGTTAGAAGCTGATTGGCTACCATGCACAGCTTCACCAGATTTTGCACTCTACGGTTTTGGGAAATCAACTCCAAAGAGCGCAAATAAGTGACGTTTTAGGATTATGGTTTAAAACCTGCTCTATAAATGCAACGACTACCTTGGCCAGAAACATGTGGTGATTACAATCCATGTCTCTGGCTTTTTCTCCAGTTCCTATGCTTCTGCTGGGACTCTTAGCTGTGCATGCCCACAAAAAGTAAAAAAGTAACACTGCCCCTACTCAGAAGCATGCTCCGGGTATGACCATTGCTTTCTGTTGGAGTGCACAGCACTTGTAATAATTTAGTATTGCAAGGACAACTGTAGGAACCGAAAAAGAAGTTGGTGTGTTGGCCTGTAAGCAATGCAAGGCTCTTTATGCTTAGTAGTAATTAAGAGTGCAGGTTTTTCCATAAAAGATATTAATCAACAGCCAGATTATTATTATTTTTTTTTTTATACAATAGGGAAGCTTTAGAACTTTTTCTAAGATTTATTGATGTATGTATCCTTGTGGGGAGAGTCCCTCTCCGTTCCTGTCCTAGTTCATGGTGCACAGAGAGTAAGGAGAACAAAATACTGATAGAAGTTTTAACCCTTCCATACCCTATCCAGAACAAAAAAAAATGAGTTTGGGTATACTTCTACATTAAAAATTTATTTTCTACTTGAAACAACATTGGAGCACTTGTAGTAAAGCCGGCCTTGCTAGTTTGACTTAAAATGTGGCAGTTATGATTATAACCATTCTTAATATGGATTTGTTTAGTATCTGTAATGTAATTTAAATACCTTTTGTATGTCCTATGTAAAAGTGGTGGACAGTTATTTACCCAATATCATTTACAACATTTTTTTCTTCAAAATTGTTGGTGATTTTTTTCCTTTTTATATAATAAAAAAATAAAGAACCAAGTGGTTATTAAAGGAGAAGTATAGCCAAATCTCATTTGGCTGTACTTCTGTGGATCACAGTTCGTATTGCACTCCTGTGATCCATTTTCAGCAGACAGCGGGCTGAAGCCTGCTGTCGGCTGACGTCACAGAGCCAGTCCAGGCTCAGGAAGGATCGCTACCATATGGCCGGGATCCACCCACATGCCCGGACCACTACCCAACTCAGCCTCTCAGTGAGCCGCTCCTGTCCCCTCCACAGCTCACTGTTCTAGTGAGCATGGGGGGGGGGGGGGGGCAGAGCAGAGAGCTCTGAGACCCAGGCAATTGGCGATGTTTGATCGCTCGGTTCTCAGTGTTAGAGGCGTCAGGGGACAGATGCTGAATCCACCTAGGCTAGTATGATTCTGAAATAAAAAGAAAACCAATACTTCTCTTTTAAATACCCCCAAAAGAGACATTCATCTATCTTCAAAAAAATATATAATATCTATTTGGTGTTCCATGACTGAATAATTGTCTGGCAATGCAGGGGTATTATAGACAGGTACTTAAAGTGGAAGTAAACTCCCCTATCGTTTTCAGCCAAGAAAGCTGCCATCTTTGCCTCTGTTTAATCTTCAACTGCTATGGTGCTGCACATGTGATTCGTTATGACACCAGCCATTGGATGGTTTGATAGTTTGGCTGAGAGCACAGCCAATGTGCAGTTAGCATTCCCGGCAAGCCTTTTTTTTTTAACTGTTTAAATCCATGGGTTTACTTCCATTTTAAGTGGTTAAAGGATATTTTCAATGAAGCAAATGGCAGCCAATAGGTGCCAGGACTTGGATGTGAGTTCATACTTGGTAAGGAGAGGGGGAAAACATTTGGAAGGCTCACTGGCTCAGGTTAGACTGCTCACAGGGATACCCTCCATTGTGTACTGAGCAGGTTAGCAGAAATAAAAACGCACACCAATAGAAGGAACGCAAGACCAAATGATAGTCTAATTTGAAAAGGATATTTGCAATCGCTTCAGTTTAAGTTTAAACTTTTTTTTTTTTTTTTTCATTTTGGATAGAGCAAGGGAGGGTTGTAACCCCGTTGGGTGTGTCCCATTGGGGAGATTTCCCTGCACTTCCTGTTCCATGGCCAAACAGGAGGTGAAAGGAATTCCCTGAAAATTGAGGGAATTTTGTGGGGTCCGCCAGGTCATCGGGTTTAGAAAATTTCCCCTCAATTACTTTTTTGGGGACAACCCAAAATTTATGATTTTTCTAGGGAACTGACCATGGTGTACTCTCCTGCTTAGTATGTTCATTTCTTAATAGGAAAGCAGCGCTACTGGCAGGATCACCAGGGATTTCACACAGTCTATATGTTCAGAAAATGTATAATACAATGTAAAATGGGGTGAGAATAATGAATAGTTGGCATAATAAACCATGCACAGCGATTGTAGACATTTAAATCTTTCTGGCTAAAGTTCACGTAAATAACGCTGTCCCCTGAGATTACAAATTCCATCCTCAACGGAACACTTCTTCCACTTTTTAGAGAATGTTCTACATAGCTGAGTTTGCCTTGGCAGGTGCTATAAATCACTCTGGTAGGCCAATTACATTGATCCATTTAGTATAATTTGCAGGGCACAGTACTGTACTTTGAGTTTACACCAGAGACTGTATTGCTGTAGCAAAACTGCACATTAGGATAATTGGTACGCTTCCGCAGTATGTCTAGATGGTGCTCATTCGTGTTTTGTGCAAATCACGCTTCCCATTTAGTCATCTAAAGTGTCACCTGTGGCCACATTTGACTTTTTCTAAAGGTTAGGCTTTTTCACAGGCTCTGGGCAGATTAAAGTCCTTTTTTTAAACTGTACCTGTGGCGTTCTCTTTAAAGCATTCTTGCTCCAGCTTTTTATTGGCGAGAATTAAAATTTCAAAGATGGCATTCTATTGTGTTACTATGGTTGCTTTCATTCCATTTGTTGGACACCTGACAAAGTCTTTATTTGTATGGCCAAGCAGACTAGATGTTGGTCACTTAGATTTCTATGTTGATCACAATTGAAGCAGAATAAAAGCTAATTTGAGTCTTACTTTTTGTTGGTGTGGTTTTATTGCTTATAGTAAAACGTACGCATAAGCGGAATCTATTGAAGGCCTAAATTAGTTTTGTAGCATAAAAAGCATTTTCCCCATCAGTGATCCAACTAAACGTGAATGTTAAAACCCCATCACATTCATCACTTCCCTTGTTAAAGCAGCCAATATTGTTTATTGGTTGAGTGCTTTTCTAATGGTAACACCTTTATATAATTGTTTTCTAGGAACTCTGATTGAGATGTAGCTTTTAAAATGACAGGTATACTATTATTGTAGAAAATTTAACTTATGCCTAATTAATATAATCCCGTTAAATGCACAGTCCCATGGCAGCAGTCCTTTTTGAACAGCGTTGTACATTTTAGCCGTGTTTAGCCACATTTGGTGGTTCCAAAAAAAGCCTCTAAACGCAACTGCCTAGAAATTACTATAGACGTACCTGTGTACATTTACTGATAAGATAACATAGAGGAGAGTTCAGGGGCAGTTAAAAAAAAAAAATGCCCAACTGGTCCTAAACATCCATTTACCAGCAGAAGTGTACATGAGGCCTAAGTGCGTTGTGTTCCCCCCCCCCCCCCCCCCCCCCCCCCAAATGTGTGCCTGAGACATTATTCTAAAAGTCATTATGAAGGCTGCAATGAGAACACACATTAAAAATTTGCTCCAAGCAATAAACTTCAAATTGGCACCTAGAAATTATGAAATCCCCCACTTCACATGATAGTTAATGCTGATTTCAGGGATTGTAATACATTTTGATAATCACTTCCTTACTGCTCTTGACTTTACAAATGTGTGCATGCTTCCTTCTTTTTTAAGGTCAGTACCTTCTTTTCATTGGCGATTTTGTCTATTTTATTCATGCAGCAATGTTCTGCTCCAGCACCAAAAAAGGCTGAGGTGTCCTTCCCACTAAGGACTCTTTCACACTTGTGCGACTTGTCCTGCGACTTGGGACTACAATGAGTACCTGAGTACCTATCTGTGAGACTTGTCCCTGTACTACTTTGGTCCAACTTTGATGTGAGTTGAGGTCCATAGACCTCAAGTTTTACACAAGCATTCCCCGAAATTGTGGCAAAATCACGTGACTTTCAAGTCGCGGCAGTGTGAAAGGGGCCTTGCTGTGTCATGTTCCTTGAAAAAAACCTATAATTCCTATCCTGCAATAAGAATTGTACTTCTCAATAGGCAGGATTATGGGTGGCCCTATCAGCCATGTATGAGATAATGGTGGAGCGGGACACACTGGAAGTCTCTTGGTCTGTCAGTCAAAGGTTGCAAAGAAAGTGGGTGTGCCAGACCGGTTGTCTTAGATTCCCAAATCCTGGTGAGAGAGTGGGGAAGAGTGTCCACTGGTCTTATGAAACCGGAATAAAAAGGAATGACTCATTATTATTCAGGAGTCAAGACTTGATTTCAGGGGAGGGGGAGGTTGACTGCACTGAAAGAAGTTCACAAATTGTTTAAACGTAACAAAGGACCTATACACACATAGAAATAAAAAACAAAAGCTGGCCACTCAGCAAAAAAAAATCTATAGTTCAGTAAAATGCATTTCACTTTTAAGCTGGCCATATACTAGCCCTTTGGGCTGAAGAAAAAGTCTTAGCCCTTGTACACGCGGTCGGATATTCCGATGGAAAATATCCGATCCGACCGTGTGTGGGCTCCATCGGACTATTTCCGTCTGACTATCCAACCGACAAAGTTTTAGAGCTGGGCTATAAAAATTTTCCGACAACATGATCCGATAGGACTTTGTCCGATCGTTTGTAGAGAATTCCGATCGGACAAAGTGCCACGCATGCTCAGATCAAATTCCTAGACCAAAGCTATTGGCTACTAGCCTGAACGTAGTCTCGTCGTAACGAATGAACGTCATCACGTTACGAACGATCGGATTTTACGACAACTTTGTCTGACCGTGTGTATGCAACACAAGTTTCGGACAAAATCCGTCAGACACAATCCAACGGATTTTGTTGGAATGTCTGACTGTGTGTACAAGAGCTTACAGGTTTTCTCCATCCAGGCTAAACAGTGCTGAGACAATTGTATTCCGACAGCTATTTGGCTGCAGTCATTGTTCATTGAAGAATTATACACCAGGCTCCTTCAATTTTTGGATTGAAGGATGTTGGGTGATGGTGTGCGAAAAGGTCCATCCATTGGTCGAGTTTTGGCTGGTTCTTCAGAAACTAGTCAAAATTCAGTTTACCCAGCTATGGTATATGAAATCTAGTATAGGAGCGGGGTTGTGTTTCCAAGCTTGTGCATGAATAAAAAGGACATACAATGGTCATGGTTGAAAATAACACAGTTGGAGTTGTCCATGCAGTAATTCCAGCATTGCATGTTTGTCTAGCCTCAGCTCTGGAGTGACGCCAGCAACCAATCTCTGGAGCCTAAACAAACCTTCAACTCCAGCCACAGTCAGCTTGGGGGAGTTCCCCTCCAGGTTTTTTTTTACCTTGAAATAAATAGTCAACCTACATTTATATCTTTTTACTGTAAAATTTGGAAGTTAGAATCCAGTCCATTTCATTTTTGAGTTCTATTACTATTGGGAAAGGGAACTCTTTAATTAAACAGAGTACTTAAAAATAAAATATTTGAACTTCTTAAAGAATGGAGAAAATATGTTAACTTCTTCATTTATAATTTATCCAGGGTTGATAAACCTAAGTGCCAAAGTTTTGCCACCTTCAGATATTTAGGCCTTGCACACATCCTAATCGGCATGAAAACATTGAGAAACGAATGTCGTCACTGTTTATATAATCAACTGTATGGATCCAGGGAACACAGTGAGGGGAATTTACCAAAACTTGGAGCAGCCAGAATCTGGAGCATGGCCACCAATCGGTTCTATCTTTCGTTTTCAAAGTTTAGTGTAACGAGTTGAAGATAGAAGCTGGTTGGTTTCCATGCAAAGCCACTACAGATTCTGTCTATTCCAGTTTTGATAAATACCCCTTGGTATATAGTAAGCATTATTTTATTTCAGCTATTCTACCATTTTATTTATCTAAACTTGTAAAATAAATAATATATTGTCCCGTTAAATTTTTCCAAAATTATTTTTATTAACACCTATAGTGTACATATTTGGTTAAAAGAATGAGACAAGGTCTCTGTGATGTAGTATACACAGAAGGAATGTATTACATAGATAATTTGCAAGCTATAAAATTGCTGAAGACAAATGAAATGAGAAACCTATTCAAAGACTGTTAGCAGGAATAAGTGCAAACTAATGTAGCAAAGCCTATATAATTGGTTAAGAAACCAAAACCAAATGTGTTGTATGGCATCTCAAATATAAAGAAATTTAACCGATCACAAATGAGTTTATATGTCACTGCAGCCTTTGTACATCGGACCTAAACACAAAGAGCCACTGTTCAAAATCAAGTAGGAGTTGAGTCTAATAAACAGAAAGTAGAAGGTTCTGCCTGCCCCGTACCCCATATTTTCTTTTGGGCAACCTCTCTGGTCATAGATCAGTTTCTTAATCTCTGCTTTTCACTGCTGTAAGTTAGGCAGCCCAGCTAGGATCCACACCTTAGCCTAACCTTCTTGGCAGTGAACCATACCTCAAGCTCAAAGCTGTGCAGATTTTTAATTCTAAAGACTTAGGAATAGTCAGCAGGCATAGCCAAAGGTCTAGCTATACCAGACCCATGATGCCAGGCAATAAGATTATTTGCTTCCAATAAGCCTGTATTTGGGGCAGGACCCCAGAGCAAGTGGAAAAAAGAGCCCGGAGCTTCTTGATATTTAGGGCATAAGGAGTTACCAAATACTTATAACTTGCTAACTGAATTGGCATCAAATAGGTACAATGAAGTATAAATTGATGCGTGATTCGGTCAGTAATTCTTAGGGCGAGTCCGTTCATTTCAAAAGTAGGGCGGATAGTACGGCGGACTTAGTACGCCGTATTAGTCCGCTGAAAAAGTGCCGTGTGTGGGCAAGTAGCCCGTTCGGAAAGTCAGACGGACAGTCTGGCGGGAAGTCCGCCAGACTAAGTACGTCGGACAGACGGCTACGTGTGTACGCGGCTTTAGGGAGACTAATCAGTGGTTGCTTAGAACCCCATCCTTGCACTCCTCAGTAGGACCCAGACCTATTTAATTTTTAAATGTTTGATAGACATATGACGAAGCATTGAGAGGAGCAGTTTTAGAATGCCAGCCGTGGCTCTGGAGCTCATTTCTATTCTGGTTGTAGCTCTGCTTTCTCTCCAGACCGTGGTGCCACCTCCAAGCTCTGAAGTCTTGCCAACCCTAACATGCAATTGATCTCTCTGCAAGAGGCTCAGAGATAACTAAAAGTATCTATAATTTTACAAATCAAATCCCATACAACACTGGGATTATTATTTAACACTATCCACCTGTACTCCTATTAAGTGCTTTCATTTTTAGTATGGTCTGATGATTCTTCCTTACATAGATGGTCACTAACATAGATAAGAGACATGAGTACACATCACAACATTTCCGAAACACTTATCCCTGCTCAACCGTAAAGTGGCCCTCGCTAAATTCTGTTTCTGACAGAAATGTATCCTGTATGGAAAAAACCTCTGACTATGACAATCTATAGTTTGTAACTTTGTATTTGCTCTCAACATATGCAATCTAACTGAAAGCAATAGACTTTCTGCATTCACTGACGTGAAATATCCACAATACTTCTGGTACCCAGAGACCTTGTGCTCTAAGCTACCTAAGATGTGGGTCACATGAAGCAGCTCAATATCAGCAGTTTTGAATTTGCGGCAAGCAAAAGTGTTTGTTTTTTTTTTTTTTGTTTTTTAGAGCATAAAGCAATTCAGTATGTTAACCCATGCTTTGTGGATACATGTAAAGTGTACAGTTTAATAACAGATCCACAGTTACAGCAGCGAGTGTATTATACAGAATCGCACATGGCAAGCAAAGATCTCTTGGGTTTGCCAAACCCAGACCTGACTCTATAGGATAAGATGAATGAATGCAGAATTGTGTGGTGCAGCTTAAACTACGGATGACACTGATCTCTCTATTATACAATAAACATGCAACAATGACAATTCATTTTACACATCAGATATTCAGACACTTTTAGTTTTTATAATAAATAACGTTATAAAAACACCCGTAGCTTTGCAGTGAGTTTTTCAATGTTTTTTAATGTTTTAGCAAAAGTGTTTATTAGGGTTTTTCCGCGTTAAAGTTTTTATTTTTTTAAGAATTTATTTATTTTATTTTTTTTACTTTTTTTTTTTTTTTTTTAATGGATCAAAGTGCTGGTGAGCAAAATTTTTGAGCGTTTATCAGTATTTATCAGCATTTATGCACATTTAACATTATTAAGTGTTTTTTGTGGTCAGAAAAACAGCTCCTGAACACGATTTTAGGGCATTCAGACAACCGCACATAAACTCCACTGCTGATAAATGTCCAAAAACGTCCATGTGTGCATGGACACATAGGATAACATAGAGGGGAGTTCATGGGCTGTTAAAAAAAAAAATCCATTTATGAGCTTCAGTGTGTATGGAGCCTAAGACATCTGTTCTTCCATTAAGAGTATTCCCAGTACTGTGGCGCAAAATACAGTACTTTCTAAGTCCGTGGTTCTTACAGTGAAACTTTAGTCCTGATGGATGACTTCATATTGGGCCCCTTTTGCAGGTATAATGATGTAAAAATGAGTGCTCTTAATATTTAAAATCCAGTAATGCATGGTTTCATCCTGCTCCTCACAGCTTCAGTCATTCTCTTTTTGCATTGTGCCAAAAGCCAGAGCCACTAGAGACCAATCTACTGACAGCCTAAAGATTTACCGCTCTACAGGGGCTCTGGGCTTCAACAAAATGGCGGCCTCCAGCAAGTAGAAACAGGAGCAATGCTGGAGGCAATTTACAGCACACATTAATTTTGATAGCATAATTATTAGTGTGGAATGTATGCTCCTTGCCTTAAGAACATTATTTTTTGTATCAAGTAGTTATGCGTAAAATTCTGCTTTTAACCTTAAGTCACGGACCCCTTTAAGAATCTGAAAGCTGTGGAACCCCTCCCCAGAAATTATCACATAAACACAACTTTGCAGTTAGTGAATATATGTATTTTATTGAAATTAGGTTGCCTAATACATATGACATACTCTGTTTACATGAAGTAAACAATTGTAACAAAAACCCACTACTTTTCATGCAAAAAGTATTGGCCACTCATTACAGAAATTAAATACAATCATGTTGTGCAAATTCTGAATTAAATCTACTACCGTACTAGTTCTAGAAAATGAGAAATGGCATTTACGATTATGGAGCAGCACAAGATGGGAGTTGTGCAGAGAAAGATAACAAATTGAAATGGTAAACATGGGACAGCAACAAGTCAAGAGACGCTTAGTGGTTGGCGCTATAAGCAGTGGCGGGGTGCGTTAATTTTTTTTTTTTTTAATGGGAAACCATTGAATGGTACAAGGGGGAGCTGTACACTGTAAGTAAGACCACATTCACACCTGAGTTTTTATCTAGCACCGATTTTTATATGTGCAAAAATCAGCAGCGTGTTTTCCATAAATTAGCTGCGGGAGGCAGTCCCATTGAAAGCAGTTGGAGGCTGTCGGCTGTGATGATTACCTGTGAGTGATCAGCTCTAGACTCGCTGTCTTGCTTTCAAAGGGGCTGCCTCCCAATCGCCAGGACTTCACTGCTGATTTCCTCCCATATAATCGGTGTTGGGCAAAAACGCACTTGTGAATGTAGTCTAAGGCTGGGTTCACACTAATCTGGCGCGAATTGCAGCTACATTTTCTGTGCAAAGGATTCATTCAGCGGTTCATCTCTGTTGTAGCTGCGGATCGGCTGACCAGGGAGAGGGGGAGGTGTCGGAGGAGGGGAGAGCATTCCTGTTCAGAAAGGAACACATCTGTGAATCGGATGCTTTCCCATTGAAGTTCATGTGCCTGCAATTCGCCTAGAAAATGCACTTGATCTTTGTGCAATGTGGAGTGCGCATGCAACACACACACGTTAACCATACCTATTGAAAATGACATGTTTGAAAGTGTTCTATGAATTGGATGAGGTGTAAGCCGCATCCAATTTGCAATAGTGTGAACCCAGCCTCTTAATGTTGTTTATCGGACCCTCGTGGATCCCCCAAAGCCCATCCATGGACCCCAAGTAAAGAACCTCTGCTCTAAGTGAATTTGCATTGCAAAGATTTCATGTTTTTGAAGCGTCATACCTTTGTTCTGAAGAAAACTTTTTTACAACATATGCTTTCCTAAACTGGTTTCTGATTGAAAGGTACAACCTGCATTATAACCACCTGAGAATTCTCCATGTTGTGATCAGAAAAGTTATAGAGTCTGTTTATAAGTGATCAAGTGCAATAAAATAGGTTTCCAGAATGCAGCAACAAGGATAAGTTCACCCTTGGGAATATGTTAGATCTTCCATCCTTTTTTAGCTGTGACAGCAGGCCGGGGATCTTCTCCCCGCACCCACTGTCAGAATTTGAAAAGAGCTGTGTCATTCATTCACAGAGTTCTATAAATGCCTACAAGCTCATGTCTATCATGCCATCACTTGATGAGCAGGACCTCTCTACTTATATATAAAAGTATACGTACATTCAATTCAGGTGTGTTCCATGTCAATGGAGGAAAATTAAGGAAACCAGGAGCCAACAGAACAGGGAACACGGCATGTTAAAGTGGTAGTAAACGCTGCTTAATGAGTTCTACCTACATAATAAAGCTTACCTGTAGGTAAAATGAATATCTCCTGAATGTGTATAGTTTAGGTCGATACTCGTTTGTTTGGCAGCTGGTGACGTCACCGGTGCATGCACTCTGAAGGAACGACATACTCGTACTGTTCCCTCAAAGCTCTGTGCTACATCTGTGACTTACCTTTATAATAAAGCTTACCTGTAGGTAGAGCTGGGCAATTTTCTCCCAAAAAAATTGATTCACGATTCGAATCAAGTTTTTTTTTTTTTTTTTTTTTTTTTCTTTTGATGGATACCGCGCCAGTTCTGAGGAGCTACGGGCAGGAGTTTTTAGGCGAGGCCGCAGCTTCGGTCTAGTCCTTGGTGTCTGGCATCGTGGACTAGGCCGAAGCTGCGGCCTCACCTAAAAACTCCTGCTCGCAGCTCCTCAGGACCGGTGCGGTGTCAGCGCCGGTCCTGGGGTGCTGCGGGCAGAAGTTTTTAGGCGAGGTCGCGGGCCTGCCTAAAAACTCCTGCCCGCAGCTCCTCAGGTGAAAAAAAAAAAAAATCGAGAAAATTGATTTGCTGAAAATTTGAATCGATTTTTTTTTTTCCCCAGCCCTACCTGTAGGTAAAATTAATATCTCCCAAGCGTCCACCATTTAGGAGATATTTGCTTGTTTGGCAGCCGGAGACATCACTGGCACATGCACTCTGAAGGAATGGCATACTCATGCCGTTCTTTCAGAGCTCTGTGTCACGGCTGTGATTCCCACATGCATGCATATGCGTGTCATCACGGCTCGGCCAATCAAGCAGCTGGAGCACACAAACTCGGAAAGGAATGCCGGGTGAAGATGGAAGCCCTGTCAGCGATGACAGTGCCCTGCCGGAAGGCTTTGTTTCAAGGTAAGCCTTTCATACTGTGCTAGTATTACTTTGCAGGAGGAAATATTTTTTCTTTTTTTAATTCTAAAGTTTACTACTGTTTTTTAATAGTTTATGTCCCTTGTTCATGTCCCTTGTTGTGGGTTCTTTTTTCATTTTACTACACTTAGGCTTTAACCTCAAGCGCCATTTAGTGGTGGAGGAAGACCAAGAGGGAAGTACTGGGCGTGGAGAGGACAAGTAGAAGAGTAGGAATGGGGGTGTTATAGCTAGTTTTTGCCTTTTTAATTTTGACTTTTATCTGAATGCAGACTTCAGAGAAATGCTGTCAGCACAAACATTTAAATGGATTTCAGGGACACTCTGTACATACTGTGCAGAACACAGGTTGCTATATTGTAAAGTGTTACTAAACCCACAGAAGTAAAATTGGTGTCTATATGCAGTAAAGCATGCTTGTTGTACTCACTGTGGAACCTAAGGAGTTAAATCTCTGCATTGTGTAAAAAGGCTGTTTGATTTGGTCTTCTCTGATCCTCCTCCTCTTCTTCCACTGTCCCCAATCCGTCTCCTGATAAGACAGAGCCTTTGGAGTCACTCTGCACATACCTAGTTTGGTGTGTATTTGCTAGTTTTTTTGTTTTTTCTTTCTTGGGAGAGGGCATGTGATTGGCACAGGACCAATCCGCACTGTCCAGACAGAGGGTCAGGGGTCCTGCAGCCTCATAGGAAAGTCAGAGGAGAATGAAAACTTTAACCAGACACTGATGGAAGTCACAAGACTGCTATATACTGCTGAGAAAAGGTATTTAGCAGTTTAGATTTACTAAATGAATTGCATTTCCATGTTCTTTGTACTGTGGGAGATCAGGTATAATGAATGCAGGCTCCTGGGTTTAGTAACGCTTTAACCGCATTCCGACCAACTGCCGCAGTTGTAATATGGCAGCATGGCTCAGCTGTGCGAATCGCCGTTATGTTACGTCTGTAACATAAAAGGCCCCGCACGCTCCCCGAGCCAATGCGAGTGCCCTGCGGGCTCGATCGCCACCGGGCTCCCGCGATCGCTCGGGCACACAGAGAACCAGCAGCTGTGTGTGTAAACACACAGTTTCCAGGTTCTCTGAGCAGGGAACTGTCAGATCGTCTGTCCATACAGAGTATGGACAGCGATTTGTTAGTTTCCCTGCACAGTCCCATCCCCCCTTCAGTTAGAACACAAAATAGGATACACGTTAACCCCTCCCCCACCCCCTAGTATTAACCCCTTCACTGCCAGTGACATTTTTACAGTAATCAATGCAATTTTAATCACACTGATCGCTGTATTAATGCCAATGGTCCCAAAAATGTGTCAAAATTCTCCGACGTGTCTGCCATAATGTCGCAGTCATGATAAAAATCGCTGATCGCTGCCATTACTAGTACAAAAAAAAAATGCCTTAAATCTATCCCCTATTTTGTAGACGCCATAACTTTTGTGCAAACCTACGCTTATTGTGATTTTTTTTTTTTATCAAAAATATGTAGAAGATTACGTATCGGCCTATACTGAGGGAAAAACTTTTTTTTATATATTTTTGGGGTATATTTATTATAGTAAAAAGTTAAAAATAATGCCATAAATCTATCCCCTATTTTGTAGACGCTATAACTTTTGTGCAAAGCTACGTTTATTGTGATTTTTTTTTTTTATTAATTTAATTTTTTTTTACCAAAAATATGTAGAAGAATATGTATCAGCCTAAACTGAGGAAAAAATTTTTTTTTTATATATTTTTGGGGGATATTTATTATAGTAAAAAGTTAAAAAATAATGCGTTTCTTTTTCAAAGATCTAGAGAGAGAGAGAGAGAGAGAGATCTAGAGAGAGAGAGAGATCTAGAGAGAGAGAGAGATCTAGAGAGAGAGAGAGATCTAGAGAGAGAGAGAGATCTAGAGAGAGAGAGAGATCTAGAGAGAGAGATCTAGAGAGAGAGAGAGATCTAGAGAGAGAGAGAGAGATCTAGAGAGAGAGAGAGATCTAGAGAGAGAGAGAGAGATCTAGAGAGAGAGAGAGAGAGATCTAGAGAGAGAGAGAGAGAGATCTAGAGAGAGAGAGAGAGAGAGATCTAGAGAGAGATCTAGAGAGAGAGAGAGATCTAGAGAGAGAGAGAGATCTAGAGAGAGAGAGAGAGATCTAGAGAGAGAGAGAGAGATCTAGAGAGAGAGAGATCTAGAGAGAGAGAGATCTAGAGAGAGAGAGATCTAGAGAGAGAGAGAGAGAGATCTAGAGAGAGAGAGAGAGAGATCTAGAGAGAGAGAGAGAGAGATCTAGAGAGAGAGAGAGAGAGATCTAGAGAGAGAGAGAGAGAGAGATATCTAGAGAGAGAGAGAGAGATCTAGAGAGAGAGAGAGAGATCTAGAGAGAGAGAGAGAGAGAGATATCTAGAGAGAGAGAGAGAGATCTAGAGAGAGAGAGAGAGATCTAGAGAGAGAGAGAGAGAGATCTAGAGAGAGAGAGAGAGAGAGATCTAGAGAGAGAGAGAGAGAGAGATCTAGAGAGAGAGAGAGATCTAGAGAGAGAGAGATCGATATTATACAAGAGTTATCCTTTAAAACATTTTGATTTTATAGCACAATAAATGGAAGCTGACATGCAAGAAAAACAGTTCTTTGTTACATAGAAGACGCTCTGAAATGTACTTTGTCTGGGGGCAACTTCCATTTTAAACCCCAAGCTAGCCTACTGATTCTGTCATGTTTCGTCTCCATAGATTGCCACTGGCATGGACAAGGGTCTGTCAGAAAATGAGGACTAAGATGAATGAATTGATGAGTAGATATAAAAGTTTAACCAAGCGCTTGGAGCGAATTGGAATTGTGATGTAGTGTAGAATGAATTCTGCGCACTTCCATTGGCAGCTCATGTAGAAGGATGAGAACTGAGCATTTGTGATTACAATGTCTACGTTCCTTGTCCATATGAAGTCGCAGCACTTGTCCACTGAGCACCTTCAGTGGTAATGTTTGGATTTAGTGACCACATTTGTGGTAGTAAATTCCAGCGCACTATACAATAGTGTAAAATATGACTGTTCATTTGTAAACACATCCGTCAGACATCTGGACACGGAGCTCTGGTTTGCTCGCAGCAGGTTGAACACATGGAGTGAGAATAATTCCTCTATCCAAAGCTTTTCCACCTTCTTAATAGTTTGTAGAGCCAAAATAAACTCAAAGCATTATTACTTGTATTAGGAAAGTAATTGCCGCAATAAAACTTGCAGGAATGAAGTAAGTGGGAATTGGGGAAAAAAAAAAAAGAACGTATTACCTGGGAAACCTTGGCAATTCTACCTTATCCGTATACATTGTTTTTGCAGGTCCCTCATGACATCAACTCATTTTGGTACCTAAGAGCGGATTAGTTCAACTGCAGTAAAGTTGAATGATTTATTTTGATGTATAGAAGATTCCTTCCCTTGCTGAGAACATATGATCATTGTCACATTTTTATTTAGGAAAAAGTGCGTTCGGTGTTCAGTGTGTCATTGTCATTAAAGGGCACCAAGGGATGTGCGATGATTTATGACGGAACACAAGAAATAAAAAGCCGCTGCTCATGGTAGGCAATCTGTTTTAGCTGCCATGTATTAATTACTGGTTGGGAATGTAAAGTTCAACTCCGGGCAGGTGGAAAAAAGTCACAAAAGCCACTAGCAATTAATAGATAAACCGCAAATGAAATTGTGGTGCAAACAAATGCTAATGCACCTTCCACATAAGTTAGCCTCTACCACCCTAGATAAATATGAAGATGGTTGTGTAGCATAGGTTCATAAGGAGTTCATAAAAATCCTAGAGGAAGGGTGTTGTACTTCTGTAGACAGCTCCACCTGAGTCAGGAATGAAGCTTTGAATTACAAACAAGAACACAAGGGGGTGCCAGCTAAGTGCAGCATCAATGGGTTTATTACAATTAAAAAGCCAAATGCAAACTCGCAGAAATATAAAATGAAAGAGCTCTTTGATTTTACATTTCTGTGAGTTTGGATTTTGCGTTTGAATCGTAATAAACTCATCAATGCTGCACTTAGCTGGTGCCCCTTGTGTTCTTCTTTATTTTTTCTAGAAATGTATAATATTTTTTTTTTTTTATGCAATTGTTGCAAATGCCCTCTTTTGTTCCATCAGCTTTATGCAATTCCCTATAGAGCAGCACTCTGAGAGAAGGACACCAAGGTCACCAATCAGGTGTTTTGCATGCAAATGTGAAGCCATGGAGCATATTCATAGGAGGAGATGGCAGAGGGATGGCCTTAGTATCCTGCTGCTTCTATTTCACTGTCAGTATGCCGAGAGGAAGAAAGAGCACACCACTGTGTCTCTTTTATAGTCTAAATCTGTAACAAAGAAAGTAATCATCTGCCTGGTGGTGTAAATCTCAGAACTGGATGAACAGAAATACAAACCATTTGACAGGTAAAGCAGCTCACATATGTATTTTATATGCATGTTTAGCTGTTTGCCTAGTCATTCTTTTTGCCATCCCATTAGAACCTGTGCATAGAGCTCTTTAAAGAGGAGTTCCATCTCCCCAGCAAAAAATTAAAAATCAGCAGCTACACATATTGTAGCTGCTGACTTTTTTAATATTAGGACACTTGCATGTCCTGGAATCCAGCAATGTTGACACCCCAGCCAATGTTTCCATTGGCTCTCGGGTGCTGCCTGCACTTTCTGAATTGCCCAGCGATGGGGGAAGGAGGAGGAGGGGGGGGGGGCAAACCTCCGAGCGATCTCACCATGGCGAGATTACTCGCAACTGGGGACAGGTACAAATGTGGCACCAGAGGCGGGGTGGTAAAAGACTGATCAGCGGAGCTCCGCTTTAATACAAATTTTTCTCATGTGTCAACTCTAGCATTCCCTAGACAGCAAGTATAAAAACTGTTTAAATATCTACTTTACCTTCAAATGACTGAATGGCAGTTGTGTCCATGTTTAGTCTACCTGAATACAGTGACCTGAATCATACCTTTCCTAATTGGCTTACATTTTTTCTTCTTTTACAAGGAGAAAATACCCAAGCTCAAACGCACAATTGAGAAATACTTGCTGAGATGCGGTGCTCAGGCTGGGGGGGGGTGTCCCACTCCCCTAAATGAACAGCCAAAGCAGAATTTACACAGAAACTCAAACTTCTTGGTATTATCCTTTATTAGGCTACATCATTTACATCATCAAGGCTGAAATGTGTTGGCCATTATAGCCTTACTCATAGCATTTTTTTTTTTTCTTTTGGCCGACGTCAGCTAAAAAAAAAAAAAAAAAAAAAAAAAAACATTAGCCGTTGGGGAAGTGAAAGGTGATTTTTACCCAGAGTTTTCCAGCTGCTGTATAGGGATTATATGAGAGCAATAAAGAATTTATAACATTTTTGCACAGGTGCTGTTGGCTGGAATAGCATTAGAAATGACATGAGTCACTTTAGACCGTTGCAAATATTGTCATGCCACTCCATCTCTCCCCTTACTATTTCTTTAGGTCATGTGTACCTTGGATCTCTATTAATCTTTCAGTGCTAACTCATGTGGCTTCCATGGTCCCCAGCTCTCATCTTAGATCTGATCAAAAGGGCAGAATTTCTCAATGTTAGGGATCTCTGTGCTGAGGTCCTTCATGTGGTGGCTTTTCAGAAGCATTACCTTCAGACATGCTTGTTAGATGTGCTTTAATATAAGCCCTATATGGAGGAAGGTGTCAACAATGCATTGCGGTCATATTTTATTAAAGTCCAGACTTCTATAAAGAAAAAAAAAACATAGTTCCTGGCCAAGAGTGGCAGAGATGAAGAAGGTATATGCTATTTCAGACTTTCCCCATTCTGCTACCCTTTACTTAAAGTGGTTGTAAAGGTTAATTTTTTATTTTCTACATAGGTTCCTTTAAGCTAGTGCATTGTTGGTTCACTTACCTTTTCCTTCAATTTCCCTTCTAAATGTTTTTTTTCTTTGTCTGAATATCTCACTTCCTGTTTCTCCTCAGTAAACTTCACACCATCATCCGAGCGGTGTTTAGTCAGCCAGAACAGCTTACTGAACAGCTTACTGAGGAGGAACAGGAAGTGAGAAATTCAGACAAAACAAAGAAAAAAAACATTTAGAAGGGAAATCGAAGGAAAACATAAGTGAACCAACAATGCACTAGCTTAAAGGAACCTATTTAGAAAATAAAAAATGAACCTTTACAACCCCTTTAAATAAAGCTTTATGCAATTCTTATTGTCTCCTAGCTCTATATATTCCAAATGTGGACCCGGGGGAACAGGAGTTGGTGGTTCAACCCATATGTGTCACAGCTGTGCTTGCCTTCCGCATGTGCATATAGGGCAGCTGGGAAGTACCAGGGACGAGGTGAATAGTCTAAGCAAGAAAAAAGTTGCCAAATGAGCTTAGCGCATCCCTGGATTTGTGAAAGCTACATTTTTATACAGCCTGGGAAAAATGTTTTTCCATCCAGTTAATAATTTGTGTTGAATGCTTTAACTATAGGTATGTTGGTTTCAGAATGTTGAAAAATTGTGAATAAAGTTAATTTTATATACTTGCATTCTAGCAAAATGTTTAGCTTGCTGTTTTTTTTTTGCAATCGCTAGTCTACGCCATAAATCCTTCTACTTTAATCCTCTGTTAATTAAATAACCCAGGGCATCTTCGTATTTGTACATACAAGGGTGGCTAATTAAACAGATAAGGGGACATCTGTTTGCATTTTGTAGCCATCCTCCTTGCCTGTCTAACAGAAGGAAATGCCACTCTTGTATCAATCCCATGGGTACAGGAATACCTTTCTTTGCCCAGCACTCAGCAGGCAAATCTTTTTCCCTGTAATATTTTCAGGAGATAAACAAATATCTTAATTAAGTGGAAAATCAAGCCTAGAGGAAAGCTGACAAAACTCAGATGTAATCTTCTGTACGTTCCTTAATTGGTGCGGTCCGGGCGCCAGCTATATTAATAGGGCTGTACAGCTTTAGGATGTATTAGAATCAAAAGCATCCTTTGTTTCACCAGCTTGTTTGTTTATACTAATCCTTTCTCATGGTAGAGATTCAGTGTATATCATTAAAGTACCATATATAAAAAAACTCACTTAAAGGGAAATAAAATGTTTTTGTTCAGTTCATGTGTTTTTAAACTGTGCTAACTCAACATTGATTATTTGTATATCATCTTTATTGTACAAATGAACATTTAAAGCTGAATTCCAGGAATTCTGCCACTTTTCAAAAAGGGAAGACCCACAAAGAATTAAGTCCAACTAGGTGTGTGACATCTCCTGGATTTCTCTCTAAATTTTCTGACAGGTTTATTACTCTGCCAGAGAGACACTCTTCTCCCTGGGATCTGAGAGGAGAGAAGCACACACAGCAGCTATGCCCATGCCTCCCTCTGCTGCCCATTCACAGAAGCCTTTGTATTTTGTTAATGTATTTGCATAATACAAAGGCTTCTGTGATTTGCAAAGAGGGAAGGGGCTGGCATAGCAGTTGCAGTGACCCTACTGTTGAAGATGCTGAGGCTTGAAGGATCAGTGTCAAACTTCTGGAAATACAGTGATAGCCGTCTTCCAGTAGTACTAAAAATCTGTCAGATATAAATAATAACGGTAAATCCAGGGGGGTTGTCATGCACCTCCTTCAATTTAACTCTATGTACCTTCACTTTTTACAAAGGAGCTGAATTCCTGGAATTCAGCTTTTTAATACAGGGGTTTGCAAAGCATTCTAGGCTTTCTAAAGAGAAAGTCAAGCACTAGCTGCTCTCTTCTTTTCTCAGCCTTGCTGAAAATCAACTTATGTGCAGAGCAAAGAGTTTAGGAACGGATCTGACTGCTTTAGCTGTATTTGTAACTTACATTTCTGTAATTGATATCTTTTAACAACACATATTATTCACGGTGAAAGCAGCCCAGAGTTCCATGTGGTAAACGAGGCTTATTCATATGCATTTTCCAATATAGTTGACTAAAATTATTTTCTTACATTTATTTTGTTTCTTAAAACGGTGTCCCACCCGCAAATATATATATATATTTTTTTCAATTCAGCAGCTGGAAGCAGATTGGTCCATCAGATCGGGTGCAGGCGCCGCGATTGTAATAAATGGAAACAGGCAGTGGAACCTTGCGGCTTCACTGCCCGTTTAGTACTGTGCATGCGCATATATTGTGAATGGCCAGCTGTCTTCTGGAACCCACACATGTCCCAGAAGACATGGGGGAGGGGGCTTACCGAAGAAGAGGAAATTACATCCTGTGCCGTGGACTGGAAGTACAGGCTGTACTTCATAAAAAGGTAAATTAGAAAATTGCCTTTGTCCCACTCCTCTTTGCAGATCCTCTCCAAGTCATTAAGGTTTTGAGGCTGACGTTTAGTAACTCGAACCTTCAGCTCTCTCCACTTATTTTATATGGGATTAAGGTCTGGAGACTGGCTAAGCCACTCCAGGACCTTAATGTGCTGCTTCTTGAGCCACTCCTTTGTTGCCTTGGCCATGTGTTTTGGGCCATTTTCATACTGAAATACCCATCCATGACCCATTTTCAGTGTCCTGGCTGAGAGAAGGAGGTTTTCGCCCACGATTTGGCAGTACATGGCCCTTTTCATTGTCTTTTTGATGTGGTGAAGTTGTCCTGTCCGCGTAGCACAAAAACCCCTCCAAAGCATAATGTTTGCACCTCCATGTTTGACAGCGGGGATGGTGTTTTTGGGGTCATAGGCAGCATTCCTCCTCCTCCAAACATGGCGAGTTGAGTTGATGCCAAATAGCTCAATTTTGGTCTCCTCTGACCACAACATTTTCACCCAATTCTATGAATCATTCAGATGTTCATTAGCAAACTTCAGACAGGCCTGTACATGTGCTTTCTTGAGCAGGGAGACCTTGCGGGCACTGCAGGATTTCAGTCCTTCATCGTGTAGTGTGATACCAATTGTTTTCTTGGTGACTATGGTCCCAAGTGCCTTGAAATCATTTACAAGATTCTCCCGTGTAGTTTTGGGGTGATTGCTCACCATTTTCATGATCATTGAAACTCCATGAGGTGAGATCTTGCGTGGAGCCCCAGATCGAGGGAGATTGACAGTTATTTTGTGTTTCTTCCGGTTGCAAATAATCGCACCGACTGTTGTCATCCACTCACCAAGCTGCTTGGCGATGGTCTTGTAGCCCATTTCAGCCTTGTGAAGGTCTACAATCTTGTCCCTGACATCCTTGGACAGCTCTTTGGTCTTGGCCATGAGGGAGAGATTGGAATCTGATTGCTTCGGTGGACAGGGGTCTTTTATACAGCTAACAAGCCAAAGTTAGGAGCACTCACTTTAAGAGTGCTCCTAATCTCAGCTCGTTGCCTGTATAGAAGACATCTGGGAGCCAGAAATCTTGCTGATTGATAGGGGATCAAATACTTATTTGACTCATTAAAATGCAAATCAATGTGTAACTTTTTTGAAATGCGTTTTTTTCTGGATAATTTTGTTGTTCTGCCTCACTGTTGAAGTAATCCTACCATTAAAATTATAGAATGATAATTTCTTTGTCAGTGGGCAAATGTACAAAATCAGCAGGGGATCAAATACTTCCCTTACTGTAAGAGGTTTGTTCTAACCTGTTTTTACGAGGAGAGATCCTATACAAATAAGGCATTTCTACATTTGTTGGATATCTCTCATACATGTTTTTGTTGACAGGATTTTCCACATCCATTGTATTTCCACAGTTGCTGCCAGGTTTGCCTTTTCCATTGTGGCTTGTTACATTTATGTAGTAGGGCTCAAGCTGTCTAGGCTATATATTGCACAGTCGGTTCAGTATCGTAGCCCAGAAAAATACAGAAAGCAAGAATAGTAGGATATTACTTCTTGGGTAATCCTAAATAAGAGGTTTTAAGTTCTTGATTCTTGTTCTAATGCAGGGTTCAAAGTGAAATATTTGTTTCAAAATCTTTTTTCTGGCATAATTGATGAAGTATGAGGGCCCCTTCTGATGGAGCGGAATCCATCAAGCTGATCTGCCTGCTCAGCTTAGGGATCTCTCCACTGATCCCTGCTGAGCAGGCAGACAGGTCTGTGTCCACTCCACTATGCAGAGCCAACACGGCCACTGTTCTCTATGGGGGTTTTCGTTTCCATTTAATTCGATTCGCCGAACGGATCCCCATACATCCTGGTTTTTATCTGACTAGTTTGAATGTCAGCGGACACATGTCCGCTGCTCCATAGAGAACAATAGGTGATCCGATCGGGTCCGCCTGAATACCGGACAGGTGGACCCGATCGGTCTGCTTGTGTGAAAGGGGCCTAATGGCCCATACACACAGTCAGAAGATCTGACATTTTGAAGCGATCGTCCGATAATCTGTTCTTTTGGTACATCTTTCGAGAGCCAATCATGACAGTTCATCTGATATATGTACCATACCAGATCAGACGATTTTCATTCAACCACTTCAGCCCCGGAAGATTTGGCTGCTCAATAACCAGCCCATTTTTTTGCGATACAGCACTGTGTCAGTTTAACTGACAATTGCGCCAACGCGTGGCGCTGTACCCAAACAAAAATAACATGCTTTTTTCCCCACAAATAGAGCTTTCTTTTGGTGGTATTTGATTGCTTCTATGGTTTTTATTTTTTGCGCTATAAACCAAAGAAGAGCGACAAGTTTGAAAAAATCACTATCTTTTTTTACTTTTTGCTATAAGAAATATCAAAAAAACTAAACTCCGTTTAGGCCGATATGTATTCTTTTACATATTTTTGGTAAAAAAAATAAATAAATCACAATAAGCGTATATTGATTGGTTTTCACTAAAGTTATGGTATCTACAAAATAGGGGATAGATTTATGGCATTTTTATTATTAATATATATATCTATATCTATATATATATATATATATATATATATATATATATATATATATATATATATATATATATATATATATATATATATTTTTTTTTTTTACTAGTAATGGCTGCGATCTGCAATTTTTATCAGGACTGCGATATTGCAGTGGACAAATTGAACACTTTTGACACATTTTTGAGACCATTGGCAAATATACAGCAATCAGTGCTATAAAAATGCACTCATTGTATAAATGTCACTGGCAGGGAAGGGGTTAACACTAGGGGGCGATCAAGTGGTTAAAAGTTTCCCCTCGGTGTGTTCTAACTGTAGGGGGGATGGGACTGTCTAGGAGGAGAGAGAGATCAGTGTTCATACTTGGTATGAACACACAATCTGTCTCTACTCCCCTAAAAGAACCAGGAATGCTTACACTTTAGGAACATTGACCCCAAAAAGAGCTGCGGGTTTATCTGCATTTGTGTGTCCTGTGTGTGCATAAGAAAAGGTGTTTTTGCTTCCGTGTATCATTCTAGCTGTAAACCATGTCTCTTTGTTTCAGTTTAATTCAGTGGCTAAGCAGCTCATAGAGTTGGACAAGCCATCAGGAGTAGTGGACTCTGGGGAAGGAACATCTGGAACAGCACATAGCAGCTCTTCCCAAAAGCACACCGATGCCAAGAAGAACACCAAAAAGCGTCATTCGTTCACCTCGCTCACCATGTCCAACAAGTCATCGCAATCTGTGCAGAACCGTCATTCCATGGAGATCAGCCCCCCAGTGCTCATCAGCTCCAGCAATCCCACAGCTGCGGCCAGGATAAGTGAGCTGTCTGGCCTGTCTTGTAGCGCACCTTCTCAGGTGAGAAAGATAGCCTTCAAAAAGAATTCTGCACTTTTGTAAAAACCATATCTTCGTAACATTGCTAAGCCTACGACTCCTATTTACTAAATTAAAATACCATTCTTGTCTTCTTAAATGTCATCATATTGGCACACATTGGCTACTTTTATTGCAACTGAAAAAGAAACAAAAACTATATATCATTTCCATATATCATGGCATCACCAACACTACCCATCCAGCCTGGCATTTAAATAAAAGCTGTCCATGTTGCCTGTAGAAAAAAAGTCAATGGAGAATATGACTGATTGACATGAGTAACTCAGACGATTCTTGCTTCAGACGTTTTTGAAAATTGGTGCCAATAAAAATGGATGTGTATATCCATATTGTCACTATAGATTCCATATCATCTTCTCTCATTGCATCTTAAAAAATGTATGTGTTTTAGGTCTTGTGTGTCTTTTTGTATCTTGGAATAATCTACCATTTTGAGAACTGCCCTTTTATGAGGAAAAATAATATTCTAAAGTAGCTTTGGTACTACCGAACCCTCTGTGCTACTGCAGGTCCATACCGTTATTTTGCTACTGATTTTTAGGGAGATCTTTGTCCCAATCTTATCCATGAGCACATTTGCAGTCAACGGTCTTCACCAGAAAAGAGAAGAGTGCGCTTTCTCAGGGCTGTTCCTCAGTTCAGAATCAACCTTGGTAGACTGGAGGAGGTGTGCTAGGAATTGTCGAGCTTTCTCTGTGCAGATTAGCAGCCCATGGTCTTCATCAGAGAAAAATGTGCTTTCTCAGGGTTGCTCTTCATTCCAGAATGGACCTTGGAAGACTGAAAGAGATGGTCTAGGAACTGCTTTGGTGGGAAAATTGCAGTTACTTGACTAATATTACTAGAGCTTAAATTGGTTGTAAACCCTCCCCCACAACTTTTGTCCCATGTAAATCGGCATAAAAAAACCCTAATGAACACTGCTTGTAGATATCTCCTTAGTATTGTTGTAATCCTTTTTGTTCTTTAGAATGACGTCACTAAGCATGCCCAGATCTCCCCTGATTTACGGCACACTCTCTATGTGCGTATCTATCTGTTATCAGGACTTCCTACGGCATAACACTGAACTCCCTGGAGACTTCAGAATCATTCAGAGCTTCCTCCTACACACCATGTGACCATGTGACATGACATGCAGTGTAAACTTGGCCATTACTGCAGTCTTATCAGCTGAAGCTGATAAGACTGGCAAAGGGAAACATTAGACATCGGCACAAGTAAATACTATGAAATAAAACAAGTCAGCTATGAACAGGGAAGCAGGGTTGCCATAGAAACGTTGGATTGAGAAGGAGGCTTGGTTAACAGTACAGGAAGTGCTCAATGTAAGGGCGGAAATACACTCCACTGTGGACTCAGAAAACAATACTTAAGATGGCGCTGCCTAACCCCTGGAAACAAGTTTATAAAAGTTTCTTTAAACAGTAAGTAATATGCGATTTGGGCTGGATTACTGTGGCTATAGTCTGATAATTACTTATTATAATGGACTAAATGAAAAGAAGCATCAGAGTGGGAGAGTTTACTTCCTCTTTAAGTTACAGTGCAGTAGTGTTTACGGTATGTATGTACAGTTATAGGAAAAAGTTAAAAAACCTTTTCAAATGTCTGTGGTATGCGGTAGGCAATATTGGTTAATTTCTAGGGAAACTTGAGATTCCATCAGCAGGACTTCAGCTCTAGTGTCTTTTGGCCCAGGAAGGTTGATTTTCAGATTTTCAGCACAGTTCTGGTGCATTCCTTCACTGAGGACCAGTGCTTATTTCCTAGCGCTGGTTGCTCTTGTATCATGCTCTCAAACTTCTGCATTTTGCAATTTGAGTGTAGTGAGAGGCGCACCCGAAAGACACCTTTTCTTTTCGCACACGAAAGACACTTGAATTGTACTTTGCACTTGGCTCATATATTTAAACACAGAAGCTTGAATAAAAAAAAAAAAAACTTTTTTTTTTTTTTTTTAAATCGACATCTAGAGGAAAATATTTTGTATATTATAAATGACGTGCAGAAGAAGATTACAGTATGTGAGTCATATACTTTATTTTATTAGGTGGGTTGTACATTAGCCTGATTTAACATTTAATATGAATTTAACATCTTGCTGTCAGCCTAGAATGAGAATATGGAAAACAATGAGTCATGCCATGACAAATGGTCTGGAGTAAGGTTTTTTTTTTTTTTTACCTGATCACCTAACTGAAAATGTCACCAGTTGGTTTATTTTATTAGCGTATTACCTGTGCCAACAGGAAATTATGAGAACCTGAAATGAATGTCTACATTAATTGATGTCACTACTAAATGTCACTGTTATTTGTTTACCACTACATAATTTTCTCATGAAAAGAAAGCATAGGATTATCACGTCAAGCAGTAAAATTAAGAGAGCCTTTTTTTTAAGCATATTTGAAAGGAATCCTATTTTTATGGGTGCTTGTCCCACAACAAGGGCATTCCATTAAGCTGATACAGTACAACTAAGCTGGTCCAAGCTAATTGCCACATGACATTTTCCATAAGCGTATGCTGATTAAATGCAGAAATAGAAAGAAATACCATAATACAGTTGAAAGTAATTTTACAGAAACCAGAGCTGATTTATAAATGAATATATACATAGCCATTGGCAAAAATTCTGGAACCCCTGCATTTCTGTCAGATAATGCACCACTCCATCCAGCAAATTGTTGCAATTACAAATGTTTAGGCATTCACATGTTTATTTCTTTTGCTTGTATTGGTATGACACAAAAAAGTGGAGAAACAAAAAGCCAAATCTGCCATTCTCCACGCAAAACTCCAAAAGATGGACTGGACAAGATTTTTGGCACCCTCAATTTAATATTTGGTAGCACACGTGTTGGAAAAAAATAACTGGAATCTATTGCTTCATGTAACCATCAGTGAGTTTTACACCTCTCTACGGGAATTTTGGGCCACTTCTTTTGCCAACTGCTGTTTTGAGATCTCTCCACAGGTGCTCTATGGTATTTAGATCTGGACTAATTACTGGCCAGTTCAGTACTCTCCAGTGCTTTGCCTTGAACTGTTTCTGGGTGCTTTTTAATGTGTGCTTTGGGTCCTTGTCCTGCTGTAGGACCCACTTCCTCTGATGGAGACCTAACTTTCTGACACTGGGCCCTACATTGCACCCCAGAATTCTTTGGTAGTCTTCAGCTTTCGTAATGCCATGCACACAGTCAAGACATCCAGTGTCTGAAGCAGCAAAGCAACCCCAAAACATCAGTGAACCTCCACCATGTTTGACTGTAGGGACTGTATTCTTTAATTTAAAGGCCTCATTGCTTTTTCTGTAAACAATAGAATTATGGGCTTTACCAAAAAGGCTGTAATTTTGTTTTGTCTGTCCGCAGCACATTCTCCCAAAAGAATTTTGGCTTTCTCATTTGCTACAGTGCCAAGGGGCTGTAAACTTGTTGACAATGTTCCGCACAGTGGACACAAGAACTTTAAGATCTCTGTCGATGGACTCATAACCTTGCGATTGTTCATGTTTTTCCACAATTTTTGTTCTCCAGTCCACAGACAATTATTTTCTGCTCATTCTCTTCTCTGTGTGTATTACAAAGAGCCAAATAGAAGGTTTGAGTACATTTTTCACCATTTTAACTGGTTTTTGATGTGATTTCTACATTGTCAGCACCTGTTAATTGATACAGGCACGTTTATTTAAAAATCACAGGAGCATCACAAACTTGGAATGCAATTATTTCTTATTTTTGGAAGGTGCCAATAATTTTGTCCAGTCCATTGGAGTTTTGTGTGAAATGTGTCGGATTTGACTTTTTGTTTTTCCACTTTTTTTTTTGTGTCATACCAATACAAACAAAAGAAATAAACATGAGAATGCCTAAACATTTGTAATTGAAACCATTTTCTGGGCGAAGTGGTGCATTTTCTGACAGAAATGCAGAGGTCCCAATATTTTTGGCCATGCCTGTAAATAGTAAATCCTCAAGTTTATCATGCCTCTGCTTTTAACTTTCATATAAAATATAGAACTTTAATTTCATTTTTCTTTTTTTTTCCCCTTAATTTGTTAGGTCCATATCAGTACTGCAGGGCTTATTGTGACCCCACCCCCGAGCAGCCCTGTAATAAGTGGCCCTACATTTACATTTCCACCGGATGTCACCTATCAAGCTGCTTTAGGAGTAAGTAGCTGGCCTGATTTCTTTCTGTTATAGCATAATTAGTGAGTCTGGTGTTTTTATCTTCTTTTCGGGGAAACCGTCTTAATGCCTAAACTCTGCGGCAAATGATTACCGCCACATGTTTTCTATTGCCGATAATTGACTCAAAATTCTCTTTCTCTGAAATAAAACCGTGGCAAGTCTATTTCTTAATCACTTTACTGTAGATTCTCCTTTCAAATATGCTATTTTTTTTTCTTTTTTGTTGGAAGATGTAACATACTTCACTCGGAGTAGAATAGGTAACGATAACCTTTTTTTTTTCCGTATCTGCACCAGAATAATAACTTTAATCGCTCTCTGATCTCTGAAATTTGCATTCCCAACTTCCCTCTGTTCTTTGAGAACCAGAAGCTTCTGTGGGAGGAAATCATAGTCTTCTAGGTCTAAAAGAGCTTGACAGGTTTTATGTCTTTCTGATCTTTGAGGAAAAAGCAGGCTTAAGATCTTTCTTCTCAGAAATAGAAGGTCTAACTTCATTTCTTTGTGATCCAAAGTAAATGCTAACCCTAAACGTCTTAGTGAGAAAGCATAAGGTCTTGCCTTTCATGAAGTAAGGAAGTAGGAGGTCTGGCATCTTTTAACTTTCAAGTAAGTACATAGTGAGCAAGTAGCTAGTATACCCTTTATGCTCCGAAATAAGTTTACTGCTGGATAGAATATCCTTCACAAAAATACTTACAATATATATACCTCCCTGTATTTTAGATGTCAGTGAAGGGACTGAAATCTCATATATAACTTGCAAACACACTTGTTAATTTTGTTTAAATATACACTAGCAGTAAAACTGATGACATTACATACATTTTTCTAAAGAGTATATATTTTCTTCTATTCCCACAAAGCACTATTAAAGTTCTTTATAGACCTGCCACTTTATCCTGCACCTGCCTCTTTATCCTGTTCCTTTTTGGAAGCCCACTATTTATCAGTTTTCTTCAGTTTCTCTGAGGATTGCAATGATTTATCAGCCTCTAGGACTGGCCTCATGGTTCGTTGATGACGTCTCTGGCTAGCTACCTTTATGTTCTTCCCTCAGAAATATGAAGTATCCTTGGTGACTTTCTCAATCCCTGTTAAGTATAACACCCCAGCTGCTTCTCATGTTCCTCAACCTAATCACTTGTTTTGGCTTAACGCAATGGACACGTGCTACTGCTTACTCCAATGGCAACTCCAATGGCTTACTCCAATGGCCTTGTATTTATTCTTCCATCTCTGTACTTTCTGCCACTCCAACTCTTCAACACCCTTTTTCCTCTCTCTGATCACATCCTTATTACTTTCACACGTTTCCTATCTTCAAAGTGGTTCTAAAGCCTCAAGGTTTTTTTTTTTTTACCTTAGAGTGATTGTGAGCGCCTTGTAAAACAACCCATTTAGTTTGAAATAAAAATGAAAGGCAAAACATTTTTGTATAGATATAAAAGTATTATGAATACCTTTTTTCCCTTTTTATAAGATATCACATTCTCTCTGTTCTCAGCTTCATACGAGCCAGGGGGAGTAGAAGCAGCAGCAGACTAAGCTTCCCAGTGAATGGCTGTTCATTGGGGAGGTCTGATCATTGGAGGAGAGTATATGGAGTTCCCAGCATAGCTAGAGAACTGACCACGCTGTACTCTCCTGCTTCGTGTGGTCAGTTATTAATAGGAAAGAAAGGGGACTAACAGGAACACCAGGAATTTCACATAAAGGAAGCAATACAAGCACATGGTACAGCAGCCACATATCAGGAATATGAAGTGTTGGGGTAATGTGCATTAAGGTAAACAAACGTGTCTTCTGCCTTCTCTGAGAAGGTCATGAGGAGTTTGCTGTACTAACAATGCAATTTTAGTTTAAGCTGCTTCAGCAGGGAGACTGTCGTCCTCGACCCAACCAGAACACGCTAGCGCTGGACGAATGCCATTTGGCAGATGCACATTCTACTGTAGACGGACACACTGCTGTGCATATAACAATTTCTGTTGAACTGGCCAATACTCAGCTTGTGTGTACTAGGCATTACAACTAGTAAGATGAATTCCAGGAAGGGATAGTAACACTATCCCTTTACACACAACCATTCCAGAGAACAATAACTTTTTCTGTGTAAAATTTGCTGGTTTTGGACTCCAATGTCCCCAACAGTTGTAGAAACAATAAACATGTGGTACTTCTGTTTGGTTTAAGCTCCTCTGCACATCACTGCAAATGGGCCTCAGTAAAAAAAAGAGAAATACTGAATACATTGGCTCTCTGCCAATATATGGCAACCTTTCAGCCACTAAATCGTGCTGTGCGTGTAACAAGTCTTACCATCTGCTGGGCAAATGCCAGTTGCCAGTGATGCTGGGGCTGTCAGAACTTACATCACTACTATCTTTTATTTCCCAGGAAAGCAGCCATTCCTAATGCAGACATCAAGATAATCTGGCTGTCAAGTTTGCATGAGTTGCCTATGTACATATTAAAGTGGTTCTAAAGCTTAAACATTTTTTTATTTTAAAGCATTCCTTGCATTAGGGTAAATGTTTAGGTAATGTTATTACACCCTCACCACCCCTTATACTTACCTGAGTCCCCACTCTATCGCTATGCTCATCTCTCACAGGGTTCGCACCTTTACCTTTGCGACAAGGGAGAGAGGGGCAGGACCTAGATGCACTGTCTTTTGTCTTTGGACACAGCCGATTCAGCATTGTTCCCAAAGGTGAACTTATCCTTGAATACAAAATAAAAATATAATAGTGTGGTATCTTTAATGCAGAATTTGTACTTTAAAGGGTAAGTGCACATATAGCACACTTCCCCAGCATTTCTGTCAAGGCACATACTTGCCCTCGCTGATCTTCAATGTTTGTGCTGTATAGGCTCACAGTGCACATACATAGCAAGTTTAGACCAAGTGGGATGATTTTGGAGGAGATGCTGTACAGGCCACACATGAAGGTCTCCGCAAAATGGGAATGATGAAGTATAAGCCCTGACAGAATAACTGAGCCCACTATGGATAAGTACACTAAAGCTGCACTTAACTTTCGGATACGTTTTTACACGTGCAGCTGAATCAGTGTTAAGATTACTTTTCAGAGGTGTTTGGCAGGTAGGTGAGGAGGTGATTTGACGGACCCATCACGCCTCTTTTATTGCACATACATTACCATTGAAATCATTGAACGCCTAAAGATGCAACAACACACGTGCCTGCATATGTTGACTGACATTTTAAAGTAACTTTTTTTTGTTTGTTTGCTTAAAATAAATGCTGTTATAACAATATTGCATAGAACGGTCCTTTACCTCCTTCTTCCCCCGTGTGCCCCCTTAGCAAGTTGGGTGCTCAGGGGCACCCGTGTTCGCACGTGCTCCTGAGTGTGCATCACATGGGGCCCGTAAGCCATGCCCCCGCTCCCTCGTCATGGGAGTTTGACTGACAGCAGCAGGAACCTATGGCCCTGGCAGCGGCTGCTCTCGGGGGTCTCCTGTGAGACCAGGATGTGAGAGGAGGGGTGCTGCAGTGGGAGGAGTCAAGTAAGTGTTTAGGAAGAGGGGTGGGTAGAACAGTTAATGAGGCTTTTTACATTAATGCAGGGAATGCATTAGAGAGAAAGGAAAAAAAATGTAACTTTAGAACCACTCTAATTTTCAAATTTTCAATGGATTTTGATGGACACGCATTCGCCTTAAAACAGAAATGTGAAGGCAGTGTTAGTTATGGATGTTTGGTTTTTCTTTTACATTTTTAGCATTTGCTTTGGGAAGTATAAAGTTACTCCTGCTAATATCCATAGCACTAAAAATGTTAACAGTAAAAGTCATCAATGAGTCATAAGGAAGTGATTTGCTAGAAGTGCATTTAGGAGACAGTGCAAAATTAATAACCAGAGAACTTGCATGCAATTATTGTATTTCATAGACAGCAACTGTCAAAGCTAGCTAGAAAGAGGTAATTGAAGAGATCACAGGGCTAAGTAGTACTAAGCTGAAAGGCTGAATTTTAAAAATGTAGGTATATCTGTAAAACACAGTATGTTATATAGATGGAGCCTTTTGTTTCCTTTATCACGTTTATGCAATATATTCCTTGTTGTTTTTTTGCCTTTATGACAACTAGACACATTGATATATGCTACTAAGGATGAGCCGTATACCCCCCGGTTCGGTTCGCACCAGAACTTGCGAACAGGCGAAAAATTCGGGTAAACATCGTTAAAGTCTATGGGATACGAACATGAAAAATCAACATTGCTCATTTTAAAGGCTTATATGCAAGTTATTGTCTTAAAAAGTGTTTGGGGACCTGGGTCCTGCCCCAGGGGACATGTATCAATGCAAAAAAAAGTTTAAAAAAATAACGTTTTTTCGGGAGCAGTGATTTTAATGCTTAAAGTGAAACAATAAAAATGAAATATTCCTTTTAAATATTGGTTATTATAGTTTATCGTTAATATCATTTATCGGTGTCCTCAGTATGCCTGTAAAGTTGTACAGTTTTTCCATGTTTGGAACAATACTACAGCAAAATTACATTTCTAAAGGAAAAAAGTATTTTAAATCTGATCGTAGCTGTAATGAATTTTCGGTTCTCAGCAATGTAGATAAAACTCATTGAGAAAAATGGCATGGGTCCCTTTGGTCTGGTATGAATATTAAGGGGAACCCAGAACCAAAATGTAAGAATAAAAATGCGTGGGGGTCCCCCCAAAATCTACACCAGGCTCTTCAGGTTTTGTATTGATATTAAGGGGAACCCTGTGGCAAATGTAAAAAAAAATCCTTACCAGACCCTTATCCGAGCACGCAACCTGGCAGGCCGCAGGAAAAGAGGGGTGATGAGAGCGCCCCCCTGAACCGTACCAGGCCACATGCCCTTAACATGGGGAGGGTGCTTTGGAGTCCCCATGTTGATGAGGACAAGGGCCTCATCCCACAACCCTTGCCCGGTGGTTGTGGGGGTCTGCGGGCGGGAGGCTTATCAGAATGTGGAAGCCCCCTTTAATAAGGGGATACCCAGATCCTGCCCCCCATGTGAATGGATAAGGGGTACAGGAGTACCCCCACAAATCTCACAAAAAAAGTGTCAAAAATAGTAAAGACAGGAGACACCTAGGGACAGGTCCTTTATTAAAAAATAGAAATGTCCAGCGATGTAAATTCATCTTCTATCACGCCGCCCGATGAACCAAAAAAAAATAACGCAACAGCTCTGACTCCATGGGAGGCTTACGCCAAGTCCATGTGGGCAAGGTGCTTTGGGGGTGACTCCAAAGCACCCTCCTCATGTTGAGGGCATGTGGCCTGGTACAGTTCAGGAGGGGGGACACTCTCTCGTCCCCCTTTTTTCCTGCGGCCTGCCAGGTTGCGTGCTCGGATGAGGGTCTGGTATGGATTTTGGGGGACTCCCACACATTTTATTTTGGTTCAGGGTTCCCCTTAATATTCATACCAGACCCAAAGGGGATATTTAAAGGAATGTTTCATTTTTATTGTTTCACTTTAAGCATTATTAAAATCACTGCTCCCAAAAAAACTGCCATTTTTAAAACTTTTTTTTTGCATTGATACATGTCCCCTGGGGCAGGACCCGGGTCCCCAAACACTTTTTATGATAATAACTTGCATATGAGCCTTTAAAATGAGCACTTTTGGTTTTTCACGTTGGTGTCCCATAGACTTTAACGGTTCTCTGCAGCTTTCGAATTTGCCGCGAACACCGCATAACGTTTACTGTTCGGCGAACAGTCGAACGCCCGATGTTCGAGTCAAACATCGGGCTCATCCCTGTATGCTACTATGGGCATATATTCCATTATGTTTTACAATGACTTTTTGTGCTGCATTTAGGAGTGAATTTGTACAAATATGTGTTATTTTTTTAAACCCTGAAGTTTACTATTGAACACAGGTAATACGCTTCTAGTCAACACCATGCAGATAAGTAGTACTGACATCCCTGGCTGCCTACTTATTCCATGCCAGTGATTTAAGAAGTGTTGTCAGTAAGGCAAAAAATCAATATAACAGCCAGGCAAAAGTATTTTCAGGAAGAGGTCAACAGTGGCAGCTTATTTATATCTCCAAGTTCATTTATAACTGTGATGCAGCTATACAGATGCAATACATATGAGGGAGTTTTTTTTAATTGCCAAAGGATTTGCATTTCTATCCAATCGGTGCTAAGATTGAGCCCGGATTCACAATATAGCACACTGCGGATCGCACAGGAGCGATTTGTTCCCCGTTTCAGGGACGAATCAGGGCCGATTCTATGCCTGAATTCGGCCCTGAAATGGAGCCAAAGACGCGCAGCATTTTTGTGCAGTGCACTCCGCAATCGCAATGGAGATATGTGAACCGGCTCCATAGGGAGCCAGTCACATTCTCCTTCTATGCGAATTAGATGCGGGGAAACGCACATCTAATTTGCATAGGTGTGAACGGGGGCTTACACAGCTTTTTCAGCACAGCCAGGTAAATGATACTGATTTCTCCTTTGCAAATAAGAAACACACCTCCTTGCCCACAGCATTTTGAATGTACACCGAAGTGATCATCCCTCTGAACACTCTATATCTCCTCCTGTCAGCATACAGCATACAAGTTATCGAATTGGGCACACAATACTGCGTGCTGATTGGCACCACAGACTAAATGCGGCTGTGCAGGAGATTACTAGGCTGAAATATAGTCATATTCAGGTACTTACACTAGTTGCAATGAAATATTTTTTTTTTTTAATGATACACTACCTTAAGGCTAGGTTATTATTATTTAAGGTACTTGTATAGCGCCGTCAATTTTACACAGCACTTTACATATACATTGTACATATACATTGTACGTTCACATTGGTCCCTACCCTCAAGGAGCAATCGAAGGTTCACACACCTATGCAGGTGATTGCCACTGCGGGAACGCATCTGTTCCCACAGCCGCAACCATCCACACAGAGAAACGCGCTGCAGCTTAGGAGATAAGTGGGGGTGACATTAGGTTTAACCACAGTGGGGCTTCTAACTTGGGAACTGCACTACACTTGCAGCCTGCAGGCAACATTTTCAAAAATGAATCAAGGACATTTTTCAGGAGGCACAGCAGCCCATTAAAATGAATGGGCTGCTGTGCTTGCACAAAACGCAGCTCGCAGAGCGACACAAGTGTGAACCTAGCCTTAAAGCTGATCTCCTGCTTTTCTTTCACTTTAGATTGTTAGTTTGGGCCAAGCTGACCAAACAAACTATCTTCTACACTAGCCTGTGCTGGGCACGCTGTAGAAACTGGATGTAGCCTTCTGTTCTAAGGCCGCGTACACACGGGCGGACTGTTTGCCCAACCTTGTTCGGCAAACAGTTTCATCAAACAGTCCGCTCAAAATTTGCATGAGCGGACTTGCCCACACACGAGCGGACTGTTTGACGAACAAGGTTGGGCAAACAGTTCGCTCAACTTTTGAAATGAACGGACTCGCCCACGTAAGGCGGAGGCAAATCCGCCCATTTCGAGCGCGTGTACAGGTAGGCGGGGCCCGCGAAGGAGACGTCGCGGGCTCCGCCGCCTGGAATGGGCTTAAAGGGGAACCCCAACGCCGAAAAAAATCGGCGTGGGGGTTCCCCCCAAGTCCACACCAGACCCTTGTCCGAGCACGCTACCCGGCCGGCCAGGAAAGGGGGGCGAGCGAGCGCGCCCCCCCTCCTGAGCCGTACCAGGCCGCGTGCCCTCAACATGGGGGGTGCCTTGGGGAAGGGGGGGCCGCGCGGCCCCCCCACCCCAAAGCACCTTGTCCCCATGTTGATGAGGACAAGGGCCTCTTCCCGACAACCCTGGCTGTTGGTTGTCGGGGTCTGCGGGCGGGGGGCTTATCGGAATCCGGGAGCCCCCTTTAAGAAGGGGGCCCCCGGATACCGGCCCCCCACCCTATGTGAATGAGTATGGGGTACAATGTACCCCTACCCATTCACCTGTGAACTAAAGTACAATAAAAAACACAACACAGAGAAAAAATATTTTATTGCACAGCTCCGGGGGTCTTCCGTCTTCGGGGGTCTTCTCGCCGGACTCCTCCGCTATGTGTGTGTAGCTCTTTTGCTAGCGGAGGAGTCCGGCTTTCTTCCTCCCCGCCGCCGGCCTCTTCTCCCGACTTCGGGGGTCTTGTCCCCCTCTTCGGTTCTTCTGCCGGGCCACCGCGCCTGGTCCGGTGGCCCGGTCTTCTGTCGCCGTCTTCCGTTCTTCTGTCGCCGCCTTCGGTTCTTCTGCCGGGCCACCGCGCCTTCTTGTAGCTCTTTTACAGGCGGTGGCCCGGTCTTCTGTCGCCGCTGTCGTCGCCGCCGCCGCCGCCTTCCGTTCTTGTTCTTCTTCTTGTTCTTCTTCTTCTTCTCCTGGAGATGTTGACTCGACGATCTCTCCGGCCGGAATGCCAGGGACACGCTCCGCTGCCACTTATATAGTGACAATGGGGCGGTGTCACATGGTATATGTCACATGGGTTGGTCACATGGGTTGATGTCACATGGGGACTATGACATCGTAAGGGGGCGGGGTCACCATGTGACCAACCCATGTGACATATACCATGTGACACCGCCCCATTGTCACTATATAAGTGACCGCACAGCGCGGCTCTGGCATTCCGGCCGGAGAGATCGTCGAGTCAACATCTCCAGGAGAAGAAGAAGAAGAACAAGAAGAAGAACAAGAACGGAAGGCGGCGGCGGCGGCGACGACAGCGGCGACAGAAGACCGGGCCGCCGCCTGTAAAAGAGCTACAAGAAGGCGCGGTGGCCCGGCAGAAGAACCGAAGGCGGCGACAGAAGAACGGAAGACGGCGACAGAAGACCGGGCCACCGGACCAGGCGCGGTGGCCCGGCAGAAGAACCGAAGAGGGGGACAAGACCCCCGAAGTCGGGAGAAGAGGCCGGCGGCGGGGAGGAAGAAAGCCGGACTCTTCCGCTAGCAAAAGAGCTACACACACATAGCGGAGGAGTCCGGCGAGAAGACCCCCGAAGACGGAAGACCCCCGGAGCTGTGCAATAAAATATTTTTTCTCTGTGTTGTGTTTTTTATTGTACTTTAGTTCACAGGTGAATGGGTAGGGGTACATTGTACCCCATACTCATTCACATAGGGTGGGGGGCCGGTATCCGGGGGCCCCCTTCTTAAAGGGGGCTCCCGGATTCCGATAAGCCCCCCGCCCGCAGACCCCGACAACCAACGGCCAGGGTTGTCGGGAAGAGGCCCTTGTCCTCATCAACATGGGGACAAGGTGCTTTGGGGTGGGGGGGCCGCGCGGCCCCCCCTTCCCCAAGGCACCCCCCATGTTGAGGGCACGCGGCCTGGTACGGCTCAGGAGGGGGGGCGCGCTCGCTCGCCCCCCTTTCCTGGCCGGCCGGGTAGCGTGCTCGGACAAGGGTCTGGTGTGGACTTGGGGGGAACCCCCACGCCGATTTTTTTCGGCGTTGGGGTTCCCCTTTAAGCCCATTCCAGGCGGCGGAGCCCGCGACGTCTCCTTCGCGGGCCCCGCCTACCTGTACACGCGCTCGAAATGGGCGGACTTTCCGAGCGGGAACAGTCCGCTCATTTCGAAAGTACAGCGGACAAGCCCACACACGGGCGGACTGTTCGCTCAAACACAGTTTCAGCGGACAGTTTTTCGGAATTTCCGAAAGACTTTGTCCGTCCAACTGTCCGCTGAAACTGTCCGCTGAAAGCCCACACACGAGCGGACTGTCCGCCCAAACACTGTTCAGCGGACAAGGTTGGGCGAACAGTCCGCCCGTGTGTACGCGGCCTAACACTCAAAACAAAATGGTGTTGGCCTGAGTGGAACTTAGCCATTCATAGGCAGCTTTGTATTCTATCAAACAACATGTTAAAATAGCAGATAGTTTATTTGGGACAGCTTGGTTTTCATTGGGGGGAAGAACATTGAGGAAGAACAGATGCGATCCTCAACAGTCCTGTATGAAGACTGTTCATGCCGGATGTTGTTAGTGACAAATACAAAGCTCTGGAGACAGGTATACTTGACTGACCTTTACTAAGAGGGAAAAAAAATTCTTGCTACACCCCATAGAGCACTGCGATGAGGACTGGCCTAGAGTCAAAGGGAACCAATCATTCACCACATGATACATCTCCTTACTAGACACTCCTCTCCTTGTTGATCATGCCAGTCTACCTGCTTGTACAGACTTTGTCCCTGTGTTCCTTGAAACATGTTTATAGAATTTTTTATGTATGTGTTTCAATGTACAAGAATAAACCGTATGACTTTGATGCAAATGTTTGATCACACGCCTTACAGCCACCCTCCCCGTGCAATTTTTTTCAGTTTCACTGCCTTAGTAATTACCACAGCCGTTTTCAACTGAGGAAAATCCTGAAAACATGACCTGTTGGTGCGCCTTGAGGACTGGAGTTGAGAAACGCTGGTCTAGTAGATTAAGCAGTTTTCCCCTGATGAATACTGCATTGTCTGTGTTATAAGAAATACTTCCTGCCTTTTCAGAATCTTTTCAATTTTAGTTCATGGGCCAAACAAATGAACAGGAATTGGTGATCATGGGGGTTAATATTAACCCCTTCACTGCCTGCCAATATATGGTACTTTTGTACATGTGCTATTCTGGGTCTGTAAGTCCCGCCTGACAATAAAATAAATAGCTCGTGTGTTTAGAGACACGTCAGGCAGCCAGATTTTCCCCTTGCTGTTCTGTTGAACTCCATACAACATTTTTCTTCTCTGTTAAAAATAGAAATGGGAAAAAACTCGGAAACTCCAGAGGAATATGTTTGCCAGTTGGATCCTTGCAGTGAAATTGAACACAGAAGACACATTTTCGTGTCTAGAAAAGCCTGTGGGTGTTAAATTTGCCAAGTGGATTAGAGTACATCTAGATCCAGTCCTTATTATGACATAATCTAGATTTTTGATTTGCCTAATTAGATTTTTTTTTTTTTTTTCGCCCTCGTAAGTTTGTGAAGCTGTAAAGGAAAATGATGTCTTTGAGGCAGACTGCCTTTTTTGTTTCTCTGTTTCTTCTTAAGTTTTGCTACAGAGAATCCTAAAGCACTGTGTAATGTTTTATGGATTACCGGCTAACAATTGCATCACTGCGTTTCAAAGACAACCTTATGTGCCTTTTACAGATTTTCTACCCTAAGCACTGATACATTTCAAAGGGTGGCAGTGTTAATAGACAGAGTAAAAGAAGAGAGACGGGGAGAAAGTGGGAACAATGACCCGGCACACATCAAAGGGGTTTGGTAGAAAATCCTCGGTGCTGTGGTTTCATGGTTTCAGGTAGGCTGCAGCTGAATTGGAAGGCTTTCCAGAACAGTTTCAGGCTTATGACTTAACTCTTTACATAAATGGAGTGTTTATGTACTATCCACATGCTGTTTTCATTGTTTACATACTGACTGCATATATATATTTTAATGCTCGATTGACTGTTATGTAGCTGTCGCTGTTGGTCTTTTATTTGCCAGCGGTTTGCATTGTTTCCACCGCAAATTCCTCCTCCTTTCTGTAGAGGACACAATGCCTGTTTGAGTACTCTATCATAAAGAACTAGTAACGCAACTGATTATGGCTCAAGCTGGCCAAAAACGCAGGGATCAGATCAGTTGGCAAAGAGTCATTTGATCCCAGCTCAATCTTTCCCTTCACTTGGCGTGCACATTCACGGGGCCTATTGTGTAACTTGCCATTACAATAAAAGCATGCATAAGGAAATTTCCATTCATCTCAAGTTTATCAGCAATACAAAAGAAGAAATTCTGCAAAAGCCTTTCCTCATCACAATCGCCAACAAATATTTGTATTGCGCAATACTAGCGAATTAGTGGAAATACTGGATGACTGGGGGGGGGGGGGGTCCCTGGAACATTTTGCATTTGAAGGGACTGTTTGACTTTTGGAACCAAAGCCCGTTGTCCCTTTTTCCATCCTCCAGATGTCTTTATTTTTGTTCTGACCTCTATAATTATATATTGTTTAAGTACCAAAATTGTCATGCTATACCATACTGGTCAGACAGGGTGTCCTTGTCCCACCTCTGCAGTCCCCTTATAATGTAGATGGCTGCTTAATGACCAGCAAATGAAATGCATTGTGGGGAGGGAAGCATGTCAACCTTCCGTCCCTGTGCATTCCTCTTATGTTTGCTTGTCCTTTGCAAATGTCTGGGGCAGAGACCAATGCCAGGTATTAAAAAGTCATCTCTTTGCTAGCTATATTGTCGGATGACAGTGGGAAGAGGAAAGTACCCCGTTCAACCTCGAAGCTAGACCTATAAGCGTGTAGTAACATGGAACCAAGTAATACATGTGATTTGTCCCTTAGGGCAGCCTTTTTCACATAGGATGCCTTCAGGTTTCTTTAGGGGCGCTTTAGAAAAATGCCTAAAAAATGCTCAAAACTGTCAGCGGGTGGATGAAGCCTGCCTTTTTTAGTTAAAAAAATAAGTTTGTATTGTGCACCATTACAGCTCCCGGCATTCTAACAACCAATGACCTTATTGGTTGATGAGGAGGATGTTGGGCATCTGCACAGCATACTTGTTTGCCCCTCTCCTGTCCTCCTCCGTTAGCCCTGGAGTCGCATTAGCTTACTGAGTAAGAAAAACAGAGGCAGAAGAGAAACACTGGAATACTATGCAGTTCCAGTATGCAAAGCGGTGTTTTCTTTGGAAGAATAAGCGCGTCTGCGTGATGTAAAACTATTCATGTGTTTTTTTTTTTGTTTGTTTTTTAACAAGAAAGCAAAATGATTAGTTAGTTTTTCACATTTTAGAAGGAGGTGCCTCAATATGTATAGTTTAAAGGGTGCCTTGACTGGAAAAGATGAGAAACTCTGCCCTAGGGGACAGAGCACTGAAAAAAAATTAAAGTGAAAGTTATTCTTTAAAAAAAAATTCTGGTCCCATTCTGCAAAGCCTAAATAGTTTGATTCATATTTTTTTTTATTACCTTTATTACTTTTGTATTACTTTTTTTGCTAATGTAGGTAGCACAGATATGGTCATCGCAGGAAAAAAAAAAAAAAAAAAAACTTTGTTCATTTTACAATCTAGGAAGGGCATAAAGGTGAAATATGATTATTTTTTTTCCCATCATGCTACATTGCATAAAATGAAACGCCACTTTTTTTTTTTGGGGGGGGGGGGGGGGGGGGTAAATGCTATTTATTTTGCTGCCCAAGTGCCAGTTGAGCTGGGTTCGATAGCCTGGCTCACTGTAGAGGTGGCATTATGCCTTATGCCAGATTTTGCTGCAATTCTCTTCTCATACACAATTATGGATATGGGTATATACATCAGTTATAGAAAGTATGCCTTAAAAAACACTGTTGGAAACCAAAATGATAACATTAGATCATTCAAGTAATTGTAACACAATTATTTTTCCCCAAAGTTTCATGTTTTATTGTGACCATTGTAACATTAAATGTTTCCTGGATGTATTTAACTTTTAGACTAGTGATTTTTTTAAATTTCCTCTTAGGATCTGAATCCACCTATTCTTCCTCCTCCACCACTGACTGCTGCTGTTATTGTCTCTACAACCTCTGGGGCAACATCTTCTACTGCTGGGCAGAGATTGGCTACTGGTCCTGCTGAACAAGTTGCACACCTTAGGCCATCCACCCGACCAAGCGTGTAAGTACTTATGGTAGAGCTAAAATGTATAGATATATTTCCATGTGCAGATATGGGTGTTAGTTTGTAATATGTACATTTACACTCAAAGGATTTCTGACAATAATCCTTGATGAATACCTTAAAGCAGAAGTATGGGTTTGGCTTTTATCTCATATTTATACCTCGGTAGATGCCGCATCATTCTGACTCGCGGTATAGACTCGCTGAGACTATAATCAGTCCAGGTACCTGGCTGATCCAGACTTCCAAAGTCAGGATGATGTGGTGCCTGGACTGATCTTGGTGACGTCTGCAGAGAGCGGAATTCAGACCGTTCTCCGCTGAAAACGGGGCACAGGAGTGCAAAACGAATTGCACTCTTGTGACCTTTAGGAGAAGCCCAGCCAAACGAACCCAGGCTGGACTTCTCCTTTAAAAAGGTTCTAAAGGCAGGACATTTTTTACCTTCTTTAGACTTACCTGAGCTCCAACTCAATCCAGCGATGAGCATGAGCGCAGCATCTGTCAGGGGTCTCTCTCTCCTCATTGGCTCACAGAGCAGCTCGCACCATTGGCTCCTGCAGATGTCAATCACAGCCAGTGGGCAAATGAGGAGAGAGTGGGGGTGGGGTCAAGCCACGCTGTGTTTTGTGAATGCAAAATGTCTATTCACCAGAACGTCACTCGAGAGCCCCATAGTTAGAAGTTTGGTATTGGGGGCACTCCGCAGAGTGTGTTAAACCATTGCACAGATCAGGTACGTATAACATGTTTGTTATTTAAAAAAAAAAAAATATCACAACCTTTTAGTATTTCATTAAAATTATTTTTTTTCACCAAATGCTGCGGCAAGAGCAATCGACTGCCTTTTTCTGTCCAGCCTTGCAATATTTGATATTTGGCATGACCTGTTGCTCGTATTTCAAAAGTGTGATCTTTTGCTTTTTATCCATTTGTTGCCAAATATGAGTCGGTATATACAGCTTCTTATGCAAAATGAGCCAGACAAAGGAAACTTTTTTTTTAATGTAAAATGCTACTGATTGTGGTTCTGTATGTTTTAAAGATAATAGGTTATCAACTTGCATACTATTACCTGTACGTATGTCTACATTTAAAGTGGTTGTTAACCCACCAATGTAATCTGCGCTGTTTCTGTGCCTTCTAAAAATAATACAGCTATATCCCCCATTTCAGAGTGCCGATTGGTGCTCACATGACCCGCCTGCTCTCACGGCCTGACAGCTACAGCGGGCGGGGCACAGGATCCCCCGTTGACATCAGAGAGGAGGAGAGAGGCGGCCGGTCATGTGAGTGTCGATCGACGCTCTGAAATTAAGTATATAGCTGCATTATTTTTATAAGGCAAAGACACAGGGCAGATTACATTAATAAACAGAGGCTAGTGTAAAAAAAAAACAGTAATCTGAGCCCCAGGAGGGGAGGGGGGCGGACACGGAGCTGACAGACAGGCAGGGGGGGCAGGGGGGGAAGGGGGGAGAGAGGAGAGAGCAGATGACAGAGGCACATAAACTGACCAGCCATGATGCACCATGGTCAGTTTACAGAGGGGATGGGAGAATGAGGCAGGATCAGCCAGGTAATTTAAGTGTTACAGGGAGCCAAATGAAATGGCACAAGCACTAGGCATAAGCATGGGAACATGATCTTTTATTTTATTTTTTTAGGTTAACAAAAACTTGGTTTCCACATAAAGCTTTACATTCCTAACATGATACTTGGGCATTTCCTGCAATAATTGTGTGTGCTAAAAAAGTGGTCTTTTATTGGATAAAACATGTGGAAAGGCTGACACATGGAATAAATTGAACAATGTGTGCTAAATCATCCACCGAAAGCCCGAACGTGGCTTTTGAGAAGCATACCTGTTTTGTATTGGGCAAAATGGAATGGCTATTGTCTAAGTGCCCTGTAAATTTTTCATTGCATGTAATGGGACCTGTGAGCATAAATATTTGCATACAAACCCAGCTTATTAAAATTGAAAAAAGAAGGCTCTGGTTCTGGCAGACATTAATGGATGATGCAAAAGTCTTAAAGGACCACAGACTTGCAGTCCTGATCTGATACAGGACAGACAAAATTGGCAAGACCCGATTAGCAGATACACCTAGTTTTATGAAATGACCATTTAAATTATCATTAATTTGCCTGAAACGCACATAAAGACTGTTCAGCACAGATGTATTGTCTGAAATCAGACTCAGTGCATGTGTGTGTGTGTGGGTGGGTGGGTGGGTGGGTGGGTGGGTGCATTATGAATCGATGCAACAGCAGACATGGGCATTACACACACCCTCAGTTACAAATATTTTCCAACTTCGATATGTCTTGCAGCCCTTTGTGCAGGTTGGTTTGCTGACTGCATTCCTGGTGCATTTACAGAATTCCAACCTAGTGGTCCCATCAAGGCTGCTTTGCCATATGACCAGTGGCGGCTGGTGCTCAAATTTTTTGGGGGGTTACAAACTGAAAAATTCTGAAAAAAACCCCCCATTAATTTCAGCCTCATTGTCCCATCAAACGCAGCCTCACTGTGTCCCATCAAACGCAGCCTCACTGTGTCCCATCAAGCGCAGCCTCACTGTGTCCCATCAAGCGCAGCCTCACTGTGTCCCATCAAGCGCAGCCTCACTGTGTCCCATCAAGCGCAGCCTCACTGTGTCCCATCAAGCGCAGCCTCACTGTGTCCCATCAAGCGCAGCCTCACTGTGTCCCATCAAGCGCAGCCTCACTGTGTCCCATCAAGCGCAGCCTCACTGTGTCCCATCAAGCGCAGCCTCACTGTGCCCCATCAAGCGCAGCCTCACTGTGCCCCATCAAGCGCAGCCTCACTGTGCCCCATCAAGCGCAGCCTCACTGTGCCCCATCAAGCGCAGCCTCACTGTGCCCCATCAAGCGCAGCCTCACTGTGCCCCATCAAGCGCAGCCTCACTGTGCCCCATCAAGCGCAGCCTCACTGTGCCCCATCAAGCGCAGCCTCACTGTGCCCCATCAAGCGCAGCCTCACTGTGCCCCATCAAGCGCAGCCTCACTGTGCCCCATCAAGCGCAGCCTCACTGTGCCCCATCAAGCGCAGCCTCACTGTGCCCCATCAAGCGCAGCCTCACTGTGCCCCATCAAGCGCAGCCTCACTGTGCCCCATCATGAGCAGCCTCACTGTGCCCCATCATGCGCAGCCTCACTGTGCCCCATCATGCGCAGCCTCACTGTGCCCCATCATGCGCAGCCTCACTGTGCCCCATCATGCGCAGCCTCACTGTGCCCCATCATGCGCAGCCTCACTGTGCCCCATCATGCGCAGCCTCACTTACCTTACATGCAGCTCCACTCAGGCCATACGTTCCAGGCAGCTGCCGAAGTCCCTTCCCATTTCTCTCTGGAACAGGAAAATCAGAAGTAATCTCTTAACTTGAACAAAGCTCTCGCCCGTAGTAATGCTACTGCAAATGAAGTGCCTCATCTGCAATCTCGTGATCCGCATTGATGTGGCGCTTCCCACAGTGCACCCAAACACAGTGCACTTAAAGAACATTTTTTTTCCTTTTTATGACTGCCATGGGGGGTTAGGGAGGGTGCCCATGTGGGCCGCCACTGCATATGAAGTACTAGGAACTCCAAAAAATTGGATAGGTGACAGGTAGAAGAGGGAAGCAAAATCTTTGTGTGAATGAGGCAACTTCACACCTAAGCATCACATTTTCAGGCATATTTTTGCAGCTTTTGACAACTTTTTTTCAACTAGGCTTTTTTATATGGCCAATAGAAAGCTAAAAACAGGGCAGAGACCTCCTGTTTGAACTGAAAATGCTCAAAAACCTGCTCATGTCATGCTTCTCAGGCATTTCCATTGAAGTCTATGGGGACAAAAAACACTAAATTCTGCCTGAAGGGAGCTTGTGTACTTTTTTTTTTAAGCAACAGACGTTTTGCTACAAGTGACAGATTGCGCAGATGTGAACAAGGGCTATTGAAAACAATAGGCTTTTGCTTGTTGAGCATTTTTGAGCTTCGAGCAGCAAGCAACAAAACGCTGAAGTGTGAATGGGGTCTGAATGAGCAGATAAGTGGACCTGTGTCTGGGTTACCAGAGATTTCACAATATATCTTTTGCAGGAAGAGTATCGGGCTTTGTTGGTATATAGCACAATTTACCATGTTGAAAAATAGTTGTATTCGTGTTCTTGACAACTCCTAGATTTTAAGCTCTAACGAGCAGGGCTCTCTGATTCCTCCCGTATGGAATTTTATTGTAACTGTACTGTCTGCCCTCATGTTGTAAAGCACTGCACAAACTGTTGGCGCTATATAAATCCTGTATTATAATAATAATATCATCACTATTGTATATTGGTATGGGTTTGCCAGTTGCCATTTTAGTATAAAGTCAATTTGCAGTTTTTACCATCTGCAGAGCACAGGGAAGTCTGGCTAAGCTATACCAGCTTCATTCACATCAGTTATTGCTCCTTGGCTGATTGCTGGCTCTTTCAGTGATGTTTCCTCAGTCCAGATGTGCGACAAGAATTAAAGATTTCCCAATTACATGCAGAGCTCTTGATTGATCGGTCAAGTAAACATCACTTTGAAACGTGCTTCAGTGCCGAGATTTTATAAGATGCACTAGCAAAATGGAGTACCCTTATTGGGCGAAAGCCTCCTTTCTCCATGTGTTAAGCATTACTTACTGCGGGCAGACATCAAAGTTTGCACTTGAACAGAAACATTTGGACGTACAGTACAAAACGATTACAAATGAAAATATTCTAAGTTAAAAAGTGAGACTTATTGTGTCTGGAATTTTTAGTGCTGGACTTTGTGTTATGAAAGGTGCACCCTGGGACCTACACCGTATTATTCATAGCTAATAATTCCAGGTGTTTGGCATGGAGTCCATATGTCCTACAAAGCGATCAGAGGTGAACCAGTGACCCATACCTGGAGATATGCAATTAACAATGAATTCATTGGTGTGCAAGTTGTTTGACTTGTTCATAATTACAACCGATAATTAACGTGAGGCTGTGAATGCACAGTAAACTGCATGTTAAATAGCCCTCATTATATATCCCCTTGTCTATGAAAAGTTCACTGATGCTCCCAAAGGACTTAAATTAAAATTCTCTTAAATTGTATTTGTAATAATCAACAGCCACATCAGTTTTACTTTTTCCGCACAAACAGATCATCATTTCCAGGCATCAGGAGGCATCCATTTCCCTGGAGCCCCAATTATAGTTCATTAACAGGCCTAGCTTTAAATGCCGTATGTTTTGAATTAAGGCATTATTTTGTTATCTAAATGCTTCAGTTCTAAGCCTTGTATATATTATAGCATAAGTGGGGAAAAAAGATCTAAAGAGGTTCTGTGAATGTTTACACCTATCTTCCCCCCGGAATTCTTAGCTGAAGGTGACAACGACTCTAACATAAAGATTTGCTCTTCAAAACAAAAAAATAGGTTATGGATTGGGCTCCATCACAGGATTATATTCCTACAAGTTTGAAAATCTTCCTGCCTGATAAGTGCATTTGACAACCTGGGTTGCTTGTTATTGGCACCTAGAGAATCAGAAATGGCCCCATTCTAACAAGTGACGTTCACAGTTGGGGGTCATCAGGCCGTTTATGGTCAGACTAGGGTGCAAATTTATTTAAGCTACACAAATCAAACATGTCTACAATATAAATAATATTTAGGATGGCTAAACTGTAAATGAATGCCTTTCAGCTTAGGGAGTGCATATAGTCATGTGAGACCAGGAAGATCAATTTATTCCTGTAGGTATATAGACTGGCTATATACTGAGAATTTTTTTGGTCAGCTTGAAGACTAAACCATATTAACCAATCTAACGTATTCCTCTGTTCGTGGTATACAGCTTGTATGATCAATTCTGCAGTGCCGGCTGTTAGAATAGCTGAAAATTATCTGTATCTGATTGTTTGCAGACACTGCCCTGCTGACAATTTCTTGCCCAGCTCCTTTGATTTTTCCGTCCTAGAATGTGGGTGCCAACAGGGCCACCCACAAAGTGAAATTTCATCACTTACATCAACTTCATTGCCAAACCAGCTGAAATTCACTTAGCGTTTGGCCAACTTTAGACTTCTAAAACATTAGCACTGGTAAACTGATAAATAGTATCATACCTTAAGGCCCCATTCACACCTCAGCATTTTATAGCTTGAAGTTCCAAAATGCTGGAAGAGAAAAAAAATCAATATTCTCTATGGAGTTGGTTCACATCTCCACTACAAGTTGCCTGAAGCTCAAAAAAAATTCTGGATCTTTTTTGCAAATCGAAAATTGGCAGATTGTTGCGTTTTGTTCCATAGAAATGTATGGAAATGCTTGAGCATTTTAGTGCGTTTTGTCGCAGGTTTTGGAGCATTTTCTGTTCAAATGCAATAATGAAAATTCATAAAAATAAATATAAAAAAAAACAAACCCTTAACACTAATAACCCCTAATCCTAAACCCTAACCTAAAAAAATAAATGAAACCCTAACCCTTAACCCCTTACAAAAAGTAAACAAATTAATAAATACTAATTCATAAAAGCAGATGAAAAAGCTGAAAAACATAGCAACAAGTGATGAAACGGAGGTCATTTCTCTCTATTGGCTAATTTAAAACCACCAAAGCTCAAAAACACAATAAAAACGCTGTAATACAAATGATCAAAAAGTGCATACAGCCCCTTGAAAAAAACGTGACGCTCAGGTGTGACTGCAGCCTTACAGATGTTGAGATATTTGAATATTTGTAAAATTGTTCCAGCAGATTCAAACTATTCTATATTTTCAGCCATGTTAAGCTGAATGCCAGGTAAGATAATTATTGCATACTTTAGTTGGCCCAGAATGAACGAATGTAAGTATGCATATTTCGTACCTTAGAGGCCACTGGAGAAGCTTGCAATCACTGTAGTAGTTGGTGTTACTACAGTGATAGCTGCGATCTTCCAAGTCCTGTGCAAGCATCCTCCCTTTTGCACAATAACCGCAGGGTGTTGCTCACTTAGCACTGCCACCATTTCTAGAATGCATTGTATTTTTACAATCAATAAAAGGCGTTCTCTGATTGAAATGAGGTGGAGATCCTGAAGGCATCGCCCCACTTCTACACATCTTTCAGTGAGAATGCCTTGTATTCATTGAAAAGAATAGAAGGTAAAAACATTTTTTTGTCATTATCCACATTAATTAGGTATTGATCAGTGAACTTAGGTTGGACAAAGACTTTCATTACCTATCCGTTGCCACCCATGCTGCCAGAAATAAAAATGGGATTCATTTTTTACTGTCTAACCTCTTTCCCTGTGAATTGGTTCAAAATAGCTTGCCATGGAGACTTCCTAAAGTTAATCAGGGTTAAGGATGAGCTCCGGCGTGTTTATATGCTCCACATGCAGAGCCCGCCAGGATATCGGGGCAGCGCTAATCACAGGCAGTGAGACATTGGCCCAATGCGCGGCTGCAGAGATCGGGCAATGTCTCACTGCCTGTGATTAGCGCTGCGCCAACTTCCTGGTGGGCTCTGCACGTGGAGCATGCGAGCATGCCTGAGCTCATGTCTAATCAGGGTTATAGAATATATAAAGTTATAAAACAACATCCAAAACCTTGTAACCCTAGGACATGTCCACCGTATATGATACTGAGCCTCTTGCCCACAACCCATAAAGCAATTAAGGGAGGCGTCTGAGACATAGGAAGCTTTCCTTGTAGGTTCAAAAGATAAGAGATGCTGTTTTGAATGATAAAATTGGTTTATTTTAAAAACAAAAAACAAAATATGGAACCTCTGGATACAGTAGTTAGTTACATAGTTAGTAAGGTTGAATAAAGACACTAGTCCATCCAGTTCAACCTGAGTGAGTGTCTACAATTGTCCCTATCCCTGTACATTGCACACTCACATCAGTCCCTACCCTCAAGGAGCCCACAATCCAAGGTCCCCATTCATATACTAAGGCCAATTTTGGACAGAAGCCAATTAACCTACCTGCATATCTTTGGATTGTGGGAGGAAACCGGAGTACCCAGAGGAAACCCACACAGGCACAGGGAGTACATGCAAACTCCAGGCAGGTAGTGTCCTGGTTGGGATTTGAACCAATGACCCCTCTTACTGCTAGGTGAGAGTGCTAACCACTACACCACAGTGTATATCTCTGATACACAATAAGTAACCCTTTAAGGAAGGAGAGGCACATGGATGGAACAGACAGATGTAGCATATTAGAACATCACCCTTCTCTTTTATTCTTTTCTTCCCCTTTCTCCTCCTTTTCTTGTCTTCCATTTTCCCAACCTGTCTCATTGTGTGTTTGTGGGCTGATTAATGTATGTGTTGTTTCTGACTATACAAAACCTATGAATAGTCAGTGGAATGCGAAAACTATTACTGATGTTCAGAAAGTGCGTACATGAGCAGAAAGGCCTTAACAATTCCTGGTCTGGTGAATCACTTATTTTTAATGTGAACCCACTGGTATTATTTTCTTGTTCATTACCTCCCTTTTATCTTCTTTACATGTATGACAAATATTAAAACATTTTTCAAGAAAAATTATTGGAAAAGAATACAAGGTGTTTTATGAATGCGTCGGTGCCAAGCAAGCTACCCCCTATGGTCAGTATGCAGGGGAGAAGTTGCTCACACAGGACCCAAAAGATCACATTTATTACAATAGTAACGCTGGCTACTACACTGTCAGCTTATACAGTGACCAATCAGCTTTGACATATGCATACATACAATGGTCCAAACTGTAACAATGTAAATATGCAATAAAGATCATAACTTGAGTTCCGCTTTAAGCTAGGGAAAGTTTGAGATAAGATTACTGTACAGGAAGCCAGTTTATGTGCATTACAAACCTTTGCTTTCCAGCGCCCAACACCTGCTACTACTCTGCATACAGTGGCTCCTACCATCCAACTAGAAAGGAAATAGTTTGAGGACTGCTGTACTAAAAGGTATCCAAAATGAATGCAAAAGAACAGTTCTGTTTTGCAAAGGCCTACCCAATTAATCTATACATTTTATATAATCAGGAAAGCTTTAGCACTACAAAGTCATTAATCTATACTAAAATAGGAAAACGGATTTTAACAAACTCTGGTCAATGATGAGCTCTATCCCTCTGTGCCCACTTTTATATATACCGAAGCAGGTTTTTTTTTTTTTCAGCGGGAACACGGGGGAATGTCGTTTTGGCACCTCCAGCACTGAATGTATTTCATGGCAAGGGGTGCAGGGTCTATTGATGCTAGCTGCTAGGGGATCTATTGTTGCTAGAGAGGATATATTTTTCCGTGGGTACTATTGTTACTGAGGAGGTCCACTGTTGACGGTGACGTGGCTCTATTGTTGCTGGGGGTGGGTCTTATGTTGCTGGGGGTCTTATGGTGCTGGGGGGGATCTAATGTTGAGGGAGGGGTCTATTGATGGTGGCTGCAAGGAGATCTGTTGTTGCTGGGGAGAATTTTGTTGTGGGTGGTCCATTGTTGCTGGGGGAGTCTATTGATGCTGGCTGCAGAGAGATCTGTTGTTGCTGGGGGTGGAAGCATTTTGTTGCGGGTGGCCCATTGTTGCTGGGGGAATCTATTGTTGCTGGCTGCATGGGATCTATGTTACTGCTTTTCTTGTTCTCATTACCAAATTCCATAGAAATTACGTAGTATCACAATTGTTACTTGGGTTCTGTATTCTCTAAAAGGGGCAGTACTGGTAGGTGGGTAGGGGGTGGAACCAAGGAATGGTGCTTGGAGATGGGTAGGGAGTGTAGTTGAGTGGTGACTCAGAAAGGGGGAGCGCCTCCATCTATTGTCTGAGAAAAAAAAGTTCTGTCCGCCAGCTTTGGATTAAAATTGTTAAACTAAAAATGAAACCATTGATGCTGGTTCATTTTCGCTGCACATATCAGACATATGAACTAATAGTTGCATTAGACAGATCATGGCTAAAAGCCATCAGGGAGTTTTGTGAGCTTATCGCTACAATGCTTATACTATGAGATGATGTACTATCAAGCATATCATGACCATGACTTTGTGGAGAGACACACTTGGTAATGAGTCTTTTTGTTTTTTTTCTCAGGTATGTTGCCATATATCCTTATTTCCCACGTAAGGAGGATGAACTGGAGCTTCGGAAAGGTGAAATGTTTTTAGTATTTGAACGCTGTCAGGATGGCTGGTTTAAAGGAACTTCCATGCATACCAGTAAGATCGGCGTGTTCCCAGGGAACTATGTTGCACCAGTCACCAGGTGAGATAAAAATCTCCTACACTATACTATGGGCTTTGTTCCATAAGAGAAATATTTGAAGAACTCTGCAACACCTCAATCTCATGTTGGCACAGTGTACAGTTTTTATTGTAATTGCGTAGACAATACCTTCACTACATTTGCTGAGTTAAAGGAAAGTTGGAATTTATTATCTTTCTCCGTACTGACTAAGTGTGTGTGTGGGAAGCCATGTTTTTTCAGAAACTTTGCAGGTGGATTTGATATTAAATAGATTTTGTTCCATATAAAGAAATAATGTTTGAAGGTATGTATTTGTTGCTGAATATCAGATTATATCCCTTACATATTTAATGTGTATGAACAACCAACACCTTTTCTGTGCTTAGTTTTAGTAGGGAAGGCATAAAACCCATCAGTTTAGTTTTTGCTGTCTGTATTCCATTAAGTAGAATTCCCCTAAATTCCTGTCCCATATATACAACAGGAAATCTTTACTAAGTGAAGGTTGTCACCAAAACGAGGTGAGAGTAAATCTTCCTGTGTTCTGGTGATAACTGTTTAAGATGAAATCTCCCTAACTTTTGAGAAATTTTCTTCCTCTTGTTTCTCCAGGACAGGAAGTAAAGAAGAATCTCCCTTGTAGGACAGAAACTGAAAAATAAAAATAAACTGACCAGTTTTAAGCCGTGATTTTGGCCATACGTACATTTTAGGCCTTATTCACACCTGCACATTCCCAAGAATGTGCATCGTGCTTATGGTGCCATCGATTATTAGAACTAAATTAATAGAGTTCTCTTCTCTAAGTGGTAGCGCATAGGACTTTACAGATATAACATTAATTATTAAGGGCACCCCAAACGCGGCTAGAAAATGTGCATTTTGTCATGTGACAAAAGGTGCCATGCTCACCACATTAAAGGTAAGGGAAATTATTTTAGTGTGTTGTGTGCTGGGAAGCCCATTCAAGTGATTGGGCTGCCCTATGCTGTGGTGTGAAAAATGCGCCCAAAATAAAAACATGCGTTGGAGAGATGCACAGGTGTGTTACCAATGTTTGGAAAGGATTTTTTTTAAATAACAAATATGTCATACTTACCTGCTCTGTGCAATGGTTTTGCGCAGAGCGGTCCCGATCCTCTTCTACGTTCACCTGTCGGTGCTCTGGGCCCCTGCACCTTGCTGAGTGCCCCCATAGCAATCTGCTTACTATGGGGGCCCACGTGCTTGCTCGCGCCTCACTGGCCATGATTGAAATCAGCGGGAGCCAATGGCTCTTGCAGCTGTATCTCTGCCAATTAGGAGATTTAAGTCTGTTCTGTAACATAGTATTGGGAAAATTAAAATTGCCATGAGGCAGTTCAGGTAACAAATTGTTAATTGATCCATTGCTTTTTGTTAAGCAGCCATTTTGTGCTTCACAGGGCTTTAACAACTGGAACACAGCCCAAGGTTGTCATGGCAACAGCAGGTGGAACCACGCAGATGGTGAACATGGTAGCACCATGTTCAAGTGCAGTACCTTGCCAGAAGATACAAGGAAATGGACCAGAATTTAGCAAAACTGTTAATATAAATGGCGTCTCTACAACAGTCATTCCGGGTACCCATATCCAGACCAGCCCTCAAGCTAAGGTTCTGATGCATATGAGTGGCCAGATGACAGTAAACCAAGCCCGGAATGCTGTTCGAACAGGTAAAAATAAAAGGCAATGTCTCTAAATATTTATGTTACAATAATAGAAAAGAATAATCCTGTGTTACTACTTGATAATTACATATTCCATTTAGGTCTAATTTCCATGGGCACTGAGGCTCGTACGGTGTCAACAAGGTGTTTTATGCATCTGGAGCAGGCGGCCTATGCTAGTGAATGGAGGCGCAGCACCTGTGCAGATACATCCACACATGCACTTTTGACAGGCCCCTTTCTCACTGGTGGACTCCACCAGCTGATCTGCCCGCTGAGCAGGGAATCTCTCCACTGATCCCCGGTGAGCAGATGGATGACGGGTTCGTCTCTGCTCTGCTAATGCAGAACGGACACACCCCGATGGGCAGTTAGATGGAAACTGACTGCCTGTGCATTTCCACCCTATTGTAATCCCATCTGATCCCCCAGACGGATGGGGCATCCCTGTCCATCAGTTTTTAGCAGACTGTATAGGATCAGATGTTGACTGGTTTGAGCGGACACATCCGCAGCTTCATGGAGCCCAATGGATGGTCCGATCGGATCCATCTGAAAAACTGACAACCGGACCTAAACGGTCCGCCAGTGTCTAAGGAGCTATACTCTCATTTCAGTGAACACAGGCAGTGTGTGTTTTGGAGCAGTGCAGCCACCCCTGCACACCTGTTGATATCGGATGTGTAGGTATGTCTGTAAAGTTGCTGTGTCTCCATTTATTAACATAGGCTGCCTGCATGCAGCTCCTGGTGCCTTCAGACACACAAACCTCATTCATGCTGTACAGGCTCAGTGCCCGTGTAAATGAGGCCTAAGCCTTGTCACTTTACACAAGATCCTAGCAGGTTTTCAGCAAGTTACAGTCTTAAAAGCTGCTGAACCTGCCATCAGATTGTTTTAAGTGGCAACCAGTATTCCCATTACAATCTGTTTAACATCACCAAACATAAACGGAAGGGAGTATTTAAGGCTTAAATAAGCATTTTGAAGCTTGCTGGAAGTTCTGTAATTGTTTTAGAAAGACTGCTGTACAATAAATCCCATGTATACAAGCTCTGACCGTAGCCCACATCTAGTCTTCCTTACCACCACTCACCCACCAGACAGTCTTTCTCCAGAATTTTCCCCAGTCTGCCAGCATATTAGGCTGTTGGGAATCTGCCCAGTATGAATAGGTTAACAGAGCAAAATATGCTTTTTATAAAAATAAAAAATAAAAACTGAGTTTTACTTGTTATTAAATTATACGTTTACAATTTGATTTGCCAATAAACGGAGTGTTGCTCAGAAAAAAAAATGTCTGACAATGATGATGTATTAATGTAATGACAGATGCAGAAGCAGAAGATGTACACATAAAAATGTGTGTTAACCCTAATAACATGCATGGTTGTACCAACAAGCACACATTCTTACACTTATTTGCACTCTTTGTGTAACAACACATCATCCTGCAAAATATGCCTACTTGGCAGAGGCACACCCGCTGACAATAGTGACTGGAATAACAGGTGTGGTCATAGTATATCAAGCCATAGACATTATAGGTATAATATATTTCGCTGTGCAGACATTACCCAACAATCAGGTATGCAGTTGCCTTATGAGCTTTTCTACGTCTCAGTGGTCACAGGATTGCATCCTACCTGGGTCGCTCTAGCATTTAGATTTAAAGAACAAGTTAACCTTTGTGGCATGTTACAAACTGACCAGCCGCCGCACCTCCCCAGTTCACTGATCTGACAGCTAGTGATGATCTTCTCCCTGCCCGCCCAGCCACGTCACCCATTCAGTGTTCTGCAAAAGGTCTGGCAGGCTTTGCAGCTGTGGGCTTATCGTTTTCAATAGACTACTATGGGGCTGTGGTAGTTCATTCTCTCTTCCTGTCAAATTTTATTTGCTTGCCCGTACGGGCACACAGATGCACTGACAGTCTGCAGGAGACCTGCATGACACCAGTGATCTGCTGATCTCTGCTGCAATGCTTTAGAGGCTCCAGAAACAAAAAATAATAAATGCAACTTTTTTTTTTACCTGCAAAAAAAGTGAATTTATTATTTTTTGTTAAAAGGTGAACTTCTCCTTTTAAGCTTTGAGGAGAAAGAAGAAGAAGAGTGAACCTTGTGCATTGCTGGCGCAAGTGAAACGGTAGCCATTGGACAAGGCTGTTTGTTGATGGTGGTAGCCACTCCGTTTCAACAGACATGAGAGTGTTGCCAGATCTGCCCCAAAACAGATCAGATAGCAGTCATAATGTGTTGGCACTTTAAGCACTTCAATATGGGGCATTTTCACCCCCTTCCTGCACAGGCCAAGTTTCAGCTTTCAGCGCTGTCACATTTTGAATGACAATTGCGTAGTCACGCCATGTTTTCCCCAAATTAAATTTTGATCATTTTTTTCCCCACAAATAGAGCTTTCTTTTGGTGGTATTTGATCACCTCTGCGTTTTTTATTTTTTGCGCTATGAACAAAAAAACTGCAACAATTTTGAAAAAAACACATTATTACTTTTTGCTATAATATCCCATTTTTTTTTTCCTCAGTTTAGGCCGATATGTATTCTTCTACATATTTTTCGTTAAAAAAAATCCAAATAAGCGTATATTGATTGGTTTGCGCAAAAGTTATAGCGACCACAAAATAGGGGATAGATTTGTCTTTTTTTTTTTTTTTTTTTTTTTTTTTTTTTTACTACTAATGGCGGCGATCTGCATTTTTTATCGTGACTGTTACATTGCGGCCGGCAGATCGGATACTTTTGACACTATTTTGGGACCATTCACATTTTATGAAGCGATCAGTGCTATAAAAAATGCACTGATTACTGTATAAATGTGACTGGCAGGGAAGGGGTTAACACTAGGGGGGCGCTGCAGGGGTTAAATGTGTGTCCTAGGGAATTATTCTAACTGTGCGGGAGGGGACTGATGAGGGGAGGAGACCGATTGGTGTTCCTCTGTACAAGGAACATACTATCAGTTCTCCTCTCCTCGCCCCTATCAGGATCTGTGTGTTTACACCCACAGATCCACATCCCTGCTCTGTGATGAGCAATCACGGGTGCCTGGCGGATATCGCGACCACCGGGCACACATATTGGGTCCCCAGCGACACGGCGAGCGCACGCTCTCCACAATGCCGGGAAGCCGAGAGGACGTCATATGCCGCCGTCATTTTACAGTACGGCAGTAGGGAACTGGTTAAAATTGGCAGATGTCTCAGAATGATGGGAACATGCCTCACTTTTATGGTGCTAGAACTTGTGGCTGCTTCCTTACAGAATCATCAGACTTGCTGTTACCACCTATAGATCAGCAGTGTTGCCAACAGTTAGTATTTTTACTGGCAGCCAGTTAAAAGTGGGCACTTTTCTCCTGCCAGTAAATATTAGTAACGGGAAAAGGTTACCGGGTAAAAATATGGCTGTGATGCTCTGACCATCTGAGTGCCTGCTACAGTGTGTTTGGGCAGTGCCGGTGGGGGGCGTGTCTGGTGGAGGTGGTGCCTGAGCTGTTCTTGTGATGGCATGATAAAAGAGAGCCGAGTGGAGCGGCCAGAGCTTTGTCTGTGGGACTGGAGCAAGGCAAGCTCGGAGCAGGACTCTCAGTGCTGTTTGGACTGGAGTGAACTAAAGAGCCCACCTGGCATGGAGAAAGACTGTCCCTGTGACTCAGGAGGGGATATGTCATGTTGGTGGTGTCCTCATCATCTGTGCTGCTGTACACTGCTGTCAGTGTCAATGATCACGTGTTTCACGTGTGTGCGCCTGCCCATTCTAATTCCTTGCCTTCCTCTCCTGTCCTGTCCCTGAGCTACCTACTATATTGAAAATATAATAAGAAATCTTTTTGTAGCCTTAACCACTTCCCAACCGCCCACCACAGATATACTGTGGCAGGGCGGCCGCTCTGTGCCAGGTCACAGTCTGACAGTCCTGGGTCTGGGGCGCCAGCGACCTGCTCCTGCTGGCTCAATGTCCCTGACGATTGTACAGTACACAAGCAGAATGGTGATCTGCCTATGTAAACAAGGAAGATTGCTGTTCTGTCAGTAGGGAAGACATTGATCCTGTGTTCCTGCAAAGCAGGAATATGGATCAATGCCTTCCAATAGTGAAAGCACAGGCTAGGCACACAGTTAACACTTTGATTGCCCCCTGATGTTAACCCCTTCCCAGTCATCAGTACAGTGACAGTGCATATTTTTAGCCCAGATCACTATATTAGTGTCACTGGTCCCCACAAAGTGTCAGTGTTCCAATTTGGCCGCCGCCATTAATAGTTTAAAAAAAAAAAAAAAAAAAACGATCACATAGTTTATAGACGCAAAAAATGTTGCGCAAACCAATCTATATAAGCTGCTTGGGATTTTTAATTTTTACCAAAAATTGTAGCAGAATACATATTGGGCTAAATTAATGAAGACATTTTTTTTTTTTTTTTTTATTATTATTATTATTCAGGATTTATATGGCGCCAACAGTTTGCGCAGCGCTTTACAATATGAGGGCAGACAGTACACTTACAATACAAATCAATACAGGAGGGATCAGAGGGCCCTGCTCGTTAGAGCTTACAATTTATTGGAAATATTTTATAGCAAAAAGTAAAAAAATTTTTTTTTTTTTTTTTTTTAACTATAACTGCAGAGGTGATCAAATACCACCAAAAGAAAGCTCTATTTGTGTGTGTGTGGGGGGGGGGGGGGGACATACATTTCATTAGGGTACAGTGTTACACAATCAGGCAATTGTCAGTTAAAGTAACGCAGTGCTGTATCGCAAAAGGCCTGGTCATGAAGGGGGATAAATCTTCCTGAGGTCCAGTGGTTAATATTGACCTTAAAGAGGGGTTCCCACTTAAAAAAAAAAAAAAAAAAGTCAGCAGCTACTGACTTTTAATAATCGGACACTTACCTGTCCTGGCGTCCAGCGATGCCGGGGGTCGAAGCCCCGCTCACCCCCCATTTTAACTATGGGCGCCCGGCTGTGGCTTCACAGCCGGGCACCCAATGCGCGTGCGCGAGCCGCCACTGGCCGTGCAATCATCTGGGGCCGGTCACGTGTCCCAGATGATTGACAAGAGGGAAGGGGGAGAGGCGATCTCTCTTCCTGCACCAAGGGAAGTGATATCAGGAGCCCAGGCACCGAAGGAGGCAGACCCCATAGCAACAGGCATTTAGAGGTGAGTCAAAAAATTTTTTTTAAGCACATTAATAATTTTTTGTTTTTTGGGGGTGGAACTCCACTTTGAATCACGTTGTGAATTGCATATTGCACATGTTTGTAGCCTAAATTTGCACTTAAAACTGTAATTTTGTAACTTTTGGAAATGTCGGTAAAAACTTGGCTGTGCCAGTACATTTCAATCTGGTAGGTTGGCAACACTGTAGATGGGCCAGGTGACAAAGCGCTTTCCAGCAGGTTTTGGTGACTTTTCTGAGTATTAACCACTTGCCGCCCGCCCTATAGGCAATTGACGGTGGCAAAGTGGTTTCATAATCCTGATCGGACGTCATATGACGTGATCAGGATTATGAGCCGCTGCGCGCCCCCGGGGGCGCGCATCGCGGCGATCGTTGTTGCGGGGTGTCAGTCTGACACCCGGCAACTACGATCTCGGTAAAGAGTCTCCGACGGAGACTCTTTACCACGTGATCAGCCGTGTCCAATCACGGCTGATCACAGTGTAAATGGGAAGAGCCGGTGATTGGCTTTTCCTCACTCGCGTCTGTCAGACGCGAGTAGAGGAGAGCCGATCGGCTGCTCCTCTGACAGGGGGGGTCTGTGCTGATCGATTATTAGCACAGCCCCCCCCCCGAGGATGCCCACACTGGACCACCAGGGACACCACCAGACCACCAGGGAAAAGGTAATCCTCCCTAGACCACCAGGGATGCCAGTCAGCACAATGGATGTCAATCAGTGCCCATAATGGATGCCAATCAGTCCCCACAATGGGCATCACTGATTGGCATGCATTATTGTTTGGCACTGATTGGCATCCATTAGTACAGTATAACACCAATGCCGCCTCTCAGTGCCCACCTGTGCCGCCTCTCAGTGCCCACCTGTGCCGCCTCTCAGTGCCCACCTGTGCCGCCTCTCAGTGCCCATCTGTGCCGCCTATCCATGCCCATCTGTGCCGCCTATCCATGCCCATCTGTGCCGCCTATCCATGCCCATCTGTGCCGCCTATCGATGCCCATCTGTGCCGCCTATCGATGCCCATCTGTGCCGCCTATCGATGCCCATCTGTGCCGCCTATCGATGCCCATCTGTGCCGCCTATCCATGCCCATCTGTGCCGCCCATCCATGCCCATCTGTGCCGCCCATCCATGCCCATCTGTGCCGTCCATCCATGCCAATCCGTGCCGCCCATCCATGCCAATCCGTGCCAGCTATCAGTGCCAATTTGTGCCACCTATCAGTGTCCATCCGTGTCGCCCATCCTTGTCGCCCATCCGTGTCGCCCATCCGTGTCGCCCATCCGTGTCGCCCATCCGTGTCGCCCATCCGTGTCGCCCATCCGTGCCACATATCAGTGTCCATCAATGCCACCTCATCAGTGCCGCCTTATCAGTGCCCATCAGTGTAGCCCCATCAGTGCCCACCAGTGTAGCCCCATCAGTGCCCATCAGTGAAGGAGAAAACGTACTTATTTACAAAGTTCTGAAACTGAAACAAAAAAAAAACATTATTTTTTTCAAAATTTTCGGTATTTTTTTATTTGTAGCGTAAAAAATAAAAACCGTAGAGGTGATCAAATACCACCAAAAGAAAGCTCTATTTGTGGGAAAAAAATGATAAAAATTTCATTTGGGTACAGTGTAGCACGACCGCGCAATTGTCATTCAAAGTGTGACAGTGCTGAAAGCTGAAAATTGGTCTGGGCAGGAAGGTGTTTAAGTGCCCGGTATTGAAGTGGTTAACAAAGACTTTTCTGCGTGTTTAAAAGTGTTTACCGTATATACTCGAGTATAAGCCGAGATTTTCAGCCTCTTTTTTGAGGCTGAAAGTGCCCCCCTCGGCTTATACTCGAGTCATCGCTGTCTGCCCGCTCGATCAGCGTGTCGAGCAGACAGACAGCGGCCATTCTATTCAAAAGCCGCGCCTCCGGCTCCGCCTTCGCCTGTGATAGGCGGAACACTGAATTTCCCAGCAGCCTGTGTTCCGCCTATCACGGACATCGTATCATCCTCGTACTACGGACGAGGATGATACGACGTCTGTGATAGGCGGAACACAGGCTGCTGGGAAATTCAGTGTTCCGCCTATCACAGGCGAAGGCGGCGGCGCAGCTTTTGAACTTTACAATGGCCGCCGACGAAGAGGGCACGGGACGGAGGCAAGGGAAGGCACGGCACGGGACGGGACGGGACGGCGGCGGCAAGGCACGGCACGACACGGGACGGATGCAAGGAGGCAAGTCACGGCACGGGACGGAGGCAAGGAGGCAAGGCACGGGACGGAGGCTCGGGACAAAGGTAGGCTGGACACACACACACACACACACACACACACACACACACACACACACACACACACACACACGGATGGAGACACACACAGGGATGGATGGATGGATGGATGGAGACACACACACACACAGGGATGGATGGATGGATGGATGGAGACACACACACACAGGGATGGATGGATGGATGGATGGAGACACACACACACAGGGATGGATGGATGGATGGACACACACACACACAGGGATGGATGGACGGACACACAGGGATGGACGGACACACAGGGATGGACGGACACACAGGGATGGACGGACACACAGGGATGGACGGACACACACACAGGGATGGACAGGCATGTCTCACCCTCGGCTTATACACGAGTCAATAAGTTTGCCAGTTTTTTTGGGGGTAAATTGGGGGCCTCGGCTTATATTCGGGTCGGCCTATACTCGAGTATATACGGTATAATATTAGGAATTGTAACTTTCTTGATCAGTGGTTTAGAAAGCAAGGCAGCCACTACAACCCCACATTTTTACAGCTGATTTCCTTTGGGGGTTTTAAGTTAGTGATTCACGAAGTAGCAAAGGTAAAGATGGCAGCCCGAGAACGTTCACTTTCAAAATCAACTCAGCAATGGTATATGACATATTTGTGACTTGATAGGTTCCTCTTTAACCACTTGCAGACCAGACCAATTTGCTGGTCAAAGACCAGACCCCTTTTTGCGATTCGGCACTGCGTCGCTTTAACTGACAATTGCGCGGTCGTGCGACGTGGCTCCCAAACAAAATTGACGTCCTTTTTTTCCCACAAATAGAGCTTTCTTTTGGTGGTATTTGATCACCCCTGCGGTTTTTATTTTTTGCGCTATAACCAAAAATAGAGCGACAATTTTGAAAAAAACGCATTATTTTTTACTTTTTGTTATAATAAATATCCCCCAAAAATATATAAAAAAACATTTTTTTCCCTCAGTTTAGGCCGATACGTATTCTTCTACATATTTTTGGTAAAAAAAAATCGCAATAAGCGATTATTGATTGGTTTGCGCAAAAGTTATAGCGTTTACAAAATAGGGATAGTTTTATAGCATTTTTATTAATATTTTTTTATTATTTTTTTTTTACTAGTAATGGCGGCGATCAGCGATTTTTATTGTGACTGCGACATTGTAGGGGACCCATCGGACATTTTTGACACATTTTTGAGACCATTGTCATTTATACAGTAATCACTGCTATATAAATGCAGTGATTCCTGTGTAAATGACACTGGCAGTGAAAGGGTTAACCAGTGGGTGGCAGTGTAGGGGTTAAGTGTTCCTAGGGGTGTGTTACTAACTGTGGGGGGGTTGGGCTTTCATTTAGTGAACACTGATCTCTGCTCCAATCACATGGAGCAGAGATCAGCGTCACTAGTTGCTAGGCAGAATGGAGAAATGTTGTTTACACAGCATTTCCTCCATTTCGGCCGCTCCGTGAGACGATCGCGGGGATGCCCGCGGCGATAGAGTCCGCGGGTCCCGCGACCGGACTCACGGGGGTCCCGACCAGCGCGGGAGCGCGCCGCTGGCGGCGCACTCCCGATGGCAGGGCGGCATTGAATATTGGACGTACCTGTACGCCAATATGCCTGCCCGTGCCATTCTGTCGACGTACATCGTCGTGCGCTGGTCGGGAAGTGGTTAATACTCGCAGCTGTCTGCAAGCCAAAGCTTACAGCTGGAAAAATATTTTATACTGCTTAATATCAAGTTCAGCCATTGCCAATAGGCTTTATATATTAATAAGATAAGTATACTGTACATGAACACTTAGGCCACTTTCACACTGAGGCGCTTTACAGGCGTTTTAGCGCTAAAAATATCTCCTGTAAAGCGCCTCTTCTGTCATTCCAGTGTGAGAGCCCGAAAACTTTTACACTGGAACACTTGCAGGACTTACAAAAAGTCCTGCAAGCAGCATCTTTGGTGTATACACTGCTCCTAAGCCAGCTTATTGAAATAAATGGGCAGTGCTGCCGAAGTGCCTGCTTCGGCAGCAGAGCTACATGGGCAGTATTAACCCCTTTAGCCACTATCGGGTGTTAAAAGTGCCAAAAAGCTCCACTAAAACAACGGTAAAGCACCGCTAAACCTAGCGGCACTTTATCGCCGACGCCCTCACCGCCCCAGTGTGAAAGTAGCCTTATGTGTGGGCCTTTTACAGTTTTGTTCATCATTTTGATTTCCCCAATGGTTGTATTTATTTTGTGCCTATAACGGAGTGCAGGGTAGTCTGTGGCAGTACGTGGCTGTTGAACTGTGATGTAAACTGTAGAAAATGAATGGTCAAATGACATAATCATGTCGTCATTCCCTGGCTAGTTTTCCTTTTTGTGTGGAAATCGAGAAGTCTCTTTATGGCAATTGGTAGAAACTTCAAAGGAGTTTGGAGAAATGCATTACCCAAAGTGAAATTGTCAAATCTGTTTTACTGCTCGAAAGGGAGCTTTAGAGGACTAAAAGAATTTCATTTATAGCCAGATACTATACATCTGTTCTTGTGAATTTAATTCACAGAACTCTTTATTAAACTTCATAGTACAAATTGATGAAATGGTAAAAATATATATTTTTAGTTCTTGAAATTCTTCCCGAGTTCAGGCTAAGGGTGTTCTCAATATCAGGTTTTACTCTACCTCTGAATGTCGAAAATTTGAATAGTTATTTAACCAAATGGGAGAATAAAGCTGGGGAAGAGAAGCAATAAAGCAAAGCTACGAAAACATTGTTATTTTCTCATATGGTCATTTAAATTTATAGGGCTCACTTGCTATACCCAAATCGGCCTGAAATGTGGACCGTAATAATAAAAAGGAAAACAAACACAGTCATTTCTGGTTGGGCCTGTAAAAATAAATGTAATTAGATTAGGCAGCTGTTGTTGGGATCATTCAGTATAAGCTGAATGGGGGAACTTTTAAAGCTCCAAAGTTAGCATTACCTTGTGCAGTTTACATCAAGTATAGTGTATAAATGAAAACTGGGATTAGAAATGGCATACTAAAAAAACACTGACGTATTGTTCATGCAGACTTCCATTATTTTCTGCACTGCTGTCTTGGCTCCAAGAAAAGGGAAATGTGCAAAGTGAAGTATCCTGTTAGAATTCATTTTTTATTAATTTGTTTCCTGTGGTTGATTGTGCTTTTATATATTTGCATTGTTGGCTTTTGGGATGTAAAGTGATATGGGTACTGCCCCAGCCTACCATTGTGGTTATTTGAATGACCGCTTGTTTCCTTCTGTCTAATCACATTACCCATGCTTCTCCTGCAGCAACACTGTAAAAGAATGGAGTGGCTTGTGCACCTACTGACTTTAGTTTTTACAAAGGGGAAACAGTCGAGAGCAGGAAATATCAGGAAATTAAAGTATATTTTGCTGTCTGTGCCCCCACTAAGGAGATTCACTCCCTCTATTTGTCCTGTTTACGATTAACATTGAAAGTGAAACTAAAAGAAAATCACACATTTTTGGTTGTCCCCAGAAAAGGACCAGAGGGGAAATCTTCCAATGGGGACACTAGTTCTGGTGACTTGGGGCCCCCCAAGGAATTTCATTAATTTACAGGGATTACCTCTCACTTCCTGTTTGGCTATTGGACCCTCCCTTTCTCTAGCCAAAAAATGTTGCTTTTCATTCCACTTTAACTTTACGGTCTATTCATTTAGGCAAGAACATACACTATATCAGTGATTCTCAACCCTGTCCTCAAGTACCCCCAACAGGCCATGTTTGCAGGTTTTCCTTTTATATTGCACGGATGCTTTAAATCAGACTCAATGGCTTGGTATTTTGGACAGCTATTTTATAAAAGAGAAATTCCCAAAACATGGCCTGTTGGGTTACTTGGGGACAGGATTGAGAACCACCTGACTATATTACCAAAAGTATTGGGATGCCTGCCTTTACACGCACATGAACTTTGATGGCATCCCAGTCTTGGCATGTAGAGTTCAACATTGAGTTGGCCCATCCTCTGCATCTATAACTGCTTCACCTCTTCTAGGAAGGCTGTCCCCAAGTTTAAGTTTAGCCATAAAAAAAAAATTGTCTGTAGCTTTATTGAGTTAGCCAAGCCGTAATAAAGTATGTACCACGTCATGGGGCAGCTGGATCCTGTTCTCCGCAGAGATTCCACAGTCCTCTTCCTGGCTTTGAATATCTGACTGAGTAGGTTATTAGCTTCAGGTCTTCCATGAAGCTGTGAAAAAGTTCCCAAAGAGGTCACCTCCCTCTTTGGGCAAGTATCAACATGTAATGGCTGTTCAGCTTTATTTATGTCATTACAATGTATTAGATCAAAATCTAGTTTCTGGTAGTCACTGTGGCTCCTTGAGTTCTATGTAAAATGAAGGGGGAAAATGAACCACCAATTATCTTTTAATTACAGAGAGAGAAATCCAAGAAATAAGAATCGGTTACTACTTCCACTGTAGGATGGTAAAGTGGCCATAGTTAGTAGAGGCCAGTTGGATGTAAAGACACCATAGAAACATCCTTTGGAAATCTGTGCTGGCCAATACACATAAACTCAATGGTTTTCAGGCCAAAGGAGATAAGCGGCGTAAGCGTTTTGCATGCTCCTCATGTTATCAAAGGAAAACAATAATGATCAGACAAGTGTTCTTCCTAGCTATGCATAAGATCTCCCAGACATTTATTTTTGCGCTCCTTCAAAATTGGACCTTTCTCCCAGATTAGATTTGTCTTTAAAGCAGAAATAAGACAAGTGAAGATAAACAAAAATACTAAATATCCTGCTGTTCACTTTCTTACCTCCTTTTCCATAGAGTTGTAGTAGCCAAATTGGCTGCTATAAAATGAGATATTACCATAGGAAATTGTAAGTCTATGAATGAGACAAAAATTATTTAAAAATGAAGATTTATTGTTTTTCGATAATAACATTATATGTAATAATTAATGGGGGTTGAAAGTTGGCATGCCTTAAATAATAAAACAAATATTATTTGAAAATCTATTCAGAATTAATAATGCTAATATGTATGTCCATTAACTCAATGGTGCTCATCAACTTCTCTGTTTTCCCAGCCGCTGCCCATAATCAGGAGCGACCGACAGCTGCAGTTACTCCCATCCAGGCTCAGAATGCCTCTTCCCTTATCCAAGGACCATCTGGCAATGCCCACCAAGGCTCTCCTGCCCAGCAAATGCAGCCACAGCTTTCAAGTTCAGCTGCATACATCAATGCTGCCATGAATCTCAACAGATCAAATGTGCCAATGCCTGCCAACTGTAGCGGCAGCACCGGGACCTCTGCGGAGGCAGATGGCAGCTGGAAATGTGGCTCTGCAGCCACTGGAAGCTCTTCATCTCCTGATAGTGTTTCAGTACCTTCAAGTTCTTCTGCTGCTAATAAGCAAGACAAGGACAGCAAGGTAATTTTAAAGAAACTGGAAACTGATAGCCTTAGGTGTTAATTTATAAAGACATTGTGCAAAGAAACTTACCCAGTGAAAGTGCATTTGTTGTGTGTGAGTGTGAATGGAACAAAAAAGGAACGTTATCAGGCCATTTCCTGTGCTAGTCAAATGTTTTTCATTGATTGCAATTAAAAATATCATATTTGGCTAAGTATCTTAGGAATTTCTTCTCCCTGAAAGTCCTAGAGAATACATACATTTTGGGTGATTATTGAGCCTGTAGTTTATTTAAAGGAAGCCTCCACTTTGTACTCTTACCATAATTCTACATTTTCAAAAGAAACTTTATTGTAGGATTTTGATCATTTGCACATTTTTCTCCTGGGTTTTCTCAAATTCTGGCTTACTTAATTAAGCACATATATCTGTAGTGTTTAGTGTTTAATTATGTCTCTCCAAAGCTCTAAGTGATGTTTCTCTCTGGTGCTTCTTTCCTTTGTTATCAGCATTTGTCACGTCTGACACGTTCTCTTTTTTTATTTTTTTTATTACACAGAAGCCTGCAGGTGGATCGCGGATGTGATGTCAGGCCCCTGCACACTCCTTCTCCAGATTTCTGACTATACCTCTGTATGGGTTTTCAGTTAGAGAACTGGAGAAGTGTCCTCAAACTGTGTGCTGATCAGCACACTCGTTGTCCATTGAGACTTACAAGTCCATCTGCCGCAATAGCAGGTGGGACTTGTAATCTATTAATTCATATATCTCTGTGAATGAATGATGGGACTGTGCAAGATGAGCCACAAACAACTGTGCCAATTTTAAAAAAGGACAATGGCTCTGGGGGTGGGTGTTTTGGGTCCATGTTACACCCTAAATATGGATGTAACCTGTTCCTAAAGGTATGCTTAGCCTCAGGGCAGCCATCAGAAACTTTTGGGCCCCTTACACAGCTCTAGACCTGCCCCCACCAGCCTGATCACCAACATTCCCCAGTGCTTGCCTGTGGGCCATCCTACCGAATCCGATCACCGGCCACCTCACTCGCACTCAGCCTCCCCCTCAATCCTGCATATTTTTCAGCCCCCTCACACTTTTATATACACCTGTGTATATGGCACCCCCCCACACACACATGTATATACGTTAGCCCCCCCCCCCACACACACACACACACCTGTATATATTTCAGCCCCCCCACACACACATTTGTATATATGTCAGAGCCCCCTCCCACACACACACACACACACACCTATATATATATAAATATATGTCAGCGCCCACCACACACCTGTATATATTTCAGCGCCCCCCCATGCACCTGTATATATGTCAGCGCCCCCCACGCACACCTGTGTATATATGTCAGCACCTCCCCCCCACACACACACACCTATATATATGGCATCCACACATTCACAAATCTGTACACACACACAAGCCTCTGGCCCCTACCTGTACGCAAACAGCCCCCCTCCCTTTCCATCACAGCCCCTACTTGTAGCTTGCTACCTGGTCCCAGCTCATTTTCACATAGCTGACATGTTGCTGGGAAGCATAATACAGGTAGATCACTGTCACACGAGGGGTGCACATAGTAGCCAGAGGTGGCAGTAAAGAGCTCAGTGTCTGAGCTCAGTGACAGCAGAACAGCAGAAACTGTAAGATTGTTTCTGTACTGCACAACATGGATCCCCTTCACCCGTCCTGCCTTCTTTTGGCCCGGGCCCCTTTGCCCTTGTACACACGGTCGGAGATTCCGACGGAATGTGTCCGATCGGACCGTTTTGTCAGATATTCCGACTGTGTGTGGTCTACATCGGACTGTTTCCGTTGGAGTATCCGACGGACCAAGTTTTCCAACTTTTTGGTAAAATTTTCCGACAAAATGCTCCGATCGGACATACTCTGATCATGTATAGAGAATTCCGATCGGACAAAGTGCCACGCATGCTCCGATCAAATTCCTACACCAAAGCTATTGGCTACTAGCGTGAACGTAGTCCCGTCGTAACGAAATTACGTAATCACGTCGGATTTTCCGACAACTTTGTCCGACCGTGTGTATGCAACAGTTTCGGACAAAATCCGACGGATTTGGATGTCGGAATCTCCGACCGTGTGTACAAGGGCTTACAGTTGCAACGGCTGTACCCCCCTGATAGCGGCCCTGCTTAGCCTTTAAGGTAAGAGGGTTTACGAAGGCCATACTGCCTAGAGGTCGACCGATATATCGGCCGGCCGATATAACGGCCGATATTTGTCGTTTTTTATTTAATCGGCATCGGCCGATTGAGCTGATAAAAAGGCCGATTTAGAACAGCGGGACTTGGAAATGACTTCTGTAATAGAAGTCAGTGTAAGTTGCCTGAGTCGTCATAGAAACGTCTTTCCTCCTCTCTGGGCAGCCTGCCAAGAAAAGAACAGAAAGATACAATGTTTACACTTGAATGAATGAAATCATCTCACTGTGTAGAAGTTCTCAGTTTAACCATTTAAAGACTAAATCTTTTCTGACACTTGTTGCTTACAAGTAAAAGTCCTGTATTTTCTGCCAGAAAATCACTTAGACCCCCCAAAAAATATATATATATTTTTAGCAGAGATCCTAGGGAATAAAATAGCGGTTGTTGCAACATTTTATGTCACACGGCATTTGCGCAGAGGTCTTTCAAATGCATTTTTGGGGGGGGGGAAATACACTAAATGATTTAAAAAAATAAATAAATAAATAAATAAAACAGTAAAGTTAGTCCATTTTTTTTTTCTTTTGTCCAAAAGTTTTGAGTACTTGTTTTTATTTTATAGGCTGCTTGCACACTGGAGCGGGCAGACGTTGATGGTAAAATGTTGCTAGTTTTAGCAGTGCTTTACCATCATTTTAGCGGTGCTATTCGGCTGCTAGTGGGGCGCATATAATCCTAGCTAGCGGCCGAAGAAGAGGTTAAATGCGCCCGTGAAGCACCGCTGCCAAATCGCATTGCATGCGCTTGGGCAGTGGTGCCCATTAATATCAATGGGCAGAAGTGGTGGAAAAGCGGTATACACCAGTCCAAAACGTGCTGCTTGCATCGCCTCAGTGTGAAAGCACACTGTCTTTCACACAGACTGCAGGGGAGCCGTTTTGCAGGCACTTTACAGGTGCTATTTTTAGTCCAAAAGCGCCTAAAAAAATGCCCCAGTGGCAAAGGTGTCTGTTAGGTTTTATAAGATGAAGGGGGATAAAAAAAATAAAAAAATCGGCCTAACATATCGGCCCAAAAAAATCGGCATCATATATCGGCCATCGGCCGCCATGATTTCAAAATATCGGCATCGGCCAGAGAAAAACCCATATCGGTCGACCTCTAATACTGCCTGTGTCTTGTTAGAGCCTTAGTTTAGCCATTTTTGTTGATTTGGACAGAATACAGAAGGAATACAACCTCTGTCAGGGTTTTTTTTTTGCAGGAATTTCATTAATTTTCTTTTCCCAATGACTGTGTGTCAGGGTGTGACAAATTTCCCCCTGAAACAGACAATTATGGGTTATGTTCCCAATCAGACAACGGGGAACATATAAAGCAAGTTGTAGTTAGCAGAGGTTATAACTGCCTCTACTCGAACAAATTTGGCTAGCGTTTGGCTTTTTGGACCCATAATGCCTTGCTTTAGCAATTATAAGCTCTAAAATGCTCAGTGACATTTAAAGCCTATTTAAAATTCAGCACTTTTATTTTCTTATGGGTTAGAGTAGGGAACGCCAACACACACAAAATTTTTTCCAGTATTTGGTAGATTTATATTTCAATCCGTAAATAAAAGTAAATCTGCAGTATGGACATTATTACAGATTTTCATTCACAATTCTATCAGGGAGTGAGAGAAAATCTCCCCAACAGCACCATGAGCAGCAAGAAAAGCTGTCTGGGGTTGGTTCACAACTGTGTCAAAAATGAAAAAACAAAAGGTTTTGGCTAGAGAATTCCTTTAGCCAGTTCCGTCCCGGCCTATAGACAAATAACAGCTGGGCAGGACGTGTGTTGTACTTGGTGGACATCATATGACGTCCTTCCGGAACATGCCCCACAGGCTCATCTGTCACTGATTGTGTCACAACAATACACTCTAAATGAATCAAATTCATTCATTAAAAACGATTTCTTATAACCATGAAATTCACTGGTATAAGCAATCGTGATGTGTATTGCTGTGGTCATAGTGTGTTTATAAATGGTGTAAAAAAAAAAAAAAAAAAATTTTTTTTTTTTATACACTTGCACCAGTTAGTGACTCGCCAGTTAGATGATGACGTGGTGTATAAAAAAAAATGAAAAAAGTATTATTATTATTTTATTTATTTTTTTATTTTTTTAAACTGACAAAAAATTACAACTTCAAAAAAGCTTGCCATGCCTCTTACTAAATAGACTGTCTACTTTCCAAAAAAGTGGTTATTTGCAGGATTGTACTGATTGTATTGTCCTGTCATTTTAGGAGCTCAAGAAATGAGGACTAATCAATTCTCAGATATACAGTATATGGTTTCCTTCACACATCCGTTGAAGGAAACCATATACTGTTTGCACTCTTTCCTACAGACTAAATAATAAACACCAATTTGGGTAATTTTCACCAAAGAAATACATTTTGCCCTAAATTTATGAAGAAAGGTTATTTATTTGCAAAATTTTATAACCGAAACAAAGATTTTTTTTTTTATTATTATTATTATTATTTTCGGTCTTTTTTAAATTTATTTAGCAAAAAATAAAAAACCCAGTGGTGATTAATATCACCAAAAGAAAGCTCTATGTGAAAAAAATTATAATTTCATATTGCATGACCACGCAATTGTGATTTTTTTTTTTTTTATGGGTAAAAAGAGAAAAGTGACACTATGACGACAGAAAGGGCAGTATTTATCACCCATAGGTGAAAGAGCATTATGAAGTAGATTTATCATGTTTTTGCAGCACAATTACATTGTGGCGTTGTCCCACTGAGAGGGCTCAGTGACAGGGCCACGGGGTAAAATGTTTCCTGTGTGCTCCATCATATACCAACGGATGTGTGAAGGAAACCATAAAATTAGTCACTGGATATTTCAATTGCTAAATGCTAGTAATAGTTGCTATTGTGTAGCCAAGCCATAAACCACTTTTACTTTGATAATTGGTCAGTTTTATTTGTTTTCAAATTGATAGGCAATTTTTGGGAGATATTTTTAGCAAAACTGAATCACAAACTTTGCAAAATATATTAGAGTGAGGCTGCACATAGAGTAACATAAAGTACCAGGTAATAAACTGGTGGCACTACTACATAGGCATGTCAGATGATAAAGGCTGCATAATCTTAGGTTGTGCTCCTGTTGACAAGTATGTGGGAGATTTGAAGAGAACGCTCTAACTTTCTCAGCTAGGTATGAATAGTAACCAAGCATGTGTCTGCAAAGCAGGCTGATGTGTGTCTAGTTAATACATTCAATCTCGAAAGATCTCTACAGAAAAATTTATTCATACTGGGGGAAAAGGGAAAACGGTCTCCTTGCTTATGGTAAGCAGTCAAGTTTTAGCTTTCGCTGTTTAAAGAAACACGCAGTCTTGATGTAGTTGGCAATAGCGCACTTTTCTTTGCTGCAATTTTTATATATCAGTCAGACGGCGCTAAATTGGGCTTAAATCTATACTTGATTCTCGAACATTTTTGATACTTAATAAAACTGTATGGATTTAGATAAGTGGTAATTCTGTGCAAACACCTTCCTCTCTGTACGCTTGCCACAGAGCATCATGTTAGGTGAACTATTTCACACCCTCCCCACCCCTTGGGTCCCAGCTACATGTATGCACCTTTTTCCTCATCTTTCACCTCCCTCTCCAGCTGATATAACATGTTATATGTTATGTTAGGTTTGGCACTGTAAAATATCACTACACAGCACCAGAGGCTGTGGCCTCCAGAGCTGCTTTCGAAGTTTGAGTGAGCTAGAAAGGGCATTGGAAGATGGAGACTAGAAAGATAGGAGCGTACTGTGCTGTTAGTTATCGTTTTTTGTTAAAACGGCGTTCCACACATTTTTTAGTTCATTAAAATTCAGCAGCTATAAAAAGTGTAGCTGCTGACTTTTAATAAACAGACACTCACCTGTCCCGGGGTCCAGCGATGCGGTCACCTGGAGCCTCGCTCCTCTCCCCCTCCTCTCCCTCCTCTCCACCAGCGCCATCATAGCCACTGTGGGCACCAGGCCTTGACAGCTTTCGGGTTCATGGCCATGGACCTGTTACATGTCCCAGAAGATTGCTGTCAGGAGCCCTAGCCTAGGGGGAGAGGAGGAGTTACCTAGGCAGCCAAGAGCAGGAAGAAGGACGTGGGACAGGAAGTCCCACTCTAAGCTAAGTACCCACTCGCCCCCCCCCCCCCCCCCCAAAAAAGACATGTCAGGGGGTGAAGAGTGCTTAAAGAGGAAGGTCCACTTTTGCGTGTAAACTCCGCTCTAAAAGGTGAACTAACCCTTTAAACAAGCTTTCTCTTCTTTTTTTTTTGTTGCTAGAAATTCAGTTTTGTCCTTCACGGGAACACCGAGACTTGCATGAACAAGCAATTCTCAAAACTAATGTTTATGTTCAAACATAACAATTATGCTGAACAAGACTTAAGAGCTGTGTGTGCTTTGTTATTAGACAGGGCTTCTGTGGATAAAAATAAATTAAAGCCAAAACTACATAATGGCTTGTACAGTGCAAAGCTGTGTTTTTTTTTTTTATATATTTATGTATATAAATGTATTTTCAAGAGAGAGTTGAAAGCCATTGATTTTTACATTTTAACTAAGAGGTGCAATTTTTTATTCCAGCATATAACAAGTAGATTATGTGTTCATACTAGCCAAGCTTGAAAATGCGCCACTTAGAAACAGAGACATTGGAGACACAATCTGTCTTAATGGAGCCTCACATTTTCACATTGGCAGTGATTATTTACATCATATCTCCTATACTTCAGACTTGTATAATTACTGTAGACCTGTGCCTCTGGAATTCCCTGTTACTGAGCCTGTGATTCGCAGGCCAGGTTGTTCCCAGCTCTGCCTGCTGCAAAATATATCCAAATATATATGCTTGGCCTAATTATACATCCCCTGGGGCACCTCTATTCTGATTATAGATGGTTCACATCTCTGTATTGCCCCACTGCTCGAAGTATTGTCTGCCAGGAGCAGTATTACTCTTGTGGGGAAAGGGGGGTGTTGGGGACAGAATGCCTGTCCAATGGTACATAAAAGTACATAAATTTAACTCTAAAGCATAGTAGAACATTTTTCTGAATAACATTTAAAGTGTAATCATTCATAGCACAAAAATAGTACTCCTTCATAGGCCTGTAGACTAAAATTTAACACCACCCCATTTTTCTCAGGTAAATACACCATATTTTAAAGAAAACTTCTTTATTTTAAAGAGGAATTCTGGACCCCCACCCCCAAAAAATTTAAGTTCAGCAGCTAAAAACATTGTAGCTGCTGACTTTTACTGTTGGGGCACTTACCTGTCCAGATATCCAGCGGTGTCCTCACCCGAGTCGATTCTTGAATTGGCTCTTGGGTGCTGGTGCTGCCTTCTCGGCTAACCCAGTTTCCTACTGCTCATGAGCGAATCGCGCAGCACTTTGTGATTGGGCCAGCTGTGGGGGGAGGAGGGAGCAAACTTCCGGTTCACTTTACAACGGCAAAGTGAGCTGGAATTGGGAGTGGGTGCCTGTCAAAACCAGGTACCCCCCTCCAAAAGTGCCAAATGTGGCAGCGGAGGGGGGGGCAGAGGAGCGCAGCTTCCCCTTTAGGGGACCAGCACTAGCTCTCGGGCACAGCGCTGGATCGAGATCGGCTCAGGTAAGTGTGGTGAGGGGGTGGGAACTGAACATGGAAGGTTTTTATACCTCGATGCAGCCACTTTAAAGTATGTGTACAGTAGTTTGAGGTAACTTCTCTGTAGCATCATGATGGGGGACATTTTTTGTTTTACAGTGGCAGGGTAGGTTGAGATGTTGTGCTGTCACTTTTAGTGTCTACTTATCAGCTCATGTGGGATCAGATAGGTTGTTTGGAAGGCTAAGGATCTTGCACACAGGCCAGCTTAGTCCGTACAGCATAACTGCAGCCATACCTCCTTCGCCTGGGTAGGTCAAGTCCAGTGTACAGCCTGTCAGTAACAGAAATTTTTGTGCAATGCTATACTCTTGTATATGGCAAAACTACAGGCTTCTTCAGAAAAAAATTAAGTTCACAGCTACAAATACTAGAACACTTACCTGTCCGCAAATCCAGCGGTGTCTAAACCTTAGCCGATTTCTAAATCGGCTATCGGATGCTGCCGCCGACATCTAATCTAAGGTAAACTGGCAGTGAAGCCTTGTGCCTTCACAGCCAATTCTCTTCTGCACATGTGCAAAGTGAGATCAGCCGGAAGTGGGAGCAGGTACCTATCAAAACCAGGTACCTGCCCCCCCCCCCCCCCCAAAGGTGTCAAATGTGGTAGTGGAGGGGGGAGGAGACAAATAAGCAAAGTTTTCCCTTTTGGGTAGAGCTCCGCTTTATCATCAGTATCTATAAATGCCTTGATGTCTACACAATAGGATAGGATGTTAAGTAATATACGTAATGTTTAAAAAATTACACTGCCCGGGAAAAATCAATGCCAAAAAAGAGTGATGCTATTATTTGCCTTTCTCCAGCTTTCACCATTGAGTATAAAATGCGAACTCGTTTCAGGGACAGCAATGGATTCCATTGCTGCTTGGCAACTTCTGTCGCGTTACTCCATGTGAAGAGTTTAATACTGGTGCTAATTTAGATCTGTGAAATTGGATTTTACTTCTTTGTAACATGTAATAGGGATAAATCGTACATTTATTGACTAGTGTGTTATGGTTAACAAAGCCATATATTTTTGTGTAATAAGTACTTAATATTTGTAGGAAAAAGAGGAACGCATGACTGTAGCCTTCAAAATCTAAAATATACTAATGGTATTTAATTTATTACAGAAAGAGAAAAAAGGTTTACTCAAGTTGTTGTCGGGTGCATCCACAAAAAGAAAACCTCGAGCATCTCCACCTCACTCTCCTACACAAGAACTGGAACAGACTACACCAGAGGCCACTTTGGAAGGAGCAGTTGGTCCTGACATTCTAACCAATACTGTCCGAACTGCTTCTGGAACTGTCGATTGTGAAGCTGTCAATGCACTGGCACAGGAGAATCGCAAGACTAATTTGGTGGATCCTAATGTTCCTATAGCACCTCCACCGAGGCAGCCTTGCTCATCACTGGGCCCTGTACTAAATGACTCTAGACCTATGGTCTGTGAAAGGTAATTTAATAAATCCTCTATAAATAAAATTAAAATCACATTATTATTGTTATACAGGATTTTTATAGTTTTACAACATGAGGGCAGACAGTACAGTTACAATACAGGTACAACAGGAAACAAAATAAATCAAGTACGGCGCTGTCACATCCTATCCAGTTCCTCCAGAATACCTCTGCACAATATATATTGCTTGTTACATCCACTCTGGGTGTTGCTGCTCTTATTAAAGTCCACTGGGTGGCAGACAAACCTAAAAAGCACAGAGAAACAGAGCGCACACCAGCCCTAGTGCATTAAAGTTTATTTAACTCAATAAAAGGTTAAAAAAGCCAGGTATGTCACTCACAAACATCCGTTGAGTAGTAGCATTGGTATTTACAGCCTCCACTGTTGCCTCCTTCCCCGATTTTAGGCTCCCTGCAGTAGCTAGCAATACGGATGGTTAAGTACTCGGTTCGCTTGCTGGCTGCAGGTACACTCTCTATCCACGCCTCACACGCATGGACCTGCCGGCTCTGGATGACGTCACTAGTAGGCCTGAAGAAGGAGGCCACGCCTCCGAAACATGTTGTCGTGGGAACAGTCATAGCCAGCGTCAGAGTCAGTACACACGTTGAGAGATCCGCCCCCCATTGCGAGTGACGTCATCCAGAGCCGGCAGGTCCGTGCGTGTGAGGCGTGGATAGAGAGTGTACCTGCAGCCAGCAAGCGAACCGAGTACTTAACCATCCGTATTGCTAGCTACTGCAGGGAGCCTAAAATCGGGGAAGGAGGCAACAGTGGAGGCTGTAAATACCAATGCTACTACTCAACGGATGTTTGTGAGTGACATACCTGGCTTTTTTAACCTTTTATTGAGTTAAATAAACTTTAATGCACTAGGGCTGGTGTGCGCTCTGTTTCTCTGTGCAGTACAGTTACAATACAAATCAATACAGGAGGGATCAGAGGGCGGATGGAGAAGTGCAGATCATACCAAGGAAGGAGGCAGTGGTAGACACTGATTAATCCCTGATTGAGTCAATTTATCCATGTTTTGCATACCATTGTGTCTCTTGGCAGAAGGCTTTTTTCCAACATAAGTGTCTGTCAGGTTTACTAGCCTGTTCATTTCGGCTTTGTAGCTACTAGCTTGATACATCACATGGCACAATGACTAAGGCTTCATGTACACGGAACCTTTTTACAACCTCTCCTGAATTATTTAACTTGACAGATAGTAACCTACATTTAAAACCTTAATTTTGCTGTGTTTAGCAGCATTAGCGTTTTTAGAAGCGTTTTTTAAAAGAAATAAAAACGTATTTTTTTTTTTTCCAATATGGGCAAAAACGAAAAACACCTGTAAACGAAACATAGCTAAGTGCGAGTTACCGCGTTTAGAAGCACTTGGCGCTTGAAATGCCTTTAAACTCAGTTTCTGAACCCAAAAATGCCCAACTGCTCCTAAACCTCCGTTTAGCAGCAGCAGTGTACATGAGGTCTAATAATACTTATATTAAACTTTAATTTACATAGCGCCTTTAACCACTTCAGCCCCAGAAGATTTTACCCCCTTCCTGACCAGAGCACTTTTTACAATTTGGCACTGTGCTGTTTTAAATAGTAATTGCGCGGCCTCAAAGAAGCTGCTTGCAGAACTTTTTTTGACGTCCTTCCCGCGCAGCGCCCCAGTGTGAAAGCACTTGGGCTTTCACACTGGGATTGCAAATGAGGCTTTTTTCAGACACTTTACAGGCACATGGTGGGTGTTGCAATTTTTCTTTTTTTCACATAGTATTTGCGCAGTGATTTTTCAAACTACATTGTTTAGGGAAAAAAACACTTTTTTTTTATGTTAATGCAATGCATGTAACACACTATATTGCTCAAATGTTTGGTAAAGTATAAAAGATGATCTTACGCCGAGTACATAGATACCAAACACGACATGCTTTAAAATTGCGCACAACCGTGCAGCGGCGACAAACTACATACATTTTCAAAAGTCTTTACAGGTTACCACTTCAGATTTACAGAGGAGGTCTACTGCTAGAATTACTGCCCTTGTTATGACGTTCGTGGTGATACCTCATGTTTTTTTATTATTATTTATTTTGCCTTTTATGTTCACACTGTTCCTTTCATTTTTTTTTTTCTTTTTTTATTGTTATCACAGGGAATGTAAATATCCCATATGATAGTAATAGGTAGTGACAGGTACTTTTTTTTTTTATTGGGGTTAGACTCTAGATCTCTCCTCTGCCCTCAAAGCATCTGACCACACCAAGATCGGTATGATAAGATAATTTCCCAATGGCACTGTTTATTTCCGGCACAACCGAAGTCATGAAATGCTTGTAGCTTCCGGTTTCTTAGGCCATAGAGATGATTGGAGCCTTTCTGGTCTTCGATCAGCTCTATGGTCAGCTAGCAGAACCACCGGGTGCATTCTCAGGTTCCCTGTTCGACAGGAGAGCCAGAGAAAAACATCCAAGTAAGCGGGTGGGGGGGGGGGGGTGGGAGTGTTCCTGCCCGCTGTTAAGATTGTAATGTACTTTTTTTCATGCAGCCTGTGGGCTGAACGAAAAAAAGAGATTGATCGGTGGGTGTGCCCACCATTAGAATTCCACCCTGCATCCACCCACTTCTAATGATGGGCATACATGCACCATTTATTTTTTTATTTTTTAAATTGTGGTGGTGAAATCGCCTCCTACAGTGCTGGAGTCGCTTATTTACATATCGTGAGAGCAAGCACTGTTGCTGTCAAGATAAATCAGTGCTGCAGCTGAATGGTGTAAATGAAAAGAAAATGGTTAACAATAAAACACAGTAAACAGTAAAGTATAAAATAATTAAATACCTGAAAAGCAAACGTGATAAACCATAGTAACAATAAAACATTGCAGTTATAAAATACAGTAAAACAGAGCAGAACAATAGAGAGAGAATAGAGAAAGAAGGATAAAACGACCACTATTTTTGGCTTTTTTATTATATGTGTGTTTATATATGTGTGTGTATATATATATACACTTTTATTTGTAACTGTAACGGTTTCAGGTTCGGGTCTCTCAAAATGGCATCTTTGGAGACCCTGTGAAAGTGTGTCCTATGACTGTGCAGTATACAACAAAATGTTCCATGGCACGATGGGCTGACAGAGAAGGCAGTCTCACAACAGGCAGTGGAATGTAAACATGAATAGTTTATTCAATAGTCTATATATGAACAAATCCTGTTGACAATGCAAGAAGAGGTGGAGAGAGATGAAAGGGAAATTAAATGGCTTATGGTGTCACTTGAGGTCCTCGGAGCAACGGGGGGTGGGGGGGGGGGGGGTTAATTGCATCCAAGTGTGGAGAGCAGGGGAGGTACCAATGTCCCTGCTGTGCTTCAGCCGAATGGGAACCAGGTCACCGGCGTGTAGAGGACAGCTGGACGTGCTGGAGGAGGAGACGGAGGTAACGGTCAGCGGGAAGATGGAGAGCCTCACTCCGTGCTTCACGTGGACAGGGTGATGACAGGGGGTGGTCTGGTGACGGAGTGATCAAGGCATTAAACCTTTATTAGGGGGGTTAGAGGGTACCCTAAAGCCATCTGGGCCTACTACTAACTGCCCTAACGCTGATTAGTGTCGCAAATTACACCAGTACAGTGATCAGTGAAAAATCTCAGAACTGCCCTTGGTGACACTGTGACAGGGAGTGAAGGGGTTAACTGGGGGGGGGGGGGGTGACACGTGTGTACTAGTGTTAGTGTAGTGTTGGTGTAACTCGGTTAGATGTCCTCTCAGACTTTTGAACATATTAAAGTTGATTAATAGTGGATTTAGGTACACCAGCTAGTAGAGCATTGCAGTAGTCAAGTTGGGAGAACACAAATGTATGGATCAATGTAGCTTTTCAGCTACATTGTATGATAACAAAGGACACAGCTGAGCAATGTTTCTCATGTAGAAAAAAGATGACAATATTTTGTACATGTAGTTCAAAGGTTTAATTCGCATCAAATATCACCCCTAGATTTTAACTAATCAACCCTTATTGCTGTCTAACCCTCCACGCGGGGGGTTAAAGTCACGCTGGAAGGAAATGGGACAGTGACCCAATTAAATGTATTTACTTGTAGCATAGAAATGTTGTGATGTCCCCAATACTTACTTTCATCAGAAAAAGTAGAAGTATACTTACTTTTTAGGGGAAGTATCTTGTTTCTCCCTTGCAGAGGGTGCTAGCACATCATGCGATGTGCTATGCCGTTATCATAATGTTTGGTGCTAAACTTTTCTCAAATAATAAACAGGTAAGTTCCTATAAAAGCTATTGTAGGTAGGTGGTGTAAAAAACAATACTGCATGGTAATATATGGAAAATATAGCAACTACAAATATCTTATGCTGAAGATTCAGGATGTGGTCAAAATAAAAGACATTTCAGATAAGCAGGATGTTTAGTTTGGAAATATTTTAGTGTACACAGTAAAAATCCTGTGAAATTTTGAAATTTATTGGCTGATACTGGATTATGTTCATCTAAAAGTATAACGAATGTTTTTAGTGAATAGCATGAACAAAACAATGGCAAATTCCATGGTTTAAAAAGACCATTTTAAATGTAAAAGGTCAGTTGTTATATGTCTTTTTCTGGCACGGTGTAGCCCCTGTCTTGGAAGCCCTACTTTGCTTACTTGATAAAGTGTTGCATTTTATGTAAATGTATCTTCTGAAGTTTACACTTATTTCTAAACTGTTCTGTCTGGGTTATATTTTTTTTTTTTTCTTGCTTGCAGTAAATGATTCCCTGTCCATGAAAATGTGTACTTTGGAACCGGACGGCTTCCTGTTCTGTCAGGCCAATAATGACAATTCATGGCAAAGATTACTTTGTGAGATTTACATCCTTTTTTATTTTTTTATTTTTTTTCTAGATACCGAGTGGTGGTGTCATACCCTCCCCAGAGTGAGGCCGAGCTTGAACTCAAGGAAGGGGACATTGTATTTGTGCACAAGAAACGTGAAGACGGCTGGTATAAAGGCACACTACAGCGAAACGGCAAAACTGGCTTATTTCCAGGCAGCTTTGTTGAGAATATTTAACTCTTTGTTGTAGCGATTATTAAATAAGCACAAATCCCTGAAAGATGGCATGGCACAGCTCTTTTGGCTAATATCAGTCCTTTCAAAGTTCAAATCTTCACTGGCATCACAGGAGGTAACTGACACCTCTAAGGCAAAGCCCCAAGGTGGAATGGACTGGACATCATTTCCTGGTCTCTTATTGCCCCTAGACTTTTTTTGTCCATGTCATTTGTGCCTTGTACTGTTAAGTTTTTTATTTTTTATTTTCCCCCTACCCCAACAACAAATAAACCAATGTTTACAAGGCATTAGCTAATAATTTATTTGATTCCTTTCCGTTTTGTACATTTTTTTTTTTTTTAATAGATAAAAAACATCTTTTGAAATGATAAATATAACATTTTATTAATTTATGAAATGCCACAGAAACGAGAAGCTGGATTCCTTTCTCGCAAACTGTCGTAGATAAACTGACTTCGCTGTAGCCTCTTATTTTAATATTATTTTAATGGGTGGAATATTTTTTTCTGCTATGGTGGTAAAATCACATTTTTTTTTTAGCAAAAGCACCAGAGGAGAAGTAAAATAACTGTTTATCATTTGCAGAGTACTTATCATAGATTTATTTAGATCTTTTTTTTAAATAATGTCCAATAACTTTTGTTTAGTTTTTTTTTTTTATGCTAGTGATGATTAAACTTTTATGTAGCATCCAGAACCCTTTCAGGGGAGAAAATAATGGACACAGCAATAATGTCACAAGTAGGAAACATGGATTTCTAGAAAATTGTTAACTGCAATGAACTACATATAACAGTTGTTTTTAATGTAATTTCCATCATCAGATTAACCATACATAATGTATTACATTTGACCATTGAATTTGCCCTCAAAGTAAAGCCATTTCTGTTAAAATGTTGTTACCTTAGGAATTGGTAGAATGGAGTGAGGTGAGTATAGTTTCTTAGTTCTCTTACTTAGGCAGGTTATTCACATCGAACCTCATCCAGTTTAGCAGGAATCAGTCAAATTCCAATGTGTATGTTCCCCTCTCTGTTCTAAGGACAAACTTCTGTCGAATGGTCCCGCTAAATAACCAGCATTTTATCAGTCACTTTAGCCAATGGCTGCAATGCTGATCAGTGTATTCTGGTGGGGGTAATCCCCACTGTCAGAATACAATAGCGCAGCTGGGGGAGATTCCTGCAACCACATTGCTTGCAGGGACCTGTGTGAGCGTTTAGACTCTACTTATCTGTTCAACTAATGTACTTATTTAAAATTGCAGTTGAAGCTCTGCAAGATCCACCTATACTATTACATGTCGCCTTAAGGCATAAAGGATTCTGACACTTAGTGGAACTGCAGGTGGATGGTTCCCCTTTATACTAGTATTTTACTGGGTGGCTTTTACTGTAACTGCCCTCAAGAATAGAGAATTTGTTTGATTTTCCAACTTTTGATTGCTTATAGATTGACCACAGAGAGACAAAAAATCTAAGGGTGGAATTTTTTTCTCACTGCTTATCTAATAGTTTAGACAGAATGGGGTTAATTTACTAAAACTGGGGGGTGCAAAATCTTGTACAGCTGTGCATAGTAGCCAATCGGCTTCTAAAGTTTGTTCACTTAAGCTTTGGCAATGAAAATGGAAGCAGAGGTGCACCAGATTTTGCACTCACCAGTTTTGGTATCAACCCCTTATGTCAAGCTGATGATGGCATCTGCAAATGAACAAACCTTTAAGCTGATCTCATTTGATAGCTGAACACCATTTGCCATCTATTTTTTTTGTAGCTCCGTATTACTATTTTACTTGCTATGCTGTTGAGTTTATGTTTAAAGTAGTATTAAAGACAAAAATGAGCATTTTCAGCTTACAAATTCTTAGATGTGGTGGCTACGTTAGTTTCTTTAGGCTTTCTTCCCTTTTCATCTGGTGATCCAACCAGTAAGTCTGTTTTTCAACAGAAAAAGCTCTCTTGCAGTTACAGGAATGAGACAACCCCATTTAACACTGACAGGGATGCCCACAATGATCAGTTTTTATTTATGTAAAATTTTTGCTGCTGTTAGCGTATCTAATTTTCTAATATTAGCAAACTAACAATTCTGCTGTCCAAAGGTGCCCCTGTATTCCATCCAGAGTGGGGGCACTCTAATGCAGGAGGTGTATTGCTTGCCAGATCACCAGGTGAAAAAAAAAAAAAACCTTAAAAAAAAAAAAAAAAAAAGCAAATGCAGCCACCACAACTTATAATCGGTAAGCTGCAATATAATCCATTTTGGTTTAATGCCGCTTTAAGTAAAAACAAAGCTATGAAGTGTTTCATTCTTTGGGTAAAGTCTTAGCTTGTCAAATATTACAGTAAGATATTATAGTATTTTATACAGATTTCCACTATAAAGCAAAATTTAAGGTGTGTGCAAATTAGGTTCATCATAATTGAATCATCTTGTGACTGTAGTCAAAAGTATTATTTGTGACCCTTAATGAATTAGTAATTTACCTAAATGCTTTCTTGCATTATATGCATCTAGCTAGATATGAATAACTGCAGAATATTGCAAATTTAGAAAGCTTTTAATAGTATAAAAATAGACTTGATATTAACAATTGGAAACAATGTCCTTTTACAAGCACCATTGTAATATTCTGTCAAGGTCTGCAGCCAAACTGATAATAGTGGATGTTTTTTATTTTTTGGTAATTGACTTGACTGGTAATTATGATGTCTGTATCTCTATGGGCAAGTTGTCATGAGGCAGACAAAATTGATTTCCTTATATTGAAGCAGCCACTATTTTCTGAATAGCAGCTGCTCAGAGACATAGTGTACAGGTAAAGTGCTGGAAAGGGAGGTTACCACATGGGGAATATAGTCCAACACTGCATTGTTGCCAAAGAAGAAAGTCATTGCAAACCAGTATGTCTGGTGTTTTTTTTAAGCTGTTTCAGCACCTCTAGTAGTGTCAATAATTGTTCTGATTTGTATTTTATATAAATGCAGTGTGCAGGGAAATAGTTTTCTTTAAAGTGGTTGCAAACTCTCCATATATCCAGTGAAGTGAATAGCCCCAGGTGATACACAACGATGAAACAAATCCTCCTACATAAGTTTAACTTGTTTATCTGCAGTGTTCTCTTCATTCGAATGTGCAGTTCTAAAATCCTTCTGCATCTGTCAGGAACAGAGAGGAGGGGGTGGAGAGCTGCATTTAGTGTGTGAGAGCTGATTGATGGACGCACCCCCTTTACACACACGCACAGGAATGAAGGAACATGCAGAGCTGTGTCCTGAATAGACGAGCTGTGTGCTGAGCTCTCATCCCCCTCACTAATGTATCTCATGTGTCGAGAAAGCTTCTCAGAAATTACACCTGCTGTCAACAAAGGAAGGAACCACCAGAGAGAAATGATACTTAGAGATTTGGAGACAGACAAGTAAATAATATAGATATATGTGCTTAGTTCAGATTTCATTACTAAGGTTTACAACCACTTTAAAGTAAACCAATCACAATCCTGGATAATTCAATCTGAGCAAATGCTCATAAAATGCATAAGCAGTGGACAACTTCAGTAAACGCTACAAAATGATCAGTAGATAGAGATATTGGCAGCTAAATTTACATGCAGATCTCAACTGCTCTTGTAAAAATCATGTTTGTCACTATTCCTGCTACTTTCCGAGGCTCCCTATTGCTCATTGAAATTACCCATAAAAATGACCATTAGAGGCCCAGGAATGGGCAGTCTTCACTTTTACAGGAACAGCCAAGATTTGCACATAACTGGATCCTGCTGCTCATTTTGATGTGCGGTTTTCACCGTAGGTAATGTTTATTGATGCATTTTGTCATGTTCTTATGCTGGTTACACATTGGCTGAAAATTGGCAGGTTCAGCAGGAACCAGCCAAGATTCAATCAGTTTGTACATCTGTCTGTCCAACAGAATCCGGTCTATGGACTGTCTTTTTGTCGAAGGGACATGCTGGGAAAACTAGCAATACAGCAAATTAATTCTGAATTGTCCCGGTTTGTAATATTCTGTCACGTGTTGCACGTTCCCCATAGCCAGACTTGTTTTGCAATTGAATCTTTAGTACTTTGGTAACTTAAATGTAGACCATTGACACTCAAAAATAGATGACATGCATTTTTTTTTTTTTACTGCAAATTCATTGATACAGGTGGTACAAGTAAAAGCACTATACATATAGTCAGAACAAAGCTTCTCCCAGCTTTACTGTAAGTGTCTCTTCTTATGGGTCTGAAGTAGTGCTGCACCATTTTACAACATGCAACTAACCTGATCTTGTTTGAAATCAAACAAAAACAATGCAAACCCTAAAAATGATGACACATGTATAAATGTTTTAGATTTGTTTTCAGGCATTCAAGGGTCATATCATCAAAGAAAAAAAACATAAATCCATTATTAATGAACCGCGACCTTGACAAGGCTGTGATTTATTATGTGCTTGACATTGCAGATCCTCCCTTATGTCAGTAATTGCTGCTTATACTTTAGAGCTGTCGAGTGCCATATAGCAGTCAGTGTTCGTGTCACTACTATGCGCACTTCTCTGTTACAGCGCAAAGAACAGTATAAAAGAACAGTATTTTTTTTTATTAGAATGTAGAAAAGTAAGATTGCCATAAATGCTGATACCATCCTTCACCTATGTTGTGAGCTGTAGCCTGGAATTACGTATGCCCAATATTAACATGGATAACTAAGCTAGGGATTCTAATCTGAGGAACTTAAGGACAGCTAAACCCTTACCTTCCCAAACATATCCTCAGATTTCACCTTCAATTCATTGTTTTGTGGATATCCTCGATATTCCCATTAGTTCACTCATTTAACTTGTGTTCCAGAGAGATCCACCTTCACTCACTTGTGTTCCAGAAGTATTTTCTTCCAGTTTTCACTTATGTAGACAGAAAAAAAAGCGAAAAGCACATTATTGGTGAAACTTGAGGATACATTTGAGGACCTATGTTAGCATACGAGATAGCTGGTAGGCCTCCAATGGCTAGGGGCCTTATATCTTTGCAATCCTCTGCAAATTCCTCATCCATTATTTATAGTGGTACAGCAAATACAGATCCATATCCAAGGCTAAAATATTTGCACAGGATTAGATGTGTGATGAGAAAGGTGGTGCTGCAGATGCTTAATAGAAACCAGTGGCTTAACACTGCTAGAATAAGATTCTCCAACTGCAACTGGTCAGTGCAATATTACAGAGAATGTTATGAACACCTGCAATGCCCATAAATAATAGGAAATGCAGATGTGTAAGTCTCTAGCTCAATTGCAACACAAATGTATAGATGGTGGATGCTCCTTATATTCTACAGCAAAAAAAATCACAACTATTCCTAAAATAACCATGTTGCCTAGTAAGATTTTAGGCGTGGTTTTCTAAGGCAGTTCAGATAACAGAAGCAGATGCCCATTTTCATAGACGCCCTAGTTTTCTTTACTGTAGTTATTAACACTGTGTTGTGTAAGTATAACTGATCTGCACAGACTGGAGCTACAGTTAGGAGCTCTCTCCTATTGAGTGTTTGTAGAACATCTGGAGGATGTTGATGTTCCAGAACCGTGGTCTGTGGGCCGGATGTGCTCTTTGCTTCCTTTATCTCTGGCCCTTGAGTCACTATTCCTCCCACTGATATGAGGCACCAAGTCCTCCCACTGTGAACAAGGTTGAGGCACCATTTCTTCCACTGACACCAGTAGTGGGGCATAAGTCCTCCCATTGACACCAACAAAGGGGTACTATTCCTCCCATTGACACAAACAAGGCACTATCCCTCCCACTGACACCAATGATTGGACACTCTTCTTCCCACCAATACCAATAGGCCATTATCACCCCTCCTGCTAACTACATTCACTTTTTATTGTTTTTTTTTTTTACTCCTACTGACCACCAAGCCTGAGGTTTGTTTACTCCCACTGGTGCTGGGGCATTTTCTACTTCCACTGACCACAGTCCAGAGCCCCTAAAATCTGAAGGACAGTAAACTGGCCCTTTGCTTAGAAAGTTTGGAGACCCCCACTCTAGAACATTGGAGCTATCTATATATCTATCTTTCAATCTCAATACAGTTCGCTTTCTTCAGCTATTAGGTAATCACATATTCCAGCTTATTTTGCACATCTCAGCACATTCGAATCTTTAGTTCTGCAGCATCCAAACAGCCATTCATAGCCTAAGCCTTTTGACTATATATATATATATATATATATATATATATATATATATATATATATATATACTCAGGTCACTTTCTAAATAGTTAGTTTACTATTTGAGTTTATCCTGATGTGTTTTCAGACTCTATAATCCTTTGCTTTTATAGAAAACAGACTTGGCTGCAGTACCTAGCTTTGCATAGGTATTATCTTGTCTAGCTACACCTAGCTGATTAGGAGCTTTGGTATATTTTCACGATTGTCCAGCTAGATCTCAGGCTAGATCTCATTTGGAGTTTGGTAGTCTAAGGCAGTGTTTCTCAACTGTAGACCTCTAGGTGACACAACAGGTCATGTTTTCAGGCTTTTCCATTATTTTGCACAGGTGATTTGATCAGTTTCACTGCCTTAGGCTGGTTTCACACTGAAGCGATGCGGGAACGCTGCGAATCCGCGGCGGGTTCCCGCATCGCATGCCTCCTGCCGGCAGTTCACACTGCCCTATGCAGACTGCTGGGAGTGTCAGTGAAACCTTAATGACACCCCCAGATCAGTTCGCATATCGCAGTGCGATCTGCAAACTCGGACAGGAATCGGATCGCATGGTGTGAACACCCATGCGATCCGATTCTGCTGCGGACCAAAAAAAGGGTCCTGTGCGAGTTTGTGGCGGGTGCGATGCGAATTCAGCCATACTATCTGTATGGCTGAACTCGCATCGCACAGAGATCGGATGTGATTTGCACTGCAGTGCGGTGCGAATCACATCCGGTTCTACTAGCCGCAGCAGTGTGAACCCAGCCATAGTAATTATTGCAGCTGATTCATCTGAGGGAAATCCTAAAAACATAACCTGTTGGGGCACCTTGAGGACTGAAGTGAGAAGAACTGGTCTAAGGTCCCTCCACTGAAGAGCAAATGCAATGCAGTAGTCTGGCTTGCACTATTCTTCAACTGGTAATTCACATTTAATTTTAACCTCCATAAAGTGCATGCATCCTCTCCCTGTCCACTCTAAAACAGAATGTCCACTATTATCACATTTGACCTACAAAATGTTAATGTTTTGAGAAAAATGGGTCAAATATTTTACCACGTGAACATATATTTCCTAGAAAAAAAATCATCTGAGTGTGATCATATAGTAATGCGCAATTATAACACAAGTTCTACTATCCCATTATATATTTTAAAAAAAGAAGAAAAACTCCTCTGTTTTTTTCCAGGAATATGATCTTTTATTTGTACACCTTTTATCATGTGTCTCCATACATGTTAAGTTGTGTGTTCCTTTTCCCTAAATGTATTGCTTTGCATTATACAGGTATGTTTTGTGTGGGTACCTTTTAAACGTCAGTTGTGTGTGTGAATGATCAAAGTGAATGGTTTACTTTATATAACTTCCTTTTAAAGAGAGAGTGGGATCCAAAAAATTGCATCAACTTTTGCCTTACAGAGGTAGCTCCTGGTGGCACATGTATCAAGAAAAATGTTTTATTTTCTTCAGAATAGCATTCTACTGTTTTATTTATACACGATTGACCATAGACAAGATGGCTGCAAGTTCTGCTTGTGACAGAATCTGAGTGCTCAGTGTTTTTCGATCACGACTTCGCTTTAGATGGCGTATTCCTTCCCTGTCTCTACCAGTTCTGACTTATATTTTATTTTTCACATATCTCTTTTTTCTTATAGCATACTTGAATTTAAATGTTTTGTGAAAGGAATTTACGAAGATGAAGCTGGCTTCAGCTTTTCTGAAGATAAATGGGTTACAAAAAAAATAAGTGTAGGGTTGTTTGTACTGTATGTGTAAACCATTCTAGGATAGTCAGTTGTCTGTGATGGAATTTTACAATGATGCAAGGTCTTTGCTAAATGGGTTATTTAGCAACTGAGAATCTCCTATGCTTACCTCATCTGATCAACTACGCGAGTCATTTGTGACCTGTATTACAAGCCCTGAGGCTTCTAGTCACCCCTTATGGATTGCTGACTTTCAAAATCTGAGATGGCCTAGGAGATTAAGAGCATATTAAAGCTCCACCCATGCTTAAAGAGGAAAAAGAAAAGGAATTTTGTTAGCCTTGCCAAAATGTATCCTAAACTCCAAATGTCTTTGAGTCTGTGTCGCTGTTTTGTTGGAGACTGTTGTGTGTAATTTTTATTCTGCCCTTGATGTTTTTAAGGAGATTCTAGATTCATGTTTTGTAACAAGAATTCTTGCACAGCCGTGTAACATTTATAAGTATCTGATTAAACTTTTTTCATCAAGAATAAAATTAGGTGAAAGTGTCTGTGTGCTTTTTAACCCTAATTGAATGAAACTTTTTTTAGTTAATAGAGAAAAAAAAATGAACATACAAGAATGTGCAGTGTGTGTGTGTGCATGTGCATAATATAGATTTTTTTTTTTTTTTTTAAAGACCATGTATTGAGCGGTATACAAATATCTCAATGGTAATCCCAGTGAAGGTAGGAAACTATTCAGCCTCGGGGAGTGTAAAAAGAAACGGGGCCACACAATGAGATTGGAGGAGAAGCGGTTTACCCTTAAGCTGTTTAGGGGGTTTTTCACTGTCAGAGTGATAAGGACGGGGAACTCTCCTCCACAATTTGTGGTGTCAGAGGAGAGTATTGATAGTTTTAAAAGATGGTCATGCATCTTGGTGAACACAACATACAGGGATATGAGAAATGATAATTGACATTGACACATACACAACTGGATGGACTAGCGTCTTTATTCAACCTTACTATGAAACTATTGCACCATAATGTTTTGGGCCTGGAAATAGAAGTCTACTTGTGTATGTTTGTGAACACAAACTAAAAATCCAAAACAATGCATTCAAACAATGTTCACACGTCATGCCTTGCCAATCTGCACTTATCTACAGGGAGTTAAAGAGGAAGTAAACCCTGATGGGTTTACTTCCTCTTTTTTTCCCTGCAAAGGTAAAGCATAATGGACTACTATGCATCGCATAGTAGCTCATTATGTGTCACTTACCTGACACAGGAGCCAGCGAAGTCGCCGCTGTCCCCTGTAGTCCGCCGCATCCATGTTGCTTGTGGCGTCTCGCAGCTCAGACGAATCACAGCGGCGCAACCGCGATGACGTCACTCCCGCGCATGCGCACGGGAGTCGCGCCTCGCAGCTCCGCCGCTGTCATACGGCAAAGCCGCGATGACGTCACTCCCGCGCATGCGCACGGGAGTCGACAAATTTGGCAAATCCATTCTTGGATTTGCCGCATTTAGTGCGCATGCGCGCCGCTGTCTACGGCGCATGCGCCGTAGACAGCGGTGCCCATTTTCGGGCAAATATCTCCTAAACCATATAGGTTTAGGAGATATTGCTTGGACCTACAGGTAAGCCTTAATCTAGGCTTACCTATAGGTCCAAGTTGTTTGGAAGGGTTTACTTCCTCTTTAAAGCTGGCTATAAATGGGATATATATATATATATATATATATATATATATATATATATATATATATATATATATATATATATATATATATATATATATATATATATATATATATATATATATATATTCTGCCCACCTAAGATTTCTCCATCTATACAACAGAGGAGGATGGAAGAATCTCTCCTGCTTAGAACATTGTATTCTGATAGCAGCTTCCACTTTTGTCATAATATGGCTGCAGTTTTCCATCATTCTCAAGCAGGGACAACCACTCACTGATCATAATTTCGCCAGTGCCAAAAAGGATACCGGGGAACTGGAGAAAGTGCAGAAAATGGCAACCAAACTGAGAAGAACCATGGAGGAGCTCAGCTATGATTAAAGATTAGCTGAACTGAATTTAGAAGATGGGGGGGGGGGGGGTATTATCAACATGTACAAATACATAAGTGGTCCATCTAGTGAACTTGGTTTTGAGTTATTCACTTTAAGGTAATCACAGAGGACAAGGGGGCACTCTTTACGTCTGAAGGAAAATAAATGTAATCTTCATGTGAGGAAAGACTTCTTCACAATAAGAGCTGTGAAAATGTGGAATAGACTCCCTCAAAAGCTGATTCTGTCCAGCTCAGTAGATTGTCTTAAAGGCCTAGATTCTTTCCTAGATTCACATAACTAGATACTAATATTTATAGGTAAAGTTGATCCAGGGAATATCCCCTTGGGGGATCAGGAAAGATTTTTTTTTCTCCCGCTGGAGCAAATTGGATCATGCTTTTTTTTGCCTTCCTCTGGATCAACTGTGTATAGGATAGTGTATATAGGATTGTATATTTTTTTTTTCCCCCCTTCTATTGGTTGAACTGGATGGTCTTTTTTTTCAACCAGACCAACTATGTAACTGGCCAAATTTCTATCCACCTATGGCAGAGGTCTTAAAATGGTGGCTCTCCAGCTGTTGCGAAACTACAAATCCCATCATGCCTCTGCCTGTGGGAGTCATGCTTGTAACTGTCAGCCTTGTAATGCCTCATGGGACTTGTAGTTTCGCAGCAGCTGGAGGGCCGCCAGTTTGAGACCCCTGACCTATGGCCATCTTAATATGTAGTCTTCAGTACAGGAGCTAGTTCACTGCACAACCAAGAAAGAAATGCCCAATGCAGATAATCTCATCTTTTTCTACCCAATATTTATATTGCCCCTTTTGAAGTTTTTTATTTTTTTTATTTTTTTATGTATATTTTTCATGGTGTTCATGTGTCAAATAATCATTAGTCTTATGGGTAGGGGTATACTTCTATTATGCGGCTGCCCTTCGGCTTTTCAGAACAAAATCCAGTTATGAGTTTGAACAGAACTTTCATAGTGTAGCCGGTTAGACAAAAGATCCTTAAGTGCATGTTCGTTAATTTCTTCTTGAATTTTCTAAAGATTTTAACAAAAAAGTAGATACATTAAAGATCATTTCAATTCAAACTTTACCTGATTATTCTCTCTCCCCCCCCCCCTTTTTTTTTTCCTTAAAAAGGACCTCTTATGCATCACTAGTTTTATCTAGCTATCAATACAAACTCTGATTTTGACTAGTATTATGCCTCATTAATTCTGTGAAGCCTAGTTCTGCCCCTGCTTAAACCAATACTTTGCCCCTACTTTCCAAGGGGGATAAGGAATGATTTACCTATCCACGTAGAGTGAAATAATTGGAAGCAAAGAAATGTTGATACATTGGGTCAGAGTTGCCAACCTACCAAACTGAAATTTACTGACACAGCACCACCAAATTTACTGTCGCAGCCAAGTTTTTACTGCCATTTCAAAAAGTTACAAAATTACAGTTTTAAGGGCAAATGTATTTGTTTTGAAGCTACTAACAACTACAATATACAATTAGGAGTGTGATTTCAAGTAGATCTGAAAGCAAAACATTTTTTTTTTATATATAGTAAGGCAGGTTATTATAACCCATCAGTTTTCGGCAGCTATGTCCACAGAATGAGTGAGAGTCACAGAAAGAGAGAGAACGCTTTTGCCCCCATGGAGAGAAACCGTTTTTGTTCCCAGACAGAGACCTCAATTGCCCACACAGAGAGAGAGGGACTGCTTTTGCCCCCACAGAGTGAGAGAGAGACTTTTTTCCCCCCACAGAAAGGGAGACTGAGTTTGCCTCCCACAAAGAGAGACCACTTTTGCCCCACACAGAGAGAGAGAGACACACGCACTGCTTTTGCCCCTCCCCCCCCCCCCCCACAGAGAGAGACAGCTTTTGCTCCCCACCCCCCAGCAAAAGATCCTCAGGCTTCAGTGACCAGCATACAGACTGCTGCCCCCCCTCCCTTCCCGGATCAGGGAGGGCAAGATATGGGCACATATAAAAATGACTGACTCCAGCAGTGTGCCACAGATGGCCTCCATGAAAGGCACAGTCTCCAGGCAACCCGAGCCCCCAGCGTCCCACCCTTCCTGGCTTAAGGACAAGAGGGAAAGAATGAGCACAAATGAAATTGAATTTGACTTGCAGGCAGTACAGATGATGAAGAGCTCACCACCTCCTGTGACAGTCTTTCCACCAAAGCCCGGGCCGGGCTCTGTCTGGGGCTGGGGGTAATATCCCACCTCAGAGCTCAAGTCTGCAGGCTTGCCATGCTGTACCTGGACTGTCCACTGCCGTGTCTGGTCTGCCAGTCCCGCTCCAGCAGACATTTTCAGACCATATCTTGAAGAGCCAGAAAAACCTGTAACATAAATGATGAAAAAAAAAAATAACTGCCATGACAAAAATTAAGTTGCAGAAACATACAGAAAGAATTGAAGGCCAAAGCAAATGGTGTACAAAGAACAAGACAGAAGACTAAGGGAAACGTACTGTATAAAAGCCATTTATTTATATTTTAAGCATATGTAAAATAGGCCATTTGATAAACAATTGCAGAAACTAGAGTTGAAGTCGAAAGGAAGTAGCTGATCTTATTTTACAAATCGCATGCTTTTAAAGTAAACATAATAAAGAATTCACTTGGCTTTGCCATCATTTCCGAGACCCAGATGTTTTTCTTGGCTTTTCCTGCAAGTACGAAGACAATTATACTAATATTTCAGGAAATGCTTATTTAACCATTTCAATCAAGGAATGTCTAGCTTATTGGCTGTGACTATTCTATAGCTGTGTGTTTAATGATTATTTTAGTAATTTATATAGCACCAACACAGCAGTGTAAAGTAGGGGTAGGCCTTCTCCGTACTCCAGCCTGTTATGGATCTACAAGTCCCATGAGGCATTTCTAGACTCCTAGAGGCAGGGGCATGATGGGTTTTGTAGTTTCAGCACAGTTGGAGTGCCGAGGTTGCCTACCCCTGCTGTAAAGGGATCCATTCACATTTGTTCTGTCCTCCAAAAGAGCTCAATAGGAGCAATTTGGGAGGAACTAACAGTATGCATTTGGCTTTTGGAAAAAACCTACGGAAACATGGGAATGAATTGCAAACACTGTGTACATGGTGTTCTAAATGGGATTCAAACCCAGGAGCTACCACTATAGTACTAATCATCTTGCCGCATCTCACGTGTAGAACTTGGAATTAAGTGGTTACTACACTGTAATGAAAATGGCTTATACATAAAAACCTACAGTACAAGGTTACTTACTAGTCTATCTTTACAGAGAATATTGCGCTATTCTCATTAGTCCTTGCCCCCACACACACCATTCATTCTAATGTCCCTCCATCAGTGATAAATTAAATTAATGTACATATTAGGGAAAATCTGGATGAAAGCCATGGGCCAAAATGAGAACTGAAATGTATTTATTTTACTTGTTTATTTAGCACCAGCCGTTTGCAATATTTTCCAGGGAAAACTGAACCACATCGGTTCTTCGGCCTGTATAACCCAGCTCTCGTAAGGGTATCTAACCTCCTCCTCCTAAATTTAAAAAAATAATCAATTTGTAAATTTAACATAACTATTAATTAATTGCTAAAACTTGCTCTAACCCCTAAAATGAGCCCTTACATGGAAATTATCATGCACTTTCAGCAAGTACATTATTTCTATAATAAGTCATGCATGATGTGACGTTTATATGCTTGCGCTTCTAGATTTTTGTTACTCTATTAAAAATAGAGTTTTGCCAATTAACTATAGTAAGAGCTCTGTACTCAGAATTATTAAACCTTCCTGCTTAAAGGATAGGTTCACCTCTTGTAACATGTTACAGGCATATTTTTAACAGCTGTTTCAACAGCGAGCAGGGGATCTTCTCCCCTAGCTCACTGTCACAATCTAAAGAAAAGGCAGCCATCCAGGACTCCACCCATCTGTCATCATTCATTCACAATGTTCTGTGCATGGGAAAACTACAAGTCCCAATACCTTTGCGGCTGTCAGCTTGTAGTCCTAAATGAACTTCTATGGCCCTGTTGAGCGCTCTGGTAGTTCATTGTCTCTTCCTGTCAGTGTGTATCTGCTTGTCCGTATGAGGTATGAGAAGACAGATACATGGACAAGTCTGCAGGACTGCTTTACAGGCTAAAAAGACTGTAAAAAGATGTGATTTTTATTTTAAAAGGTGGACTACTTAACCTTTAACATCCGTTCGGATTCTATGTCAGACACACAGGGAGTGCATTGTTTTAAATTAGTCAGACAACCATAACCATTTTTAGCACTGCAAAAAGTAGAGTCTTTATATGAAATGAGCACGTATTGCTGCTCTCAAGTATATACACTCACTGGCCATTTTATTAAGTACATCTGTTCAATTGCTTGGTAACAAATTGCTAATTAGCCAATCACATGGCAGCAACTCAATGCATTTAGACGTGGTGAAGACGACTTGCTGAAGTTCAAACTGAGCATTGAAATGGCGAAAAGGGGGATTTAATTGAATTTGAATGTGGCAAGGTTGTTGATGCCATGTCTGGGTATTTGAAAAACTGCTGATCCACCTGGATTTTCATGCACAACCATTTCTAGGGTTTACAGAGAATGGTCCGAAAAAAGAGAATATATCCAGTGAGCGGCAGTTGCGTAAACAAAAATGGCAGAGAATGGGCAGACTGTTTCAAGATAATAGAAAGGCAACAGTAACTTAAAGCGGGAGTCCACCGGGACTCCGCGTTTTTTTTTTTTTTTTTTAAAAGCCAGCAGCTACAAATACTGCAGCTGCTGACTTTTAAATAGTGACACTTACCTGTCCAGCGCGCCCACGATGTCGGCACCCGAAGCCGATCGCTCGCTCGTGCCGCCGCCATCTTGGGTATGGGAATCAGGAAATGGAGCCTTTCGGCTTCATTTCCCGGTTCCCTACTGCGCATGCGCGAGCCGCGCGGCGCAATCCGGACGGTCCCCGCTGCCTCTGGGAGCTTTGTGTTTCCCAGCAGGCAGCGGGGCACTTGCTGAAGGGGGCGGGCGCTTGCGGAAAGGGGCGTAACGTACGCCCCTTTCCGCAGAGAGCTAGCCCGGAAGTGGGTGCAGTTACCTGGATTATCCAGGTAACTGCACCCCCCTCCCCCCTGAAAGGTGCCGATTGTGGCGCCGGAGGGGGGGGGGGGATTCCGATGAGCGGAGGTCCATTTTAGGGTGGACCTCCGCTTTAAATAACAAGAATAGGAGACAAGCAGTGGCAGTAACTCGAATATCAAATGCAAAAAAAAGGGGGTGAAAGTGAGCGCTAGACTACACCAAAAAATAAAATATATACTTAAAAAAAAGGGGGTTAAAGTGATCAATACACCAAAAAATAAAATAAAAATGTGCACAGCTGCTAGCAAAAACAGCCAGTATACTCAGTCTTATAAACGATATTCATATAAAATGTGCAGCGTTTTAGTGAGAATGAAAAAAGTGCAAAACCGTAAAAGATATTTCACTTGGGTGGAGAAAGAAACAGCAATTCCCTAATGTGAGTCTGCTGCACTTAATTGTGTGGCCATTCATTTTAGTAAGCCTCCAGTCACATCAGTGGCTGAATATTTTTTGCCATTGATTAACTCAGACTATTGGAGATATTTTTTGTATTGCAATTGCACATACTTAAGAGGACGTTTTTATTAGCATTTAATTAACATTGTTTCATTTTTTCATTTCTTGCACGGTTTTGCACTTTTTCCATTTTCACTACATTTTAAATGAGTAAATCGAATAACTACTCATTACAACAAAGGTATGCAGAATACCATCTCTGAATGCACAACACATTGAACCTTGAAGCCGATGGGCTACAGCAGCAGAAGACCACACCAGGTGCTGTTTTGGAACTTGGACTAGAAAAGCCCGATATTTTGTTTCTGTCCCCCGACCAAATTAATCCTTAATATAAGTGTGTAATATCATGGGGTTAAAAAAAACAAAAATGAGCCCTTTATAGTACAAAAAGAGCAAATCGCTACTGTAAATATTACTTTCACAATTCTACACTAAAAAAATTAACCCCTAATGCCGCGTTCACACGTCCGGACTTTCCAGCAGACTAGGTCCGAAGGGATTAGTCTATTGGACAATCCGATCGTGTGTGGACTAGTCCGATCGTTTTTCGAATAATAAATCCAACGGACTTAGTTCATTCGTGTGTGGCCAAGTCCGTTCTTTCCGAAACTCCGGGCTAGTCTGCTGCCGGAAAGTCCGGTCTTGTGTACGCGGCATTACAGTAGTGATTATCTGCTTTTTTTGTACTATACAATTTTAGTTTTTTTAACCTCATTATGTTACTGAACGTCTTAGGCCTGTTTTTTTGGTGTTTTTTTGCAGAAACGCTCTACAGTTAATTTACATGATTTCCTATGGGACATGTTCACATCTATGCTTTTTTCAACTGCTGCGTATTTGGAAAGGGTCAGGGACTTTTTTTTTTTTTTTTGGTTCAATATAGTTCAATGGATAGCTTTTTTTTTTACGCAAAAGCTGCAGAAAAGCATGTAATGCATTTTTGCGGCAATTTGTGTTTTTTAATAGGGCCACATGGATCAATTTTCAGATGAGAATATTCAGAAGAAAAATCTTTGTACATTCACTGAATAAAAGAATGTTGTTTGAAATTTTCATTTGTTTTTAACATTCTGTTTTTAAAATGAATGTAATTTCTAAACGAGAACCACATACACTGTCTGAAAATTCCTTTGACCAAGAAATTTTCTATTATTTACAAATTTTCCCATGGTTGAAAATGAACATCGGTTTGACCCCACTAATGATTATAAAATCGAACAAAATTGATCACTTAGCCAGATGATATTTACCAGATTCACCCTTTAATAGTATATACAGTATAACATATACAGTATATCTCCTCTAATAGCATATACAGTGTATCTCCTCTAATAGTATATACAGTATATCTTTTCTGTCTGTCATTCTCAGAGTGGATTTGATATTTTGCTCCCTGACCATATAGTTGGTTATTTACATTTACCACTGCATAGAGATATTTAAGAATAAATTGACTTTTTTTTTAAACTTTACATATTAACTAAATTATATACCACAAATTATTTTAAGGTTATTAACCGCTTAATTGAAACAATAATCGGCCAACGAATCGATTATGAAAATAATCGTTAGTTGCAGCCCTACTCCAATAGCCTCCACAGTCACCAGATCTCAATGACAAATCTGCAGCAACTGGGTGATGCCATCATGTCACTATGGACCAAAATCTCAGAGGAATGTTTCCACCACCTTGTTGAATCTATACCTTGAATAATTAAGGCAGTTCTAAGGGTAAAAGGGGCCCAACCCGGTACTAGCAAGGTGTACATAATAATAAAGTGCCCCGTGAGTGTATATATATATATATATATATATATATATATATATATATATATTACAAACTATAAATACAAACTTTTATTTAAATATAAACAAACATTGATATAATGTACATTGTTACCTCTTTCATGGATATCTAGCAACATACTCCTTTCAACTCTTAACCTCTACAAACACCTTAACTCTAAAGCCCCATACATAGTTTTAATGCAGCACACCACAATACACAACACATGCATCATGCTGTGCTACAGTGCAAGTGCACCACACAAAGTTTTATTGTGCCACATTGGTGCGAAGCCAGCCTTTAGCACCATACACACACTCAGATTATCTGCTGAGTTTTTCCTTCAGATTTACATGTGTTGTGTATTGTGGTGTGCTGCATTAAAACTCTAAGGAACATTTTCTTCATTGTAAATAAAGGGATAGATTAAGTATTGAGGTACAATGGGTTGTGCTGCTGCCTTCAGGAGCTTGGACACTAGCAATAAAAAGCTGTAAGGACAGGCTGGTATAGCCTCACTAACTTCCATTTTTGATAGTGTCCTAGGAGAATGTACATCTGCCCTCCTCTGAGGGAAACTAAACATTTTATTTTATTTTTGTCAAGATTCTTTTTCTTCTCTTTCATACAGTGTAATACCGACAATGGTCGGGCTCTGGAGTCTGGATCCACCCACTTTCCTGCCATTCTGCTTGATGGATGTCCTCTCTCTGCTCGCTCCTGACACTTCACAGAGCGTAGCTGCTCCCAACCTTCTCTTTCCTCTGCTCTCCCTTCTCCCCCGCAGCATGTTTCAATGGTCAGAAGAGTCGGCAGAGATATCGGCACTTCATTCAGTGACTTAGACCCCTTTCACACCAAGGGCGTTTTGCAGGCGCTATAGCGTTAGAAATAGCACCTGCAATCCGCCCTAAAACAGCTGCACCATTGTCTCCAGTGTTAAAGCCCCGAGGGCTTTCACACTGCAGTGGTGCGCTGGCAGGATGTCAGGAAAAGTCCTACCAGCAGCTTCTTTGGAGCGGTGAAGGAGCGGTGTGTTTACCGCTCCTCCACCGCTGCTCCCCATTGAAATCAATGGGACAGCGCTGTAATACCGCTGGCAAAACGCCGCTATTGCTATTGTGTGAAAGGGTCTAAGGCAGGAGAAGTCACTCATAGTTTTGTGTATGTAAATGTCCTCTACATATTACTATCTACCAGAGTGAAAACAATATATTTATAAAGCAGAATACACATATGGATGTGACAGCACACAGGAGTTCCATGCATTACTGGTATAGTAAAATGAAATAAAATCAGAGCTAACATTTTCAATGAATCCTTTTATTGACTATCTGGATTTTTATATGAGACAATGAAACCTTCCATTTACATCTACTTGTATTTTCATACTGAAGCCCGAGATCCTTAGACATGGGCAGAGATTTGCTCCCCCATAATTGGTGTATAACCTAGTACCCCTATAGCAATAATGTTCCCTTCATTGTAAATAGAGTATTATAGGATCACATGCCGTACAGTGCCATCACATGCCGCACAGTGTCATTACATGTTGTATAGGAGTACAGTGACAGAGGGATGATTTGTATGTATAGTAAAGGAGACTCTGGGGGCATATCCGGGGTCACTTTGGATGTGGGGGAGTTGTCAGTCTCCTCTCCTATATTCTGTACACAGGTATGTTCTATACACATAGCACTGTGTACATTTACGAGAACAGACATAGGGCGCAGGTCACTATGCTCTGCACAGGGAGTGAAGGAGGGATTGTGGAGATGTTTCCACCCCCTGGAAACTTTTGAACTGAGAAAGAACCATTAGAGGCTGATTCTGAGATCTTAAAAAGACTATTCTGCAAAAACTAAAGGACTGGGGAAAGAAAGAAATGCAATGCAGGTATGAGGGTAACGTGTACTACTTATTTTTGCATTACCATACTTCTCCTTTAACCGCTTTCCGACTGCCTCACGCAGATATACTGCAGCAGAAGGGCACGTACAGGCAGATTAACATACTGTATGTTGCCCTTTAAGAAGTGTCTGGGGTGCTCCGTGACTGTGATCGTGGGTCCCGCAAACCCAATGTCCACGGGGATACCTGTGATCGTCTCACGGTGAGGAAGAATGGGGAGATGCTAATGTAAACAAGCATCTCCCCGTTCTGCCTAGTGACATTGTCACGGATTAGCTCTCCCTGTAATCAGGAGCGCTGATCAGTGATGTGTCACACACAGCCCCTCCCCCCCACAGTTAGACTCACTCCCTAGGACACACTTAACCCCTACAGCGCCACCTAGTAGTTAACCCCTTCACTGGCATTTTGTAGCATTGATCGCTGTATTAATGCCAATGGTCCCAAAAATGTGTCAGAATTGTCCGATGTGTCCGCCATAATGTCACAGTCACGATAAAAATCGCTGAACGCCGCCATTACTAGTAAAAAAATTTATCAATAAAATGCCATAAAACTATCCCCTATTTTGTGGACGCTACAATTTTTGAGCAAACCAATCAATAAACGCTTATTGCGATTTTTTGTTTTTTTAACCAAAAATATGTAGACGAATACGTATTGGCCTAAACTGAGGGAAAAAAGTTTTTTACATTTTTTTTAGGGATACTTATGATAGCAAAAGTAAAAAAAAATAAGTTTTTTTGAAAATTGTTGCTATTTTTTTATTTATAGCACAAAAAATAAGAACAGCAGAGGTGATCAAATACCACCAAAAGAAAGCTCTATTTGTGGGAAAATCAAGTTTGTTTGGGAGCCACGTTGCACGACTACGCAATTGTCAGTTAAAGCGACACAGTGCCGAATCGCAAAAAGCGCTCTGGTCGGGAAGCGGGTAAATTCTTCCGGTGGCTGCAGAGCTCTTTACTGTGTCCATCTGGTGAATGTGACTCCTTAGGAAGGGTGACCACCAGAGAAGTGAAGACCAGTGAAAATGCCATGTTCAGTGAATTGTGCCTTTCCATTCCTATAGTGTCTAGGTTGGAACTGCGGGTCTTTTTTAACACTCTCAGTTGCAGTAATGCCGCGTACACACGACCGGATTTTCTGGCAGAAAAGGTCCAACGGTCTTCACGACCGACTTTCGGCGGAGTTCTGATGGATTTACGAACGAACGGACTAAGCCAGTTCGTTTTGAACGTGATGACGTAAGACAGGACTAAAAAAGGAAGTTCAAAAGCCAGTAGCCAATAGCTGCCCTTGCGTCGTATTTGGTCCATCGGACCAGCATACAGACGAACGGTTTCCTGATAGTAATTGAGTCTAGAAAAATGATCGGACTATCCCACATACGATCAGACTATCCAACTGAATGATTCGGTCGGACCTAGTCTGTCGGAAAGTCCAGTCGTGTGTATGCTGCATTAGTTGGGGCTTTTTCTTGCATACAGAGAGCCTGTAGTGCTTGCTTACTTTTCTGGGCTAAGGTCGTGATACTATTGGTCACATTACTGGACTCCTTCTGTAGCATATTTGAAGTTGGCATTTCCGCAGTCCTCTGATGCTGCAGTAGCTTCTCAGCTCTCCTGGTCCTACACAAGTCCCCATCGAGTAAAGCAAGCCAATGTGTACACAGCATTACCATGCGTAAAACCTCATTGCCTTCCTGCTATCTCACCTATCCACCATTCTCCACAATCCTCTGGACATACTCCTGGGTTTCCTGCTACCTTAAAGTTGCATTCACCCTTCCTACTTCAGCAGTGGTTTGTGAGTACCAATTATGAGCAATACATCATTTGTTTACCTAGTATGACAGATCATAAACACAATGGCAGTGGTCCTTGGGGCCTTGCCAGCTTATGATCCTCTAAAAATGCCAGGGGGGTTGCAGTGCTCTCCCTAAGGGACCTGTTACCAATAGCCTGGACAACTGTCCCCTGCTGATTTGTAACACTCCTCAGAGTCTTCCCTAACCCCTTCAGGGGTGACTCCCTCCTTTGCTTTATCTAGGGAGGAATTCTCTGCTACTATGTCTGAGTTTATGGGTAAAATTGCAGCTATTTTAGCTGGCTCAGAACGTGGTAGCTGCAAGTGTGTGTCCATTCCTTCTTATCCAAAGTCCATCTCTGATTTTCCAGGGACTGCACATGTTCCTACATAGTTAGCTGAAGATGAGGGGCATTGTACCCTACAATTATTTGAAGAGTTGGTATGGGGGGAGTCCCAATCTGTAGACATGCTTCCATAACTTAAGAATGCCATATTGGTCCTTATTCATGCTCTCTGCACACATGTAGATTTGGAGCTACCTGCATCAGATATGCTAAAAGTTACAAATCTGTTTCTTTTAAAACTCCCCAGCCTGTTTAGCATTTTCCAGTTCCAGATAAAGACTTTGCCTCTCCCATATGCTTTGCCCAGTAATAACCTATTGAGGAGGGGTTCTTAAAAAAAAAAGATCACCCCTGTTGTGGACATTTCTTACCTTAACAAGACCCTGACTCTCACTCTAGGAGACATTCTGGTGTTTGAAGACCTGGTAGAAAGCCCTTGCCTTGTTCCCTCTCACAGGTCCTTCCCTGGAACCTGTCATTCAGTGGAAGGGGTTATACAAGGCTGTCCTTACAGCTTTTGTATGCCAGTGTCCAGTCTCCTGAATGCAGCTGCATAACCCAGTGTGTCCCTGAATATTTCATTCTGTGTCCATTTAGTGTACTTCAAAAAAAGGATTTTAAGGTAAATAAAAAAAATAAAAAAAACTTTCTTTCGTCTACTGTAGTACACTGGCAATAAATTCAAAATGAATCCCTTGCCTTAAACACACATGCGGTAATGCAGCACAACTGAGCGAAAAAGTGTGAAGCTCTATTGGTTTCACCAGCTAGAAGACTGCAGTAAAAAGACAGGGGGAGGCATTGAAGCATTGATGAGTGCAGGAATAGTCACTTTTAATCCACATAGCTGGAGTTCTACTTTATTGTGGGAGAGTGCTGTCCTCCATGCCTTTTTTTCCTGACCATAATAAGTGGAAGCAAGGTGGCAGTTGTAAAGCTGTCATGCTTTGAAGAAGGGGGGGGGGGGTCAAATACCCTTGGGGGAATCTTATCCCCAAGGTGAATAGCTTTCAGAAAGGCCTTTGATGGGAACAGCCACTGCATTATTTACAAGCTACATTTAGTTTAAAGGCAATCCTTTTCCTAGTCTACGTTGTACATCACTATAAGTAGGTTGACTACCTGTCCAGATCTGAACCAATATTGTTCCCTTTATTAGCTTAGGTTTTTATTAATTTAACTTGTTTGTTACTGTTTGCATGCATACCTATTTGCTGTGTTTGTTTTGTAGCTCTGTTATACAAAAAAATATCTTTATATAATTTATAAATAAACTAGTCATGCTTTTTACAAGAATATAATTGTAGTTTTGTAATAACTGGAAGACATTTGCATAATAAAATTACTTTGGCGAGCTGAGACAAAGGAGTTGTATGCTACCATAAGCAAAGTATATGCAGAACAAAAATCAGCCAGTCCAGCAGGAACCGTCCAAATCTCGGTCTGTGTATACCACTGAGCTGTGGAACAGTCGTGCTTGAAAAAACAGCTTAGAATTGGCGCTAACGGGGGGGGGGGGGGGGGGGGGGAGTCCACACTGTCAGATTACAATAGAACAGCAGGAGAGGTCCCTGCATCAACGTCGCTTGTGTTGATGCAGGGATCTGTTTTTTTTTTTTAATTCAACCCACTGGTTGAACGAAAAAACTAAACATGTATACACTGCTTTAGTTTCCAAACAGAAAAACTAAGGTTAGGGTACTCATAATGAAAACACGGCTCTTTTTTACCTTTCTCAATACTCACGCAACATCATTCACTCACTGTTTCTATGGACCAAAAGGTGGCAATCCTAGCTGGAATTATTATATAGGCATTATTGTGCCTTGTCAAATGCTTCTGAGCCAGGTATTTAGCATAATGACAGGTTCTCTTTTAGCGCAGTTTGTGCAATTACCATTTAGAACATTGACGTGCAGTCACTTTGTTGTTTCTAAATACATCTTATGCTGGGAACAAACAGGTGCAGACTTCTGTAGTTAGGTCAGTGCTTGGGAATAAATAGTTTACCGGGCTGTAATAAATATTTCACCCTGGAAGTTTTTTTTTGTTTTTTTGCTTTTTTAAATATATCTCTTTCTCCAGTCTTATGTGTATAAATAAATGTTTTCTATGTGATCATTAGGCAATTTCCTGGCTGCCATCTCTTGGATGCAGCTTTTAAGTTGCTCTACTATTTTGTTGCTCTGGGGAGAGCGCTGGATCTTTATCGAAACAAAATCTAATAATAAACCGTTCCAGCCCCAGGGTGACAAGTAGTTATTACTTGAGCCACAGTGTGTAAGAGTGAACGTCCTCAGTGGTTTGCACCTTTGACCTCTGGGTTTGAGGAAGAAGATCAGATGAATGAGCGGCAACAAACAGCTGACATTGACATTGGAAGCTATAATTACTGAAACCATCATTTCAGACTTGGGGATTGTGCTGTACAGCTGTTCAGCATCTATGTGGGTGGATAACAGCTGGAAGATGTGCCGAAGCAAGAGCAAATTACCTGTGTTCACTCACCACAGAAAATAAAATAAAATACACTGTCATTAAAATAGCCTTTATTCACGCTTGACTGTATGTAAAGTACCAAACCAAAACAAATGACCTGTAACATCTATCTTCAACTTCTACAGAAAGAAATGGACTTATACATACCACCAGTGACTGACTAACCTGGAAAATTTTGTTGGAAGATGCCCGTTGTCAAAACGGGCATAAATTAATCATCATCATAATGATTCAGGACCTATTTACATTTATAGTGTGCATTATGCCACTGGGCTTTTTTTTATGGTGAGTTCGTGTACCAGTGTCTGACTGGTGTATGAACTCATACTAATGGCTACAAGCCATTAGTATACTGCAGTGTTATTGTTTTAGGTTAGCACTAGGGTTACTATTAGGTTGTGTACATAGACATTTGTCTTTCGGTTCTGCTTTCCTAATTATTAAAGGCTAAGTTCACTTTTGTTCACCTTATTTTTCAAAATTCCAGCTCCCCTATGTACCAATATAGCAATAATGTACTTCTTTTGCAAAAAATAAAAAAGCTTACAATTTATTCTACACATGATTACATCACTGTCTTCATGGCTGTTGGAGCTGGGTAGACACTTTGCCCATTCAGGGTAAATTACAATATGCCTCACTAACTCAGTATCGGACTTAATTATACTTTTAGGTATTTTGGGTGCGAGTGACCTCCTCCCATAATGCAGTGATCAGGCAATAGCAGCCAATGTTTCAATCTGATAAGGAGGACAACATCAAAAGCTTTGTGTTGTCTCTGACATCATCCAACAGGGAGCTTAAGAAGATATGGCTTCCAGCACAATAGAGCAATGAGGAGGTGCAGAAACCTGAGCAGAAGTGGTTCTATAGGAGACCCTCATTTTGCCAAATGGCCAAGGTAACAGTCTCTTTAAACTAAGTATTAGTTGACTTTGGCATGATCGTGATGAAGTGGTTCTGATTTTGACAAAACATGGGGAGAATTTTTATCCCATCAGTCAATATTTCTGTTAACTACTTCCAGATTTTCTGAAGACACTTCAATCAGCAAATTATCTGGTGTTTTGCAGAATGGCCAGCAGGAGCTGTAGGTATTTACTTTATTCTTTACATGATCAGCTTTTATTCAGTTGAGTACGATGCTTTAACAAGGTCAACAAAAATCAAGGATTCATATGTTTAGACTTTCACAAGGCAAAAACAACCCTACCCCTGAGCAAACTACCTCATGGAAGAGAAACATTCCTGTCTGAGTCAACAGTGGTCAGATTACTTCTCTAATAGAATATTATTAAATTATCCTTTGCAATCATACATGTACTTAATGTTAGCTGAAAGAAAATCTCTAAATTGCAAATATATGCATTCTTTTTTTAAACAGTAACTGTATATGGTATTTTACAGAGGCAAATTGGAAATAACCAATAAATTAATGGACAGTTAAGCCAAGTTCTTTTGGGAATTATGGACAGGAAAATGCTCCTTAGCTCTTATTCTGTCTATAATCTGGAATTGTAGTTAACTTTTCTTTGTACGATAAGACTGTGAATTTCTTCTGCAGTTTTACCTCCAGCTGTGTGCAAGTTCATTTCAATAGAGGCAGTTGCCAAGGTTTTAGACACAAGCCCTCAAAAACACTGCAGCCGGATAGAGCGAGAGCAGCTGAGAGACATTGGCAAGCAGTGCTTTGCACAAATTTGCTTTTTCCTTGAAGTAAAGGAATTGAGTAAAAGCAAGCAGGCGGCCAGACATCTGTTGTCAATGAAAGGGAAGTCAGTTCAGAATAAAATGCATGCTATAAATGATACACCTTAAACACGCTGGCATAAGATGCAGCTATAAGACATGACAGAAACACAGCTAAAGGAGTTTGGTATGTGAACAACAATAGGAAAGAATGAGTGGGCCCCAGACCAAACTCCAATAGGCATACTTAACACATTTGTTGTGCTGCATCCAAATAATTCTTGCTGTTATCATTTCCAGCAAAGTGCGCTTTCCATATGGTTGAATGGTAGAGCTAGTACTACATCTAAAACATACTCCGAGAAAAATGCAGAATCTAGTAGGAAATGCACATCGATTCTATTTTACTACTCAGCAACATGCAACAAATATAGGCTTTGTTCTTAAACAATACTTTCAAAATGAGGGCAATTCCAAATCAGTCCATGGTTTTAAAAGATTTGTTACTTTTCCCATTTAGGGATCAGTAGCAGAGTCACTTACTAGCCCACCCCCGCCTTACTTATACATATAATTGCTGTAATCCCCTGCAGCTTGGTTTCTTTATGGGCTATTTGACATTGGCAGCCAGGGGCAGTAAAAATAGGCAATGTTTTTAACTCTGCTTGCAAGTTTTACATGCGACACTATGGGGGTTATTTACTAAAGGAAAATCCACTTTGCACTGCAAGTGCACTTGGAAGTAAAGTCGCTTTAGATCCGAGGGGGACATGCAAGGAAAATAAAAAAACTGAATTTTATCTTGCAAATGATTGAATGATAAAATCAGCAGAGCTTCTACTCATTTCAGCTCTACCCCTCATGCCAAGTACACACGATCTGAATTCTCGTCGGAAAAAGCTATGGTGTTTTTTCTGATGGAATTCCGCTCAAATTTGGCTTGCATACACATGGTCACACAAAAGTTCGCTGAACTTTCGGCTGTCAAGAACGCGGTGACTTACAACACTACAACGAGCCAAGAAAATGAAGTTCAATACTTCTGAGCATGCGTCGAATTGTTTCCAAAACATGCGTCAAGTGCACTTGCAGTGCAACGTGGATTTGCCTTTTGTAAATAACCCCCAATCTGTCAAAATCACTCACTGAGGTTGTGCTGCAACTTCAAGCCAAACACATGGCTTGCATTTGTGGTATTTTATGGGACATTCAGGAGGCAGCAGGATCACCTTCTAAACATCTGGGAGCCAGTGCTATAGCACCCTCTGAAAATGATTTTCATAGGGGCAGCAGTCACTGCCAACCATGTGAAAGAGCCCTATTGCCCATATCCGGTGCTTCTAGGGAAGGCAGAGCCTATGGCCCCTATCCAAGAAATCAGTTCTCAGGCCTGAACAAGCAAACACCAGGGCCGAACACTGATACCTGACAAAGAAAAGGACATCATTAACCCTGTGTAAACTTCTAAACCATCCAACATGGAGCTTACACAGGATAGGCATGTGCAATAACAGAGAGGTGGAGAATCATAAAGAAGGTGATTAAATACTCTGACACTTTGCCTTGAGTGGGATAAGTGGCTTTTATTTGTGATCAACACTGGAAAGACAACTTCCTATCCCATTGAGCAAATAACACCAAAATACCAGATTGGTATGTTACAAAGGAATGGTGATTATATCTTTTATTAATACACTAAAAAAAGAGAATCTTTAGGATGGCTGCTCGATAATGGCAATTGTAATTTCATAAGTGTGAATACATGTCTTGAGTTATCAAGTTAATTTAACCTTTCTCAACCTTTTTACCCCAGAGGAACCCTTGAAAACATGTTTGCAGGTCTCAAGGAATCTCTACTAAAATGAACTAATTGGGGAACAGTGGAAAGAAAGTTCCGTACATTGATCAGGAGGAAGATGATGGGAGATCATCTGCTACAGCTCACAGAACCTCTGGCAACCTTTGGAGGAACCGTAGGGTTCCATAGAACCCTGGTTTAGAATAGATGTGTCAATAAATAAATCTTCACATTTTAACAAAAAGAAAAGCAAGCTATGTTATACTAAAAAATAATACAGGTATATATGTAAGTAGCAAGTTAAACTGATATGTATACTTTTAATTATATTTTCTAGTTTATGCATCCTTTATTTTATGTACTGAAACACAGTCAAATATGAAGCCTATTACTCTGATTCCATTTGCATTGTCAATATATCAAATTTAGGGACCCTTCACACCAATGAGTACATGTAGGTGCCCATAATCTGAACAAAAATGCAACATTTCCTTTTTTTTTTTTAGCACACACCAACGCGGGACTGAACTAAAGCAATAGGTCTTAAAACAAATTGCCTTATCTGTGCATTGGGACTGCATTGGGCAACACTGCCCAATGGGGCTGGTGAGAGTGAGCTTATGTTAAGGAACATTTTTTTGGATTTTTATGCCTTATTTTGAACACACAGAGACAACATATAGCCAAATGTACACTACATGGTCATCTACAGAAAATGCTCAAGTACAGGTGTATCTCAAAAAATTTGAATATCATCAGAAAAGTTAATTTATTTCAGTAATTCAATTCAAAAAATGAAACCCATATAATTTATATAGATGCATTACATACAAAGTGACATATTTCTAGAATTCATTTTTATTTTCTTAATTTTGAGGATTATGGCTTACAGCTAATAAAAGGATTTTTCACACAATGTTGGCTTACTGAAAAGTATGTCTATGTACGGTAGAGTACGTACTATACCAATACTTGGTTGGGGCTCCTTTTTGCATGAATTACTGCATTAATGCGGCGGCCAATGGCACTGCTGAGGTGTTATGGAAGCCCAGGTTGCTTTGATAGTGGCCTTCAGTTCATCTGCATTGCTGGGTCTAGTGTCTCTTATCTTTCTCTTGATCGGTGGCGTATCATCCATAGGTGCAGGGTGTTCATTGCACACTGGCCCCGTGGGGGGGGACCCATTGCACTCTCTGCACCCATGGATGCCTTTGGGCGCCAAGTATGGGGAGTGGTAACAGTCTCTTGTGTACAAGGATCCTCTGCACATCTGATGGCACAGTGAGCAGGGGGGGAGGCCAGTCCCAGCAGCAAGAAGCCCAGCCCCCAAGTGGATGGCTCCATGCAGAGTGCCCGCCCTGCTGCCTGGATAGAGCAGGGATCAGACAGGTAGCAGCGGGAAGGAAGAGGGGGGAGCTGGGCATTGGAGGTCAGCAGAGGACACAGGGTGAGAAGCTCAGCAGAACAGTGAAGTCGAGAGGATCGTCTGTGCTGGGCATTCATAGGCTTCAGTACACTAGCAAGTGTACTGAAGCTGGTGCCTTCTGGGCACAGAAGCACCTCCTGAGTTCTTAACCTAGTTCACAGTATACAGGAAGCTGCCAGAGGTGAAGAGAGAGGTTCGGGGCCCATCATGCAGAAGGCCCAATGTAGAGTGTACTCCACTAAATAAGCTACAGAGCTGTCGACCGAAGGTACAGAGGTAGAATCCGCCAACTGCAGCTGCCCATCAGATCAACATGTGCAGCAACACTAACAAGACCAAATCTGTGATCGTGGGAACAAAGTAATCACTGGACAATGAAAGCAAAAACAGGCATGTATGCTATTTTCCCTAGTGACACAGCTAGACTAGGTTCTTTGTGGGCTCCTCCCACCACCAACAGAAAAGCCATAATATGCTGAGAAATGGATTGGAACGGTATGTGACCATGGGGTATTAAACAGGTTGGAGGAGTTTGTGTGTGTGTTACAGAAATGTGCTGGGGGGGGGGGGGGGTGCAGAGGTGTGTTAGGTGTTTTGGAGGGGGATGCTCAGATATGCTTGGGGAGTACATAGATGTACTGGGGGGTACAGAAGCATACTGGGGGTACAGAAACTTTGAGGGGGTATAGAGGTGTTTTGGAGGTACAGAGACGTGCAGAGAGTATGGCGGGGCATGGGGTGGTGGGTTCAGAGATGTTCAGGGAATTGATATATTTGTTGGGGGTACAAAGGTGTGCTGGGGCATACAGAGGATTTTGTAAAGTGCAGAGGTGTGTGGGGAGGGGGGTGTAGAGATGTGCAAGAGTATACGGACTGTGGATAATTTTGCATTTGATTTGGAAATCAAGGTCCCAGAGTCTGAAGGAAGAGTGGAGAGGCATAAAATCCAAGTTGCATTAAGTCCAGTGTGAAGTTTCCACAGTCAGTGATGACTGTCATCTGCTAATGTTGGTCCACTGTATTTTATCAAGTCAGCGCAGCCCTCTAGCAGGAAATTCTAGAGCACTTCATGCTTCCCTCTGCTGCCCAGCTTTATGGAGATGCTGATCTCATTTTCCAACAGGACTTGGTACCTGCCCACACTGCCAAAGTACCAATACCTGATTTAATGATCATGGTTAGGGATGAGCCGAACACCCCCCGGTTCGGTTCGCACCAGAACTTTCGAACGGACCCCAAATTCGTACGAACTTTAGAACCCCATTGAAGTCTATGGGACTCGAACGTTCAAAATTAAAAGTGCTAATTTTAACGGCTAATATGCAAGATGCTGTCCTAAAAAGGGTTTGGGGACCTGGCTCCTGCCCCAGGGGACATGGGTCAATGCCTAAAATGTTTTTAAAAATGGCCGTTTTGGCCTGAGCCCTGATTGTAATGACGATTAAAGTGAAAAAAAAGTGAAATATTCCTTTAAATATCGTGCCTGGGGGGTGTCTGTAGTATGCCTGTGAAGTGCCATGTGTTTCCCGTGTTTAGAACAGTCCCTGCACAAAATGACATTAAATGGAAATAACATCATTTAAAACTGCTTGCGGTTTTAATGTTATATCTGGTTCCTGCAATATGGTTGAAAATCATTGAGAAAAATGGCATGGATAGCCCTCCCTGCCCATTACCAGCCCCTTTGGGTCTTGTACGCATATTAAGGGGAACCCTGTACCCATATTAAAAAAAGGAAATGCGTGTGGCCCCCAGGCCCTATATACTCAGAAAAGCAGTATACAGGCGGTGCAAACAAGACAGGGACTGTGTAGGTTTGTTGTGTTAAGTTGAATCTGTTTGTAATTTTCAACTGGTACATTTTTAAAGTGTAGCTCCAGTCAAAAAAACTATTTTTAAGCTTTTTGGAAAACATAGGGAAGGGTTATCACCCCTGTATAATTTGTTTTGTCGTCCATCTTTTTTCATCTCACTTGCTGTTGTCTCCTTCCGTTTGCAAGTAGGAGATGTTTGTAAGTTGGATGTTTGAAAGTAGGGGCCTGCCCTATATGCTCTGCAGAAATGGCGGAACAAGGTGTTGGTTTTGCCACAACATTGTAAGCCCTCAAAGTGACTCTTGGTGGGCGCTGGAGCACCCTGCTGTGAACGATTATATCAAGAATTTTAATTACATGCCATTGTTGAACAGTGGTAGAAAAATTGACCTTTGGTGGTTGTGGTGCTGGTGCCACAACACTATAAGTCCTCACAGTTACTCTGGGTGGGCACAGGAACGGGCCCTCCTGTGAAATATTATATCAAGAATTGTAATTACATGTCCCTGTTAAACAGGGGCAGAAAAATTGGGCCTTAGGCACTGGTGCTGGTGCCACGACGCTGCAACCTCTCCCATATACTCTAGTTTTATTGCAGGAATTAGCCCTTCTGCAAAGCATTGCATCAAAAATTTTAATTAAACGCCCCTGTTAAACAGGGGCAGAAAAATTGAGCCTTAGGCACTGGTGCTGGTGCCACCACACTGTAACCTCTCCCATATACTCTAGTTTTATTGCAGGAATTAGCCCTGCTGCAAAGCATTGCATCAAAAATTGTAATTAAACGCCCCTGTTAAACAGGGGCAGAACAATTGGGCCTTAGGCACTGGTTCTGGTGCCACGACACTGCAACCTCTCCCATATACTCTAGTTTTATTGCAGGAATTAGCCCTGCTGCAAAGCATTGCATCAAAAATTGTAATTAAACGCCCCTGTTAAACAGGGGCAGAAAAATTGGGCCTTAGGCACTGGTGCTGGTGCCACGACACTGCAACCTCTCCCATATACTCTAGTTTTATTGCAGGAATTAGCCCTGCTGCAAAGCATTGCATCAAAAATTGTAATTAAATGCCTCTGTTAAACAGGGGTAGAAAAATTGGGCCTTAGGCACTGGTGCTGGTGCCACCACACTGCAACCTCTCCCATATACTCTAGTTTTATTGCAGGAATTAGCCCTGCTGCAAAGCATTGCATCAAAAATTGTAACTAAACGCCACTGTTAAACAGGGGCAGAAAAATTGGGCTGATGGCATCACCCAGAACCAGAAATGTTCTTCCAACATATCAGCGGAGGAGGAAGAGGATAGACAATCAACATAACAGGACAGTCACTCAGCATCAGCATAGGCAGTCTTGAAGGGATGTGATATTTCAAAAAAAATTATTTATTTACATCAGTTTCAGGTGCTTGGTAGCTGTGGGTTATCCAAGACTGATTCATCTTGATGAAGGTCAGTCGATCAACTGATTCGGTGGACAGGCACACCCTGTGATCGGTAACAAAGCCACCAGCAGCACTGAAGGTGCATTCAGAAAGAACGCTGGATGCAGGACAGGCCAGTAGCTCAATTGCATACTGTGCAAGCTCTGGCCAGTGATCCATCCTCAAGACCCAGTAAGCCAGAGGATTTTCGGTGGGAAAGGTGTCCAAGTCTGACCTTGCCCCTAGGTATTCCTGCACCATGTAAATCAGACGCTGGCGATGGTTGCTGGAACCGATCATACTTTGGGGCTGCAGACTAAAAAATTGTCTGAAAGCATCAGTCAGACGGCCACCTTCTCCACCGCTCCTTCTGACCGATGCCTCAGCAACACGTTGTCCAGGACCAGGAGTTTGTAACCTCCCAGTCTCTGGGAACGCGTTGCACAGACCTTTCTGCAAGGCCTCCCGGAGATGTCTCATCCTCTGCTCCCTCTGCGATGGCAAGATAAGGTCGGCAACCTTACCCTTGTACCGTGGATCAAGGAGAGTGGCCAGCCAGTAATGGTCCCTCTCCTTGATCCGAAGAATACGAGGATCCTTCCGCAGGCTTTGCAGGATCAGGGAGGCCATGCAGCGTAGGTTAGCTGAGGCATTCGGTCCGGAGTCCTCTGGGTCACTAAGGACAACATGATCCGCAGCTACCTCCTCCCAGCCACGTACAAGTCCACGGGTTTCTTGGGACTGTAAATCATCCCTACAAGACTGCTACTGCTGCTGCTGATGCTGAGTGCCAGCCTCCACCTCCATGCTGACACAATCATCCTCCTCCTCCTCTTCCTCCTCCTCATCCTCTTCCTGTGTGATGGGTGGCACCGCAGGAACACTGTCTGGATAAAGGGGGCCTTGAGAGGCAAGGAAGTCCTCCTCTTCCTGCCTCTGTTCTGCCTCAAGTGCCCTGTCCATTATTCCACGCAGCGTATGCTCCAAGAGGTGGACAAGAGGTACAGTGTCACTGATGCATGCACTGTCACTGCTCACCATCCTTGTGGCCTCCTCAAATGGTGACAGGACAGTGCATGCATCCCTGATCATGCCCCACTGGCGTGGTGAGAAAAAACCGAGCTCCCCTGACCCTGTCCTGGTGCCGTAGTCGCACAGGTACTCATTGATGGCCCTCTGCTGCGTGTGCAGCATGTGCAGCCGCTGCAGCATGGCCAACGTTGAGTTCCACCTGGTGGGCATGTCACATATAAGGCGGTTCTTGGGCAGGTTCAACTCCTTTTGGAGCTCAGCCAGCCGAGCACAGGCATTAAAAGATCAGCGGAAATGCACACAGACTTTCCTGGCCTGCTTCAGGACATCCTGTAAGCCCGGGTACCTGCCCAAGAACCGCTGCACCACCAGGTTAAGGACGTGAGCTACACAGGGCACATGGGTCAGTTGTCCCTGTCGGAGGGCGGAGAGGAGGTTGGTGCCATTGTCGCAAACCACCATTCCTGGCTTAAGCTGGCGTGGCGTCAACCACCTCTCGGCCTGCCCCTGCAGAGCTGACAAAACATCCGGCCCAGTGTGGCTCCTGTCCTCCAAACAAACCAGCGCAAGCACGGCATGGCATCGTTTTGCCTGCGTACTTGCGTAGCCCGTGGAATGCCTACGGAGCACCACTGGTTCTGAGGACAGAGCACTGGAAGAGGCCATGGAGGAAGAAGAAGAGGAGGGGTGGAGGAGAGAGGTGTGTCACAACCAATAGTAGCATTTTGGAGGCGTGGTGGCGGAACAACCTCCAACACTACTGCACCTTGTCCTGCATCCTTCCCAGCTGCCAGAAGAGTGACCCAATGGGCCGTGAAAGACAGGTAACGTCCATGCCTGCTGGACCATGAGTCAGCGGTAATATGCACCTTACCGCTGACCACCCTGTACAGCAAGGCAAGGACATTGCCTTCCACATGCCGGTAGAGAGCCGGAATCGCCTCCTGTGAGAAAAAGTGGCGTTTGGGGACCTGCCACTGAGGAAGCGCACATTGTACAAACTCACGGAAGGGGGCAGAGTCTACCAACTGAAAAGGCAGCAGTTGAAGTGCTAGCAATTTAGCCAAGCTAGCATTCAACCGCTGGGCATGTGGATGGCTGGGAGTGAACTTCTTTCGCCGGTCCAGCAGTTGGGGCAGGGACATTTGCCTGCTATAATCGGACATGGGTGTACTGCTAGCAGAGTGCCCGGAAGCACTTGGCTGTGACACACCTAATTCTACACCTTCATTCCTCTCAGAGCAGGTTTCAGAGAGGACTGAAGGTCTAGTGGGGTTGGAGATGCCAGCTGATGAGGAGCAAGCAGAGGTCCGCTTTCTTCTTTGGTGTTGGTCTTTGAGGTACGCTTGCCAACGAGCTGCATGGCAGGTCAACATATGTCTGGTCAAGCATGTGGTGCCCAAGCAGCTGATGTTTTGGCCACGCGAGATACGCTTGAGACATATGTTGCAAATAGCAGCGGTGCGATCTGATGCACAGAGGCAGCGCCCTGCACAGGTGGAGCTCTGCGGTATGATTCAGTCGTTGTGCTGCCCCTAAGCTGGCCCCCGGAGGGCATCCTGCCTCTTTGGACATGTGCCTCCTCCTCCTCCTCCTCTCTCCTACCAGGCACCCACGTGGAGTCAGTGCCCTCATCATCCCCTCCCTCTTCATCGCTGTAGCAAACCTGGCAGTATGCTGCAGCTTGTGGAACATGACTGCCAGATTGCTGTCCTTCTTGAGCATCCCCTCTCTCTGCATTCACGCTACTGCCTTCCTCTAGCTGAGTATCATCATCAGAGCCTACAAAACACTGGGCATCCTCCTGGAGCATATACCCAACACTGTGCTCAAAGAGTTCAGGAGACTCCTCAGGAGGACGTGGTAGGTCTAAGGAAGGAGCCACTGATGATGACATTGAGACGAGGGAAGACGGTGCGTTGGCAGCTGCTTTGCTAGTACCCTGAGACTGGGTGAGAGAGGATGAGGAGGATGAAGAGGGCTTGGTCATCCACTCTACCAAGTCGTTGGCATGTTGCGGCTCAACATGTCCAGCTGCCGAAAAGAAGGACAAGCGTGTCCCATGGCCACGTGCTGATGATAACGATGCACCGCGTCCACGACCAGCACTGTTGTCTCTAGACACAGAGCCTGCTTGCCCTCTTTTATCGGCTCGCGCCTGTCTGCCTCTCCTTGCTGGCCTTCCAGACATGGTAATGGTCTGAAGGGAGTTGGGTAAAACAGCAATTGGGTAGTGTATATTGTGCTGGAGGCACACAACACCCACTAACTTCTGCAGATGCCTTTATTATAGAACACCAGCAATAAAGGGTAGATAAAGGGGTATACTGTACTGGAGGCACACAACACCCACTAAGCCCTGCAGATGGCTCTATTAGAGAACAGGAATAAAGGGTAGATACAGGTGTATATTGTGCTGGAGGCACACGACACCCACTAACTCCTGCAGATGCCTTTATTATAGAATACCAGCAATAAAGGGTAAATACAGATGTATACTGTGCTGTGCTGGAGGCACACACAACTTCCAATAACTCCTGCAGATGGCAGATGGCTCAAATAGAGAAGAGCTATGTAGGTGGATATAGCAGTGTGTACTGGGTACAGAGCACGCAGACAGCACGCACAAGCTCCTAACACTGACTGCAAGCTCTATTATAAAAGATAGATATATCGCTAGCTATATAGGTGAATATAGCGGTGTATACTGCGGTCAGGGCACGCAGACAAAAACCACTACAGAAGAGCAAGATCGAAAAATCGGCTGATAACGATCGGCGTATACTGTGTTGAAGGTACACAGAACACCCACTAACTGCTTCAGACGCCAACACACTACACAAGGCCGCCGCGCTGGTGGCCTTATATAGTGTGGGGCGTGTACTACACAGCCTGAGCTATGATTGGCCACAGGCATCCTGCCTGTGGCCAATCATCGCTCTCCTCGCTGCCGGCGCTGTGATTGGCCAAGCATGCGGGGTCACAGTGCATGCTTGGCCGATCATGAGCCAGCAATGCACTGGCCGTGAGCGCCACACAAATTTGGCGCGAACGGCCCATAATGTTCGGAATTCGCCGAACGGGCAAACAGCCGATGTTCGAGTCAAACGTATGTTCGACTCGAACACGAAACTCATCCCTAATCATGGTATTACTGTGCTTGATTGGCTAGCAAACTCGCCTGACATAAAGAGAATGTATAGGGTATTGTCAAGAGTAAAATGAGAGACACCAGACCCAACAATGCAAACGAGCTGAAGGTCGCTAACAAAGCAACCTGGGCTTCCATAACAACTCAGCAGTGCCACAAGCTGATCGCCTCCATGCCACTCCACATTGTAGCAGTGATTAATGCAAAAGAAGCCCTAAAATATGTAATTTTAGACTTTTTGAATTTAATCACTGAAATAAATTAACATTTTGATGATATACTAATCTTTTGAGATGCACCTGTAGTCATAGGTCGTATGAATTTCCAGTGCCATGTAGGTGTGATGCCAAGATGTCCTTGTAAATATAGTTTAAAGCGATACTAAACCTGAGTTTGTTGCTTTTTAAAATAAAAAAAGATGTTATACTTAGCTGCTCTGTGCAAGGATATTGCACAGAACAGTCCCTTACCTCCTCTCTTTTGGTCCCTGCTGTACTGTCCGCTCCTCCTTTCCTGCGGGTGCTCCCCGAGGAGGAACCCATGCTGGCGCACTCTTGAGTTGGGCTGTGTGCCTCCATAAACCCACACATCATGGTAGGGAATGCTTTAACCTGATTGCTGTATTTTGCAAAATAGTAGGCTGTCCCTAAGACTGATCTTATGATCCTATCATTTGTTACAAGGAGACATCATTATTTCTCATTAAACCAAGCATTACAGACTGCCTGGTTTACCCAAATGTAAACCAGTAAAACAGAGGTGTGTCAGTACAAATGGTCACCTGTACATGGATGCCACATAGGTCCAAATAATTTCACTTAATCAGACAGTTCTAATAAAATATGTTTCTGTCATAGTTACTTTATATGCACATTCTCTTATGAAATTACAAACTCAATACTAGCAATGTCTAACAACACTCTCTGCAGCTCATAAATAATAACGATTCAGAAAATCTAACTGTATACTTTTTCAAAAAGACACATTTTTGGATTCCTTAGATATAGAAGTTCCTACTGCTAGAATATCCTATGGGTTGACTATGGGGTAAATCCACTAAGCTTTACCGCATGTGGTAAGGGTATCATGTTGCTCATTTGCATAAATTACTGCAAACATTAAATAAAGTCCAATTCACTAAAATTCCTTGAGCTTGACAAAGGAGTGCGGCTGCTGTGTCATCCGCAGCACACATGCTTGTGAAATGCATCATATATTGGTGACATCATCCTTGCCTGTGTACCATCTGCGCTCCAAGCCTCGTTTTGGTTTCTTTTCCACCATGGCCGGCTTTTCACATTAGTGCTGGATTGGATGGTCCACTAATGACCTCCCCCTGCCCTTGTTGGGACTAATTTACATGTTCATTACTTACTTCTCAAATGTGAGTTGCCACTTTTGAAGTGCTTATTAAAAGCTTGTTTTAAATCTATACCCAGAGGAGCCTCTCTCCCTGTTAGTTTTAGTGCCCTTGGAACCTGGTTTCTGTTCCTATATGATGGCAGCCCTGAGTGCTGGATTCCCTTCATTCCCCCATGATCCCTGGACTTTTTAACTTGCTTAAACACTGTTATATATAATCAGGAGCGTAACTAGAAATCACAGGGCCCCATAGCAAAATGCTGTATGCCCCCCCCCCCTTCAAACAGCCCCCCCCCACACAAAAATGGCGGGGCTTAAATTAAATAGTGGGCGTGGTTTAAAATGCGTGGCTCAAAGGAGGTGTGGTTCGAGTCTGAGATGAATGAGGAAGGAAGGAAGGAAGCAAAGAAAAGGGATGGAGGGACAACAAGCCCAGATCCTACACCATAATAGCAATATACGTATTCCAGAAAGTTTAACAATCAACAGATAAAGATACTCCAAACAGCTGGTGTTAGCGCTTCAATAATCCTCACCTGTACCCAATGTGGCCTGCCTGTTCCCAATGCAGCGTGGCCTGCCCGTGCCCAATACTGTCTCACCTGTGCCCAATACTGCCTCACCCGTGCCCACTTGTGCCCAATGCAGCGTGTCCAGTGCCTAGTACAGCCTCACCTGTGCCCAATGCAGCCTCACCTGTGCCCAATGCAGCGTGACCTGCCTGTGTCCAATGCATCATGTCCAGTGCCCAATGCAGCCTCACCTGTGCCCAATGTGGTCTCACTTGTGCCCAATGCAGCGTGGCCTGCCGTGCCCAATACAGCCTCACCTGTTCCCAATACAGCCACACCTGTGCCTACCTGTGCCCAATGCAGCCTCACCTGTGCCCAATGCATCGTGACCCGTGCTCAATACAGCCTCACCTGTGTCCACCTGTGCCCATTGCAGCCTCACCTGTGCCCAATGTGGTCTCACCTTTGCCCAATGCAGCGTGGCCTGCCCGTGCCCAATACAGCCTCACCTGTGCCCAGTACAGCCTCACCTGTGCCCACCTGTGCCCAATGCAGCCTCACCTGTGCCCAATGCATCGTGACCCGTGCCCAATACAGCCTCACCTGTGCCCAATGCAGTCTCACTTGTGCCCACCTGTGCCCAATACAGCGTGACCCATGCACAATGCAGCCTCACCTGTGCAGAGGAAGAGGCGAGCCAGTTTCAGAACTACCGGGGAGGATAAGGAATGCATACTGGAGCCCTCAAATGGCTGCTGGCAAGCGTGGGGCTGCCTCAGAGTGGGGGGGCGAGCACTGCCCGCACGGTCCCCCAGCCAGGGGAAGCGAAGAGAGGAAGAGGCAAGCTGTCTGTACGAGCAGAGAGCTGTAATAGCTTTGATTTTAATGTCCTGTGTTCCCGGCCGGGGCTCACCGCCACATAGCCCCACCTCTTGGCCCGGAGCCTTTGATGACATCACATGTCCCGCATTGGACCGGTGTTTTGTCTATCAAAGGCCAAGAGGTGGGGCTATGTGACGGTGAGCCCCGGGAACACAGGACATTCAAATGAAAGCTATTACAGCTCTCTGCTCGTACAGACAGCTTGCCTCTTCCTCTCCTCACTCCGCTGGCTGTGGGACCGTATGGGAGGTGCTTGTCCCCCCCCCTGCAGTATGCATTCCTCATCCTTCCCACGGGCCCCTCTCAGCTGCGGGCCCCATAGCGGCCGCGTGTGTTGCTATGGCGGTAGTTCCGCCACTGTATGTAATATTTATTATTTATGCCACATTAACTCTGTGGGATAATATGATTCAGTTCCTTGCACCTATACTTGCCTTGAGGTACGCAGCTTGGCCTAATGCTCATTTGGAATCCAAAAAGCCATGAAAGCCTGTGACAAATTGGACCCTGTCCCATTCCACTATCCTGATGACAAATGATTGACAAATTAGTTCAAGAGGACCTGTCAGTTTGTGGTTGTCTATTGCTGCAATGGTGCATAAAACAAGAGGGCAGACACTTGTCTCATGTTTTTCCACTCAAAATATTTTTGTAAACTAATGCATTGTGAGCTGCATACACCAGAGATGGTTTGCTGAAAGCTTTGAAGGCTCTGATACTCGCCCTACTAAAAGTGTAGTTCAATTCCCCTGTTCTCCAGAACCTAAAGTAAATCTGTACTTCACCTATGCAGGGAAAAACAACAAATTAACTTTAAAGCTGGCCTCCACTGCTGTACATACTCCTTTACTTTTCATTTCCCCACCACTGCATTTAGCTATTAGGAGTAAACAGTAGAAGCCACACATAAGATCCAAGCCCCAGGGCTGTGAACTATCTGTCTGCCCCCACATGACAATACCAAATAGCCAATCATCAAGCACCAATGTTTTCAGAAAAGGAAGTGAATCACATGTTCCCTATACTCAGCCAGGAGTACTGAGGATTTCCCTTCACTTTACGGAGTGAAGGATGAACACGTGCTTCAATTGAGAAGGGCAATAAAGTGAACCCGTTGCTTGGTCCTGCATGCTAAAGCAGGGGTCCACTTTAACCACTTGCTTACTGGGCACTTAAACCCCCCTCAGTCCCAGACCAATTTTCAGCTTTCAGCGCTGATGCACTTTGAATGACAATTGCGCGGGCATACAACACTGTACCCAAATGAAATTTTTATCATTTTTTTCCCACAAATAGAGCTTTCTTTTGGTGGTATTTAGTTACAGCTCCGAGTTTTATTTTTTGCTAAACAAACAAAAAAATCATGTTTTAATAGTTTGTTATAAAATTTTGCAAACGGGTCATTTTTCTCCTTCATTGAAGTGCGCTGATTAGGCGGCACTGATGGGCTGCATTGGTGGGCACTGATGGGCTGCATTGGTGGGCACTGATAGGCTGCATTGGTGGGCACTGATAGGCTGCACTGGTGGGCACTGATAGGCATAGTTAAGGCGGCACTAATAGGCACAGATAAGGCGGCACCGATGGGCACAGATAAGGCGGCACTGATGGGCAAAGATGGGCACAGATAAGATGGCACGGATGGGTGGCACGGATAAGTGGCACGGATGGGTGGCACGGATGGGCACTGATAGGTACCACAGATAGATGGGACTGATGGGCACTGATAGGTGGCACTGATAGGTGGCTCTGATAGGTGGCACTGCTGGGCACTGATGGGCGGCACTGCTGGGCACTGATGGGCGGCACTGCTGGGCACTGATGGGCGGCACTGGGGTGCAGCACCTTTGAGGCCGATTGTGGGCACTGTGGGTGGCACTGTGGGTGGCACTGGGGGTGGCACTGTGGGTGGCACTGTGGGCACTATGGGCACTGACGGGGGGCACTGACGGGGGGCACTTACTTTTGCTTTTACTTTTACTTCAGGATGGCACTGCGGGAGGCAGGTGGGCACTGGCAGGTGGCAGGTGGTCCCTTGTATTGATGGCCGTGATCGGGACTAATGTCAGCGCGAGGAGGAATAATAGCCGATTACAGGCTCCGTTCTATCACATGATCAGCTGTCATTGGCTGACAGCTGATCACGTGATAAGGGGTCGGGATCGACCCCTTGCACGGATCGGTGATCAGGCGAGTCTCATGGACTTGCCGATCACAGAGCGCGCCGCGCACGCCCCTCAGGGGGCGCGCAGGCCACTCGTACACGGGACGACGTCAATAGACGTAGTCCCGGAAATGTAGGTCCGCGCTAATGCCGTCATTTGGCAATAGCGCGGATCCCAAGTGGTTAAAGAAAAGCTGTCCTGCGCTGGTTCACTGTGAAACCTCTTACGTGTGCATTCGAAACACCATGGACCTCATTCTGTCACTGTCTTGGTTATAAGTAAATGTACATATACCAGAGCCAGATGTGGTTCTTAAAGGCAGAAGATGTTTTTACACTGAACTCACAAAACTGTACATAATACTAATATCATATGGAACCAGTGCAGCGCCAACTATTGCCGGAATCTAACTCCAGGTGGGATGTGGATCTCTTTCTTAAATAAGGACACATTTGTGAATCCTTTGGTAGGGCTACACTCATACACCCCCTCCTAAGGCCTATAACTTGTCTAGGATTTTAATGTGTCTTTTCCACATATGGTTTGCAATACCAATTTGTATCATGTCATCTTTGTGTGTGTACAGCTTTCTTTTTGTCGATAACGAAGATCCATGCCTACACCTTCTCTTTCTAATGACACACACCTACTCTTGATTTTAATTAATTGTGATCATTGCAATACTGCCCATGAGTGGGTGGAGTTTGTAGTATGTATATATGGTCTATGTTTTAGTGTGCATTTTGCTATGAACAAGGCTACTCGCCAAAACATGTAAGCGTTTTATCGACTCATGTGCAAGAAATAAAGGTATTCATACAGATGTTGGAATTGATGGAAACGACTTTTGCTTTATACTACTGTCAGAGATTGAAGTCAGTTACATTGAATTTACAAAGTAATCTGCATTTGAGACCTGACTAAAAACTGTGAAACAATGAGACAAAAGGTTATTACACAGAGGGCACATATACTGTAGTGTCTCTCTTTTAATAAAAGCTTACATATATATATATATATATATATATATATATATATATATATATATATATATATATACAGTATTTCACAAAAGTGAGTACACCTCTCTCATTTTTGTAAATATTTTATTATATCTTTTTATGTGACAACACTGAAGAAATTACACTTTACTACAATGTAAAGTAGTGAGTGTACAGCTTGTATAAATTGTGTAAATTTGCTGTCCACTCAAAATAACTCAACACACAGCCAGTAATGTCTAAACCGCTGGCAACAAAAATGAGTACACCCCTAAATGAAAATGTCCTAATTGGGTCCAAAGTGTACATATTTTCTGTGGCCACCATTATTTTCCAGCACTGCCTTAACCCTCTTGGGCATGGAGTTCACCAGCTTAACAGGTTGCCAATGGAGTCCTATTCCACTCCTCCATGATGTCATCATGGAGTTGGTGGATGTTAGAGACCTTGCACTCCTCCACCTTCCATTTGAGGATGCCCCACAGATGCTCAATAGGGTTTAGGTCTGGAGACATTCTTGGCCAGTCCATCACCTTTACCCTCAGCATCTTTAGCAAGGCAGTGGTCTTCTTGGAGGTGTGTTTGGGGTCGTTATTATGTTGGAATACTGCCCTGCAGCCTAGTCTCCGAAGGAAGGGATCATCTTCTGCTTCAGTATGTCACAGAATGTTGGCATTCATGGTTTCCTCAATGAACGGTAGCTCCTCAGTGCTGGCAGCACTCATGCAACCCCAGACCATGGCATTCCCACCACCATGCTTGACTGTAGGCACTCCTCACCTGGTTGCTGCAACACACGGTTGACACCATCTGAACCAAATATGTTTATCTTGGTTTCATCAGACCACAGGACATGTTTCCAATAATCCATGTCCTTAGTCTGCTTGTTGTCAGCAAACTGTTTGCAGGCTTTCTTGTGTATCATCTTTAGAAGAGGCTTCCTTCTGGGACGACAACCCTGCAGACCAATTTGACGGCGTGTGCGGCATATGGTCTGAGCTCTGACAGGTTGACCCCCCCCCACAACAACCACTCCGGCAATGCTGGCAGCACTCATACATCTATTTCCCAAAGAAAACCTCTGGATATGATGCTCAGCACATGTATTCAACTTCTTTGGTCAACCATGACAAGGCCGGTTCTGAGTGCAATCTTCTTATAGCCTAGGCCATCTTTATGTAGAACAACAATTCTTTTTTTCAGATCCCCAGAGTTCTTTGTCATGAGGTGCCATGTTGAATTTCCAGTGACCAGTATGAGAGAGTGAGAGCTTTAACGTCAAATTTAACACACCTGCTCCCCATTCACACCTGAGACCTTGTAACACTAACAAGACATTAGACATTTACACTTAGGGGTGTACTCACTTTTGTTGCCAGCGATTTAGAAATGAATGGCTGTGTGTTGAGTTATTTTGAGGAAACAGCAAATTTACGCTGTTATACAAGCTGTACACTCACTACTTTACATTGTAGCAAAGTGTCATTTGTTCGGTTTTGTCACATGAAGATATATAATAAAATATTTACAAAGATGCGAGGGGTGTACTCACTTTTGGAGATACTGTGTGTATGTATGTATGTATGTATATATATATATATATATATATATATGACTGTGCCTCTTCTTCCGTACTACCGTACTATACTCCAGCATTGTGTACTGCAAATGTCAGGTACTCTTTAAGGGAACACACATAATAAAACAAGATATAAGTTGGCAAATTGACAAACATATTTCCTCAAGTCTCTGAAGATTCGATAACATATTTCTCATCTGTTTTAATTTCCTCTATCCAGCAACACTTTGATTAGAATTCTAATTTTGATATAAAATATGTATTTCTAAAAATAATGTGTGTTTTTCCTCCACTCCAGGAACAATAAAGTTTAATAATGTGTATTCCCCGCTCTCCTGTGTAGTCTGACTGTTCCTTTACAGTCTTTTCTCTCATTTAAAACTAAATCTGGAGCCAAAATAATGACACCCATTACATATTATGGGACAGCATATGGGCCACAGCCAATTAGCCTTTAATTTCTCCTTCCATTTCAAAAAAGCACAGATGGGTTGTTTCATTGTATCGTTTCATTCAAATGCAACCTTGTTCCTTCCCAGCTTTAATAAATTTGTCGTCCATCTGGACTGTCCTGGAGGGCCTCCGGCCAAATAAAGTTTTCCATATTTATTCATTTATTTCTTAACATCCGTGAGCCTCAGCTGCCAGAATTAACCTTGCCGTGATACTTGATGACACAGAGCTAGAAATGAATTATAAAACATAGGCCTAAATTATAATAGAGCAACGTTTACAGCTTTTATTGAAACTCTGGCAGGAGATCACATCTTATGGGTTAAGACAAAAAAGAAGTGACCAACCCAAACTGGCTGTTTTCCAGATAAGTTCTCCACTGTAGTGGGATTTTGAGGGGCATTGGCATACCAGTATTTGGCCTCATGAAGAAAGTCACAGAGACACTTTGAGCACTCACCAGGTAAGCATTTGTGATACAGAACAATAAAACTGATGGGGTTTGTGAGAAGCTGCACTTGACTGATTCATGTATTTTTCATTCTAATATATGGACAGCATAAATTCAGAATCCAGCAGCTTAGCCCGAGCAAGCTAATAGAAGAACTAATCTATCCCTAGTTTGATGATGCTCAACTGCTTGTAGCTAAAATATGATTGAATGTGGTGACCTTTTCATTGTGGTGTAGAAGCCCATGAAAACTTGGGCACAGGGCCATAAAATATTCCTATTATACTGCATTAAACAGTGCTAATAAAGATTGCTTTGCTACATTCACCTAATGAGAGACCATTCTTAATTCTGCAATCAGCCAAGGGGAATTTCAGTCTGGATCCCATCAACGGATGTTCTTTCCCCATGTGTATGCTGCTGTACAATCACAGCCAGGAAAAAGTCTTCAAATATTTTAAGAAAAAAATTAGTACAAACAGTGAAAAACATAAGATGATCTCATGTATCAATGTTTCTGTAACTGTCTGTAACTGTAATGATTGCCAATAAGACTGGTTCATGTTTAAACCTGGAAGATGACATTTAGATACTAAATGACTGCTGTAGGTGAAACAAACTATTGTTACAGACATTTTGGTATGTAACTCTACTTTAAAAAAAAAAAAAATTGATTAGTTGAAAAAACACACAAAAAAGATCCGTAATGTGAATATATGGTAACATATTAGGACCACGTTTTGCAGCCAGTAGCCATATTTGAAGCACAATAATTGTCAGAAAGACTGTGGTCTATGGTTTCTTTATTCCTTCCAGCATTTATTGAACACCTCTGGCTTGTTGCTTCTGCATTTATAACAACCCTACCAATGAAGTTAAAGCTATTTTCATTATGCCTAAGTGACTGAATTTGACATTACATAAGGGAAAATTGAGTTGCACAGAGCAGAGCTAAAACTTACAGCTAAGTGACCTTTTCCATAAAGGAGGGTGCAAAATATTATTTTCACTGTCAGACCCAGTTCAGTGCTCAACATATTATACTATAATACATCTCATTTCTTTTCAATGTACTGCTACAATGGTTACAGTCACAAGATTATCCTCTAGCCCAGTCTTTTCCTGTCATGTTTGCCCATCACAATGGAAGGGACAAACACAAATTATTACCTAAAAAAAATTTCATTATTCATAATTTATTGGAATTTTAATGGATTTTTTAAAACCAGCTTTGCCATAAACTGCCTCCTTGGTCAGGAAGCACAACCGTATCAATAGCTCTGATTTTAGTGCTCTATAGTTCATCCTTCTTTCTAAAGCCGCGTACATACGTAGCGGTATGTTCGACGTACTTAGTCTGGCGGACTTAACGCCAGACTGTCCGTCGGACTTTCCGAACAGGCTACTTGCCCACACACTGCACTTTTTGAGCGGACTAATACGGCATACTAAGTCCGCCGTACTATCCGCCCTACTTTTGAAATGAACGGACTCGCCCACACACGCAGAGGAAAGTCCGCTCATTTCGAGCGCGTCTCCAGGTAGGCGGGGCCCGCGAAGGAGACGTTGCTGGCCCCGCCGCCTGGTATGGACTTACAGGGGAACACCAACGCCGGCGTGGGGTCCCCCCCAAGTCCGAGCACGCTACCCGGCCGGCCAGGAAAGGGGGGGCGAGCAAGCACCCCCCCATCCTGAGCCGTACCAGGCCGCGTGCCCTCAACATGGGGGGTGCCTTGGGGAAGGGGGGCCGCGCGGCCCCCCCACCCCAAAGCACCTTGTCCCCATGTTGATGAGGACAAGGGCCTCTTCCCGACAACCCTGGCCGTTGGTTGTCGGGGTCTGCGGGCGGGAGGCTTATCGGAATCCGGGAGCCCCCTTTAATAAGGGGGCCCCCGGATACCGGCCCCCCACCCTATGTGAATGAGTATGGGGTACAATGTACCCCTACCCATTCACCTGTAAAATAAAAGTACAAAAAAAACACAACACACGAGATAAAATACTTTATTGCACAGCTCCGGGGGTCTTCCGTCTTCGGGGGTCTTCTCGCCGGACTCCTCCGCTATCTTCTTGTAGCTCTTTTGCTAGCGGAGGAGTCCGGCTTTCTTCCTCGCCGCCGGCCTCTTTTTCCGACTTCGGGGGTCTTGTCCCCCTCTTCGGTTCTTCTGCCGGGCCACCGCGCCTTCTTATAGCTCTTTTACAGGCGGTGGCCCGGTCTTCAGTCGCCGCCGCCTTCCGTTCTTCTTCTTCTTCTTCTTCTTCTCCTCCAGGAGATGTTGACTCGACGATCTCTCTGGCCGCAATGCCAGGGACGCGCTGCGCTGCCACTTATATAGGGACAAGGGGCGGTGTCACATGGGAAAAGTCCGCTCATCTCAAAAGTACGGCGGACTGGCATACACACGGCCGGATTGTCCGCCGAAATGCGAGTCCGGCGGGAAGATTGGAGTGCATCACGGCATTCTAAGTCCGCCGTACTTTCGGGTCAAAAAAGTATGCCGGAGGCTACACACGGGGGGATTGTTTGGCGGACTTGAGTTTGCTGGACTTTTCCACCAGATTGTTTGATCGTGTGTACGCAGCATAATGCTGCGTACACACGAGTGGAATGTTCGACATAAAAAGGCAGACGGGAGCTTTTCACCATATATTCCGATCGTGTGTATGCCCCATCAGACTTTTTTCATTGAAAATTCTGACAGACCTAGAAATAGAACATGTTCTAAATACTTCCGATGGAACCCATTCCTATCGGGGAAACCTCTTGTCTGTATGCTGTTCCAGCAGACCAAAAACGACGCATGCTCTGAAGCAAGTACGAGACGGAAGCTATTGGCTGCTATTGAACTTCCTTTTTCTAGTCCCATCATACGTATTGTATGTCACTGCGTTCTTGACGGTCGGACATTGGTGTGATACGCAAGACAGTTTCAGCAGAATTCTGTCAGAACTCCATCGGAAAAACCTTCAGAATTTGCACTCCAAATTTGGCACAACAAGTGTGGATGTAGCCTAAAGACTCTATTTGATCCTCCTTGGCCAGCACAGCAATAGCATCCCACACAGATCTATAATTTATTTAGCATAGGTGCTGCCCAATTCTTTTTACATGCTAGTCTTATATCAAAAATGAATAGATCACTCAACTTAAGTAAATTCTCTTACGACAGAATTCAACTTCTGAAGTGATGTAATCTATTGTATTGTATTGTATTCTTGCTCTTACAATTTTTTTCTGATTAAAAGAAAATCGTACAATCTGGTATTCTATGAGAAAGTTTATTGTGTTTGTCCCTTTTGATGATTTCAGGTTAACTGTCATGATCGGCCCTCAAAAGCTGTGTACTATTGATCAGATTATCGTACGATAATACAAGAGGAGAGTAGATACAAAAGTTTGAGTTGCCACCAGAACCGGAATAGAGGGGAATTTTTCCAGTGGGGACAAATGTTTCTGTGACAACGAATGCCGTGTACACACAATCGGACTTTCCGGCAGACTAGGTCTGACGGTCTTCCCGAAGGACTTTCGGCAGAGTTCTGACAGACTTTCCAAACGAACGGACTTGGCCACACATGAACGGACTAAGTCCGTTTGATAGTCCGTTCGCTTTGAACGTGATGACATAAGAGGGGACTAGAAAAGAAAGTTCAAAAGCCAATAGCTTCCCTTGCGTCGTATTTGGTCCGTCGGACCAGCATACAGACAATTGAGTCCATTGGACAACTTGAAACATGTTCTATTTCTGGGTCCATCTGATTTTTTAAATGAAAAACGTTCGGATTAGCCCACACACAATCGGATTGTCTGATGGACTGATTCTGTCGGTCCTATTCTGCCGGAAAGTCCGGTCGTGTGTACGTGGCATTAGAGGGGATTTCCTTCAGATTGGAAAGATATTTTCTTATCTCCTGTTGATCCTATAGGACACAATGTGAGGGGAGATATCCCTAACGAGACAGATGACCTTCAAAACAGTGGTTTAAAGTCGTCGCCCCCCCCCCCCCCCCCACACAATTTTATCTAAAACGAGTAAAGAAATTGGCTTTAGATGTACTTTAATCTTACACACTGATGGTTTCTGGCGACTCACAATCTTTTCTTGATGTACACTTTGTCTTTCTTGTTGCACACTTTGTTTTTCTTGTTGCAACCCTAGCAAAGCTCTCCACCTCGTCTTTTGCTAACATTTTACTTCTGTTCCACTGAATGAGCATGTGTCCTGCTGAGGCTCTGTTATTACACAATACACACAGCTTTACCTAGCATCCTATTCACCAATATAGTTCCAGTGCTACCTTCTTTAATTTGGAGCATGCAGACCCCCTCGTATCATGCTCTGCAACTGCTTGTGGCCTTCTTGAACCTTATCCAGCTGAATTTCTGATAGTATTGATCAAGGGCTTACCCAACTTCTCAACATAAAAAGCAGAGTGCTCCAAATCTGCCAGTTTGATAACAAGCACCAGTTCTTCCCACTCAGATGTCTCTAGAACTACTTCCTCATGTCCTCATGTCCCCAATTTACACATTTCAGTGTTTTCCAACTACCATCTGCTATATCCACCTATTAGCGAGGCCCCGGGAACCAAACACTTGTGTTGGTCAGAATAACTTTCTTTAAATAGAAGAGCACTTTAATTCAAGCCTCCATTTACCTCTGTGGCTATTGGCATTGTGGAGAAATTTTCTTTGAAAGCTGACACATCCTTTTTTCTATGACAGCTGCTCCTAGCAGCCTGACAGCCCTGTAAGGGAAACAGGGACCAGTTTCTAAGCTACACCATGTCAACTGAAACCAGACTTCAGAGTCTTCATTGAGATCTTTGAGGATCTGTATGAATGAATTACTTCACAGTGCAAGGAGCTAGAGAGGTGATGGGATGTTAAGCTCTTTTATTGCTTGCATAGAATATATAAATATTTTAATGTAAATTGCTGTAAGGAATATGACCCAATTATGTTGCAACTATACAGATAAGTCGGTACTGTGCTTATCCCTCATGGATGGTCCATCCATTATGTAATATCCAGTAGATCTGAATCTTTTGATGAAAAAACATAATTTAGCAGCATCAACTTGATGGATCAGTCAGAAGCCTCTGTGTATGTCTGTGTTTTTGTGTGTATAGCAGCTTGGCCCTCTGCCTTTTGCAGCTGAACATTAATTATATGTTAGCAAAGCACATAAAAGACACATGTATGCAAAAACACTGCAGATGGTTTCATACAAGGATTTAAAAAAACCATGTTAGAACTTCATAGGGTATTTGCAGAGATAACTTCTTACATCTTACAAATTAAAAAAACTCTGTTCCAATTCCTGCAGATTAAATGAGTAACAGTCTTTACTACTTTGTATGCCTGGAAATGTAAGACATATTCATACAATTATGTCAAATCCTGGTAGCTTTGAAATGGTAGTAGAGTACAGAAAAAAGAAAGAAGAAACATAGGCACACAATAAGAATGAAACAAAATAATGGTGCTTGGTGCCCTCCAGTGTTGAAAAATGTTATTTTAAGAACCAAGAACGACAGATCTATCAACACTCACAGAGATCTGCTCTTACTTTAAGTAAACTTGATTTTTTATTAAGGCAGGAGATTAAATAGACAAAGTGACCAAAGAGAAATGTAAAATGGAATTGAATGACTCTTTGAAATAGATTAAGAAATATTTTGATTTATACATATGTATGACACAGCTGGTCAATGTGAATTATTATGAAAATCAATCAATTGGTACGCCAAGATAGGGGGTGAAGACTGGATTTGGCAAAGCAAGAAAACCCAAGGATCTGATTTACTTGTGTGACGTTAATAAATCCAGTAGGGTGCAGAGAAATTTAAGACTTTTTATTCACATGTTTGGGATTTAAAGTGAACATAAGTTGACGTCATCTTACTTTATGCTTAGAAAAATAAAACCCAATTCCACTACCTCTTTTCTCTGAAGTCCCCCAATGACTTTATTTGAGTGATAAAGTCTATTAAATCCAGCAGGCTGTGAAGGCCTTAGCTCATGGGAAGTGGGTTGGATGGTGATAGTCGTCATTTGATCGGGAGTAGAATTATCACTGAATTTCAGATCAGTGGGTCTGCGAGGGACAGCTGCAGAAAGGAGGAAATTATTGCAGCGAAAGCTACATCTACATTACTTATTAGAGCATCTGGGCATTTTAGAAGATTCTAAATCCTGGCTACATACATATTTGCCAACTTTCCCCAAAAAGCTGTGACATTTTCCTGCCACATGAAAAAAAAAATATGGTGCACGCCACATTACTTGTAATGGCTATTGTCACCTATAAATGAATGAAGATGTATGCATATACTCATATTATGGGTAGCACAGTTATTCAATAATGTGCTTTAACCTCTACAGTATATTGAAAGTAGAACTATAGGCACAATTCTTTAAAATTTTGGATAGAGTAAGGGAGGGTCATAACCGCTGTCTAATTTTGGGGAAATTTCCCTTCACTTCCTGTCACGTAGCCACAACAGGTAGTGAGAGGAAATCCCTGCAAATTAAGAGAATGCCTTGGGAACCCCAGGTGACCAGAACTAGTGTCCCCATTGGAAGATTTCCCTTCTATCATTTTTCTGGGGACAATGATAATGTGATAATGGTAAACAGGAAAAATTAAGAGGGTGAATGTCCCTAATGGGGACACATACAACAATAACAACTGACAAGGGTTCTAAGACATCTCCACTTTATCCAAAACTACCTTTAGTTGTACTTTAAAGTAGAAGTCAGCATGCTCCATGTGACTCAGCAGTGGCTACTCAGAAGTCATAGTGAATGTGCATCACAGAATTCAAGGAAGTAAATGTGTGGGGATCTTTACATTCTTTAAGTAAGTTTACAGTGGAAAACTTCAAGATCATTCAGATTAATAAGGTGTACGTTTATTAAACTGAGAAGTTTTTTCTCAGTTTAGTTCTCAGCAGTTCTCAGAGGAAAATTATCTTCTCTGCAGCAATGTGGGAAGCGAAAGAATGCTGACCCGACACGTTTCGAATCTATAGGTCTTCAACTGGAGCAAAGCTATGCCCCAGTTGAAGACCCATAGAATCAAAACGCGCCGGAGCAGCATTCTTTCGCTTCCCACATTGCTTTTATTCTCATATTTTTTATCCAGTGATGACTTTAAAAAAAAAAAAAAATTCTTGCATTGATTTGTATGATACCTTTATATTAAAACCGTTTTTGGTTGACCTGCACTATATGGAGCCTAATTTTTTATTTTATTCCACGTTCAGATCACGGTGAATCCCCCTGTTCTCCCTACGTTACCACCCTCTGGATCCATTCGGTTGTCGGTTCCATTGTTACTCTGACACATGGTCTGGAGACGCTCGGTCGGAGCCACGAGACCACTACATCCAGTGCGAACATCAGGCTGTCAGTTCCATCGCTGTTCTGACGTATGGTACAGAAACGCATGGTTTAGAGTTGCAGGATCACTACATCTAGTGCGAACACCAGGAACCGAGGTTTTGTGAGCTTTATTTGACCCACTGCCATATGGCATGTGTGTCCACTGCATCTGGTAAGAGTACTCAACCTTTCATTTGAACACCTTTCAAGTGTACTTTGGCATTCGATCCATTGATCTGGATTTATGTCAAAAATTCCATCTGGAAGTTGCTCCCCTTCATTGCACTTGTTTCTGTTTGGACACTTATGTTCATTATCTGTCACATATATTTTGTAACAATATTATTTTATCTATTTTGTGTTTTGATGTTTATATTTGAACATATTATTCATAGCTATCGTGTGTTCATATTATTTTATCTATTTTGTGTTTTGATGTTTATATTTGAACATATTATTCATAGCTATCATGTGTTCACTATTTTTCTTTTCATTTGTCATTAGTGATATATTCCACTAGTCCTTGAGTTGTGTTTTAGTATAATTCACGTGACATAGTAGGTCCACATTGTATTATATTTTCACATATCACCACGTGTATGCGAGTTCTAGATGTTTTCACATATCTAGTCACATCAGTAAGCACTGCACTAATTTTTGTATTCACAAAGTCATTTGAGTGATGAGACCAAAATGTAGCTTTTTGGCCACAACCATAAACGCTTCATTTGGAGAGGAGACAACAAGGCCTATGATGAAAGGTACACCATTCCTACTGTGAAATACGGAGGTGGATTGCTGATGTTTTGGGGATGTGTGAGCTACAAAGGCACAGGAAATTTAGTCAAAATTGATGGCAAGATGAATGCAGTATGTAATCAAAAAATACTAACATTTGCAACATTTGCATTCATCTTCCAGGAAGCTGCGCATGGGACTTACTTGGACATTCCAACATGATAATGATTCAAATCACAAGGCCAAGTTGACCTGTCATTGGCTACAGCAGAATAAAGTGAAGGTTCTGGAGTGACCATCTCAGTCTCCTGACCTCGATATCATTGAGTCGCTCTGGGGAGATCTCAAATGTGCAGTTCATGCAAGACAGCCCAAGAATTTACAGGAACTGGAGGCTTTTAGCCAAGAGGAATGGGCAGCTTTACCATCTGAGAAGATAAAGAGCCTCACCACAAATACCACAAAAGACTTCAGGCTGTCATTGATGTTAAAGGGTATTAAGAACTGGGGTATGTAAACATTTGGGTAGTTTCTGTTGTCATTATGATTTAAAAAGAGTAGAGTAGGGGGCGTGGCCTGACCTTGCATGGAGTAGGACGCGTGTCTCCGGAGCTCCGCCGAGGAATCCTGTCTCCCACGCTGATCCTGTGACACCACAGCACCGATACTCACCTAACCACGTCTGGCAGGCGTCCCTCCATTCCGGCACGTATGTCTCCCTCGAAATCCCGACAATCGGCGGCGGCGCGATTGTCACAATACCGCCGACATGTGAGTGAGGAGGGGGAGGAAAATGGCGGCACGGAGGAGCCGGGAGGGCCGCGTGTGGCGGGAGACACGGACAGGCTTCTTGAAGCCATTACGTTGTGCCGCACGTCCCTTACATCCCAAATTGAGGAAGTGCAAACTGACATCTCTTTATTGAGGCAAGACTTTCAGAAACTACGCGACCGGGTGAGGGAGACCGAGACCCGCATCAGTAATGTGGAAGACGCTCTCCCACCACTGCAAAGTGATGCTGACCACATGCAGAAGCAAATAGATCTCCTGATTACTAAACAGGACGAAATGGAAAATCGTATACGCAGATGCAACATACGATTGATTGGTCTCCCGGAGGGGGCTGAAGGTAAGGACCCCACAACTTTTCTGGAACAATTGCTGATAAGTACTTATGGCCGAGAGTCTTTTTCCCCCATGCTGGCGGTTGAACGCGCGCATCGTATGCCTGCCAGGCCTCCACCTCAGGGTGCACCTCCACGCACCTTTATTGCAAAACTCCTGAACTATAAGGACAGAGACGCGGCCCTCCGCATGGCTCGGGAACAGGGTAATATTCCTGTGGGCAATATTAAAGTTGCAATCTTCCCTGATTTTTCCGCGGACGTCCAGAAACCCCGACAGAGTTTCATGGAGGCCAAACGATTACTGCGTGCACAGCAAGTGAAATACTCTATGCTATTCCCAGCACGCCTCAGGGTGGAGGCAGGAGACCGGGCGATCTTCTTTGAACAACCCAGAGAGGTCATAGCATGGTTGAAACGCAGGGGGCCTCAAGATGGAGCTGCCTGAGACCCATTGGGACGTGTGAGCTAACAAAAAAATGTTTTTCGTCTCTCCCCTGGTGTTCTGGAACTGTGGCAGGTCGCCTGATATCTACTCGATGCTCTATTATCGCCAGGGTGCTTGCACCTGTGGCGTATGTCACCTTTCTGCCTTTCCCTACTAGAGGTCTACTGAACTTTCCGATTCTGGGACATTTGCGCCGGCTGATGGTGTCAACGTTCATGGATCAACTTTTTTCCTTTTTTCTTAGCGTCCCTTTTCTGCAATACATACCTGTTTGCTTTATTTCAACAATTTTGGTTTTCCCCCTTTTTTTTTCTTTTTTCTCCCGGAGCAAGGGGAGACATGTTAGGCCTACGGGCTAATTGCACGGTGCAGCGGAACACTGCTCCATTGTCTGCTGGGACTTCTTCTTGTCAAGAGGGAGCTGATCACTGGAGCTGGACGGCAACCGGCACTTTTGCCTATTTACCCGGGTCACCACTGTGTACTGTTATACAGGGGGCTTTGTTTTGCTGTGCCGTCTGGTGCCGATGGCCGCGACCCTCTTCCAGACTTATTGTTCTAAACCTTTTTATTGATTTCATGAAACTGGTTTTCCCAGCCAGACATGTTTGGTTTTTCAGGGAACATACCCGCACAAGTTGGGGTTGGTGCAGGGTAGGGTGGGGGGAGGGGGATGGTTTGGTTAGGGTTTCTATGCAGAAGATTACTATAAATATATCGAAGTATGTATTTGAACTAAGTGTTCCTTTTACTGAATGTTTTTTACCACTGCTGAGTATACAGCCTCTGTTTGGGCTTGATCAAGCACGACTGTGTTGGGGTGTGTTTATAGGAGGGATGTTGGGGGGTAAGCAGACCACACCTATTGCTTTATATGAATCTTTATGGCATCTATACGGTTTCTTACCTGGAACGTGAGGGGCCTGCGCGATAAAATTAAGCGCGCGGCAGCCTTCACGTTCCTCAAAAAGCAAAGGGCGGAAGTGATGGTGCTAGTTGAGACGCATGTGGAGGGTGGACTGCAGATGGCCCTTAAACGCCCTTGGATAGGGTGGGCATTTCATTCCACCTACACGTCTCATTCAAGGGGGGTTTCGGTACTTGTAGCTAAGTCTGTCCAATTTGAACTTTGCGAAATTCTTACTGACCCACAGGGCAGGTTTGTTTTTCTACATGCTAAATTGTATGGGGAACCCTACCTTATTATGGCCTTCTATATCCCCCCTCCATTTACCATGACGCTGGTTGTTGAGGGTCTGTCTTTTATGTCCAGACATCCGGCGGTCCCTGTTATCTGGCTGGGGGATTTCAACACTACGCTTAACCCTTCCCTAGATAGGCTCAAACCCCCCGAGTTGATGGTGGGGCAGGCTGGGACCACTAGGTTGTCCAGGCTTGTAACCACCATTCACCTTGTGGACACTTGGAGGCACAAATTCCCTCAAAAGAAGGAGTATTCATGCTTCTCACCCACACATGGTTCTCTCTCCCGTATTGACTTTATACTAATATCTAAACAACTCACTCCCAGACTCAGGGAAGTATTGTTCTGCCCCAGACTACTTTCGGACCACAGCCCCTACTCTATAGTGCTTGACGTGCCCCTGGGTAGGCCTCCGCGGACGTGGCGACTAAATCCGTTCTGGCTGACTTTGTTACCTGAAGATGACACTATTGAAGCGGAGTGGATAACGTTTTTTGAGGATAATGATCACACGGCCTCAGCTCCAGCAGTGTGGGATACATTTAAATTACACGCTCGATCGGTACTGACTGCCCACATTAATAGGCTCAAGGCTGACTCGGCCACTGTCATTATTGAGGCTGAGGCAGATTTGAGCTCCAGGGAACGCACCTACATAGATGACCCGTCTACGGCAAATGCAGATGCACTTAGACTACAGTCGAGGATGGTTTCTCAGCTACATCAAGACAAGGCCCGACAGAAACTTTTCTTTACCAAACAAAAATACTTTGAATCCGGGGAAAGAGCTGGTAAGTTGCTAGCCTATTTGGTACACAGGGAAGACAGGCCCCCGGTTGTTATTTCTTTGTGGGGACAGGGTGATACAATGATCACGGACCCTTCTGAAGTGACAGCTAGATTTCGGGATTTTTTCGCGGACCTATACACCACTACAGTCTCCGACGACACCACTCCGATGGACAGCTTTTTGGCTCAGGTTTCCCTCCCCCAGGTTACGGAGGAACAGGTGCAGGCTCTGGAGGCCCCCCTGACCACCGATGAAATAGTGGGTGCTATTGCGGAATTTGCAAAATCCAAGTCGCCGGGGTCAGATGGTCTTCCCATTGAATTTTATTCCCATTACCAAGCTTCTTGCCCTCTACGGGAGTCTTTTTGATACACTGACATTGCCTCCGTCCATGAGGGAGGCAACGATAGTTTTGATTCCCAAACCTGGCAAAGATCCGGGTTTCCCGGAATCATACCGCCCAATCTCCCTATTGCAGGTAGATATTAAGATTTTAGCTAAAATACTTGCTACTAGATTGAACGGAGTGATCCTTAGCCTGATTCAGGCTGACCAGGCGGGTTTTATGCCGGGACGGAATACATCGTTCAATCTACGTAGGCTCTATATAAATCTACAGGCAACGCATGAGGCAGTGGGTGAGCGTGTGGTGGTGACACTTGACACGGCTAAGGCATTTGACTCAGTGGAATGGGAGTATCTGTGGAGGTGTTTAGCGGGATACTTTGGCCCGAACTTTATCCGGTGGGTGAGGTTGCTGTATCATCGCCCAACGGCTAAGGTGGTGGCGAATGGGTGGTCCTCCCGGGAGTTTGGCCTTAGTAGAGGTACCAGACAGGGGTGCCCACTGTCCCCGCTGCTATATGCCTTGGCTGCTGAACCTTTAGCGGTGTCGATTCGTGAGGACCCAGCAATCAGGGGACTGACGATGGGTCGACTAACTGAAAAAATCTGTCAATATGCTGACGACACGCTGTTATACCTAGCGGACTCGGGCCCTTCCCTCGCAAAGGCCCTACAAAAGATAGAGTGGTTCGGTAGCTTTTCCGGTCTTCGTATAAATTGGGAAAAATCCCAAATTTTGCCTATTGACAGTTTTCCACAGTCAGAGTCTCAGGCCAGTCTGCCTCTTCAGCGAGTCGGCACTATTAAGTATCTGGGGGTATATGTCTCTAGGAATCCAGCAGATTACATTGCGCTGAATGTAGAACCATTATTCACCCTGGTGCGTACTAAGATTCAGGCCTGGTCTCGTCTCCCCCTTGGGGTTTGGGGGCGCGTTAATCTGATTAAAATGGTCCTATTACCTAAAATACTGTATGTGTTGTGGCATACCCCGGTATATTTGCCGCTGAAATACTTTAAATCACTTGAAAGTCTCCTCAGACCCTTTGTATGGGGGAATAATAGACACAAGCTTGCTTGGCAGGCTTTGAAAAGCCCGACTGATATGGGAGGCATGGCTCTTCCAGATCTAAATCACTACTATGTTGCCTCACAACTGTCTCAGCTTTTCCATGTAGACAAGACTGATAAACAACGTTTTCTTACCCTTCTCTCCCCTACTTGGGCACAAATGGCAGATGATCCAATAGCCGCTATCTCGACGGGGGCGGGGAGCTCAGTCGTGGAGCCAGGTAAACACTCCATGCTTTTTTATTACAGAAAGATTTGGGATCTGGCATCCACTAAACTGAATGTTGCATCACCAAATGACTATACCCCACTTTGGCATAACAAACAATTGCCGGAACTTCAAAAGATCCAGAGTGTTCAGATATGGGTATCGAAGGGAATATACTACCTGCATCACCTGATTCACCATGGTACTATTAGAACGTTTCAGGCGCTGCAGGAGGCATATGGTATTCCAAACACTATGCTATTTCAGTACCTACAGGTGCAACATGCACTTAGAACACAATTCCCGCAGTCATTGCCTCGGCCTGCTCCCAATCCTATTGTCGCCATAGTAAAGGACACTGATCCCAAAAAGCTTATCTCGTGCTTTTATGGTATGCTTACGGCCCCCGTCTCGGCGAGACTAGCGTATGCTCTGAAGTCCCGCTGGGAGGGTGATGTGGGTGAACTGACAGACGAGGAATGGGAGGAGGCTCTGGAGACGTGCAAGTTGGTGTCCCCTAGGCTCCAGGACAGGCTTTCTCAGATTTACATAGTACATAAAGCATACCTCACCCCACTCAGGACCGCCAAATATAATACGAACCAATCTGTGCTTTGCCCGATGTGTAATCTTGAGACTGGGACGTTCTTCCATCTTATCTGGTCTTGCCCCAAACTGCAGGAACTTTGGAAACAAGTTGTATCATTTCTACATGATGTTATGGGCTCGCCCTTGGCTCTAGACCCCAAACCTTGTCTACTAGGGATATTTCCTGACGTATTAGATAAAACTACTGGCACTTTCCTGCAGGAAACCTTGTTTTCTGTTAGAAAAGTGATAGCTAGACAATGGATGAGGCCCCTTCCACCCCGGGTTGAGGACTGGAAACGGGAAGTTAATCTTACGCTCCCATACAAAAAATTCTTATGTAAAAATAGGGGTTGCCCAGCTAAATATCATAGAATATGGGATAAATGGCTGCAGGAGGTTGCCACATGTGATGAGGGAATTTGATGTACTATTACAGTAAATAACATGTCAATGTTAGGATTTTCCTTGACTGTGATACATAATCGCTACTGTAATGGAAAAATATCTTTTATCTACTGTTATGGTTATGACGCAACGCCTTTTGAATGTTCGGTGTATGCCACTGTGATTGTAATCTCTGCAATAATGTTCAATAAACATTACCTGTTTAAACGTTAAAAAAAAAAAAAGAGTAGAGTAAACACAGTTAATTAATAATAAATGGCTTCAGCCAAACACTAACCATGAGTGAAAGAAAAGTTTTGTGTTATTCATATTCTCTGAAAAATGGCCAAGAATTCATAAATTCTGCTAGGGTATGTAAACTTATAAGCACAACTGTATGTGTTTGGTTTTAAAGGGATGAGGTGGCAACCCGACTTTACAATCAATTTACGGTAGACTTATACAAAAAAAAGCATATAGTGGAAGGATGTTTAAAAATGATATTGGTCCTACGGTTTACACGTGTCTGGTAAACTAGCTCTTGTGGCACTATAATTATAATGGATAATGATAATGCCCACACTTGAAGATTATATGAACCAATAGGGGAGATTTACTATAACTGGTGCACACAGAATCTGGTGCAGCTGTGCATAGTAACCATCAGCTTCCATGTTTTAGCCCAAGTTCACACTGAGGGACGGTTTTAAATTGTGCGATTCCGACGGTGTCCTTGTCGGCAATAGGCGGCGATTTGACATAAAAAACGCATTTCAGAATGGCCAGATGTGAACGTGGGCTTTATTGTCAAGCCTAATTGAACAAACTGAAGTTAGAAGATGATTGGTTACTATGAACAACTGCACCATATTCTGTTTGCACCAGTTTAAGTAAATCTCCCCTAATATGACATACAGTGGGGTTAATAAGAAGACATAAGAGTATTTTTCCTTCCCAATTCTACCTTATTTCTTTGTGGTTGTATATGGTCATCTCTTTGAAACATCTTCTTTCTGTAAATGTTTATTTGCATCAACTCTGACCTTTTCATAATAAACCCTTACGTTTAAAACGATTAACCTTGTCTCTAAAGCTCTTAATGCAAGCTATAAACGAACCTGCCTCTTAAAAGAGCGCTATTGTTGTAGAGTAAGGCCTCTGAGCAGACCTGTCTGTGGTGGCAGTGTGTGTTGCAGATGTTTATTCTAAAATAATAATTGGTATTGCTAAAACTACGAGTCTCCCCCGGCTCGGTCTTTTAAAACGGGGGTGGTGGCAATTAAAGGGTTAATTGCATAATTAGCCCAGTGACAATCGTTCTCAGGCTGCTCGCACCTAGATTGTGGTCCCCCAAGCTGGAAAATCTTTGTGCTGGGTGCAGCTGAGAGCCTTTCCAATCCTATGGAATGCTCTACCCCAATCTGTCCGCTATTAGCTTTTAGACGATCCATGAAAACCCTTCTCTTCAGAGAAGCCTACCCTACCCACACATACCAACTGTTTTGTCATTTTCTCCATCAGCTCACCCCCACAGTTATTACCTTTTGTTTCCACTTGACCCTCCCTTCTAGATTCTCTAATGAGCAGGGTCCTCTGATCCCTCCTGTATTGATTTATATTGTAAGTGTACTGTCTGCCCTCATGTTACATAGCACTGCACAAACTGTTGGCGCTATATAAATCCTGTATAATAATAATAATAATAATAATAATAATAAAAGAGTATATAAATAGTTGTTAGAATTGCATATGGGAGCTTTGTGCTGGCACTAAGAATGTGATGGAAAATGTGTGATTGCATTGAGGCAAGTACATTCTCTAACTGCCTGGTGCCCAACACGTTGCCCTCAATTAGGGTCTGAAGCACAGAGGGCTGCACACTGAGTTCCATCAGCTGAATCGATCAGTTCTTGAGCTTCAGTTCCTACTACAGTATAGTACAGCACAGCACAATGCTTTCACTTTGTGTTAAAGGGGAAATTCCATGACTCACCGATCGATAATTTTCCAGGTTTTATTAAATATATTGGATGCTTTGGATGACATTTGCTTCTACTGGGTGAGAGTCAAACACTTGGCATTGTTATAATATCATTCAGAATTTTAACAATCACAAACTGTGAAAATGTCAGTGTGTGTTTGTTTTTGTCCACACATACCAGCATTTTGTTAATCTTACACTTTGCACAAACTGATTCTTTTTTACTCTTCTTTGTCACGTAGCTAATTGTGTTGTTGGAGAAAAGAACTTCTAGAAAGTGCTCTAGTTTGTTCATAATAAAGTAATAACACTTTTTTTTTATATCATATTAATATCATCCTAATAAATAATAATAACATGGACAGGCCCTCTACATATAAAACACAGTCCTAAAACAAAATATGCTCTTCTGATTCTAACGCAGATAGACAACCCATTTGTTTAGCTATTGACAACACTGACATTTAGTGGTGAAAAGCCAAGGCTAGCTCTTGCCAATGTTGTATACCAATAGTGTGAGCCATGCTCCCTTATACAACATTTTATAACATGTGCGCAAAATTCAATTACAAGTGCTTACATTAAAGTGCATAAACAGTGCAATAACCATATATTGCCACCAGATGTCTCCAGTGGATACAGGTATTGAACATGAATCTCAATTAAATGTCAACAATATTGGTGGTCATTGTCACTTCAAAACCTCCCAAAACAATCCCATATCATTGTTGGTTGTTAGTCCTTCTTCACAGCCCCCGGATGGAAGTGTTTAAGGTCTTAAACTAAAGCTGAAATCAGGAGGGGATCACCAGAAGAGGCTAAGTTACAAAATGCCAATACAATCAGAACTGGGGCATCTCATATATTCCATCTAATTGCTCTCTGATTTACCCCAGAATAAAGCCTTATAAAACTTTCAAAGCTGTTTGTGTCTTTACGTTGCATGGGACAAGAAAAATGGGGTTCTTTGACAAAAAAGTAATGAACAACACTGCAGCTCCCAAGGGGGTAGTGCGCTACATGGAGGTCCCACCGAGATTACCGTTATTGTAAACCCATGACCCATGACAATTAAACCTGATTTCATGAGGAGAAGATTTTTTTTTTTAGCATCCAGTGACTGTAACATGTGTAGTCATACGTGGCGATCACAGAGGCACCATGCCATTTAATTACAGGGTGTCTGGCGTGGGGATAGCGTTGCCAATCACCACTGTTTGCAAAACTGTCCTGCATCAGTTGAAAATGTGAATGGGGCTTGTGGATGCAGCTGTTGCCCTTGGAAACACGGACACAGGGGGTGGTGTGGCCAGGGACTGCGGAGAAGTTGGTCCCTTACAGTTGGAACATCACAAGAGAGACATTTTTACAGTGAATTAGTGACTGCTGCCTTAACCTGCAATTCTATAGTGTCTGCCACCGGGTGTCGCTGGGGTGCACCAACAAAATGTAGTGTTATGCCCCGTACACACGAGCGGACTTTTCAACATCCAAAGTCCGTCAGACCGAGTCCGTCAGACTATCCGATCGTGTGTGGGCTGCAACGGACTTTAGCTTCGCAAAAGTCTGACGGACTTTAGAAATGAAGCATGCTTCAAATTTTCCCGACGGAACTCCGCCGGACCCGGTCCCCTTCGAAAAATCCGCTCGTGTGTATGCTACTCCGACGGACTAAAACCGACGCTAGGGCAGCTATTGGCTACTGTCTATGAACTTCCTACGTCGAATCCAGTCGTACGTCATCACGTTCGACTCCGTCGGAGTTTGGTGTGATGGTGTGTGGTCAAGTCCGTTCGGTCGAAAAGTCCGCCAGAACTCGGTCGGAACTCCGTCGGAACTCCTTTGGAGGTCTGTCAGACTTAATCCCTCTCGTGTGTACGGGGCATTACAGTTCCTCGCACGCTGAACCAACAAGTGTGAAGGCGGAGCCACGCCCAGAAGGAGAAGATCCCAGCGTTCAGCGTGCCACACCCAAGGCGGAGGATAATGGCAGAGAGTGTTCAGAGCACACCCACCATGCAGCGGCCACCTGATAGTCAGGACTGGGTCCTAATTGACACCGGTATACAGTTGGAGCTTACCGGAGGACTGGCGTTGGGAGTCATTGAAGGTGTGGAAAGACTTTGCATGCTGTGTCCCAGATGTCGGAAACAGTCGGAGTCAGTGCTCGGGCACGGTGTGGGCATTGTGATGCTCAGTTAACCTATCTGGGACCGGATCAACAGGAGGTCAGATACTACTTCGCCAGTCTCACCACCGGACTTTGTCTGCCACAAGCACAGGTGGCCCGGAGAGCCAGAGAGGGTTATGATTTGCCTACTTCAGCAGCAGAGGAGCTCCTGTCTGATTAAGGGGAGTCTGAAGTACCGGAAGATCAGGTAGGACCTGTTGGGGAAGCCTGTAGCCTGTCCAGGGACCCAGAGACTGCCTGTGTCAGTGGGCAGTCTCTGGAAGAAACCCCTGAGGAGCCGGCTGAAAGTAAGTCCACAAATGCTCTCACTACTGGAGCATCTAAATATCAACAAAGGGCTATCAGAGCCCCTGACTTGTGTGTACTGCCTGGGCGGGGAAGGCCCAAGGATTTGCCAAGGTTGTCCCGGTTTCAGAGGGATGTGCAGAGGAGAGTTGCACAAGAGTGGGGTCTGGATTACCCGTACGTTCCAGATCAAGTTATGGAAACAGTTGAAACTTCCCGGGAGCAATGGGAAAATGACTTTGTCTGGGACTATCTTCATGTACCTAAGCCTCAAAGGACACCAGATAGTGATGTTTGGGTTAGATTTAAAGACATTCATAAGGAGTGGAAGCTCTAAAAGGCCATCTATAAGGACCGAGTTTTGGTTCTCAAAGCTGGGCAACGCACTCGCAGCTATTCAATCTCTGTGCGAGGGGAAGGAGACACTCGCAAGAGGTTGCCAGACCCACGGTATTATCTGTAAGCAGGACTACAGGAGAGGTAGCCAGAGGGCAGCTGGGTTAGGGTGTGTTTTCCCCATTGACTGCATATACAGGGCTGCAACTCAGGGTGCCTGGCAAGGAAGAGTCATGGACACTAGAGTGTGCTGTCTCTGTCCATTTCCCTTTAAAAAAAATAGGACTTCTGTTAAGGAGCTATACAGAAAGTGTATTGGCCTATGGGAACATGTGTATTGCCGCTGGCATGTCTATTCAGGTTGCATCCTGCAGGAGTCTTCTTTGACTTCTTTTGATGGGATGATCGTCCTGGTGGAATAACCCATGCCAAATTTGGTTTCTTTATTGGTTTGTCAGCTGACAGAGGATAGTAACCCCCTCTGTTTGTTGAAATGTCAAGTTACTAGTTAGCTTGTAAGTTAGTGTCTATATTTTTTTTTTTGTGTCTTCTCTTAGGAAACCTTCGATGTGACGGCTGTCTATCCTTGATGATGGAAACAGATGAAGACCTGCGGCAAACAGAATATTCCTCCCCCTGGGAGCAATGCTCTGGTTCTGCTTGTATGGACGGCTGGTTGTAGGGACCTACAGCTAGGATGTGATAAACGTACAAAACTGATTGTGACAGACCTAGCTGAGACCGAGGATCTTGGAGGGGACTGAATGCGAGCCTCTTGCCTTGTGATTATGGGCCCTCGCATTTGGGGGAACGGTGCTCTTTGTGAGCTGTATGCCTGGGGACCCCTGAGGTGGTGTTACTTGGATTCAGGTCTGTGCACCCCCCCCCCCCCCACCCCCCAAGACACACAGACTCTGGATATGTAAATGCAATGTTAGCAATAGACTGTATCACACTATTGGGACACAAACTCTTTGATGCTAATACCATCACCTCCAGCCACCTGTCTGTATCTTGTATAATGTAAATTAGTCTAGTCTGGCTTGATACAAATTCTAAAGAGCATTTCATCTATTGTTGTTTTGTTGTTCGTGCTAATTAACCCTGTGTTTATGTTTATGGTAAAGTGTATTGAATAGTCAGTCAGTGAGCTAGGAGACAAAGTCTTACCCTGAAAAGTCTTATCTCGTAAAACAACTAGTCTGGGTCAATGATTAGATAATTAGCTCATGCTAATTAGGTTAGGTTTAAGTCTTCTACTGTATTATAAATACTTGTCGTTTTGGTTCTAATAAATCAGTCCATGTTGAGCAGCTAAGCAAGCGTCGTCTTGTTTTGTGCTTGTGAGCGGTTGGAATATCTGATATCTATATTCAGACTTAGGAAGCAGTATACTGACGGAAGCAATCAATCGGAGTGTGGGATCGGTTCCGTCACACTGATGTTTGAGCTGTTTGTATATATTTCATTGATGTTATCCCTATCTTCCCTCACTTGTAATTAGGAGAATATGAGATGCCCCCTCTTTGTAAAAATGTTTTCAAATTAGTGGATTCCTTTTCCACAACTGCGTACAGTTGTGATTTTTAGTGGGAGGTGAATGTAGCGCCCCCTATGTTTAGGTAGGTGCTAGTGTGGATTTTTGTTGATAGGATAGGTTATGTGTAGGTAAAACTGGCCAGGGCCTTATTATTTTTCCTGGGGCTGGTTGTTTATTTGGGGATGGGAGTGTTAGAGTAGAATGCCTACTCTTGGGCTTAGTGGGTTGGACTGGAAAGAGAGGAAGGACTGAGGCCTGAGTGGCAGGAAACCCATGTGAGAGAATTGACCAATAGTTAATTTCTTTGGTTGATGGGTGTCTATCATATAAAAAGGGGGTGTCACATGCTCAGGGAAAAGAAAGGAGAGAGAAAAAGAGAGGGGAGAGGGGAAGAGAGAGAGAAAAGAGGAGGAGGGCCGGGGGTTCAGAGACCCCAAAGCCTCTGGGTGGGAGCTTGAAGGCCTGGGGGTTCAGAGACTCTGATGCCGGATAGCAGAAGGAGGAGTCCTGGGAGACCAGCATCTGGTACCTGGAGGAGCAGCCAATATGTAGAACTTAAAGCAGACTGGACGTCCTGCGTGGGGATGTACCTGACACCAAAGGAGGAGAAAGTAGGAGCTAAGCTGACGGAGGAAACTGGGAATCGGCTTTCTGTGAGTAACACGGACTGTTGATTGGGAGTGAGCAAAGGGAGTGCAACCCAGTAGTGCTATTCCATAACATGCTGTGTGTCCAAGTACTACAGTGTTATACACTTTCCAGGACTGACGGGGATTTGACGGAAAGAGTAATGGAAATAGGCAGTGTGGCCTGTGACTTTGAAGTCTAAGTCCAACGCATTATTCAGAGTGATTGAATAATGGTCGGCCCATAATGGAAGTGTTTAAGGTCTGAAACTAAAGCTGAAATCAGGAGGGGACCACTAGAAGAGGCTTAATTACGAAATACCAATACAATCATAACTAGGGAATCTCATATATTACATCTAATTGCTCTCTGATTTACCCCAGAATAAAGCCTTATAAAACTTTCAAAGCTGTTTGTGTCTTGACGTTGCATGGGACAAAAAAATGGGGTTCTTTGACAAAAAGGTAATGAACAACACTTCAGCTCCCAAGGGGGTAGTGCGCTACACAAACATAAAAAAAAAAAAACACTTAAAAATACATACATTCATACAGTTGGGTAAGGAAATGCATAAATTAGGTATACCCACAGACTCCAGAGGTAGAATAAATATTTGAACCTATGCACACCCGTTCCTGGTGCACCCGAGACACTACCACCCCTAGACTACCACTACTGTTTGTCTCATGACAGTAGGTGGGGACATAGCTGTAGTCTGTCTTCCTTCATTCTTTTTTAAAGTGATAAGATTCAGTTCAAACTAATTTATTTACATTTTGCAAATTTTTATAGAGTTTGTGGTTATCAGATTTTGTACCTGACCTATACTGGTCACACAACCTTTTACCTTTAGCCTTTGGACCCAACCTCATCATCTCCGACGCCAGCATCTTTATTACTCAGGTTTTTTCAGGTGTGCCAAGGGGCTCTGCTTGACTTTCGGGTCCTGACAGAGCCCTGCGGCACATATGCACATGTACAATAGTTTGCGTGCATGCACATACACAACAACGTTTGGGACTTCCATCCCCACTCTGTCTTTACTCCTGCACTTGAACCCCACAACACAGATGTATTAGGAGGTTCTGATGTGAACAGAATACTCTGTTTTATGGGGATTCTGATGTATACGAGCTTTGATGTATAGGGGGCGCTAGTGTGAATGGAGGAACTCTGATGTAAATAATGGGACTCCTGATGTGAATGGGTACTTTGATGTGAACAGAAGACTCTGATGTATAGGAAGCTCTAATGTGAACAGGGGGACGCTGGATGTTAATGTAAAGGGAGGACTTTAATGTGACCTGGGGCTCCTGATGTAAATGTTGTTAAATTGTCACTGCCCTGCTGCCTGGTTGCTAAGTAGTCACTAAATATTTTAAGTTCTTTCATAAGTTAGGATAAAAAACATATTTATTGGAAGAGTCATTTTTTAATGATTGTGCTCATTGTTGTCCGTGTCCATTAGACTCAGATTTTATTTGAACATGACACTTAAGACCCTCCCATTGTTAGCACAAACTGGCCATATCCATATATCCATATGCAAATACTTCACGCCATTATCCCACATTCTCTGAACCTCCTATACCATAACAATAAACACAACACATGCGTTAACGTGATCACGTGACTCATGTGCATATATTATCACATGCAGTAAAAAAAGTCAAATTCGCAAAGAAAAAAAATGATGCGGTATTTAACACAGAATGAAAATGTGTCCTTCTGACAGATGTAAAACAAAACATGCTGGCAATTTAAAATTCTTTTAAACAACAGCATGGGGTCCGCCAGAATAAAAAAAAAATGGAGTGGGCCACCTGGCGATGTCACCATTGGGACATCACCAGCCAGGGGCATGCTGTGTCGGGGAATTCACAAGGGGGTGGGGTCACCCTGTGATGTTGCTGGGTGGCCATGCCTCTTAGTTATTTAAGACCTATCAGAACTGACAGACGACGGGGGTCTATGGCATGAGGGGACCTTTTTTTCTTTTTCGGGTTTGTGGTAGTGAACAATCGTGATTGACAATGGATCTACACTGGGGATATTTATTTATATTTTTTAAATAAAGTATTTGTCACAAACTGCCTTATGTCTTTTTTTTGCACTATATCCCCATACTCATTTACATGGGGGGGGGGGGTTGGGATCTGGGGGCCCCCAGGTTAAAAGGGGGTTCCAGATTCTGATAAGCTCCCTGCCCACAGACCCCCACAACCACCGGCCAGGGTTGTAGGGAAGAAGCCTTTGTCCCCATCAACATGGGGATAAGGTGCTTTGGGGGGACAGAGCCCCCATACCCCAAAACACCCCCCATGTTGAAGGCATGTGGCCCGGTATGATTCAGGAGAACCCGAAGGGTCTGCTATGTATTGAAGGGACCCCCACGCTGTTTTTTGAAAGAATTTTTAATTGTCAACATGTTTTTTTTTACATTCTGCTTTCAGCAGGACGGATGAGTTATCTGTTGTTAAGGATGCAGTGGCTGGCTTCCTGGCCCATTACTTAACATCCAGCTACTGTTGGATAATAACCGCATTACTGGTATTTTAACGCAAGAGCTATTTACCGACAAATTCTTAGTAAATTGAACATTTGTACAATTGTTTCCGCATGCATTATTTTAACATGTTTTTTCAGTCTATATTTAAGCAGCGGTGGGTGTGACGTTAATAGGGAGTGATTGTCTTCTCAAACAATAATGTTACATCGTACAAAGTCCCGGATTAGGCTCAAAAGTAGCAGGCGCTGCAGCAACAGCCAGTTGGACACTGGAGGCATCACAGGTCAATGCCAGCATGCCACAGATCAACCAGTACTCTCCAAACGTTTTATTGAAGGATGATCACACACAATGGACAAAGCACAAAAATTTGGAGCTGTGCAGGAGCCATCAGATGCCTGACAAAGAGGTCCTGTCTGGCTCCGAAACATTGCACCTTGTCCATTTTGATGTGATCATCCTTCAATAAAACTTTCAAACAGTACTGGTTGTTCTGTGATGTGCTGGCAAAAATGTACATTGTCTCCTTAAGCAGACCCTGCATGTCAAAGCAGTATTAGGGCTGCTCACAGCAGAAGCCTGGCATCTTCTCCCAACGGCTGCATCATCTTCCTCCTCATAGGCACTGAGCAGACAGTATTTAGTTACCATAGCTAATGCTCAGTTTTCCTCCTCTTCTTTAATCCCACCAGATCCCATCAATCCCACTACAAGGAGTCAGTTGAATTGAGTAGGACAGAAGAGATTGGGTCACTGTGTGTCAGTACTCTTAAAGAAGCCACAGTCAGGGGCGTGTCCGAATGTGAGACGTGTATTTGGGGAGCTCCGGGTATCCTTAAAATAATCCTCTGCCATCCGTGCCTTTAGTGAATTCACACAGAGCCAAAACTCTGCCATCCTGTGCCCATAAGTTCCCTGTATCATCCGGGACCGAAATTGAGGATACTCTCTGCCTGGGCTCCCTGGAAAAGGACAATCTCCGTGATCCGGCCACCGCTGCCATCTTGCCGGCCTGTGCCACGCTGCAGAGACACGTTCCCAGCTGGGCTGGTGGTAAGGGAGCATCCTGGGTCTGACTTTGCCTGCCCATCCACCTGCCTGACACAGTCCGGAGGCCCGTTCAGCTATTGCGGTGGTCCATGGCGGCCACAGCCTGGTGCGGCCTAGTGAGGCCTGTGAAGCACTGGTGTTTCCTGGGCAGTCATCACGGCAGAGAGGCGCCGCGGGCGGTCTGCCTTACCTCGGGTGCATGGATCGCCTGCATCCTCCCGACCTGTCCCCTCTACACTCTTGCAGGGGCCTGGTGTGCTGCCCAGCTCGGCAGAGACTATCTATCCGAGCTGGCTGGGTGATCCTGGGACCCGTTGTCTCCTATCCTTTGCCATTCCTCTGCTCCAGCCATACTACTCCGGGCCTCTGCCCCTCTGGGGTCCCCAGCACTACATCACCCCCTCATTGTCCCTGCCTAAGTGTCTGCCGTGAGGACAGGGGCCACTGGGTATCACTGACAACCTGTCCAGAGTGTGCTCCCCTTTGGGTCGGTGCCTGTTGCCAGCCTGGTCTCACACTCTCTCCTGAACGCTCACCTGGACAGGAAAACCTACCCCATCCCTGCAATGCCTGATGTCCACCTCCTCCAAAAAGGGAAAGGAGTCCCCCAAAGCCACAAAGACCAATACACTACTCCAGCCGCCTCCACCATCTTCCCCGCGAATGGACCCGTTACTCATAGGTTGACTTAGGGCCCTACTGGCGGACTTGGAGATGGATCCTGGTGAGGCTGCAATAACGCACTGCATTCACCTTCCTCCACACCCTACGCAAAAAAGAAAGTTGCTTGGTATTAGGCACGTATACATTGACAAAAGTATAAACAGTGTTATCGATTTCTCCTATCAGAATAATATATCTTCCGGACTGGTCAATTTCAACATGAATACATTTAAATGAGATTGAATTTCTGATCAAGATAGCCACTCCTCTATGTTTCTTCTGTGCATTGGAATAGTAAACTGTAGGGAAGTGGTTATTTTGCAGTTGTTAATGTTTGGAATCGCGAAAATGCGTTTCTTGCAGACACAAGATATCACTTTGCAATTTCTTCGCTTCCTTCCAAAGTAGTCCACGTTTATGCGGGCTGTTCAGCCCTCTGACATTAAATGAAGTAACCTTAAAACCCATCGTGCAAAGCTCCGAGGTAGGATTCTGCCCGGTAGGTCGGAGTGTTAACCGAGAACCAAGATACCAGTCCACACTAAACCACTATTGGCATGGGCAGGAGAACTCACACAAATCAAAAAACAGAAAAACAAAACAAAACAAGTGAAAAATAACACAGACGGGCTAGTCTGGTCTCCAGGAGTTGTTCTGCTTGTGAATATATGGATAGTCCGTAGGCCTACTATGGAGGCACCACGTAGCAATGATCAACACTCTGTGCATTTGAGAGTGTGCAACCAAAAACAATACAAAAAAAAAGGGAGTAAAAACAGGCGATTCAAAAGAATCTGTAGGGAGAGAATCCCTTAAACAACAGAGGGCTTAAAGAGAGCTAGATAAGTTCCACCATGTCCCGGAGCTCTATGTTCAGGTAATGTAATGAGTACCTGGGCAGTCACTCTGTAATGGGCCTCGGCCAGGTGGGGGATCCTGGATGCGGAGACAATCCTGAAGACTGAGCGTCCTCTTCCCTTGCTAGAATTCGCCATTCGCGCAAAAGTCGAATGCCATCCTCCACCGTTTTGATTGTGAACGTTTTCCCCTCTTTGGAAACCAGAAAGCTTGACCGGGTATGCCCATTTGTAGGGAATGCGATGGTTCCGCAGGGGTTTCGTGATAGTCGCCATGCTCCGACGCCTTTGCATTGTGAATGCAGATAAGTCAGGGAAAAAGGACAAGCCGCGTGCTGACTCTGGTAAGTTGTCAGAATTCCTCACCTGCAGAAGGAATCTTTCTTTGGTTTGAAAAAAGTGAATTCTTACAATAGTGTCTCTCGGCAAGTGGCCCGGGATATGTCTGGGCTTAGGAAGCCTATGGATCCGATCGATAGCAAGATCGTTTACAGAAGCTTCAGGTAAAGCGTCTTGCAGAATTTTTTGAAAGTGAGCTTGTAAATCTGGCGGCTTGACCGATTCCGGGATCCCCCGAATCTTTATATTATTTCTCCTTGAGCGGTCCTCAAGGTCGGCCAATTTTTCCTTCATTAAGGTTAACTCGTCATCTCTCTCATTATGGGCATCAATGACTTCATTAATGGTTCCTGCGAATTCACTCATTTTGTGCTCTATATGAGAGACCCTGTCGCCCACTGCCTTGACTTCTTCTTTAAAATTGTTTGCAAGAGACAGTATATCAGCTGCAATGTGCTGCGGAGAGATACCAGCATGTCTTTTAAAGTAGTGTCAATCACTGGCTGATTTCTAGTGGGGAATTCCAGTATGGAGTCCTGGAGTTCTCTGGTGTCATTTAGGGAAGCATTGCCAAGATCCTCCTCCTCTCTCCCCTGCATATGTGGCTGCTTCGCTTTCACTGGGCTGGAAGTGGAGGATGCAGAGGGGGAAATAAGCCTGTCCCCTGGAGAGGATCCTGATTGGGGCTGTGTGTAATCAGGGCTAGGGGAATGTTCCTCTGCCTGCTTGCCACGTTCCCTGTCATGTCTCTTACCGGCGCCATCGTGGGCCTGTGTGTTGCGGGGCTGGCGGTAGAAATCCGTCATCCTGCTCAGCCGTTTTGCCTCTTTTCTGCGGCAGGACATGATCCCCACACTCGCCCGACCTCGGTGAGGTAAAAATCGCCGTGTATCGCCGCCCAGGTATGCGGTGATAAGCTCCGGAATTTTCCGGTGGACGGAGCTCTCTTACAACGCAGCCATACTCCTCGGCTGCCGGCCACGCCCCCCTGGTTTTGGTTTTTAACATGGCATTTCACAGATGGCATTCCAAAGTGTACTGTAACAATCCAGAAATGTCTGATATGGATATGGAAAATGTTGCACAGTTCAACAATGTGTTGGACTGCACCTGGGTGCCATGGAGAGGGGAGAGAAGCAAAGCTCTGAGAAAGAAAAGACCAGGAACCTTTCCCTGTTGTTGGCACTGCTGATTAAAGCTAAACCTTAGCTAAAATAAAAAAAATTCTACATGTTGTGCAGGCAGCTGGATTCTGGAGATATGTTCACTAGAGTGATGCCTGTCCTCTTCCTGTCTCTAAAATCCCACCGTTGATTAATAGCTGAGGGTCTGCAGGCAGTATTACAGAAGGCCTGACTGGAGCCTGCCCCCTTCTCCCTCCTCCTCTGTTCAGAAAAATTATTTAATTGATTACACTGCTGGAACACGATCTGTAAGTAGGGGAGAGAATCCTGTGAGTAGTCAGACTTTCCCATATTCACAGACTATTACCAGCAACATAATCAATAAAATAACTTTTCTCAAGTAGAGTTGGAAGGAGAGGGTATGTCCTTATCGAACCATCTTTACTGCTGTTCTGCCAGAAGTTTAAAGCCAGGAAGAGGACTGGCATCCCTGCAGTGAAAATCTGTCCAGGGTCCAGTTGCCTACACAACATAAATCTGTAATTTTTCAACTTCCTTTAACCACTTGCCCTCCAGAAGATTTACCCCCCTTCATAACCAGGCTATTTTTTGCGATACAGCACTGCATTATTTTAACTTACAATTGCGCCGTGATGTGACGCTGTACCCAAATAAAATGTATGTCATTTTTTCCCACAAGTAGAGCTTTCATTTGGTGGTATTTGATCACCTCTGTGGTTTTTATTTTTTGCACTATAAACAAAGGCTGACAATTTTAGTAATGGCTGCAATCAGTGACTTATAGCAAGACTGCGATATTGGGGCAGACAAATCGCACACTAACTGACACTTTTAATATAATAAATAGTGTTGCGCTATCTTCAAACAAAGTGCCAAGTGCTTAATAGAAAAGAATATATGAGATTATTCAAATAATTGCATATGTTCAATTATTCAAAAAAAAACAAGGATAATAATAAACTTTCTATAGTATGACACACACCAACAAGGTGTCACGTGCCAAAACCAAAGTGCTAAAAAGTGGCAAGTGCTAAAAAAAGAGCTACATATTATAACCTTATAAATAAAGGGTATCAAGAGGGAAAAAAAAACAAAAAAACACTCACATTTTAGGATAATGAACGAGCGCATTGAATAGTAAGATCAACAGCCTGAGTCTGCAACTGCTGTTCTGCCAGACTCACTCGTGCGCTGTCATAGTCTCCTTCTCCCTCACGCGCAGCGTCACCGTCACGTGACTTTCTCCACACGTCCATGCAATGGCGACAAACAACATAAATGTTGCTATCCATAGGCAACGCTTTAAAAGCCTTTACAGGTTACCACTTTAGATTTACACAGGAGGTCTGGTGCTAGAATTACTGCCCATGATCTGACATTTGAGGGACAATCGCTGTTTGCGTGTGGGATTGATGCATGCATTCGCCATTGGGCACGGGGGGCGAGGGCACTTTAAAAAATGTTTAGCCTGTTAGATTCTGTGGAGCAGTTATCGATGCTGATTGAAGTCTTTTTTTATGTGAGTTACTATTTAAAAAAAATAAATAAATAAATAGGGGGTTATTTACGAAAGACAAATCCACTTAGCACTACAAGTGCAAAGTGCACTTGGAATTGCAGTCGCTGTTAATCTGAGGGGTAGATCTGAAATGAGGGGAAGTTCTGCTGATTTTATCATCCAATCCAGTTGTTTTTTTTTTCCTTGCATGTCCCCCTCAGATTTACAGCGACTGCATTTCCAAGTGCACTTTCAGTGCAAAGTGGATTTGCCTTTAGTGAATAACCCCCATAGCTATTATTAAGTACTTCACGATGATGATCTTTAGTGTTGTATATGACAGTCGCTGGAGTGGAGAAGTTTATGTCCAAGGCGACAGAGTGTGGAGGAAACCTGGAGACACCCTGTATCCCCTGTATACCCTGTATACCTGTATACCTTGTACACAGCTCTGTTTGAGACGTCAGGTGAGCTGCTAGTGTGCACTATGGTGGAGCACAGATTGCAACTGGAGTGGGATCACATCACACAGGAAGCTGCTTTATTTGTGTTATCACACAACCAACACTGGCCTTTGTTTTGTTTCACTATATCACTTTATGGGACTGTTATGAGTAATTGTAGCACTTGATAATTAATTACTCACTGATAAGGATTCATATTCATTGTATGTTTTATGAATGTATGTTGGTACATATACATAGTAGCCAGTGGTGGCTGGTGTTTTTTTTTGTTGAGGGAGGGGGGTGTGAAACAGTGCATACTATGTTTGTACTATGATTCACTCACCTTTTAGAAAACACCACACATTTTTATTGTTCATTTTGGTGACACAGTTTTGATGTTGGCAGCTTTCGTTAGGTGTTTGGTTTATATTTTTTATTTGTTTAGCACACAAGTAATCCATATTTATTATCTCTCTGATGGCATATCAAGACCTATCTCTCTCAGATCTCTAATGTGGGTACACGCATTCATGTGGATGCAAAAACACCACTAATGGACAAGCCCCATATTCAGCATGTCCTCAAAAATCCTTAGTAGGATCCGTAGTAGAAAAGCAATGCCTTGGCAGGCATATTTTTGTACCTCACTCCAAAAAAAGAAAAAAGATTGAGGAGGAAAATATATTAAATCACGTGACGCCCTAAGGAATGAAAAACAATGTTCTCCCAAAAGAACCTTAAACCTTACATGTTACCCTCCTATATTAGAGCTTCATCCAAGGTGAAAATAATAAAGTGGTGAGCAAGAAAAATTCTAATCACATGGTGAAGAAAAAATTGCATCTTTTGTTTGTACAGTCTGCCTCTTATTTATAACCTGGCTGCCTATGCATGCATATGCTCTTTACTGAGAGGACAATATCACCATCTTGAGGATAAAGAAAAGAAGACAGGCAAAACTGCACTCAGAAAAGGCCTTTTATTTATATTACAACTAATCCTCTCAGAATCCTTTCTATATAAAGGAGGGTCATTTACAGTAATGTAAAAAATCATACTAAACCCATCCTCTTGGATTTAAACAAATACAGTCCATACAGGTAGGAAATAAAGCACCTAGACAACATGTCACAGAATAACAGTTCACGCACATGTAAAAATGTAAAACCTTCATTCAGACCATATGGGGCATGTGAATTCAAATGAAATATCCATCTAGCTTCAAGTTTTAAAATATGTTTATCCAAATCACTCTACCTTGGGCCTGATTGGAATTGGTCAATGACCCAACATTTTAACATTTCAGCCTTTCCTCCATGTTTCTCCAGGGCATACCAGGCAATGGGCCTGTCCCTTTTTTATGCAATGTCATTTATATGCTCCAATACTCTGCATCTAAATTGGTGGATAGTTTTGCCAACATACAAAAGTGGGCAAGAACATTTCATAACATATATTATTCTCTCAAAACTGCAATTAAGGACTGATTGAATTTTTATGATTTTGCCTTCTTTAGGATTCACAAATTCTTGTGGTAAGAACATGCCTTGCAATGTCCGCATTTAAAGTGACCTTTCTTGGAGCATTTCCTAAATGACTTTGTAATAACATGTCTCTTAAATTCCTACCTCTTTTGTAGATAATCATGGTTAAGTTTAGGGTCATAAATTAGGGCTAAATAGGTAAACATAACAGTTAGAAGATGTATATGGTTTACTGTTAGAATTAGGTTAAAGCTGGCCATACATGGATTGAAATTCAGCAGGTTCAGCAGGAACCATGTATGGTAATTCTCATTTATGAGTAGTCAATCTATCAATTGACTTCTCATAGACCGGCTTTTTGGTAAATTTTCTCTCAATCAGTGCATGTAGTCAATCTGCTGGAGGACTGATCAATATATTCTGACTAATGGGAAGGCCTGCTGTCAATATATAATGACTTGGCAGGGAGGATTCCTGGGGGATTCCTGCGGGATTTGGTTACATTTTTTTTTCATCCAATCAGAAACAAGTGTCCCTTGCTATTCTCTTCCAAATGCTACCTACATGCATGGTTGTTTTCTTTATCTTGTCCTTTTTCAGCCCAATCATGGTATTAAAGCCCACTTGATAGTACAGTGTTTTCTATGTGATCTTGTGGAAGAGCATATTGCTAGTTAGTTTTATGAATGGTACACTAATCATTCCAGTATGAATGGTTCTAATAGATTACTTTAACTGACCACTGCACTCTGCATGTAGGGCTGCATTTGTCATACTCCGTCCTGACCCTTGCAATTTATGCTATATTGCCCAACAGTTGCCTGTCAGTGACTACGTTGATGAATCTCTTCTTTAAAGTGTTTGTAAAGGCTGAATGGTTTTTACCTTCATGCATGAAGGTAAAAAACCTATAGTATGCAGCCCCCCAACACTTAACTGAGCGTGATCCCAATCCAGTGAAATGCACAAGAGCAACTGCTCTCCTGGGTCTCTGACATTGGCTCCTTCTGCTGTCAATGACAGCCAGTGAGGAGGGAGTGGGGCAAAACAACGTTTGTTGCACTAGGGCACTCCCAGAAGGCTGTCAACAGTGGAGTGGGAGGCATTTACTGAAACAGATCCCCACTATTTCCCCCTCTGCAGTAACTCAAAACTGGTGGGAGGGAGAAGAGTGATCCGTGAGGAGTGGGGGCAATTGCAGGAACCAATACCATGCATGCCTCTCCCTGCAACAGCTGAAACCCAGCAGGAGGGGTAGGAGGAGGAGCCAGCTTTCAGTTGCTGCAGTGAGACCCATACAGGGGATCGGTTACTGTCACCCCCTGCTGCACCAGTCACCCCCCTTTTCCATGATCTGATTCTTCCTGCTGCCTGGGCCCCCCAGCTGAATTTGGGTGGGGATGAGATTTGTGGTGGGGGGGTGGGGGGTGGGATCAGTAAGAGGCAGTGGTAGTGGTGGGGAAGGATGACACTACCACTGCCACTGATCTCACCCCCCCCCCCCCCCCATCACCACTGCCACTAATCCCCCCTCACCACTACAGCTGTTACTGATCCCACCCCTCTCACTACCACCGTTGCCACTAATCTCCCCTCACCACTATGGCTGCCACTGATCCCACCCCCCTCACCACCACCGCTGCCACTGATCCAACTCCTCATCACCACCGCTGCTGATCCCAACCTGCCTCACCACCACTGCTGCCACTAATCTTACCCCCCTCACTATCACCGCTGCCACTGAACTCATCCCCCCCATCACCACTGCCACTGATCTCATTCCCACCATCACCGTTGCCACTGATCCCCCCTCGCCACTACATCTGCCACTGATCCAACTGAGCCAACCCCTCTCACCACCACTGCTGCCACTGAAGTCATCTGCGATGCTAGAGGGGCATAAAGGGCAGCAGGGGGAAGAAGGTTATGCCCCCACAATGGAGTAGCGGGGGGGCATTTACTAAAACAGATCCCTTGCAGTAACTGACAACTGGTGGGAGGGAGAGGAGATGAAGCCGGCAGCACTGCGAGGAAAAAGGAGTAGCATACAGGAGTGACCCATGCAGCAGGGCAAAGGAGGAATCTGATCATGGACAGGAGGGGGTGATCAGTGCAGAGGAAGGCAATTGCAGGAACTAATGTCCTGTATGCCTCCCCCTAAAACAGCTGAAAGCCAGCAAGAGGGGGAGGACAAGGAGCCAGCTTTCAAATGCTGCAGGGAGACCCATACATGGTTACATAGTTAAATAGTTGGTAAGGCTGAAAAAAGACAAAAGTCCATAATGTCCAACCTGTGTGTGTGCTTTTATGTTAATATTGCATTGTATATCCTTGTATGTTGTGGTCGTTTATGTGCCTATCTAATAGTTTTCTAAAATTATCGATGCTCCCCGCTGAAACCACTGCTTGTGGAAGAGAATTCCACATCCTTACCGCTCTTACAGAAAAGAACCCTCTACGCAGTTTAAAGTTAAACCGCTTCTCTTCTAATTTTAGTAAATGGCCGCGTGTCTTTTGAAACCCCCTTGAGCAGAAAAGTTTTATCCCTATTGCAGGGTCACCAGTACGGTATTTGTACTTTGAAATCATATCCCCTCTCCAGCGTCTTTTCTCCAGAGAGAATAAATTCAATGCTTGCAGTCTTTCCTCATAACTGAGATCCTCCGGTTCCTTTTTTAGCTTTGTTGCCCTTCTCTGGACCCTCTCCAGTTCCAGCACATCCTTCCTGAGGATTGGTGCCCAGAACAGGATGGCATACTCCAGATGCGGCGTCGGACCACGGTCTTGTATAGATGGAGAATTACAGTTTTATCGCTGGAATGTATCCCTTTTTTAATGAATGCCAATATTCTGTCGGCTTTGCTTGCAGCAGCTTGGCATTGCATGCCATTGCTGAGCCTGTCATCTATTAGGACCTTTTCCATCCTATATTCCCCCAGAGGTTGTCCCCCTAGCGAGTAGATTGCATTCATATTATTGGCACCCAAATGCATTATTTTAAAATTTTCAACATTAAACCTCATTTGCCATTAATTTGTTTAGATCTTCTTGCAAGGTTTCCACATCCTGCGTAGCAGTTATTGCCCTGCTTAGCTTAGTATCGTTCGTAAACACTGAGATTGAGCTGTTTATCCCATCCTCCAGATTGTTTATGAATACATTAAGTAGGATTGGTCCCAGGACAGAGCCCTGGGGGACCCCCCTTACCACACCAGACCATTCCGAGTACCCTCTGGACTCGCTCCTGTAGCCAGTTTTCAATCCATTTACTCACCCTATGGTCCATGCTGACAGACTTTAGTTTGTACAGTAAACGTTTATGGGGGACTGTATCAAATGCCTTTGCAAAATCTAGATATACCACATCTACAGGCCTTCTTTTATCTAGATGGCAGCTCACCTCCTCATAGAAGGTTAATTGATTGGTTTGGCAAGAATGATTCTTCATGAATCCATGCTTATTAGTGCTAATGATATAGTTTTTATTACTAGAATCTTGTATATAGTTCCTTATCATCCCCTCCAAGAACTTGCAAGCTATTGATGTTAGGCTAACTGGTCTGTAGTTCCCCGGGATATATCTTGGCCCTTTTTAGATTAATGGTGCTACATTGTCTTTTTACCAATCAGCTGGTACCATTCCCATAAGTAGACTGCTGCTAAAAATTAGGAACAATGGTCTGGCAATCACTTGACTGAGTTCCTTAAGGACCCTCGGGTGCAAGCCATCTGGTCCCGGTGACTTATTTGTGTTAAGTTTTTCAAGTATATTTCTAATTTTATCCTCTGTTAGCCATGCAGTTTTGGTTACTGAAACCCCCCTGTTTTCCTCCTGAAGACTGAGGAGAAGAATAATTTCAAAACCTTCGCCATCTCTCCATTTTTTGTAACCAGATTCCCCTTATCATTCTTTATGGGGCCGATATGTTCTGACCTCCCTCTCTTACTATTTATATACTTAAATCATTTTTTTTTTTTTTTTTACTCTTCTCCGCTTTGTGTCTTTCGTGTTCTATCTTAGCCTCCCTGATTGCACCCTTATGTTTCTTATTGCATTCTTTGTAAAGCCTTGTATTTTTTGAAGGACTTTTCTTTTGCTTTTACATGCATTTTACATTGGAGTTAAACCACCCAGGACTTTTGTTAGTTCTTTTACATTTATTTTCCATTGGGATGCACTGGCCAATACCTTTATTTAATATGCTCTTAAATCATACCCATTTTTTCTCCGTGTTCATTTTTCCCTGGATTTTATCCCATTTAATATCTCCCTTGAAAATGAGGTTTCACCTAGGGTGTCAAAAATCCTTGCACCAGCCCTTCTTCAAGTTTGAAGGTGACTTGTGATGCATCAGGCCGCGTACACACGCGGGGACTGTTCGCCCAACTTTGTCCGCTGAACAGTGTTTCGGCGGACAGTCCGCTCGTGTGTGGGCTTTCAGCGGACAGTTTCAGCGAACAGTCCGCTGAACAAGGTTTTTCGGAAATTCCGAAAAACTGTCCGCTGAAACTTTGTTTCAGCGAACAGTCCCCTCGTGTGTAGGCTTGTTCGTCAAACTAAGTTCCGCGCATGCTCAGAAAGGATTTACACGCTGAAAGTTATAATGCAGTGTATAGGACGTCGTATTTTTCGTCCCGTCGTACGTGCCGTTCACGTCATCGCGCACGGTTTCAGCAAACTGTTCGTTCGTCGTGTGTGGCCATGTCCGTCCATGCTAATTTTGAGCGGACTGTTTGCTGAAACTGTTTGACGGACAAAGTTGGGCGAACAGTCCCCGCGTGTGTACGCGGCCTCAGAGAGAAAATTTCACAACTCATACTTCAGGAAACGCGTCTGTGTCAAACCTGTGTACTTGCCTTTTCCCTTCCCTGCCTGATCAGTTGTGGTTGTTTTTATGGACATTGTTCTACAATAAAACCATTTTTTTTGCAAGTATTGAGTGTGCAGACATCCAATCATTCATATAGCTCATGCTTCAGGAAGTATAGGTGTGGGTAGGTGCAGCACGGTGCGATGGCAGAAAATAGTCCAGGTTCAGAGTACAGAATTATATTGTAATAGAAGTTCAGCAAACTACAACAAGCTCGATGGAAAGGCAACCCAACTGGGAGCACTCACAGGATGTAACATCATTGAGTAAGTAGCAGGAGGTATCAGATGTGCCAATAGTGTCTCTTTCGTGGAGCAGAATATGGCCTGCCCAGTCCTTACCCAAGTGAAGAGTCCTCCAGGTAGGTTGGCATGTCCTTGCACATTCCCTACTCTTCCGGGAAAACTTTCCCTGCTGCTAGGCATTGCCCCTGACAGACGGCCGACCTGCCCCTACTCTAGCCACACACAAAAATGCATGCCAAGCCCAGGAGCCAGTGTCTTAAGTAGATTCTGCCTGTGCCAAGATGGACACCAAAGTCACATGGGGAGCCAGCATCTAACTGGATAGCTGCCCCCATGTCCCAGGAAACCATAGAGGATCTAGATTCCTCTTGACTTCCTCCCCCTCTGCAATGTTGCTGCAGTTAAGCGCCACCTGCAGTGGAGAAAATAGACTGCACCTGACTACACCCCCCCATCTGACAGATGCTGTCCTCGGCATCACAACACTGTAATGAACAAAATGAAAACTGCAATAATAATTAAGTCATAACAGGAAAAGTTCAAACAACATAATCAGACTACTTTGGAGGAAGTTAGCTGCGATTAGACTGTTTGGGGTGGTGAGCCTCAATGTTCCCGCTGGAGTCATCTCTCAAATAGTCATCTTCAGCCTTAGGTGGATGTGGGTCAACAGGGTCAGCCATACTCCCTTTGTTTGCGCTCAAGGCTAAAAAGTCGGGACATTCAACTGGGCCTCGGGGCCTCTGAACCATCTGTAGAAGCTGTATTAGAGCCTGCTTCATCTGATTATGTAGGGGCTGGAGGCTCTAGCACAAGAGGAGGCAGGTACCATTCATCAATCAGGAACCTCTTGTATTGGTGGGACATCCATAAAGTCAGGTGTCTCTCTATCTTGGGCAGGTTGAGCTGAGCAATTGGCACTTAATATACAGGGTCTCAGCAGGTTACGTTTAAGTCATCTCTTGATGGAGTTGGAACCCACGAGATCACATCATATACTGGACATAGAGTAGGAATAAAAAAGAGCTGAGCGCAGCGAGGCCGAGCCCGAAGCGTGGCGAGCGAAGCTCGCCCGCGAGGGGCCCTCTAATATTCACAACCCTATGTCCGCTTGGATGGTGGGGCCACCACCTCCACTCACGGCGCAGGCGCCGTTCAGCTTCGGAGATTTTCCGAAGCTTCGTCTGCTCCGTACTGCGCATGCGGTCCGGACACTATTTGGTGGCCGGACACTATACGGCAGAACACCGACTCACATCGTACTTCATTACATGTAATGCTCCTCCCACTCCCTATCACATCCCGAACACCACACTTCCCCATTCCTCCCTTGCACAGAGCACAGTAGCCCCTCCCCTCTAGAATGTTGTATCTAAGCCCCGCCCCTCCCCCTATGTCCTTTCCAGCATGAGCAGCTTCTGTTAGTATACACAGGGATAACACTGCAGGTGAATGTAAGGTGACTGTATAGTGAGAGGAGGCTGAGCTCTGATTGGACAGTGGGGTATCAGACATTCACAGGAGGGACTACAGGTCCCAGCATGTCAGCTGCTTTCTGGGGAAGTTTATTATTGTGCCATCACTATGTACAGTGCTGAGGACATCACTTCCTGGGTACTACATGCTGTGTGATGTTCCATCTACTCACTGTGCTGGTGGAGGGAATGATGTATCAGGCTGGCCTCCCCCTCAGCTGTCTGTATGTATTGATGGGATCTCTAGTTGCAGATACTATATCTCTCTGCAGATTGGATCTGTCCAGTGTGTGGGCTCCGGGGCCCCCTACAGGAGATCTAAGGGGGGATCAGGCACCTAGGGGTGTCAGGCAGTAAAGAGAACCTGTCATTGTCATTCAGATCAAAGTAAAAGGTAAGTACTACAGATGAGCACCTCCATTGCTGACACCATCCCTGCACTCAACTGCCGTCTGTCTGTTTGTAAGGCACCTGGTGAATGCTTTGCTCTGAGCTAAGGCCCATCCCTGGTGTGGGGAGACATTAAAGCTGACATTTACCTGAAAATCTAATTGGGTACACACTATTCAATTTTTCTCATTCAACCAACATGCTGAACTTAAAAAAAAAGCTGACAGCTCTGGGCAACCCTTTCATTACACTGGTTGTTTGACAGAGGGGCGGGTCTGAGTATCAGTCCCACCCATAACCGACATCACAGCTTGGATGCGACAGGTGAAGTCTCTGATCGGAGCTGCACAGTGCACATCCAGCTGGCTTGCTCACCAATCCCTGGATGGTCACACTGCTGCAGGTCCTATTCAGCCAGAAGTTGACATACATCGCTGGCTGGGACAAAGTTGTAAAGTGTCAGGATCAATGGTCTGTTCCCCTTCTCAGGGGGTTTTTCAGCCTTGTGTACCCCCACACTCACACATCACAATTTTCACTTACTTCACTTGCTCACTCTGTAAGTAATGCATTCCTGAATCCTTCTACACTTTGTGTAATGCACACTTTCATAGTCTCAGAGTCACGTAACTCTTCTGCCGGTAGATATCTACAAACAGTCCCACTAGGTATATTTTCTCACCCGTTCCTGTAGTGGATTCCTTGGGAGCGATCACTTTCTCTGGATCCGGTCCAGGCAATCTCTGAAGTAGGCCTCGAATACGGCCGCGGGAGGCCTTCACATATCCCACTTTCTTTTGGGCAGATGCAGGAAAATGAGTAGTGGTAGAAGGAGCAGCTTCCACGATGTCTACGGTTGTTCCTCTGATGGCAGTAACAGTACCATCTCCCTCAGGAACACTGGTTATAGCAGTTGGTTTTGAAGATGTAGGCCCGACCATAGGAGTAAATGTATCGGTCTCCTCAGTGGCGATGCCCGTAGCCCAGTCCATCCTATAGGCATGAGGTGGCACGGTAGGCTGCTCCACTGAGAACAGGTACTCCTCGCAATGCAAACATTGGACAAATGGACGGGGGTTTGCGACCAGTCCCTCACACCTGTTGCACAGCATGTCCAAGGCCTCAACATCTCCTGTAGTATACAGTATGAAACGCCCCTGCGATCTCAGGCGAATCCCTGTATCTGTCAACAGAGTTCCAGGCAGTCTGATACTTGTAGTGGTACCCCCAGAGAACATCCTGGGTCCCACAACAGATGGTACTCCTGGCATTCAGAACATTTTCTTTAGCTAAAGATCAACACTTCCTTTCAGCATCTCAACACAGACACGTGGTGCCTCGTGCTGCAAGTAGACAGAAAAGACTCCTCCTACTGGCTCCTCTGGTCACGTAACTCGCTGGCTTTTCTTGACTCCGCCCACAGCTCACAAGCCAGGTAGTGACCCACAATTAACCCCTTGTAAAGAAAGTATGGCGCAGTCCAGAACCCTCTATTGTGTAAACTTCCAACAAACAGTTTCCTTGAGTTGCGAGAGCCCCCACATGTAGCACTGACCCCCGAAGGAGCTGCTGGTTTTATTTGGGCTTACTGTTACCTCAAGTGGAAACCAGTGCAACCCAGCTGGACTGGCACAGAAACCAGAACTTTTAGGAATAATTAGCCTGAGCCCAACTGCAGCTTCAGACAACTAAATTTGAAAAACAATAGCGTCTGCTCATTAGGAGCAGGGCGCTACATATATAAATGAAAAAAGACCCAAAATTTTTTAAAAATACCCCAACATTTTCTACTTTCTGTTATAAAACATAGCCAAAAAAAAAAAAAGTCTTCATAAATGTATACTGCTACATGTCATTGGTAAAGAAAAAATCCCAACAAGTCTATGATAATTGATTTGTGCGAAAGTTATAATGTTTACAGCCTATGGTATATACAGTGGTGAAAATAATTATTTGATCTCCTGCAGATTTTGTAAGTTTGCCCACTTACAAAAAAAAATAAGGGTCTTTAGTTGTTATCATAGGTGTATTTTAAATGAAAGAGACAGAATTTCAACCAAAAATGCAAAATGATACACATTTTATAAACTGAGTTGCAGTTCAGTGAGTAAAATATGTATTTGATGTCCTACCAACCAACAATAATTCTGGCCCCCACAGACTGGCTACAGTATGTGCTCATGTGGTACACAGAGTAGTCCTCTCAATTTAGAAAAGGTGCTTCTAGCGACAACTCGTTATGTGTATAAAAGACACCTGTCCACAGAATGTCTCTTCCATTCAAACCTCACCATCATGGGCAAGACCAAAGAGCTGTCAAAGGATGTCAGGGACAAGATTGTAAACCTGCACAAGGCTGGAATGGGCTACAAGACCCTCAGCAATAATCTTGGTGAGAAGGAGACAACTGTTGGAGTGATTATTTGCAAATGGAAGAAATACAAAATACCATCAATCACCCTCGGTCTGGAGCTCCATGCAAGATTTTGCCTCATGGGATAAGGTTGATCATGAGAAAAGTGAGGGATCAGCCCAGAACTACACCAAACAAACCATTGGTAACACAATATGCCGCCACGGATTGAAATTCTGCAGTGGCCACTAGGTCCCCCTCCTCAAGAAGACACATGTACAGGTCATATGAAGTTTGCCAATGAACATCTAAATGACTCAGAGAAGAGTTGGGAGAAAGTGCTGTGATCAGATGAGACCAAAATTGAGCTCTTTGGCATTAACTCGACTCGCCATGTTTGGAGGAAGAAAAATGGTAAATATGACCCTAAGAACACCATTCCTACAGTCAAGCACGGAGGTGGAAACATTATCCTTTGGGGTTGTTTTTCTGCTAAAGGTACGGGCCGACTTTGCCGCATTGAGGGGCCAATAGATGGGGCTATGTATTGTTAAATTATGGATGAGAACCTTCTTCCCTCAGCCAGAACAATAAAGATGGGTCGTGGATGGGTCTTCCAGCATCACGATGACCCAAAACATACCGCCAAGGCAACAAAGGAGTGGCTCAAGAAGAAGCACTTAAGGTCATGGAGTCTCCAGACCTTAATTTTATAGAAAATTATGGAGGAACTGAAACTTTGAGTTGCCAAGTGGCAGCCAAGAAACCCTAAAGCCCCGTACACACGAGCGGACTTTTCAACATCCAAAGTCCGACGGACTGAGTCCGTCAGACTATTCGATCGTGTGTGGGCTGCAACGGACTTTTGACTCGCCAAAGTCCGAAGGACTTTAGAATATGGAACATGCTTCAAATTTTTCCGAAGGAACTCCGCCGGACCCGGTCCCTTCGAAAAATTTGCTCGTGTGTATGCTATTCCGACGGACTAAAACCGACGCTAGGGCAGCTATTGGCTACTGGCTATGAACTTCCTTATTCGAATCCAGTCGTACGTCATCACGTTCAAATCCGTCGGAGTTTAGTGTGATTGTGTGTGGCCAAGTCCGCTCAGCCGAAAAGTCCGTCAGAACTCCGTCGGAATTCCAGCAGAACTCCGACGGAACTCCTTCGGAAGTCTGTCAGACATAAGTCCTCTCGTGTGTACGGGGCTTAAGGATTTCCAGAAGATCTGTAAAGAAGAGTGCACTAAAATCCCTCCTAAGCTGTGTGCAAACCTGGTCACTAACTACAAGGAACATCTTATCTCTGTGCTTGCCAACAAGGGTTTCTCTACCAAGTACTAAGTCATGTTTTGCTTGGAGATCAGCTACTTATTGTACTCACCGAACTGCAACTCGATTTATAAAACTTGTATTGTGTTTTTTTCTGGATTTTTTGGATGATATTTTATCTCTATCATTTAAAATACACATATGGTAAAAAAAAATATAGACCCGTCATTTCTTTGTGAGTGGGCAAACTTACAAAATCTACAGGGGATTAAATAATTACTTCTTCAAATGTATGCTCGAATTTACACAGCTATGACGCTATACTGTAATGGCATGATCAGCAACTTAAATTGTGACTGTGATAGAAGCTAACAGGCAGTATCTCTTTGGGATGGTCACTAACTTACACTGACATCACTAGTGACACTAATACAATGATCAGTGATAATATTGTAAATTGACACTGTACTAATGGCACTGACTAGGAAGAGGTTAACATCTAGGGGAAATCAAAGGGTTAATTGTATGCCTAACAATTTGTAATGTGTGTAATGGGCTTTTACTTTACTATCTGGTTGTTTTTCTCTCTACTTTGCAGGGAGAAGAAACAGTCAGACCGCTGTTCAGTACACAGAGTTCTGTGTTTTTTGTAACCACAGAACTCTGTGTGTGATTGGCCACAGCCGATCAGCTGACTTCAACCAAAATCATAGACTGAAATCTACTGCCAAACTTGTTCTGTGTCCAGTCACAGCATGGGCCAACAAGGGACGTGGACTTGCCTGCCCCAAACTTAGAAGCAAATCGGCGACGTACGGGTTCATGGGTTACTTGTGTACATGGGTACGGGTTACCTGTGCTGCCTGTCTACAGTAAATCTACTGTGGGCAGACAGCAAGTAGTTAATGCAGTAATTTTAATACATAGATAGCCATGGCACATATATGTTAAGTTAGCCAGAACATTCTGTACATGTACAGTATACTGGCTCTTGAGGCATTGAAGTTGTTATTCTGCCAGATAAGTAATGCCATCTAAATATAACCACAGCACACGTCACAGTTATACTTCAGTCACAGTTTTATGTCAGTGCCATGTTTGTCACCTAAGAGAAGAAAATATTGACTCCAACCTGAGACACAGAGGAAGGAAACACCATCAAACAGGCATTGGCTGTACACCACCAATGTACATATAACCAGACATTGGTGATGTCATACATAAAAAAGTGTTGTTATTGATCACATACTGTATAATACTTCAAAGCTGTCAACATTTAAAAAAATCAGGGACACCTTTTTTGTGTTCAGCAAGCTATTGTAGGCAGAAAATGTACTTTAATTAGGGGAGAATCATTTATTTAAAATGGCCATGGTTCTTCAAGAACCATCACCATATTGTTAATTGTTAACCTAATTATTTATTACAGGCATTTTACAGTTATTTACATACTGTACATTCACATCATTGCACAATTTAATTTTAAAATGTTGTATATACAAGAAGATTTATCATAATAAGAACAAAAACACAGCCAAGAAGATTTTCTTCATTAGTATCGGTAAAACGATTTGCTACTATGTGTTTGTTTTGCTAGCTCCAACTTTTATTCTGTACAGTCTACTTAAAGTGCAACTCATCAGCAAAATCTCATCTGGCAACATGACTGCAAGGTAGATCAGTAAATATACAGTATATAGAAGGCACTAGGTAGGCAACACATCTGTCCAGCTGCAGATAACTTAACAGTGTCAGATGCGTGTCATTCAGTGTAAGTCTCCATTCAATGGTGCCGCTTATTTCTCTGGTCTCTGTGATACTGGTGGAAAGGGGACACTGGTTCTGTAATCTGTGCGATTTCTTTGCTGTAGTGGGTGGTGAAAGGACATTGGTTATTCAAAACCCTGATTCAGAGACACCAGCAGTGGGGCTTACTCCTTCTTCCCTCTTCCAACATTTCTTACCCTGCTACTCTCTTCCAATACTGTTCACCTCTGCACCCCCTGTCTCAATCTTACAATCCTGCCTACCCCTGCATACACCGCCACTCTTTTCCAACAATGGAACCCCCAACAACCCTTTTCCAGCACTGTTCACATCTGTAAACCTTTACCCACACTGCTCGCTGCTGCACCTTTTGCTACGTTCTTTCACCACTGCTAATCTCTGAATTCTCTACCAACCTCTTCCAACACTTCTCACCTCTGAATCCCCTTCCACCCTCTTCCAACACTGCTCACCTCTGAATCCCCTTCCACCCTCTTCCAACACTGCCCACCTCTGAATCCCCTTCCACCCTCTTCCAACACTGCTCACTTCTGAATCCCCTTCCACCCTCTTCCAACACTGCTCACCTCTGAATCCCCTTCCACCCTCTTCCAACACTGCTCACTTCTGAATCCCCTTCCACCCTCTTCCAACACTGCTCACCTCTGAATCCCCTTCCACCCTCTTCCAATACTGCTCACCTCTGAATCCCCTTCCACCCTCTTCCAACACTGCTCACCTCTGAATCCCCTTCCACCCTCTTCCAACACTGCTCACCTCTGAATCCCCTTCCACCCTCTTCCAACACTGCTCACTTCTGCTTTTCGTACCACCTCTTCCAACACTGCTCACCCCCACACCCCCACCACCATCTTCAAATACTGTTCACCTTTGCCACCCTCTGCCAACACTACTCACCTCTACATCCTCAGCCACTCTTTCACTGCTGCATCCCCTGCCACTCTCGTCCAACACTGTTCACTTTCTGCCTTCCCTGTCACCTTCTTCCAACACTGCTCACCTCTGAATCTCCCTTTGCCCTCTTCCAACACTGCTTACCTCTGCTACGCTCTTCCGGTGTTGCTCACCTTGCTGTCTTTCTGCATTACCTGTCACCCTCTTCCAACACTGATCATCCTATCAGACTAGTTATTCATAGTGGCTTCGTCAGCAGTAGGTGGGAAACTATCTATGGGCAGAAATCGCAACTTTCCCAATTCATCTTAAGGCCAGAGTATCTGCCAAAATCTTAAATCTTTCATAGAACTGCTAGCAGGGAGGGACCAGAATCTTCCAATTACAAAAGAATGTAATTTGGTCATCTGCATATAGCCCTATTTTCTAAATTAAGTTTCCAATTCATAGTCCTTTCATAGAAGCATTAGAACATAAGGAAATAGCTAATGACTCCACTGCGAGTGCATAGAGCAAATGGGTAAGGGAGCATCTTTGGCACGTACCTGCAGCATGGGGCATTGCTCAGGTGAATGTTAATTTTCCCAATAATAGCCAACAAAGTTTTAAGAGAAATACTTTATAGTAATGGCCCTCATGAAACGCAGAGAAATACCCCCATCCAAAAGGAAAAGGGTTTTTTACCCATAGATGTTAAGTTTTCTGAATCCCGCAGGAGAGTCCTGGGATTTTAAACACTTTCTTGCAGTGTCCGTGTCCCACACAGTACGTGGCAATGTAGCAACAGGGTGCAGAGTACTAAAAAAATTTGCATTCCATCACCTGACTTTGCAGTTACATGTATGTATGTACATGTTACATGGTTGTATGAGGCATTGACTGGGGCAAGAGTGATATCCTGCCTGATGGTCATAGTATAGTTCTAGTGATGGAGTTTATTTTGCTTCAACTGACACCATGATGGGGTTTATATTTACTTGCAGTGTCACCAACAGTGGTATTATGTTTAATTTAGTGGCCATGCCTATGTTTGGCTAGAGCCCCATGTGTCTGGTGGGCAATGTGTTTAAAGGTTTGTACTAGGTCCTTAATGCAAGCAAAGCTCTATTCAAATTAGTGAATGGGAAAGAAAAGTCGAGAGGAGGAGAGTCTGATCCCATGCCTAGTTCAAGTCATTATGCAGTATTATGCAGAGGACACTACAGATTCATTCTGCAATTTAATAACTTTATAAAATGCAGATCACAGAGTGGACTAAACACTGTTTTGTTTGTAAGAGGATGGAAAGCAGTGCCCAAAAATCTTGCTTTTAAAGGAGATTTTGGGAAACTACAGTAATGCAGAATTGGGTGCTTATATTAGCTGTAAGTGCGTTTTAAGAAAAATGCTCCAAAGCCTTTCAACACTTTCTTCATCATAAAAGGCATTTGTTATACAGCTCTCAGAAATAGACCTGACTAGTCTGATATGTACTTTGCTGCAGTTATTGTCGTAGTTTTAAGCCTAATATGAGTTGGGTGCCTGAGTGCCTCTGCTGTAGTATGTATGCACTTGGCAATTGAGATGAATGGAAGGCGCAGATTCCTGCACTGTGACTGAATACATTGCTTCTATTGTGATCATTATATTTGCCAGTAGTTCGCTTTCAAACTTGGTGCCCCCTCTGCTTATCTCTGAGTCTTTATACCATTGGTAATTTGCATGTAGAGGGAGTTTAGTTTCAGAAAGAGATACAGCAGAAGGGTTAAACAGTTCACCAAGCTGCTATTGGCAGTTTATGCTGGCATAATCAAATGCCAACTCTCTTAAGTCAGTGGGATTTAATTTGAATCTCAACTAAAGGTTGGAATTAGTAGTTCCGAGAAAAGAACAATTCAGTAAGATCTGCTGTAGAAAGGTCAGGGCAGCAACACATTGAGGACACAGACCACCCCGTGTTTAATTTTTTTACTTGTTTAAAAATTTACTTTCTTTAGAAATCGATTAAAATGTGCAGCAGGTAAGGTATTTGCCAACACCTGCTTGGTAGTCCCAAGAAAATTGTGAAATGGAAAAAAGGCAACTTAAACCAAAGGCCATTTCATGTGGATACATCCGTGTTTTTTTTTAGACCATAAAATACTGTGTTGTAAATCACAAATCTTAAAAAAAAAAAAAAAATTGCAGTTACCCGGAACAAACAACCAGATTTCAAATGATGAAAGTAAGACGATTGGAAGATGGGAATCTTCACTTACCAAAGAGAATGTAAGTAAATAAGGTTATGATATATATCAAATGTACCTTATGTAGAGCACCCCGCGTAGGAGCCGCTGGTGAATAGGGACCCCCCACCCAGCACAGCAAAGCACGCTGAATTTTCACAGGCACACTTACAGTGAACAGTCAAACACTTTGTTTTTGTATTTACTGAGGGGATAAAACTTGGATAGGGATTAGGGAAATTATGGGATGCCCATTTAAATTCAGAAACATCAGATCAATTCTTCCTATGTAAAGCTATATACACCTCTCTTCCTCCAGCACTCACTCGCTTGCAGAAAACAGACTGGGACACTTTAATAAATCTGGCAAAAAACATTCAACCAGATTAGTAAAAACACTTTACAGGCAGGGACCACAGGCCCCTTTGATGTGTAGAGAAAAGTCCAGTGTCCATCTAGATCCTTGTGGCTACTGATCTCTGCACAACCTCTTCAGGCAATGCCAGCCCACCTGGCTGCAGCTTCCCCTCTCACTAGCCCCAATGGCAACTTCCCACAGTCCTCCCAGACTGAATACTCACCAGCCACCCAGCTGTCTTCTCCTGGAGATCTCCTGGAAGTACTGACTCTCTTCTGCTGTCCTCAAACCTGCTTTCATGCATCCAGGATGGGATTCCACCGTGTGTTGTTAGAAACAACCTCCAGCACCCGAGCCCCACGGTATTAAGAACTGGGGTATGTAAACTTTTGATCAGGGTCATTTGGGTCGTTTTTGTTGTCATTATGATTTAAAAAGAGTAAGCACACTTGATTGATAATAAATGGCTTCAGCCAAACACTAACCATGCGTGAAAGAAAAGTTTTTGTGTTATCATTCATATTCTCTGTAAAATGGCCAAGAAATCATAAATTCTTCTAGGGTATGTAAAATTATGAGCACAACTGTATATACTGTGTGTATATATATATATATATATATATATATATATATATATATATAATCTGTATCTGTTGTATCTGGATTTTGCAAAAGCATTTGATACAGTTCCCCATACACGTTTACTGTATAAATTAAGGTCCATTGGCATGGACCATAAGGTGAGAAGGTGGATTGAAAATTGGCTACAAGGGTGAGCTCAGAGGGTAGTGATAAATGGGGAGTCCTCAGAATGGTCTGGGGTAGAAAGTAGGATCCCCCAGGGTTCTATCCTGGGACCAATCCTATTTAATTTATTCATAATCGACCTGGAGGATGGGATAAACAACTCAATCTCTGTATTTGTGGACAATACTAAGCTAAGCAGGGCAATAACTTCTCCGCAGGATGTGGAAACTGTGCAAGAAGATCTGAACAAATTAATGGGGTGAGCAACTACATGGCAAATAGGTTTAATGTAGAAAAATGAAAAATGATGCATTTGGGTGACAAAAATATGAATGTAATTTAGTCACTAGGGGGAGAACCTCTGGGGGAAGCTAGGATGGAAAAAGACTTGGGGGTCCTAGTAGATGACAGGCTTAGCAATGGCATGCAATGCTAAGCTGCTAAAAGCAAAGCAAACAGAATATTGGCATGCATTAAAGAGGGGGTTAACTCCAGAGATAAAACGATAACCCTCCCACTCTACAAGACTCTGGTCTGGCCGCATCTGGAGTATGCTGTTCGGTTATGGGCACCAGTCCTCACAAAGGATGTGCTGGAGCTGGAAAGAGTCCAGAGAAGGGCAACAAAACTAATAAAGGGACTGGAGGACCTTAGTTATGAGGAAAGGTTACTGAACTTGTTCTCTCTGGAGAAGAGACGCTTGAGAGGGGATATAATTTTAATGTACAACTACCATACTGATGAACCCACAATGGGGATAAAAAATTTCTGCGAAAGGGAATTTAATAAGACACGCGGCCATTCACTAAAATTAGAAGAATATCGGTTTAACCTCAAACTGCGCAGAGGGTTCTTTACTGTAAGCCCTTGAACACACGATCGGAGATTCCGACAACCAAATCCATCAGATTTTGTCCGACGGATGTTGTCCGAAACTGTTGCATACACACGGTCGGACAAAGTTATCGGAAAATCCGATCGTTCGGAACGTGATGACGTAATTTCGTTACGATGGGACTATGTTCAGGCTAGTAGCCAATAGCTTTGATGTAGGAATTTGATCTGAGCATGCGTGGCACTTAGTCCGATCGGAATTCTCTACACATGATCGGAGTATGTCCGATCGTAGCATTTTGTCGGAAAATATTTCCGACAAGTTGGAAAATTTGGTCTGGATATTCCGACGGAAACAGTCCGATGCAGACCACACACAGTCGGAATATCCGACAAAACGCTCCGATCGGACACATTCCGTCGGAATCTCCGATCGTGTGTACAAGGGCTAAGAGTGGTTAGGATGTGGAATCAAAGCAAGATACAAAGGTATTCCTGCTCTACCTAAAGAAGGAGAAAAGAAAGAAACACTAGTTGCTGCAAGCATCGAAATGGTCAATCCATAACCAAAGTCAGTAAAATAAAATCAGTAGATGGCGCTGCGGTCTGAGTGATTAAAACAAATAATGTATAAGCAATGTAAAGTGCTAAGTGCTTAGATATAAACAGTATGCAGTGTTAAGTGCTGAAATTCTTATAGACATAATGAAATCCAGCAATATAGTGCCAAAGGTGAAGGTACTAAGCAATAGTCCCAGGTGGTTAAATGTCCTAATCAATAATAAGAAGACGGAATCAAAAGGTGCTGAAATCCCTCTGATATTCTGTGCAACGATGTAAACTGTGAATTTTCTTCAGTGCAATAACACCTCAATGTAAAATGGTCCTTTACTTTACTGCTGTAAGATAACAGTGTGTGTATAAAGCAAATAAAGATCCAGGGTCCTGGAGCAGATCCCACTATCAGCTTCCTATAAACGGCGTGGCATGGAGATCATCTAGGGAACCTTGTATCGGATGGCAGACAGGTCTCAGTGGACACATCTCGGCTGAGATCCGCCAGCCCATAGGTGGTCAGCTCGGATCCACCTCAAAAACAGGCAGGCAGATCCGAGCGGGCTTATCGCGTGAAAGGGGCCTTAGAGGAGCATTATTCAGGTGACGTGCATTTGGTCATCTGATCATTTAAGGATGCTAGCAAGTTTTTTATTACATTTGTGAACTGTGGACACCTCAAGAGGATACCCGAACTTTGTCTCACACCTTTAAATAAATAGTATAGGCAAAAAAGGAATGCTTGCTAATACAACTTTAGCTGAAAAAAAGTTTTCTTTTTTCTGTTAACTCTCTACTAATTAATTTCACATTGAAAGTGTGTTTTGTAACTCCCCACTTCTGTAGTTGCAAAATTTTACAGCATATAGACCCTGCCCAAGCATGGCTAATCTGTATACAGCCTTCTCCTTCCATTTTTCCTAAACTACTAAAAATAAATAAATATTTGGAGTGACCTTTCAAAAAGGCCTTTTGCCTTTGTCTCCCGGTAAACATTACAGGAAGCCTAGTGGTTCAATTAAAAAGGTATTGCATGAAGCTGCTCAACAGTCCTGAAGAGTACAGATTGCCAGTCTTGACTTAACGGTTCTCATTTCTGTATTGACTGTTGGTAGTGGAAACTCCTGGAGTCATTTTTGGTAATTTATTCTTTATCGTGTGCCCTAACCTTCTCCCATGTGCCAAAAAAACTTGGTTAAACTTTTTAAAGTAACCGGCGCCCATTTCCTTCCACCTCCCAAAGAGTGAAGAGTTCTGTCCTGAGGCATGAAATGCTAGCCCATCAAACCACCTGGGGTTGCCTTCTAGAGGTAAGGGTGTGCTGCAACAACTATAAGTCAATCAACTAATTTGGAGTCTTCTTCACTCAAGACACCAGCTCTGTTTTGTATTATTTGTGTGCATCTGTGTAGTATTGTCCCTGTCCTTCTCTCTTTGACTGAAATATATGTGTAGCGCTATCCTCGAAGGAGCCAGCTTGGTAATTTTGGGTTTCTTGTTCCACGCCTCGACTCCAAGAACAATCTCAGCCGCTCTGACACACCTTCTGCAAGCACAAGTAACACCACAAATACCCTTCACCTAGCTGTGAGGTATTGCTAGAAAAAAAAACACACACACCAGGTTAGGGATAAGTTACTTAATTTATTAAAGCAGATTAGCATAAATGGTTATTTCAACAGAATTAAACAACAGATCAGGCATATTCAGACACAGGCTCCTAAACATGGTAAAATCACTATACCCAAGTGGAAAATTGGAAAGGAGAAAAAAAAAACAGTACACTTCTATATCCTTAGCTAAAAGCAATTTATATATAATGACTCTAAATGTGTTCAGAATGATAGCAGCTCTATACTAGTTCTGAGTGCACTCATATGAAAGACAGGGGCAGTACACCACCTTAACTGGCCAGCTGATAGAGCTTCGAGGTAGTTACAACTAGAGGCAGTCCTTAGTCCTATGTTTCGTTGGAGCTTATTGGCGTGGCCCGGTAACACTGTTAGTCACCCCTCCGATCAGGTGCTCTCTCGTTTAGGTTGCTTAGGGTGACTCTGGCAAGCAAGCATGTTTCCCGGTCCCAGAACTGCTCTCCCACACCGTAGTAGCTTCCAATGGCATGGCCTCCTCTCACCACAATGGCTCCGATAACTTGCTGCAGACTCAAGAGATTGCTCAAATAGCCAGGGGTTCCTGCCGACTAGGTCTCTCTCTCTCTCTCTCCCCCCCCCTCTTCCTGAAACTCCCCTTTTGCTTAGTTTTCTGGAAAGACCAGTCAATATCTCCCTATCTACATCTTGTGGCGAAAAGGAAAAATTGCATGACCAATAGCCTTTCGTTGCTTCATGACAAAAATGCTTGTTACATATGGATATGCATCATGTATATTTTAGATTTGGAAGCTTAAACAATTAATTCAATATCTTTTAGTTCAATAAATGTTCCAATAAACTTTTTTTTACAAATGTGGCAAATAACTTAAAGTGATTGTAAACTAGGGGTCAGCAACCTTTTCCCACTTAAGGGCCAGATTTAATGTACATGAATGCATGGAGGGCCACATTCACCTGCTAATAAATGAAGATAACATTACACAGCCCCCGCACCTCTGGCCCTCTTAACATTACACAGCCCCCACTCATATGCCCCCCTTTATATTACACAGCCCCCTGCACCTCTAGACCCATTTACATTACACAGCCCCCAAGTCTCTGGACCCCTTTACATTACACAGCCCGCACCTCTTGACCCCTTTACATTACACAGCACCCCCAGCATATTACACAGCTCCCGCTACCCAGTACACCTATTTATTGCACTGCCCCCCCCTGCATATTACACAGCCCCCCTGCATATTACACAGTCCCCCCAGCTGTGTAAGCAGGGAGGGATGGGGTGCTTTAAATTATTATTATTATTATTATTGATATTTTTTTTTTTACACTGTCCCTATGAAAAAAAAATGTCTAATCACTTGTATTGCTTTCAGAAGGAATGTAAACATCCCCTTTGACAGTATTAGGTAGTGATGGGTACTCTTTATGGAGGGATATGGGGTCTATAAGACCCCCAAATCCCTCCTTTGCACATAAAAGCATTCAAAACGGCAAGTTTGCCCGTTTTAAATGTTGTCATTTTTTTAGGGTTACTAGATTCCGAGACCGGATCGAAGCCGTTTCCAGTGGAACGTTAGAGCCAAGAGAGAGGCAAGGTGTGGAAGGCGGCAAGAGGGGGGGATGTCCCCATCTACTGCTTGGGATAACAGTCGAACGGCATCTTAGCTGCATAGCTGCATCAGTTGTTATCCCGAGAAAGCCAACCACCGTCTCTATAAAATGGCATCGGGGTGAAGCCTGCAGCTGCAGGCATCACCACAGTACAAGTCGGTGTGAAGGGGTTAAAATGTCCGCAGGCCAGGTTCACATGAATTCATCACATGCAATGATGGCCTGACATTTAGCAGCGGCAGGCCGGATGCAGCCCGTAGGTTGCCAACCCCTGTTGTAAACGATCACCTTGTAAAACAACCCATTCAGTTTTAAATAGAAATGAAAGTCAAAACATTTGTGTATAGATATATAAAAATAAAACACTATAAATACCTTTTTCCCCTTTTTTTATAAGTAATCACATTCCCTTTGTTCTCAGCTGCATAAGAGCTGGGGGGAGGAGAAACAGCAGCACATTGAGCTTCCCAGTGAATGGCTGTGCAGTGGGGGCATGTCAGGACAAGTCTGATCATTGGTGCACGCTGAGTTCCCAGCTTAGCTACAGAACTGACCACAGTGTAGTCTCCTGCTTAGTGTGCTCAGTTTTTAATAGGGAAGCAGAGGGACTGGCAGGAACACCAGGGATTTCCCATTAAGAAAGCAATATAAAGAGGACAGGACAGGTTAAGCAAATAGAATGAAACTTAACCGCTTGAGATCCGTGCTATAGCCGAATGAAGGCTACAGTGTGGACCTGCTTTGCCGGGACTATGTCTATTGACGTCGTTCCGAGCACGATCGGCCTGCGTGCCCCCTGTGATCAGCGAGTCTATGAGACTCGCCTGATCACAGATCGGAGCAAGTGGTCGAGCCCCACCCCTTACCCCATGATCAGCTGTCAGCCAATGTCAGCTGATCATGTGATCACAACAGAGCCGGTAATCGGCTATTTTTCCTCCTCGCGCTGAAATCCGATCACCTGGCGGCCGTGAGAGGGACTTCAGTCCCGATCACGGCGAGCTGGGGCCAGCTCATCACTGCCCACCTGCCCCCTGCCAGTGCCACCTAAAGTATGGGAAAAAGTGCCACCATCAGTGCCACCCATTAGTGACCACGGTGCCACCCATCAGTGCCCACAGTGCCACCCATCAGTGCCCACAGTGCCACCTATCAGTGCCCACAATCTGCGTCAACAACAGTGCTGCACCTCAGTGCCACATATCCGTGCCCATCAGTGTCATCTACCAGTGCCCATCAGTGACGCCCATCAGTGCCCAGCAGTGCCACCTATCAGAGCCACCTATCAGTGCCATCTATCAGTGCCCATCAGTCCCATCTATCAGTGGTACCTATCAGTGCCCATTAGTGTCACCCATCTGTGCCACCCATCAGTGCCATCTTATCTGTGCCCATCTTTGCCCATCAGTGCCGCCTTATCTGTGCCCATCAGTACTGCCTTATCGGTGCCACCTTATCTGTGCCTATTAGTGCCGCCTTAACTGTGCCCACCAGTGCAGCCTATCAGTGCCCACCAGTGCTGCCTCATCAGCGCATTTCATTGAAGGAGAAAAATTACCCGTTTGCAAAATTTTATAACAAACTATTAAACATGATGTTTTATTTATTTTTTATTTTGCATCTTTTTTTGTTTGTTTAGCAAAAAATAAAACTCCCAGCTGTAATTAAATACCACCAAAAGAAAGCTCTATTTGTGGGAAAAAATGATAACAATTTAATTTGGGTACAGTGTTGTATGACCACGCAATTGTCATTCAAAGTGCATCAGCGCTGAAAGCTGAAAATTGGTCTGGGCAGGAGGGGGGTTTAAGTGCCCAGTAAGCAAGTGGTTAAAGTGGTTCTAAAGGCAGAGTTTTTTTTAATCTTAATGCATTCTAGGCATACAGTATAGCGGCCATTTCTTTCTCTTTCTCTATAGGAACACTTGACTTAGGACAGGAATCGGAGACATGGCTTACAGGACCCAGTGCCACACAAGGGACATTTAGTAGGATGTAAAGTTATTTCTGAACGGTGTCCCAGGCTATTTTAAGACTAAGTTGAGTGCCTGACTTGCCTAAGTGTGTGCAGCTGTGAAACACCATGTGCTGTCATTTGCCATTTTTAAAAACGAATAACAAAAGTTTGAGGATATACGTGTTTCTAATAATCATGTACTATATATATATGCACAAGTTTAAGAAAACACAGACAAATTCACATATATTCTGTTTCATAATATAATATTAAATCCATGGATGACTGTGACTTATATATACATATAATTTAGGTGACCACAGAATGGGGTTTTCCCCACTCTGCAGTGAGAGCTTAAAAAGCCAAAATAATAAATCTCTGTACATGTCACCTGACCATACTCAGCTTACAGTGATTGTAAACGATCACCTTGTAAAACAACCCATTCAGTTTAAAATAGAAATGAAAGCCAAAACTTTTTTGTATAGATAAAAATACATTATAAATACCTTTTTTTTATAAGTGATCACATTCCCTCAGTTCCCAGCTGCGTAAGAGCCGGGGGAGAAGAAGCAGCAATACACTGAGCTTCCCAGTAAATACCTGTGCAGGAGGGGCATGCCAGGGCAAGTCTGATCATTGGAGGTGAGTACACAGAGTTCCCAGCATAAGAGAACTGATCACATTGTGTTGTCCTGCTTAGTGTGGTTAGTTTTTAAAAGGAAAGCAGAGGGACTGCCAGGACCATGAGGGATTTCACACAAATTAAGCATACAAAGAGAACAGGGTACTTTTTCATACAAGTACATGGTTCAGCAGGCACATATCAGGAATATGAAGTGTTGGGTTAACAAGCGATTTAACCACTTAACAACCGCCCCATAGCCGAATGACGGCTACAGGGTGGTTACTTAACTCTGAGAGGCCGTCATATGACGTCCTCCCAGAATTCCGCTCTGCAGGACCTGGCGCATCACGGATCACGGTAAAAGGCCGCTCATCGCGGCCGTTTACCACGTGATCGCTCCGTCAAATGACAGAGTGATCACTTGTAAACAAACCGGCGTCATGTTATCATGCCAGTTCCTCCCTCTCCTCTCTGTACCGATCGGTACACAGCGGAGGGGGAAGAGATCGGTGTCAGCAGTGCTGGGGGCTGCATCTGCAGTGCCCACAGTGCTGCTCACCGAAAATTAACCCCTCAATTCCCTGCCAATAGTCCTCAATACCCTGCAATACTCTTCAATACCTGCCAATACTCTGCAATACCCTGCCAATACTCTGCAATACACGCCAATACTCTGCAATACCCGCCAATACTCTGCAATACCCTACCAATACTCTGCAATACCCTGCCAATACTCTGCAATACCCTGCCAATACTCTGCCATAAATTGCCATACCCAGCCATACTCAGAGATACCCTGCAATACCCAGCCATACTCTGCAATACCCAGCCATACTCGGAGATACCCTGCAATACCCAGCCATACTCTGCAATACCCAGCCATACTCAGTGATATCCTGCAATACCCAGCCATACTCGGTGATATCCTGCAATACCCAGCCATACTCGGTGATACCCTGCAATATCCAGCCATAGTCAGTGATATCCTGCAATACACAGCCAGCCGTCATATGATGTCCTTGACTTTGTGTGGGGATATCTGAATGATGGGTGTAGCTACAGGCATCATTCAGATATCAGCTTTTTCATCCGGTGATTTCCTACACCATAAGAACAATCATAGCGGCTGTTCTGCTGCTTGATCGTACTTACAGGAGGCGCCCCCATTCCCGCTGCCCTCCGGTGCTTCTACCGACTTGCCAATACGATCAAAGCCAGAATCTTTTTTTTTTTTTTCAGGCTTCCCAGCCTAGAGGTGAGATTCGGGGTCTTATTGACTCCATAGCTCACTGTAAAGAGGACCTGTCATGCCATATTCCTATTACAAGGGATGTTTACATTCCTTGTAATAGGAATAAAAGTGATCAAAAAATTTATTTTTTGAGAAAAAAAATTCAAACTAAAATAAATAAAGTAAAATGAACAATTAAAAAAAATATATTTTTAAAGTGCCCCTGTCCCCATGTGCTCGCATGCAGAAGCGAACGCATACGTAAGATATGAAAACGGTGTTCAAACCACAACATCAAACATGTGAGGTATCGCTGCCAACGTTAGAGCGAGAGCAATAATTCTAGCCCTAGACCTCCTCTGTAACTCAAAACATGTAACCAGTAAAAAAATGTAAAGCGTCGCCTGTGGGGATTTTTAAGTAGCGACGTTGGGCGCCATTCCACGAGCGTGTGCAATTTTGAAGAGTGACATGTTAGGTATCTATTTACTCAGGGTAACTTCATCTTTCACATTATGCAAAAACATTGGGCTAGCTTTACTGTTTGTTTGTTTTTTTAAGCACAAAACTGTTTTTTTCCCAAAAAAACAAGTTCGAAAAATTGCTGTGCAAATACCGTGCGAGATAAAAAGTTGCAACGACCACCATTGTATTCTCTAGGGTCTTTGCTTTGCTCCAGAACGCCTGATGGTACTTCCTGCATGTTGGGCCCCTGTATGTGGCCATGCTGTGTAAATGTCTCACACATGTGGTATCGCCATACTCGGGAGTAATAGCAGAATGTGTTTTGGGGTGTAATTTGGGGTATGCATAGGCTGTGTGTGAGAAATAAACTGATATTTTGTAAATTTTGTGAAAAAAAAACAAAAGGAAAAAAAATCTTGATTTTGTAAAGAATTGTGTGAAAAAATGACAACTTCAAAAAACTCATCATGCCTCTTACTAAATACCTTGGAATGTCTTCTTTCCAAAAAGGGCACATTTTGGGGGTATTTGTACTTTTATGTTAGGGTCTCAAGAATTGAAATAGGACATCAGTCCTTCAGGTGTGATCAATTTTCAGATATTGGCACCATAGTTTGTGGACTCGATAACTTTCACAAAGACCAAATAATATCCACCAATTTGTACTTATTTTTACCAAAGATATGCAGCAGTATAAATTTTGGCCAAAATTTGTGAAGAAAAATATCTGCTAAATTTTATAACAGAAACGAAGAAAAATTCATTTTTTGTACAGAATTTTTGGTCTTTTTTCTTTTATAGCACAAAAAATAAAAAACCCAGCAATGATTAAATACCACCAAAAGAAAGCTCTATTCTTGTGAAAAAAAGGACAAAAATTTCATATGGGTAAAGTGTTGCATGACTGAGTAATTGTCATTCAAAATGTGAGAGCACCGAAAGCTGAAAATTGGTCTGTTATTAACTAGATGCTGACCGCGGGCTGTCAAATGACGGCCAGGCAGTGCACCTATTGTGGCGGGAGGCCGTCATATGATGGCCTCCCGTTTAAACAGGGAATGCACGCGATCGTGCGCATGCATCCCTGTTTCTTCGGTGGCACGGAGACACCGCTCGCCACCGAAGGGGGTGAACAGCCATTGGTTATGGCTGTTTACCACGTGATCGGCCGTAATGAAGTCATGGCCGATCACAGATGGTCACACCCCGACTGTTCACGGCGCATGCGTGCGATTGTGAGCGCGCTGAGCGTGCACGTCGGTGGCGGCGCGTTCCCCGGGAACAGATAAAGGGTCTGGTATGGATATTAAGGGGAACCCCGCGTCAAATTAAAAAAAAAATTGACGTGGGGTTCCCCCTAAAAATCCATACCAGACCCTTTATCTGAGCACGCAACCTGGCAGGCCGCAGGAAAAGAGGGGGGGACGAGAGAGCGGCCCCCCTCCCTCCTGAACCGTACCAGGCCACATGCCCTCAACATTGGGAGGATGCTTTGGGGGTCTGTGACCCCTCAAAGCACCTTGTCCCCATGTTGATGAGGACAAGGGCCTCATCCCCACAACCCTGGCCGGTGGTTGTGGAGGTCTGCGGGCGGGGGGCTTATCAGAATCTGGAAGCCCCCTTTAACAAGGGGACCCCCAGATCCCGGCCCCCCCCTGTTTGAAATGGTAAGGGGGTACAAAAGTACCCCTACCATTTCACAAAGAAAGTGTAAAAAATGGTTAAATAAAACAAACACACTTTTGAAAAATTCCTTTATTAAAAATAAAAAAATAAAAAAAAGATTCCAGCGGCGGTAATCCACTCTTGCTATCCAGCGACGGACGGTCATCTCTCCAGCGATGTCTCATCTCATCCAGCGCAGCGATCCATCCTTCTGTCTCCGTGGAGGAGACACTGAAAGGATTCCGGTGGCTGACGTTTCTTATATACGGAGGGCGGGGCCACCCGTCACCTGACCCCGCCCCCTCTGACGCAAGGGGAAACCCGGGGTTCCCCGTGACGTATAGGTGACCCCGCCCCCCTCTGATGTAACGGAAACCTGCCTGTGTTACATCAGAGGGGTGCGGGTCACCCCTACGTCACAGGGAACCCCGGGTGACGGGTGGCCCCGCCCTCCGTATATAAGAAACGTCAGGCCGCCGGAATCCTTGCAGTGTCTCCTCCACGGAGACAGAAGAAGGACGGAGGATTCGCTGCGCTGGATGAGATGAGACATCGCTGGAGAGATGACCGTCCGTCGCTGGATAGCAAGAGTGGATTACCGCCGCTGGAATCTTTTTTTTATTTTTTTATTTTTAATAAAGGAATTTTTCAAAAGTGTGTTTGTTTTATTTAACCATTTTTTACACTTTCTTTGTGAAATGGTAGGGGTACTTTTGTACCCCCTTACCATTTCAAACAGGGGGGGGCCGGGATCTGGGGGTCCCCTTGTTAAAGGGGGCTTCCAGATTCTGATAAGCCCCCCACCCGCAGACCTCCACAACCACCGGCCAGGGTTGTGGGGATGAGGCCCTTGTCTTCATCAACATGGGGACAAGGTGCTTTGAGGGGTCACAGACCCCCAAAGCATCCTCCCAATGTTGAGGGCATGTGGCCTGGTACGGTTCAGGAGGGAGGGGGGCCGCTCTCTCGTCCCCCCCTCTTTTCCTGCGGCCTGCCAGGTTGCGTGCTCAGATAAAGGGTCTGGTATGGATTTTTAGGGGGAACCCCACGTCAATTTTCTTTTAAATTTGACGCGGGGTTCCCCTTAATATCCATACCAGACCTGAAGGGTCTGGTTATGGATATTTAGGGGGAACCCCACGTCAAATTTTTTCTTAAATTTGAGGCAGGGTTCCCCTTAATATCCATACCAGACCTGAAGGGCCTGGTAATTGAATTTGGGGGACCCCCCACGCTTTTTTTTTAAATTTATTTATTTATTTTTTTATCAATGACTTTCAATGAGTGTTCTCTGTATTACGGGAGCCGACAATTCATAATAGCTGCGAGTGATTTTAAAGGCCTTTTTTTCCTGCATAAATGACACTTTGTGCAGGGACAATTCTAAGCACGGGAAACATGCGCCCCTTCACAGGCATACTATAGACGACCCCCCCCCTACGAAATTTAAAGGAATATTACACTTTTATTGTTTCACTTTAATCATTATTAAAATCACTGCTCCCGAAAAAACGTCCGTTTTTAAAACTTTTTTTTGCATTGATCCATGTCCCCTGGGGCAGGACCCGGGTCCCCAAACACTTTTTAGGACAGTATCTTGCAGAATCTTTTCTCTCTGTCAAATCTTTTTTCTCTGTCGAATATTTTCTCTATATAATCTTGGACTAATAGAGGTAAGGTTAGGCACATTCGAACACAGGTTCTATAGACACAGATTGTTGTCAGAGTCATGTCGAATCTCCTATTCTATATCGAACTGTTGTAACAATGAAAACGAAAATAAAGCATTTATTTATGTCGGATCTTTCGTTTTTTCGGATTTTGTGCTTTCGTTATCGTTTGTCAAAACGAAAACGAAAATAGCTGAAATTCGGACGAAAATGCATTCGGACGAAAACGAATGCACATGTCTACTGAGTACCCGAGTACCTGTCCCAGCCCATCTGAGTACCCGAGTCCCTGTCACAGTATATCATTCTGAGTACCCGAGTACCTGTCCCAGCCCATCAGAGTACCCGAGTACCTGTCCCGGCCCATCAGAGTACCCGAGTACCTGTCCCGGCACATCAGAGTACCCGAGTATTTGTCCCGGCACATCAGAGTACCCGAGTACCTGTCACGGCACATCAGAGTACCCGAGTACCTGTCACGGCCCATCAGAGTACCCGAGTACCTGTCACGGTCCATCAGGCTACCCGAGTACCTGTCACGGTCCATCAGGGTACCCGAGTACCTGTCACGGTCCATCAGGGTACCCGAGTACCTTTCACAGTCCATTAGAGTACCGAGTACCTGTCACAGTCCATCAGGGTACCCGAGTACCTGTCACAGTCCATCAGGGTACCCGAGTATCTGTCACGGTCCATCAGAGTACCCGAGTATCTGTCACAGTCCAACAGAGTAACCGAGTATCTGTCACAGTCCATCTGAATACCCGAGTACCTGTCACAGTCCATCTGAGTACCCGAGTACCTGTCACAGTTCATCTGAGTACCTGAGTAGCTGTCACGGTTCATCAAAGTACCCGAGTACCTGTCACGGTTCATCCGAGTACCCGAGTAGCTGTCACAGCCCATCAAAGTACCCGAGTACCTGTCATGGTTCATCCGAGTACCTGTCACAGCCCATCTGAGTACCCGAGTACCTGTCATAGCCCATCTGAGTACCCGAGTACCTGTCACAGTCCATCTGAGTACCCGAGTACCTGTCACAGTCTATCTGAATACCCGAGTACCTGTCACAGTCCATCTGAGTACCCGAGTACCTGTCACAGTTCATCTGAGTACCTGAGTACCTGTCACAGTTCATCTTAGTACCCGAGTACCTGTCACAGTCCATATGAGTACCTGTCACCGCCCTTCAGAGTACCCAAATACCAGTCACCAAGCCACCAGAGTACCTGTCACCAGGCCATCAGAGTACCCGAGTACCTGTCACCAGGCCATCAGAGTACCCGAGTACCTGTCACCAGGCCATCAGAGTACCCGAGTACCTGTTACCAGGCCATCAGAGTACCCGAGTACCTGTCACCAGGCCATCAGAGTACCAGAGTACCTATCTCCAGCCCATCAGAGTACCCGAGTACCTATTTGCAGCCCATGTCTCATAGAATATATACGTTGGGGTGTTTTCTTTCCAAAATGGGGTCATTTTGTGGGTAATTTCACTGTCCTGGTGGTCCAGGACCTTCAAAAGTGTGATAGGTAGGAATGAAATGAGATGTGTCATTTATGCTCCTAGAACGCCTGAACGTACTACTTCAATGTTTGGCCTCTCTATGCGGCCAGGCTGTGTAAAAGTCCTACACATGTGGTATTGCCATACTCGGGAGGAGTAGCAGAATGTATTTTGGGGTGTAATTTTTGCTATATACATGCTATGTGTTAGAAATATCTTATAAATTGACAATTTTGTGTAAAAAAAAAATGCGTTTTAATTTTTTTCCACATATTCCAAAAACTTCTGGAAAAAAATGAACCATTCAAAAGACTCATTATGCCTCACAGATTATACGTTGGGGTGTTTGCTTTCCAAAATGGGGTCATTTTATGGGAAATTCCATTGTCCTGGTACTCCAGGGCCTTCAAAAGTGTAATAGGTGGTTGAGAAATGAGATGCGTCATTTTTGCTCGTAGAACGTCTGAAGGTACTACATCAATGTTGGTGCTCTGTATGTGGTTAGGCTGTGTAAAAGTCTCACACATGTGGTATCGCCATATTCGGCAAGAGTAGCAGAATGTATTTTGGGGTGTAATTTGTTGTATGCATATGCTGTGTGTGAGAAATAACCTGATAATATGACAATTTTGTAAAAAAAAATAATAATAAAAAAAAATCTTCATTTTGCAAAGAATTGTGGGAAAAAATGACAACTTAAAAAAACTCACCATGCTACTTACTTAATACCTTGGGATGTCTACTTTGTAAAAAGGGGTCATTTGGGGGGTATTTGTACTTTCCTGACTTGTTAGTGTCTCAAGAAATGAGGTACACCTGCTGTACTGAAGGCCTGATCAGAAGTGATCAATTTTCAGTGATTGGCACCATAGTTTGTAGACTCTATAACTTTCACAAAGACCAAATAATATACACTAATGTGGGTTATTTTTACCAAAGATATGTAGCAGTATAAATTTTGGCCAAAATTTATGAAGAAAAATTACTAATTAGCAAAAATTTATGACAGAAACAAAGAAAAAGGCATTTTTTTCACAAAATTTACGTTTTATTTTATTTATAGCACAAAAAATAAAAAAACCTACTAGTGATTAAATACCACTAAAAGAAAGCTCTATTTGTGTGGAAAAAAGGACGCAAGTTTCATATGGATACAGTGTTGGATGACTGAGTAATTGTCATTCAAACTGTGAAAGCGCTGAAAGCTGAAAATTGGTCTGGTCAGGAAGGGGGTGTAACTGCACTGTATTGAGGTGGTTAAGGGTGTTTAAAGTGGAAGTAAACCCATCGATTTAAACAGTTTCAAAAAACAGCATGCCGGGAATGCTAACTGCACATTGGCTGTGCTCTCAACCAAACTGTCAAACTGTCAAACCACCCAATGGCTGGTGTTATAACGGATCACATGTGCAGCACCATGGCAGCTGAAGATTAAACAGAGGCAAAGATGACAGCTTCCGTGGATGAAAATGATAGGGGAGTTTACTTCCACTTTAAGTGCCCAGTGGTCAAGTGGTTAAATACAGTATAAGCAAAAGCATGTTTTTTTTTCTATGTGAGATATCTGCAAACAGCCAAGCAGAAATGCACATAGACAAATGTAGTCACCATAGAGATCACTGAGCTCTGCTTTAAAGCGGAGTTCCTCTTAAAAAAATAAAAAATAAAAGTCAGCAGCTACAAATACTACAGCTGCTGACTTTTAATAATCAGACACTTACCTATCCCAGGGTCCATAGATGCTGGGGATCGAAGCCTCGCTCATCTCCCCCTGCGCTCCGCACCGCCGATATTGTAACTGTGGGCGCCCAGCTGTGGCTTCACAGCCGGGCACCCACTGCGAATGCGCGAGCCTCGCCGCAACTGGCTGTGCTGCGACTGGCCACGCAATGATCTGGGACCTGTGACATGTCCTAGATGATTGCCTAGAGGGAGGGGGAAGAACTGAGCTCCCTTCCTGCACAGAGGGAAGTGACGTCAGGAGCCCAGATGCCGAAGGAGGCAGATTATGGCAAGCATTAAAGAGGTGAGTGAACAAAAAAAAATTCTCCAAATGTATTTATTTTTTTCATGCACATTAATTCATTTTTTTTTTGGTGGAACTCCACTTTAAGGGGTATGCTTGAGCACAAAATATGCACATCAGTATATTTCCTAAGCTGTACAGCTTCACGTAGAGTCAAAAACCAATGAAGGATAAGGATGATGTTGCCTAGACAAAAATAATCACAGCAATTTAAAATAAAAAAAAGGATTGTAGCACAGGAGAACTATTTTCTGTTGAGGAGAAAAAAATGTCATGTGATAAAATGTGATATGAGCACCAAACAACTGTCTGTGGGCCAAAATAAAATGATGCATGTGGGGGAGTTCCATTTTAAACGCAGAACACAACTGTTGTAATTAGAGCACACACAGTAAATGAGATTCAAATACATTTCTTAAATGTTATATGTACATAAAGTCACTAGGTCGTGCCAAACTTCATTATGATTTATTTCCTGTGTTTATGTAGCATTTACATATTTATGTACCATTCGCATCACATCACATCACATCACATCAATAATGCACTGTTATAATCACACACATATGCAATGAAGTCTCCTAATTTCCTATTAGAGATTAATTATTCTAAAATAACCAGAAAGCTAGCAGAAGTAAAGCTGTCTGAATAGTGGCATGGGTTAAGCCCTGATACCCTGGTACCTCAGTAATGCCTGAAGTAATAAAACACGTATTGTGATCTTTCATTCACTGAATCTCAATGAATCCATGTTTTTAAAACCTACAAAAAAATCATACACCAAGGCTTATCAGCCTGTTGCTTTTGGCTGCATTAGTTTTAATTTTTTAGGCAAAAAAAATGTTTAGTAAGTTACCAGAATTGTCTTGTGCATATCACATCATGTGCCCTAAAAACACAGCGCAGCCCTCTTTCTTTTGGGGGTGGGGGGTATGACAAGTGACCCTTCCCACACAGGATTTGTCATCAAATCTGTAGGTAAAAGAAATATTTTGGACACAAAAATATGGACTTTATAGGCACACCCGTAAAATTTAGTAGAAAAAATATATACATTTTTATTTAAACATGATTAAAAAACACATTGTTGACATACATATTTAAAAACAATTCATAGTTTGACCTACACAGCACTCACACCACCTGCATAATCAATTTTACCAAAATAGAAAAATCAAGGATAATTCAACTTGAGTGCTAGTCATGGTAAGAGGTGGTTGGTGGTAGAGGCATAATGAAGGTAACTCTACATGTTGCGCGCTTCTTCAGGAGATTGAGATAATGCTAGGGTATCGGAAGTAGTATAGGCAAGGGGCCTGATAATAAAGGTCCACCAATCACAGACTTCCTATGTCTTAACCGATTTGCATAAATCCAGATCTCCACATATATTTCTCAGGACAGGGGTAGCCACCAGAAACCAATAAGCCAATCTAAAGGCCCTTCAAATAGCCACAATAGGATAATACCATATAGACTCCCGAAAATAGCCCAACCTAGACTATCCTTGTTGTATACACTATTTTTTGTATCCACAATCCCATCATGTGGTAATACAAATTACTTTATTTTCTAAAGCTGTAAGTAAACCATCTGTCTGAATTACTCACCAACCCTGACCCTATAGTGTGGGCTACAAAAGGTGTATTATATTTATATCAAGTTATGACCACTTCTGGACCCAAAACCTTTCAAACACTGAAGAAGGAATTTCCCCTCCCCAATCGTGTTGTATTTCGATATCTACAGCTTCTCCATGCTCTGCAAACCTAGTTCAATAATACAAATCTTTCCTTAACTACCCCCCCCCCCCCCTGATATTGAACACTATATTAGGAACGGAATCCACCAAACTAACTTCTATTCCATATTCCACCATCCGTCTCCCTTGTGCAACAACGCTGACTTATAAAGATAAAACTAGCTGGAAGTCTGATGTTGGAGCTATAGAAGATACCGATTGGGAGGAAATTTTAGATAATACTGAGTCAGTATCCTCTAAATGATCCCATAGACTAACACAATTATATATACTGCACTGGACATACCTCACGCCACTAAGAATTGCTCGCTACCAACCCACACATAGTCCACTTTGCCCAATGTGTGCCTTCGCATCTGGCCCTTTTTATAATTTGATATGAAGTTGCCCGAATATATCAATGCCTTCTGACTCCAGGTAATTCATTTTTTTATGATGTGATGGACTCACCAGCGGTCCTAGACCCTTAATTGTGCTTGTTGGGCCTAATCCCAGATTTAGAGACAGACAAATTCCTTGAGACTTACAGGCTATTGTTAATCCATATCACGTGTTTTTACCATGATTTTACTGCGATTTTGCTGCGGTTTTTGTTCAGATCACCAATGTAAAAAACGCCTGTAATCTGCCCCAAAGAAGCTCATGTTCTTTTTTTGAGCTTAGGTCGTTTTTCAGGCGTTTTGCTTCAGGTGACAAAACGCTCAGATGTGAATAGGTGCCATTGAAATGAATGGGATTTTGCTTGTTGAGCGTATTTCAGCCATTTTTCGGGGGTTTTAGGGGCGTTTTATGAGCTGAACACGCTCAGGTGTGAATGCAGCCTGAGTGGAAGAGTGGGTTTATAACTACAGATGCCAGTGCCTCCACCCATAACAGGGCTTCTGTGAAGAGGGGGGATTCCCTTCCTGGGAAATTAGCCAGTAATCTAATAAAAGTAGTTAGGATCAGAGGAACTACTCTAACCAGCATATGACGTTAACCATAAGTATACAGATATACACACCAGTATGAAAATAATAAAGCATATGTTATCAGTAAAGGGCCTAACAAGTGTCCCTATGCGCATATACCAGGATATATATAACCATTAATAGAGATACCTCCCTAATAAACGTTGCAGCAAAGTTCTGTTGTAAGGGCCCCTGAGGATGATCGCAATGTGGCATCCATCTTTGTGTCAGAAACCTGAAGACAAGATCAGCTGCATTGGGCACAAAGGCTGCATTGGTGACACAAGCTGCACTGGTGGACACAGGCTGCATTGGTGACAAAGGCTACATTGTTGGCACAAACTGCATTGGTGACACAGGCTGCACTGATGAGCACAGGCTGCATTGGTGACACAGGCTGCAGTGGCGGGCACAGGCTGCAGTGGCGGGCACAGGCTGCATCGGTGGGCACAGGCTGCATTGGTGACACAGGCTGCAGTGGCGGGCACAGGCTGCAGTGACGGGCACAGGCTGCATCGGTGGGCACAGGCTGCATTGGTGACACAGGCTGCATTTACGCACACAGGCTGCATTGGTGGGCACAGGTTGCATTGGCGGACGCAGGCTGCATTGGCGAGCGCATGCTGCATTGGTGGACATGGGCAGGCTGCATAGTTGGGCTTGGATAAAGTTGTTGTTAATATTTATTTTTATAACTTAATTCTGCATAAAACATTTAAGTGTCATTTCATGAGATAATTTATGAGGGTGTGTTTAGGGGTGGGGCAGGATAGGGGTTGGGCGGGGCAACTGGTGGCGTGTTACCCTTGAGGCCTGGCTAGTAGTTCAGGACTTGAAATTGTGAGCCCTGCAATAGTATATACCTAGCTATCTGGCTCTGTAACAATAGGACAGAGATTTGTCTGTCACTAGAATTCAAATCAAGAAGTTATGGGTAGCTACAGTTAAAACACAGAAAACAGGAACAGTTATCTAATCAGTCTCTGCTCCTGGTTTGGAAAAATACACTATTGCAGTAATGCAGCTTCTTTTTATGGACATGTGGTGTGAGTCCCACCTCTCTCTCTTTCTCTCCACCTTCTACTTCTAGGGTTTACAAGCCAGCCTGGCAGTAACAGAAAGTGCTACACACGATTAATGATTCAGCAAATACAAATACAGATAGTAGAGGGCAGCAGATCACTACACACTTTCCCTGATGAAATCTTTACGTCCCATCAAAGGTTACACGACATACATGGTAAACACCATTTTAAGAAAACAGGTTTTTCCTCTCCCTATGGCAATTGCTTGCTGAGGAAAACATCAAATTAGTAGCAACAGAAAAACAAAAACAGGCAATATGTTGACTAAATTGGAGATTGCTACTGCCCAAGCATAATACAAATGTGGCTGACTGTTAAACCTGTGATCCCCAAAATTATCATAGATCAAAACGAGTGGAGGATGTCTGACTCTCTGCCCTCTCCGCACTTCCCTCTGATGTAACCCTGTCTTTTCAGGTGCTGAAATAGGACTATAGAGTAATGCCGCGTACACACGAGCGGACTGTATGGCGTACTTAGTTCGTCATACAATCCGACGGACAGTCCGTCGTACTTTCGACTGAACGGACTTGACCACATACGGATGCACAAACAGTCCGTCGAAAGCTTGCGCGATGACGTGTACAGCACGTACGACGGGACTAGAAATAGGAAGTCCAAGACACAGCAAAGCACCCTTCCACCGTGTAAATCCTTTCTGGGCATGCGCCATTCTTAGTCCGTCTAACTAGCATACTGACGAGCGGATTGTCCGCTGAAACCAAAGTACGACGGACAGAATTTGAAAAATCCGAAATTCTTAGTACGCCGGACTGCACGCTGAAAAAGTCCGCTGAAGCCCACACACGAGCGGATTGTCCGCTGAAATGTGTTTCGACGGACTAAGTACGCCATACAGTCCGCTCGTGTGTACGCGGCATAAGTCATGGGAAGGGATAGTACTGGCTGTGTAGAAGGACTGGGTCCCTGACTAGACATGCTCACTAATTCAGGCACAATCTCTGGAAATTCAGGGTCCAGTGGCTCTCTTGGAGGAGAGAGTACTGTTGAGCTAGAGACCCCAGGAACTACTATCCAATCACTCTCATAGGTATCGGGGAGATCAGGTGAGAGATCTGCTTGAAGCTGGGTTGAGTCTCTGAGGTGCCACTTGAGCCATCTTCATCACTGACTTGGGGAATAGATAGCAAATGATTTCTATGCAAGGCTTTGATTCTACCTTCTGGTCCCTTTATCTTGTATCCTGGATCCCAGGCAATGTGTTCATCACTGTAACAATCTCCTTCCACCATTGGTTGGCAGCTTATTCTTTCCAAAAGATTCCAATTTCTGTAGCAGGACTTGGCCACCTGGTTTCAAATTGCTGTGTCTCACATAGAGATCTTTTGTTTCCTTTGTTTATTTCAGCTTTATTTTTTTTCCCCAGCTAAATGGTAAGCAGACTTGAGGGTGTCTTTCAAGGGAGCCGCTTATTGATAATGACTTTGATGACTAATGACATCAGTGGAATCTCCTAGCAGGAGGTAAATAAGCAATCTAGTCTCCCTCACGAACATCAGGAAATAGGGGGAGAATCCTGTACTCTCAAGAGTACTTGCAAAAGTATTCACCCCCCTTGGCTTTTTACCTATTTTGTTACATTACAGCCATTAGTTCAAAGTTTTGTTTAATCTGAATCATATGTGATGGATCAGAAAACAATAGTATAAGTTGGTGAAGTAAAATTAGAAAAATATATACATAAAACTATTTTTCAGAAATAAAAAAAATTATAATTGGCATGTGCGTATGTATTCACCCCTTTGTTATGACGCCCATAAAAAGCCCTGGTGCAACCAATTACCTTCAGAAGTCACATAATTAGTGAAATGATGTCCACCTGTGTGCAATCTAAGTGGCATGTGATCTGTCATTACATATACACACCTTTTTGAAAGGCCCCAGAGGCTGCAACACCTAAGCAAGAGGCACCACTAATCAAACACTGCCATGAAGACCAAGGAACTCTCCAAACAAATAAGGGACAATATTGTTGAGAAGTACAAGTCAGGGTTAGGTTATAAAAAATAGCCAAATCTTTGATGATCCCTAGGAGCACCTTCAAATCTATCATAACCAAGTGGAAAGAACATGGCACAACAGCCAACCTGCCAAGAGATGGCCGTACACCAAAACTCACGGACGGGGCAAAGAGGGTATTAATCAGAGAGGCAGCACAGAGACATAAGGTAACCCTGGAGGAGCTGCAGAGTTCCACAGCAGAGACTGGAGTATCTGTACTTAGGACGACAATAAGCTGTATGCTCCATTGAGTTGGGCTTTATGGCAGAGTGGCCAGAAGAAAGCCATTACTTTACTTACAATTACTTACAAAAAACAAAATGGCACATTTTGAGTTTGCGAAAATGCATGTGGGAGACTCCCAAAATACATGGAGGAAGGTGCTCTGGTCTGATAAGACTAAAATTTAACTTTTTGGCCATCAAAAAAAAACACTATGTCTGGTGCAAACCTAACACATCACATCACCCAAAGAACACCATCCCCACAGTGAAACATGGTGGCAGCATTGTGCTGTGGGAATGTTTTGCAGCAGTCAGGACTGGGAAACTGGTCAGAGTTGAGGGAAAGATGGATGGTGCTAAATACAGGGATATTCTTGAGCAAAACCTATACAACTCTGTGTGTGATTTGAGGCTAGGATGGAGGTTCACCTTCCAGCAGGACAATGACCCCAAACACACTGCTAAAGCAACACTTGAGTGCTTTAAGGGGAAACATGTAAATGTGTTGGAATGGCCTAGTCAAAGCCCAGACTTCAAACCAATAAAAAATCCGTGGTCAGACTTAAAGGTTACTGTTCACAAGCTCAAACCATCCAACTTCAAGGAGCTGGAGCAGTTTTGCAAGGAGGAATGAAAATCAAAGTGTTAAGATGTGGCAAGCTCATATGCCACGTACACATGATCGGACTATCTGGCGGACTTAATCCGGTGGACAAACCGCCAGACTTTGCAGCTGAGGTCCGCTGGACTTTCCGAATGAGCGGACCTGCCCACACATGACCGGACTTTTCCGGCGGGGTAGGTCCGACGAACAACACGCCGGACTATGGCGGGAGTCCACTGAACTTTTGAAATGAACGGACTTGCCCACACACGTCCGTTAATTTTGAACGTGGCTCCAGGTAGCCGGGACTAGCGAAGGAAGTGACTGTTGCCGCCTCCATCGGTGAGATTGACACCTCGCTAGCCCCGTCACCTGGTATGTATTTAAACGGCATGGGGGTCCCCCAAAAGTCCATAGCAGACCCTTATCCGAGCACGCAGCCCAGTCAGGTCAGGAAAGGGGGTGGGGACGAGCGAGCGCCCCCCCCCCCTCCTGAGCCATACCAGGCCGCATGCCCTCTACATGGGGGGTGCTTTGGGCAAGGGGGGCCCTGCGGCCCCCCACCCCAAAGCACCTTGTCCCCATGTTGATCCCGAAGTTGGTAGCAAACCCCCGGATGGCATTGGCCACGATGAAGAAGAGAGTCGGGCTCCTCTGCTAGTAAAAGAGCTAGCAGAAGATAGCGGAGGAGTCCGGCGAGAAGACCCCCCAAGACGGAAGAAGAGAAGACCACCGGAGCTGTCTAATAAATTATTTAAAAAACCCCATACTCATTCACATAGGGTGGGGGGCCATTATCTGGGGGCCCCCTTATTAAAGGGGCTCCCAGATTCCGATAAGCCCCCCCACCCGCAGACCCTGACAACCAACGGCCAGGGTTGTTGGGAAGAGGACCTTGTCCTCATCAACATGGGGACAAAGTGCTTTGGGGTTGGGGCTCGTCCCCACCCCCTTTCCTGACTGGCCGGGCATGCTTGGATAAGGGTCTGCTATGGACGGCGTATTTTTGGTGTAGGGCTTCCCCTTTAAATCCATACCAGGTGACGGGGCTAGCGAGGTGTCAATATTGTCAATGGAAGTGGCGACATTCACTTCCTTCACTAGTCCCGGCTACCTGAAGCCACGTTCAAAATGAACTGACTTTTCTCCATGTGGGCAAGTCCGTTTATTTCAAAAGGCCGGAGGACTAGCACACAGACGGGCGGATTGTCCGCCGGACTGCCGAGTCAGGCGGACAATTTTGAGTCAAAACTTCTTTCTAAGGACTTTTGGAAAGGGGAGATTGCCTGGCGGACTCTAGTCCGCCGGACCAAGGCCGCCGGATAGTCCAATTGTGTGTAGGCGGCAATAGAGACTTATCCAAAGCATCTTGGAGCTATGATAGCCGCAAAAGGTGGCTCTACAAAGTATTGACTTTAGGGGGGTGAATTGACTTTTCAATTTACTTTTCATTGACTTTTTCTGTTATTTTCTCCTATTTGTTGTTTGCTTCACAATAAAAAAAAAAAATCTTCAAAGTTGTGGGCATGTTCTATAAATGAAATAATGCAAATCCTCAAACATTCCATGTTAATTCCAGGTTGTGAGGCAACAAAACACAAAAAATGCCAAGGGGGTGAAAACTTTTGCAAGGCACTGTAGGCATAGACCATAACTTCAATGCTATGGCTCCAGGTGCACTTGTTTGTCAGCCTGTAGGGTATCTAGCATATCAAACAAGGTCCTGTTAAATCTCTCAGGGAGAGCATTGCCTTCAGGGTGATAAGAGGGGGATTCTACTTTTGTGAATGTTGTGCAGCTGAAGTAATTCTTTAATTAACTTGCTTTTAGAAATGTCTACCCTGATGTGAGTGTAACCTGTGGGGCAAGCCATAATGGATGAAATACTTCTTCCAACTCTTCACCTCTCGCAACTGCCCTTTGATCCTTGGTAGGAAAAGCTTGGGCATATTTGCGGGCCCAGCACTACCATGGGTCCCGGTGGGTCCATGGGACCCAGGTGGGGATTTGAGAGGGGCACCAGATGCGGCTTCAGCCGGTCGCCTTGCCTCATGGCCGCCTAATTATGGAGCCGCCTCTGGGGGTGAGTAGCAGAGCTCCCTGCTCTACCACACTGGCTGCTCTTTCATCTCAGATTCCCTGTCCGCGTGCTTGGTCAGCTCCCCCAGTTCCCTCTCTTCTGCCCCATGCAGCGCCACTTAGCCTAGTGTCCTCCCCAACCATAGTCTCGATCCCCCTGAATGGGCTCCAGCTCCCGCAAAAAGTTTAAGCACATAGGAGCTGCAGTGCAGGAGCCCTATGAGAGCCGATGGACACTGGGGCCCATCTTCCCCTGGGGAAAGGGACCCCACCTTCCCCTGTGGACAGGGACCCCTTTTCACCTGGGGACAAGGACCTCATCTTACCTGGGAAAATGGACCCCATCTTCCCCTGGGGACAGGGACCCCTTTTCACCTAGGGACAGGGACCCCATCTTACCTGGGGAAATGGACCCCATCTTCCCCTGGGGACAGGGACCCCTTTTCACCTAGGGACAGGGACCCCATCTGACATGGGGAAATGGACCCCATCTCCCCTGGGGACAGGGACCCCTTCTCATCTGGGGACAGGGACCCCTTCTCACCTCATGACTTCTCCACGGCTATCTCTCATCAGGAGCTCTTCTCCTATGGGGCATCCCGGGGGACCTACTTCTGCCTGACGGGGATGATGAGACCTCTGAGGTGGTGAAACTCACACAGCCCCTTCTCTTCTGTGAGGCCGAGTTCAAGGAGCTTTATGTGAGTACAGCAGAGATAGAGACAGAGCAATGACATTAGCACTCAGATAGAGGACACTGACACCAGCACTAAGAGAGTGTGCACTGACACCAGCACTAAGAGAGACAGAGCACTGACACCAGCACTAAGAGAGTGTGCACTGAAACCAGCACTGACATAGAGGACACTGACACCAGCACTAAGAGATTGTGCACTGACACTAGCACCGAGAGAGACAAAGCACTTACACCAGCACTAAAATGTGTGCACTGACACCAGCACTGAGAGAGACAAAGCATTGACAACAGCACTAAGAGAGTGTGCAGTGACACCAGCACTGAGAGCAACAGAGCACTGACACCAGCACTGAGAGAGACAGAGCACTGACACCCAGTGAGATAGAGGACACTTACTCCAGCACCGAGATAGAGAACGCTGACACCAGCACCAAGATAGAAGACACTGACTCCAGCACCAACACGGAGTGCACTGTGAAAGAGTGCCATGACACCAGCACTGAGATAGAGAACATTGACACCAGTACCAAGACAAGTGCATTCAGAGAGTGCCATGACACCAGCACTGGGATAGAGGGCACAGAGATAGAGCACACTGACACCAGCACTGAGAGCACACTGACACCAGCACTGAGAGCACACTGACATCAGCACTGAGAGCCCACTGACACCAGCACTGAGAGCACACTGTCACCAGCACTGAGAGCACACTGGCTCCAGTACTAAGAGCACACTGACACCAGCACCGAGAACACACTTACAACAGCACTGAGAGCAAACTGACACCAGCACTAAGAGCAAACTGAGAGCACACTGACACCAGCGCTGAAAGCACACTGGCACCAGCACTGAGAGAACACTGACACCAGTGTTTATATAGGACACTGAAACCAGCTCTAAGGCACACTGCACTGAGATAGATTGCCTCGATGCCAATGCTGAGAGACAGTGCACTGACATTAGCACTTTAGGGCTCTTAATATATGCAATTTATATAGGTAATTTTTATCACTTGAATTACTTTTCCCATTATTGCTGTGAGTGGGGCCTCATGTCTAAGTTATGCCTAAGGCCCCACAAAGCCTAGAGCTGCCTCTAAGGGGCGGCACCTTGCAGGCAACATTTCCCCATCTCATACTACCGTCCATTTTTTATTTGGGGGGGGAGGGGGTACAGCATTTCATTCTTGGACCCAGGCAGAAAAATGTATTGGGCCAGCCCTGAGTATTGGGTAGAGAGGTCAGTCACCACCAGTATATTTCCAATTCCTCTTGAATCATTGTCAGTGCAATGATAATCTATACAGAAATATATGGGGCCCAAACTCTGCAAGTGCTCCATTAGAGTAGCTCAAACTGACAGGGCTTTCCTCTGTAAACATTTGAGGCAACATCTACATAGACTAGTCAGGATATTTCTCATCTTGGGCCAATAGAAATGGTCTTGAACTAGGCCATACATTTTCTCAGGTCCCAGATAACCATGGTTATCATGTAGACATCTTTTGGAAACAATATGAAAGAACAACTTGTCATTTCCCAGGGTGGTCATGATACAACACTAACATGATAGAGCAGTCCTTTGTCTGTCTTAAACTTCTCACAATCTCTTTAGGACCTGACCACACTCGGTAGGCAGGGCCTTCCTCAACACATCTTGGTCTTTGGCACTCAAGGCCCTATACGGAGGTCCAATTAGGGTGTCAGCCTTTAGTCTCCTAAATATCTGCTGTGGAGATATGAAGCCATTCTCAACTGATCTCTATGCTGCAGGAGAGGCAAGCATGTCTGGCACAGCTTTTGGCCCACCTTCTATGGGGTCTATTAGTTGCATTTCAGAAAAGGCCACTCGAGATCTCCCCATTTACTGTTTTCGGTAACAGAAGTCAATCCTGGATGTCTAGGTAGAGCATCCACTCCAATGATCTTTGGGCCAGGTTTGTACTTCTGGAGGAAAATTGATAATTGGATAAGGCAGCCAACCCAAGATATCACCAGTTTCTTACTTGTGGACTGGATAGTTGCACTCACTAGTAGTCAGGTTTCAGCTGATGAAGGCTATTGGTGATAGCCCAGCTGGATACTCTTGGTGCACAATCCTTCAAAGCTAGCAACGATATGGAGCACATATGGCTTCTGGGCATCAGCATATGCTGGGACTGGTGAATATGTCAGCTTCTTCAATTGAGGAAAAGCCTCTTTGCATGCAGAATTCCAGTGGTCCCCAAAAGCACTTTTGGAAAACCTCTATTGATTCACTTGACTGCACACATCAGTTTTGAATAGGACATGAACAACTTTGGCCACTTTTGAATACCCTTCTACTAAACTGTGGTAGTTTCCACAAAATCCACTGCTTCATCTTTGGCTGGATCAGTGACCACTTCTTCATAATACGATCTTACCAACATATATGATTTATAACCTGCAGAACTTGCACTTGTCTGTTGAAAATTTCAGTTGCTCTTCTTTTAGTGGATGTAATACTAGTATGAGTCATTCTTCATGCTCTTCTATTGTAGCCCCAAACACAATAATGTTGAGGTACACAAGACATTCCCTGGGTACTAGGTCACCCATTAACCTTTAAAATGTCGCAGGCCTACCTCTTCAGCCTTGTGGCATGCAACTAAATTGATAAAAGCCCAAAGGACATATAAGGTCTGTCTTCTCTTGATCTTTAGCTGTCATGAGAACTTGTTAGTATCCAGACTGTAGGTGTAGCATGGTGAACCAACCATTTACATTTAAAGCCTCCAGAGCTTCTTCAATTCTTGGAAGGTGTATATTGATCAGGTATTATCCTCTGATTCAGAGTTTTGTATTGTATACAATAGGAGAGGCATAGGGATTCTTACTATCCACATTGATTTCTTGGTCTTTCATCTGATGTAGTGTCTGTGTTTGCTCGTCCACATATATTGGTGCTATCCTCTGGGGTCTCTCTTGGAAGGGAGTAGCATCAGTTAGTCTAAAAGTATGTTAAGCACTCTTAGAACAGCCTACATCTATATTATCTGTGGAAAAACACCTCAGGTAAATCTGAAAATTGCTGTGTCAGTTTCCTGTTCCAGAAAACTTTGGGTCATTCAAATCAAATTTATGGGTAGAAGCTGTATTTCTGAATTGGACTCTACACACCTCAAAAAAGGGGTAAACAACCAGCACTGGGTAGCAGTTAGCTATAACTTGCTGATGACCAATTGGTGGAAATTTTCATTGAGCGCTCACCAATGTGATATATCTCTCTATGCTGAGAGCTAACAAATAGAAAACATCACAGAGCTCTTGAAGCTCATATGGGATATCAACTTGATCAGAAAAGGTCTGACCTCCTTCAAATAACTTCTGGAAAGCACTATATAGTATTCTGCTATACAATTGTTGCCCAGTAATACTGAAGCTGTGAATGAATCACCTGTGTCATGACATACAAGAGCCATGGTCTCTATAGGAAGAGTGTTCTTGTTATGTAAATATGGAACAGTTGCAATTACTTGCAAGCTTTCATCAACGGGCCACACAATATTCAGGCCCCACAACAAGGTGTGTGGCCTCCTGGTAGAATGAACAGTAAATAAAGGTAGCTAGAAAACCTGTGTCATATAGAGCTGGGGTATGACAGCGACTTTATTTGTAGACTTACAGCCCATGTAGCGTTTTCTTGGCTTTGGTCTGAAATCTTCACTTCTGTATGGGGAATGCCACACTTCGCACTGTTCCCCCAGTGTTCTCATGACACTGTTTTGCAGATAGTGATGGACGAACTTCCGACGGGACGTTTCGCGAACGCAGACCGCGAACGCGGCCGATAGTTCGCGAACCGTAACGTTTGCGGCAGGCCCCATTGACTTCAATGGGAGGCGAACTTTGCAAACCTACAGGTCAAATTTGCAGCCACAAAATAATTACTAGCTGTGCAAACATAGTCCCATCACATGGCCAAAGACATAACACATGTATGAGGTGAATCTGGGATCGACAACTACAAGCATTCTTTTTTTATATGTGAAATTGTTGTGACAATTCAGGACTGTGGAGCGCATGAAGGCAATGGAGGAGAGGGAAGGTCGGGGTAGGCAAAGAAGAGGGTGCAGGAGATGATCACCAGCAGCGTGACATACAGCAATGACACCTGCACCGTGATAGAGTGATCTGACACCAGCACCGTGATAGAGAGCACTGACATCAGCAGCGTGACATAAAGCACTGACACCAGCACCGTGATATACAGCACTGACACCAGCACCGTGATATACAGCACTGACACCTGCACCGTAAGCAGCCCCAGGAGGAAGTCAGCATGACTGGATGGTGGGAGCCCCTCATAATGAGCATAGCACAGGGATGCTGGGAGCCCCTCATAATATGCACAGCAGAGGTACAGCCCCAGGAGGAAGTCAGCACAGCACAGAGATAGTGGGAGCCCCTCATAATGAGCACAGCACAGAGATGGTGGGAGCCCCTCATAATGAGCATAGCACAGGGATGGTGGGAGCCCCTTATAATATGCACAGCAGAGGTACAGCCCCAGGAGGAAGTCAGCACAGCATAGGGATGGTGGGAGCCCCTCATAATAAGCAGCCCCAGTAGAAATATGACACCACTCAACCTCTTCAAATAGGAGGGTACGGGCATATAGTACGGTGTGCTTTTTTTGGACAAGGAAGTGAGCCAAATGAAGAAAGAAGGTCTGTGTGCTCGATTAAAAAAATCGTTTATAGACATATACATGGTCTACTGGTCACATGTGTTGAATTCCTCCGAGATCCATGCCCCATTCATTTTTAGAAATGTGAGGTAGTTAACACTGTCGTGAGCTAGGCGAGTACGCTTATAGGTCACGATCCCCCCTGCTGCTCTGAACGTCCTTTCGGACAGGACACTGGACGAGGGGCAAGCCAACAGTTCGATTGCAAATTGGGCAAGCTCTGGCCAGAGGTCAAGCCTGCCCACCCAGTAGTCCAGGGGTTCATCACTCCTCAGAGCGTTCACATCGGGTGTTAACCTGATGTAGTCGGACACCTGACGGTCTAGGCGTTCCCTGATGCTGGATCCAGATGACACCTGTCGATGGGTCGGCTGAAAGAATGACCTCATATCCGAAGTCACCAACACATCTTCAAACCGGCCTCTTCTTGCAGGCGCTGTTGGATTGGTACCCGCAACTCCTTCTCTGGGAGTGGGAATTGCTCCTCTGCCTGTGCACGCAAAAGCAGAATGCAGCATTTCTCGAAGCAAGGCCTGGAAGTGCTCCATTCTGAAAGCCCTCTGTGACGGCGGTAACATTTCTGCCATTTTGTGTTTGTACAGGGGGTCTAAGTACGTTGCCACCCAGTACTGGTCCTTGACCCTTATGCTTTTTATACGGGGGTCCCTATTAAAACACTGGAGCATGAAGGCCCCCATTTGCACTAAACTGGAAGTGGTGTGGTGGCCTGGCTCCTGCTCATCATCCAGGATAATGTCGTCCTCTTCATTCTTCTCTCCCCATCCACGCACAACAACAGGGATCCCAGAAAGGTTTAAAGCATTCTCTTCTTGCTCCTCCTCATCCGCCCCGGCACCATCCTCCTCTGACTCCTCTTCAGACTCCTGTTGTTGACTTGTCTCAGATAGAGTAGCCCCCCCTGGGAATTCATCCAGCATTGCGACTTCCTCATCTTCCCACTCCTGCTCCTCCACAGCTTGATCAAGGACACGGCGCAATGCACGCTCCATAAAGAAGGCATAAGGTACCATGTCACTGATGGCGCCATGGCTGCGACTGACCAGTTTGGTAATCTCCTCAAATGGGCGCAGATGTCTGCATGCGTCGCGCATGAGCAGCCACTGGCGCGGTGAAAAAACCCCCAGCCCCCAGAACCTGTTCTGCCGCAGAGTTCATACAGGTAGACGTTAACTGCACGTTTCTGCTGGAGCAGCCTATCAAGCATATAGAAGGTTGAGTTCCATCGCGTCAGGCAATCGCAAATAAGACGTCTGACCGGCAGATTGTGTCGCCACTGAATGTCAGCAAGGTGAGCCATGGCCGTGTAAGATCTTCTGAAATGGGCCGAGATTTTTCTTGCCTGCTGCAAGATGTCCTGGACCCCAGGGTATTTGACAACGAATCGCTGCACGACCAAGTTTAAGACATGTGCCATGCATGGCACGTGCGTGATTTTGCCCTGTTTCAATGCGCTAAGCAGATTGGCACCGTTGTCACACACCACTTTACCAACTGTCAAATTGAGCGGTGTTAGCCACTGATCTGCCTGTGAACGCAAAGCTGAAAGGAGTGCCGGGCCAGTGTGGCTCTTGGCTTCCAGGCACAACAGACACAGCACCTGGCATGTCGAATAGGTTCTGGGGAGCTTGGGCGGCGCAGCGGAAGAGACGCTAGCAGCGGAAAAGGGGGAGTCAGCCGAGAAGGAGATGGAGGAGGATGGAGTAGGAGGAGGAGGAGAAGAAGAGCCAGGCCTGCATGCAATCCGTGGCAGTAAAACCAAATCTACACGGGTGCCACGGGTTACATGCTTGACGGCCGTCAGAAGGTTCACCCAGTGGGCAGTAAAAGTGATATACCTTCCCTGCCCGTGTTTGCTAGACCACGTGTCTGTGGTCAGATGTATCTTGGCACCGACACTGTGTGCCAGAGATACATTCACTTGCCGCTGAACATGGCCATATAGCTCTGGGATGCCCTTCTCTGAGAAATACTTCCTTCCTGGGACCTTCCATTGTGGTGTTCCAATGGCCACAAATTTTCGAAAGGCCTCCGAGTCCACCAGTTTATATGGCAGTAGTTGGCGGGCTATCAGTTCTGACAAGCCAGCCGTCAACCGTTGGGCAAGAGGGTTCTCCGGCGTCATCATTTTTTTACGCTCGAACATTAGGCCCACGGAAGCCTGCCTTTTTGCAGAAAAACCTGAGCTTGGCGTGATGGAAGGTGGAGTGGAGGACAATTGTGAGGAGAGAGGAGAAGTAGAAGACGAGGCTGGACGGTGAGAGCCTGGAGTGTGGCTTTGTGTGTTCCGTTGCTCCCACTGGGCTCGGTGATGGCTGCTCATGTGCCTTCTTTAGGCGGTCGTCCCTAGGTGAGTGTTGGGCTTACCGCGACTAATGCGTTGACTGCAAAGATTGCAGATGGCAACGCTATTGTCAGCAAGCCCACACTGCGGAGCTATGTGCCGGTGTCCTGGGAGCGCCAGATGTGACTGTACATGGTCTGGTCGATGACTCGCTCCTGATACATTTGCAGTCTGCTTTGTCCCTCCTGTGCAATATAAGTTATTCCTGCTTCTCCTCCCTATCTGCTGGTCCATATCTCCCTCTGAACTCCCCTCCTCTTCCTCTCTTGTGGGCACCCACGTGACATCACTAGACACGTCATCATCGACGTCACTTTCCCCACCGCTATAAGTAGAGATCTCGGAGTAGGCAGCAACAGCGGGGACCAACCTCCTCCTTGGGCTGATCTGAGTACTGTCGTCAGACTGCTGAGTGGCGGTTGTTGCTACCTCCTCTTCCTGATCCAATACCAAGAGTGACTGCGCATCAGAAATGTCTTGATATGGAGCGGAAGGTATGTGGTGGTGGTGGTGTTGTTGGTGGTAGTGTCTTTGGGGGTGCACATAGCAGAGAGTGAAGAAGAGGGTGCAGATCGAGAGGATGAGGAGGGTGCAGAAGAGTAAGGCTGAGTGAGCCACTCAACCAAGTCTGGTGCATCCTTTAAAGTAATTGAACGCACCTTCTGCAACTTCCCACTTTGGCTCAAGCCTGTTGCTCCTGCCCTACCCCTACCACCCCTGCGAAGGGCCTGCCTCTTCCTCTGCCTGTTATTTTTTAAATGACCTTGTGACAAAACTCTCAGTCCCTATACTGATAAAGGACTGCTGCAGTATAGGGCAGCAGTCAGCAGTAGTGCACCTCAACCCTATGTATTGTGGACCTATACCAGTCCTTAAGGAATAGCAGACTGTACCTCACTCAACCCTATGTACTGTAGTACCTATACCTTACCAGTCCTTATAAGGACCTTTGTGGAACAAGTAGGTTGTGAATGATTAGCAGACTGTACCTCAGTCCCTATACTGATAAAGGGCTGCTGCAGTATAGGGCAGCAGTAGGCAGTAGTGCACCTCAACCATATGTATTGTGGACCTATACCAGTCCTTAAGGAATAGCAGACTGTACCTCACTCAACCCTATGTACTGTAGTACCCTATACCTTACCAGTCCTTATAAGGACCTTTGTGGAACAAGAAGGTTGTGAATGATTAGCAGACTGTACCTCAGTCCCTATACTGATAAAGGACTACTGCAGCAGAAGGCAGCAGTCAGCAGTAGTGCACCTCAACCCTATGTATTGTGGACCTATACCAGTCCTTAAGGAATAGCAGACTGTACCTCACACCTCAACAAGTAGGTCGTGAATGATTAGCAGACTGTACCTCAGTCCCTATACTGATAAAGGACTACTGCAGCAGAAGGGCAGCAGTCAGCAGTAGTGCACCTCAACCCTATGTATTGTGGACCTATACCAGTCCTTAACCACTACAATACAGGGCACTTTCACCCCCTTCCTTCCCAGCCCAATTTTCAGCTTTCATCGCTCTCGCGCTTTCAGTGACAATTGCGCGGTCATGCTACACTGTACCCAAATAAAATTGTTATCATTTTGTTCGCACAAATAGAGCTTTATTTTGGTGTTATTTATTCACGACTCCGTTTTTTATTTTTTGCGATATAAGCGCAAAAAAAGCGGAAATTTGGAAAAAAAACAATATTTTCTTTTTTCTATTTGAAAAGAAATCCAATAAAATCAAATTTTGTCATAAATTTAAGCCAAAATGTATTCTGCTACATGTTTTTGGTAAAAAAAATTCCGTTAAGTGTATAATAATTGGTTTGTGTGATCACGGACATATGTACGCAAATGATCATGTACATATGTGTGCAGGTGATCACGTACATATGTGTGCAGATAATCATTGGGACATGTGATTTTAGTGGGACATATGTGGGGGACATGTTTTTATTATTAGGGACATGTGTTTTTATTATTTTGGGACATGTATGTTTTGGGGACATGTGTGGTTTGGGGACATATGTGGGGACTGTGTTTGTACTGTGTGGTGTGTTGTGTGTTGACACTAGACTGATGATCAGTGAGTAAAAATCTGTAAAAAGCAGCCCATACTCACTGATCATCAGCCGGCTGCAGCGTTCTGCTCTCCTCTCCTCAGCAATGACTTCCGTGTGCCTAGCAACCGGCTGTTTGTTTACATCACATGACGGCCGTGATTGGACACGGCCGTCATGTGATCAGGAGGGCCAATCACAGAGCCCTCCTGCCGATCTCAGATGTGCCGTGTCCGGGTGACACGAGCACATCGGGATCGCGCCGCTGCGCGGGCACGCGCGCGCGCGATCCCGCTACTTCTGAATGACGTTCAGGAACGTCCTATCAGGAGTAGACGGCTCCCACCCAGCCGTATATATGCATTGGCCGGGTGGGAAGTGGTTAAGGAATAGCAGACTGTACCTCACTCAACCCTATGTACTGTAGTACCCTATACCTTACCAGTCCTTATAAGGACCTTTGTGGAACAAGTAGGTTGTGAATGATTAGCAGACTGTGCCTCAGTCCCTATACTGATAAAGGACTGCTGCAGTATAGGGCAGCAGTCAGCAGTAGTGCACCTCAACCCTATGTATTGTGGACCTATACCAGTCCTTAAGGAATAGCAGACTGTACCTCACTCAACCCTATGTACTGTAGTACCTATACCTTACCAGTCCTTATAAGGACCTTTGTGGAACAAGTTGGTTGTGAATGATTAGCAGACTGTACCTCAGTCCCTATACTGATAAAGGACTACTGCAGCAGAAGGGCAGCAGTCAAGTATAATATTCTTTCTATATTTGGAAGAAAGAATATTATACGTGTACAAGCCTATTACCATACCAGTCCTGAAAAGAACCTTTGTGGACCTAATAGTAACAGCTACTGATTAAACTGACTGTCCCTCACTGCCTCCCACACAGCTTCCTGCCTGTCCCTATTTAAACTGACAAAACAGAGGCTGCTGGAACAATAACTTGGATAGCACTTTTGTGGACCTAATAGTAACAGCTAATGATTAAACTGACTGTCCCTGCAGCACACAGCATCCTGTCCCTCTCTCTACACTGACAAAAGACAGGCTGCTGCAAAAATCAGTAGCACAGCAGTGCCTCAAACCTATATCCTGAACTACACCTAACACCTATACCAGTCCTGAAAATAACTTTTGTGGACCAAATAGCTAGCGATTTGGGTCACTGCAGTCTCTCCCAGCTCCACACAGCAACCTCTCCCTATAGTGACACAAGAAAGAATGTAAAATGGCCACCGGATCGGGTCTATTTATAAGTTAGGGCGAATGTCCAAGTGTCCCTGTGCTGTAATGTCTCAATTGGCTGTCCTGTACCCCATGATGGATGTGTCATCATAGGTCAAAGTTCTTTTACACAGTAAACACGGAAGTCCGCCGGGCGAACGGCGGCAATAGTCCGCGGATTGGGCGGACCGCGAACAGCTGAAATTCGCCGCGAAACGACCGCCGGGCGAACCGTTCGGCCATCCCTATTTGCAGAATGGCCAGAGTGACCTCACCTAAAACACCTCTAATAATGCCTACTCCCGTGTGAAGCAACTGGCTAGGCAAACAAAGATTTTGTTTGGTTGGACTCAGGATGTTCTCTTTGGGGAGAGATAGAATAATGATCTTCTTTTTGAGCACTGTTCACTTTCTTGGGAATACAAAACTGAATATCAGCCTCCTGTTCCTTCACTGATTTCATTATCTCATGGAGAGAAGGAATTTTGTCAGATAACATCATTATGCAAAGCTGTGTAAAAGGACAGTGAGGAAGCAAGACTCCTGCTAACTGACTGGTTCTTATAGAGTGGAAACCTCGTGTCCTTCTTTCTGATGAGAGACATGGTATTTAGCAACCTTCTGTTCATGATCATAGTATGGCTCAAAGTGATCAGACAGTACCTGTTTGTAGTCCATTGCACTTGCTCCTATTTAGTATCTCAATACAGGTGGATTCATTTGGCAGCTGGGGACCTCAAACTTTCAGTGACACACTGTCACTTGTCTTCTTCTGAGTAGGACCACTCCATTACATTAGAAAGTGTGCTCTTTCCAGACTTTGACATTTTCTTCTTCTTGTGACACAAGTACATTATCAGAAAGCATGTTTATCTTCTTGTAATGTGCTGCCTGTAAACCCTGTGATAACATTTTATTCAGTTTGGCTAAAGCATCACTTGCGTTGACACTATCATTATCCATCCTGTGAGAACAGCTATCTAATACAGGTTCTTTATTTTACATAATCCAGAACAGGGCAAGTCTACCATGTAGTAGCAGGTTGCGGAGTCTGCTCTGGATTATAAGAGAACCAGAACCTTTGTTAAGTGGAAGAGTAGTTTTGATAATAATGTTGGCAGTGCCTTCACCCAGGACAGGACCTCTGTTAGGAGAAGGGATTCCCTTCCTGGGAAATTACCAGTAATCTAATGAAAGTAATTGGGAGCAGAGAAACTACTGTAACATTAACCATAGGTATGTCAGTATGCCAGTATCGAAATAATACTCTACAAGCTTTGTATAAAAAGAGAATATTTATAGTATTTACACCCAACACACAAACAGGAATTATAAGCAAAGGGCCTGATTCTAGTACAATTGTGCACATGTACCCAGGTATACACAGTTATTAATAGAGATAACTGAGATATTAATAGAGATACCTCCAGGTGAATGTTGCAACAAAGTTCACTTGTAGGGGCCCCTGAGGATGAATGTGATGCGGCATCCGTCTTTGTTTCGAACACCTGAAGACAAGATCATCAGTGATAGGGAGATCCTCCAGATGTTGTCCAACCAGTCTGGAACATAACTTCTCACACTCAGAAACTGTGATGTGACACTGATACTCAGAGTCAGCCTATCTACTCTGTGCTTTAGTCCCTCCCTAGTAGTTTCTAATCTGACATGCAACCTGACCTCTCACTACCAGAATTGTCCATCAGATGCCTAACCTCGGCTCTGCTGGTTGTCAAGACCAAAGCTAAAACTAGCTATAGAATCCCAGACCAGAAGGGACAGGGTTAACTAAAACAACAGGAGTTGCATATAACTAAAATAACAGGAGCTGCGTATACAGTCAGGTCAATAAATATTGGGACATCAACACAATTCTAATCTTTTTGGCTCTATACACCACCACAGTTGATTTGAAATGAAATGAACAAGATGTGCTTTAACTGCAGACTTTTGGCTTTAATTTGAGGGTATTTACTTCCAAATCATATGAACAGTGTAGGAATTACAACAGTTTGTATACATGCCTCCCACTTTTTAAGGGACCAAAAGTAATGGGACAATTAGCTGTTCCATGGTCAGGTGTGTGTTATTCCCTCGTTATCCCATTTACAAGGAGCAGATAAAAGGTCCAGAGTTCATTTCAAGTGTGCTATTTGCATTTGGAATCTGTTGCTGTCAACTCTCAATATGAGATCCAAAGAGTTGTCACTATCAGTGAAGCAAGCCATCATTAGGCTTAAAAAAACAAAACAAACCCATCAGAGAGATAGCAAAAACAATAGTTGTGGCCAAATCAACTGTTTGGAACATCCTTAAAAAGATAGAATGCACCGGAGAGCTCAGCAACACCAAAAGGCCCGGAAGACCACAGAAAACAACTGTGGTGGATGACCGAAGAATTCTTTCCCAGGTTAAGAAAACACCCTTCACAACAGTTGGCCAGATCAAGAACACTCTCCAGGAGGTAGGTGTATGTGTGTCAAAGTCAACAATCAAGAGAAGACTTCACCAGCGTGAATACAGAGGGTTCACCACAAGATGTAAACCATTGGTGAGCCTCAAAAACAAGAAGGCCAGATTAGAGTTTGTAAAAACAACATCTAAAAAAGCTTTCACAGTTTTGGAACAACATTCTATGGACAGATGAGACCAAGATCAACTTGTACTAGAGTGATGGGAAGAGAAGAGTATGGACAAGGAAAGGAACTGCTCATGATCCAAAGCATGCCACCTCATCAGTAAAGCATGGTGGTGGTTGTGTCATGGCGTGGGCATGTATGGCTGCCAATGGAACTGGTTCTCTTGTATTTATTGATGATGTGACTTCTGACAAAAGCAGCAGGATGAATTCTGAAGTGTTTCAGGCAATATTATCTGCTCATATTCAGCAAAATACTTCAGAACTCATTGGACGGCGCTTCACAGTGCAGATGGACAATGACCCGAAGCATACTGCAAAAGCAACCAAAGAGTTTTTTAAGGGAAAGAAGTGGAATGTTATGCAATGGCCAAGTCAATCACCTGACCTGAATCCGATTGAACATGCATTTCACTTGCTGAAGACAAAACTGAAGGGAAAATACCCCAAGAACAAGCAGGAACTGAAGACAGTTGCAGAAGAGGCCTGGCAGAGCATCACCAGAGATGAAACCCAGCGTGTGGTGATGTCTATTCGTTCCAGACTTCAGGCTGTAATTGACTGCAAAGAGTTTGTAACCAAGTATTAAAAAGTTTTAAAGTTTGATGGATGATTGTTAATTTGTCCCATTAATTTTGGTCCCTTTAAAAGTGGGAGGCGCATACACAAACTGTTGGAATTCCTACACCGTTCACCTGATTTGGATGTAAATACCCTCAAATTAAAGCTGAAAGTCTGCAGTTAAAGTACATCTTGTTCGTTTCATTTCAAATCAATTGTGGTGGTGTAAAAAAGATTAGAATTATGCCAATGTCCTAATTTTTGTTTTTGATTTAGGTACGCTTTAAAATGGTTGTAAACCCACATAGAGAAAAAAAAAGACCTGCAAGACAAAGGCATAATGAGCTAGTATGCATAGCATACTAGCTCATTATGTAATACTCATCTGAGATCGAAGCCCGTACACAGCTCCAGCCGGCAACATCGTTCCCTGAGTTACTTTCTGGTATCGTGGGCTCCGGCGCTGTGATTGGCCAGAGCTGCGGTGACGTCACTCCGTGCATGAAGACATGTCGGCACATGCAGATAAAGGGAATATATTCTAAACTGTGCAGATTTGGGAGATATCCAGGGTAGCTACAGGTAAGCCTTATTATAGGCTTACCTGTAGCAAAAAGTGGATTGTAAGGGTTTACAACCACTTTAAAGTGGTGTTAAACCCAAAAAGAACAATTTACTATATATTGAAGCTTAACAATTCTTAGATGTGATGGCTAAATTAGTTTTCTTGTTTAGACTTTTTTCCTTTATTTTCACCTTTGATCTGACCAGTAAGTCTGTAGTTTTTCAGCTAAGCTTCCTTAAGCCCCTGTCACACCAAGGCAACAGCGGGAAAGCGCTGCTATTTTTAGCGACGCTTTACTGTCGTATTTGCAGAGGTTTTCGGCCACTAGCGGGGCGATTTGAATCCCCTCTAGCAGCTGAAAAAGGGTTAAAATGACCCGCTGGTGCTTTGCCATCGCTTTAGCGGGGCTGCCCATTAATTTCAATGGGCAGGGGCGGTTTAGGAGCGGTAAATACACCGCTCCTTCACTGCTCCAAAGATGCTGCTTGCAGTAGGTTTTTTCATGTCCAGCCAGCACATCGCCTCAGTGTGAAAGCACTCTGGCTTTTACACTGAGACTGCAGGGGAGACATTTCTCAGGCCCTTTACAGGGGATATTTTTAGCCCAAAAGCACCTGAAAAACACCTCAGTGTGAAAGAGGTCTAAGCCCTTGTACACACGGTCGGACATTCCGACAACAAAATCAGTCGGATTTTGTCCAACGGATTTTGTCCGAAACTTGTGTTGCATACACACGGTCGGACAAAGTTGTCGGAAAATCCGATCGTACATAACGTGACAACGTTATTTCGTTACGACGGGACTACTTCAGGCTAGTAGCCAATAGCTTTGGTCTAGGAATTTGATCTGAGCATGCGTGGCACTTTGTCTGATCGGAATTCTCTACACACAATAGGACAAAGTCCGATTGGATCATGTTGTCGGAAAGTTTTATAGCCCAGCTCTAAAACTTTGTCCGTCGGGATATTCTGACGGAAACAGTCCGATGGAGCCCACACACAGTCGGATTATCCGACAACATGGTCCGATCGGACATTTTCCGTTGGAATGTCCGACCGTGTGTACAAGGGCTTAAGAGACCAAGTTGTCTAGTAAAAATGCCAGTTATTGGGTTAAAACAAACCATTTAACACTATGACAGGGGTGCTTATAACGGTCAGCTATTATTTATTTGTTTAAAACATTTCTCCCAAAAAGAAAAGAAAGCTGTTGCTATAACTGCTTAAAAAGTGTTAGTTATTGTTATTATTATTATTATACAGGATTTATATAGCGCCAACAGTTTGTGTCACTAGAGTTCGACTGTCATTTGTTACTCAAGCCCAATCTGCTAGTTCATCTAACACTACCCTCACCCCAGATTGAGAATGCTGCTTCCAAGGGTGTCTCTATTGCTACTTTCTCCAGAGTGGTGACACCCTAAGATGGATGTGTTACTGGCAGGATTACCAGGTAAAAAAAAATCAAAACAAATGTATCCATCATATTTTAGAATTGGTAGGCTGTAGTATATTAAATTTCCATTTTTCTATTAATAGTTGCTAATGAATTAAAACCTAACTGCAGCTAACACAATACGTTTTTTATGTATGTGAATAACAGCTGACCCCTGTAAGCACCCATATCAGTGTGAAAAGGTTTGTCTTTACCCTCTTACTGCCATTTTTGCTAGACAGCTTACTGGCTGGATCAACGGGTAATAAATCTATGTTATGTTGGGGTGGGGGTGTTAATGCCATCGACAGATTGTAACATATATGTCATTTTTAATGTGGCTATAGTTCCACTTTAACGACTCTACTCTTTGTTCTGCTGGCCGTTATCATCAAAAGTGAAAGAAAATATCACCAGAACAGGAATAGAAGGGAAATCTTCCAATGGCACACCAGTTCTGCTGATCCTGGTGACATCCAGGAAGTTCCCTCACTTTGGAGAGATTTCATCTCGCTTCCTGTTGTGGCTATGCAACAGGAATTGAAGGGAAATCTCCCATTGACACAGGTGGCAAAACTAAAACTGAGAGTGGCCCTGAACTACTCTATTCAAAATGAAAAAAAATGAAAATGCTTTATTTTACTTTTACAAAAGCTGGTATTCCATAAGTAGATTTACCACAATCAGGTTCCTCTGTAGGTTACTGCAAGTTTTATTTCAAATGTATTTTACTGCTTTGACATTTATATATCTTTGAAGGACTTTTACCAGCTTAATGCTTTTCTTATGACTAGTAATACTAAAAGAGCTGCACAGATAATAAAGTGAAACACAGCGTCCTCCGATATCTGAGATGCAAGTGTCGGTGAGGTTATTTCAGCAAGGCCCAACAGCCTTTCTCTTGGAATTCCAGATAGCAGTGCACTGAAACATGAGATCTGTTACCAAATATAGTTGACTGGAGGAAGAATGACATGGTCCTGTGGGAACAGATGCTAGTTCCAGGCCACATTCACCTCATGAGTGCTGTGGGGACAAAGCAATACTTAATGTATAGCTGTACACCTATTTCTTCTGAATAAGAGCCTATACTCAACTCTCAGAGGATTTGTAGGTGAGCAATATTTTCTTATTTCCAAATATATGCTAATAATATTGAGCAATTTTAATATTTATTGTATTTTTATTGTTATGCGTTATATCATTTTGTATTTGAAAAAAAAAAATTCTAATAAATGTGTTAAAAATTAAGCAAATTGATCATTTGACAAATTTGCTTTATTCTTCCAAATACTGTTATTGTAAATAAGTTCTAGCTAAGAAAAATTAATAATATGAAAAATGAAGAACTGACTTTATAGTTCATTAATATATATAAACTTGTAATCTTTTGTTCTTAATAAATCAAAGGGAGAAAGCATGATTCATATAAGACACTGCTAATATCTCGGTATTGTTGATTTAGGAAATGGTTCCCTCTTATGTGTATTATTGTGTTACATAACTTTCATATGATAAGTTTAGGATTTGGTTTTAGTGTTATATTATTAGCTATGTATAAATCATGAAGTCTAAAAGCATTGCAATTTGTGTGTTTTTAATTTAACATTGATGCTTTTCTTCTAGAATATAAATTATGCATTACATTTGGCATGTTTTCCATGATACTTCTAGTTGATGTTTTGACATGAGAGCCATACTGTAATTATCATTTCTTTTTTCTCCAGGGCTACCTCTTAGGATGGCAAACAGAGCTCTGAATCAAGCTCTGCCCCTGTCTCTTATAACAAAGGAAATCTATACTAATGAGAGGAAAAAACAGAACTCTCTGTCTGAAAGTATGTCTGAATCTTCTTCCCATGATTCCTTCTATGATAATCTGTCAGATTTCCGTGGTGACTCCAGTGATGGAAATTTCTCAGAACTTTCTGCCTTCCTTAGTCAAGAGGAAATGAACAAGAGTCTTGACATTGCAAGGGAAGCATTTTCAAGACCTTTGTCGGAGGATCAAAGACAGAGTCATGTTTTGAAATCTTCTCATAATAACCCACCTGACAGATCTTACAAGGAGTTAAAATTAAGCAACACAACATCAGAAAACTCCAGAAAAAGGGAAAATGTTATGAATAAGTTGGGTAGAGCTGGTGGTTCCAATAAACCTGGGGGTTCAAATATGAGAGGAATGGTTTCACCATTTCTGACTGCCAGCCCGAGTATAATTCGAACCTTGCAGGCCCAAAAAGCTTCTAAACTTCAAGGAAAAAGTGGCTCGTCCACACTTCCAATTCCAAAATCTAGAAACAAATCATGTAACAAGGATCTAAACTCTCAGAGTGACATAGCTCACAAGGCAGCTACTTTTATCGAGGAACTCTCTGCAATATTTCGAGAGACAAACAAGGCAAGAGATAGGCGCCCTAATGGAGATTCCTCTTCTCCAGATAGTGGTTATTTGTCACCAAAAAAAGAGAATACTATTGTCATAAACCCCACAATTAATGAAAGTGAAATTGAACCACAGCAAGAGGTGAACACCGTGGAAATGATGAGTACAAAAGAGGAAACACTAAGGAAAACTGAGAAAGAAAGCAAGCCGCCTGAAGAAGAGACAGCACAAAGTGAGACTAATAAATCTCACACTCCTCCTTCAGCTGCTCGATTTATTCAGAAGCTCAAAAGTCAGGAGGTGGATGAGGGGAGTCGAGTAAGGCTGGAATGCAAAGTGACAGGAAACCCCTTTCCAGAAGTGAGGTAAGTCAAAATGCTTTACTCACCTATAGCACTTTTTGAAATTTCCCCCACATATAAAAAAATATCTGATTGTATTATGCAACTGTGTATGCCTTTGTAACTTAATTGTAAGTTTGGTTATTTTTATCTTTGGCAATAAATCCCAGCAAACCATTTCAAATTCCTTAGCATTTGCTAGAAAGCTACAAAAATGAAATTAGTATCACATGAAAGGCTCAGCATTAGAAAATTGTAAAATAATGTATTTCAATGAAAAGAGAGAAGCCATGCAAACAAATGCTATCTTATGGTGCTGTGTATTCTCCCCTGAGCAGTCTTTCCTCATTTTGAGCATAAGGGTACCTTTTCTTGGTGTGCAGGTGTCTCATCAAGGGGCATCTTGGCAGCCCAGCACTTAGAGGAAATTGAAGCAGCTGAATAAGATTCAAGATTTAACAACCATGCTTTGAAAGCAATACCTTATGTGTCAGAAGGTTTCATCTTTTACTCCCCTTCCCCCATGCATAGCACACTTTCTCAGGGAACATACTAGAGATTAAAAAATGGGAGCTATCACAGTATTAGAAAAGCTGTAGCACAGGTTGACATTTTTCCTAATAAGTCTAAATGAATTGATACGTACTGGGATAAGTACCGGATCTCTAAAAAAAAAGGAACTACCATTTGCGTGTTATAGGCTGCTAATGTGGCGGGGCTTAGCTGTGTATGTTATCTTGCTTGTTGATCATAGTATTGCAGTTAGGTTAAACTGCATAAACTGCCTATAAGTCATAATCACAGTGGCATGCACACAAAGTTTTACTGTTAAACCTTTTTCTTTCTATGTTTATTGAAAAAGCGAAAAACTGCATATAGATATGCACTTGTGTGATATTTTGTAATCCCTGAACAAAAAACAACCACTGAAGCTTAAAAGTAGCAGCTTTTGATAATTACTATAACCCCAAACAGCAATACGTCTCTCTTACATTTTTTTTATTCTAAGATGTCCTTATTAGGTTTTTCAGAAATAACACCTGAGATTAGAATAAGGAGAACAGTGAGATTTGGTTATTATACTGTGTAATTTTGACTGGCTCACAATTTGGTAGCCAATTTTTCAACAAAGCTGTATCTTGAACAGTAGAAGAAAATACATGGCATGAGTACAATTACCATTGTAGTGATCTGTTGTACATGGTGAAAAGCTATATAAATATTGTGTAACAAAGATCTAGGTACATTGTTCTTAAGCCCTGTACACACGATCAGACTTTCTGACAGGAAATGTTCAAAGACAGGCTGTTGTCGGTAAATTCGATTATGTGTATGTTCCATCAGACAATTGTTGTTGGACTTTCCGCCAACAACTGTTTGGCTAGTAGGTTTTCAAATTTTCCACGGACAAATGTGTGTTGTTGGATTTTCTGAGAGTGTCTACACAAGTCCAAAGTACAAACACACATGCTCGGAAGCAAGGATGAGCCACAAGAGGTTGGTCTTGTAAACTAGCATTTGTAATGGAGAATTACCATTACCATTCATGACTTGGCAAATTATGATCTCTCCAAATGCAGCGCACATTCTCTTCTTCTTTAACCACTTTCAGACCGGACCATTTTGCTGGTAAATGACCAGAGGTCTTTTTACACTTTGGCACTGCGCTGCTTTAACTGGTAATTGCGCGGTCATGCAATGTTGTACCCAAACAAAATTTGCGTCCTTTTCTTCCCACAAATAGAGCTTTCTTTTGATGGTATTTGATTGCCTCTGCGATTTTTATTTTTTGCGATATAAACGTAAAAAGACCGCAAATTTTGAAAAAAAATGATATTTTCTACTTTTTGTTATTAGAAAAATCCAATAAACTCAATTTTAGTCATACATTTAGGACAAAATGTATTCAGCCACATGTCTTTGGTAAAAAAAAAGTCAATAATTGTATATTTATTGGTTTGCGCAAAAGTTGTCACATCTACAAACTAAGGTACGTTTTCTGGAATTTACGCAGCTTTTAGTTTACGACTGCCTATCTCATTTCTTGAGGTGCTAAAATGACAGGGCAGTACAAAACCCCCCCAAATGACCCCATTTTGGAAAGTAGACCCCCTAAGGAAATTGATAAGAGGCATGTTGAGCCCATTGAATATTTTATTTTTTTGCCTCAAGCGATTGAATAATGACAAAAAAAAAATTTTTTTTTTTTTTTTACACAAAGTTGTCACTAAATGATATATTGCTCACACATGCTATGGGCGTATGTGAAATGACACCCCAAAATAAATTCTGCTGCTTCTCCTGAGTACGGGGATACCACATATGTGGGACTTTTTGGGAGCCTAGCCGCGTACAGGGCCCCGAAAACCAAGCACCGCCTTCAGGCTTTCTAAGGGCGTCAATTTTTGATTTCACGCCTCACTACCTATTACAGTTTTGAAGGCCATAAAATGCCAAGATGGCACAAAACCCCCACAAATGACCCCATTTTAGAAAGTAGACACCCCAAGCTATTTGCTGAGAGGCATGTTGAGTCCATGGAATATTTTATATTTTGCCACAAGTTGCGGGAAAATTACAAACTTTTTTTTTTTTTTTTTTTTTTTCACAAAGTTGTCACTAAATGATATATTGCTCATGCATGCCATGGGCATATGTGAAATGACACCCCAAAATAAATTCTGCTGCTTCTCCTGAGTACGGGGATACCACATATGTGGGACTTTTTGGGAGCCTAGCTGCGTACGGGGCCCCGAAAACCAAGCACCGCCTTCAGGCTTTCTAAGGGCGTAATTTTTTGAGTTCACTTCTCACTACCTATTACAGTTTTGAAGGCCATAAAATGCCAAGATGGCACAAAACCCCCACAAATGACCCCATTTTAGAAAGTAGACACCCCAAGCTATTTGCTGAGAGGCATGTTGAGTCCATGGAATATTTTATATTTTGCCACAAGTTGCGGGAAAATTACAAACTTTTTTTTTTTTTCACAAAGTTGTCACTAAATGATATATTGCTCACGCATGCCATGGGCATATGTGAAATGACACCCCAAAATAAATTCTGCTGCTTCTCCTGAGTACGGGGATACCACATATGTGGGACTTTTTGGGAGCCTAGCCGCGTACGGGGCCCCAAAAACCAAGCACCGCCTTCAGGCTTTCTAAGGGCGTTACAGTTTTGAAGGCCATAAAATGCCAAGATGGCACAAACCCCCCCCCCCCAAATGACCCCATTTTAGAAAGTAGACACCCCTAAATTTAGGGGTACACTAGTGAGACTAGGTAATAAATGGCGGGTGCCCTGAAACTATAAAAAAATAACTAACCAACCAGCGTCACCTGTAACAGTTATATGGTGATCACTGGTGAAAGGGTTAACTAGGGGGCAATCAGGGGGCTTTATGCGGTAGTATATGGGGGTCCCTGGCGCTATAAAAAGCTGCGGCGAACCTAAATACCTACCTGCCTAACTAGCGTCACCTGTGACACTAATACAGCGATCAGAAAAACGATCGCTTATTAGGCTGGGTTCACACTGGAGCGATGCGGGAACGCCACGAATGCGCGGCGGGTTCCCGCATCGCATGCCTCCCGGCGGCAGTTCACACTGCCCTATGCGAACTGCTGGGAGTGTCAGTGAAATGTTAATGACACCCCCAGATCAGTTCGCATATCGCAGTGCGATCTGCAAACTTGGATCGCATGGTGTGAACACCCATGCGATCCGATTCTGCTGCGGACCAAAAAAAGGGTCCCGTGCGAGTTTGCGGCGGGTGCGACACGAATTCAGCCATACTATCTGTATAGCTGAACTCGAATCGCACAGAGATCGGATGTGATTTGCACTGCAGTGCGGTGCGAATCACATCCGTTCTCATAAACCGCTGCAATGTGAACCCAGCCTTAGTGACACTGGCGACGGGGGGTGATCACGGGGTTAAACCTTTATTGGGGGGGTTAGGGGGGTACCTTAGAACTAAAGGGGGCTAACCCTAACTGCCCTAACAGTTATTAGTCACAAATGACACCTGCCGGGTGATCAGGGGGTTAAACCTTTATTAGGTAATAAATGGCGGGTGCCCTGAAACTATAAAAAAATAACTAACCAACCAGCGTCACCTGTAACAGTTATATGGTGATCACTGGTGAAAGGGTTAACTAGGGGGCAATCAGGGGGCTTTATGCGGTAGTATATGGGGGTCCCTAGCGCTATAAAAAGCTGCGGCGAACCTAAATACCTACCTGCCTAACTAGCGTCACCTGTGACACTAATACGGCGATCAGAAAAATGATCGCTTATTAGGCTGGGTTCACACTGGAGCGATGCGGAAACGCCGCGAATCCGCGGCGGGTTCCCGCATCGCATGCCTCCCGGCGGCAGTTCACACTGCCCTATGCGAACTGCTGGGAGTGTCAGTGAAATGTTACTGACACCCCCAGATCAGTTCGCATATCGCAGTGCGATCTGCAAACTCGGATCGCATGGTGTGAACACCCATGCGATCCGATTCTGCTGCGGGCCAAAAAAAGGGTCCCGTGCGAATTTGCGGCGGGTGCGGCGGGTGTGGCGGGTGCGGCGGGTGCGGCGAATGGCTGAACTCGAATCGCACAGAGATCGGATGTGATTTGCACTGCAGTGCGGTGCGAATCACATTCGTTCTCATAAACCGCTGCAATGTGAACCCAGCCTTAGTGACACTGGCGACGGGGGGTGATCACGGGGTTAAACCTTTATTGGGGGGGTTAGGGGGGTACATTAGAACTAAAGGGGGCTAACCCTAACTGCCCTAACAGTTATTACAGTCACAAATGACACCAATGCAAAAAAAAAAAAAAAAAAAAAAAAAATGACATTGGTGTCACTGTGACTGGGGGGCAGGGGTAATTGGGGGGGTGATCGGGGGGTAAAGGGGGGGTGTGAGTGTGCCTGGCATGTTCTACTGTGTGTGGGATGTGTTGGTGCAACTCACTGATCCGCTCTCCTCCGTGTCGGAACGAAAAATACCGACACGGAGGAGAGAATACATCACTTCCTCTCCTGTGTTTACATTACAGGAGAGGAAGTGATGTCACCGGGGATTTCCATTCGTCGGGAGCGATCGCGAGGGGGTGGCCATGAATGAATGGCCGTCCCCTCGTCCGGGATCGCTCCCGAACGAAAACCGACCGCCGCAGGCACCGGGCGGGGGCCCGATCGGGCCCCCGACCCGCGGGAGGCAAAGGACGTACATATATGTGCTTATGCCTGCCCGTGCCATTCTGATGACGTACATCGGCGTGAGGCGGTCGGCAAGTGGTTAATGGGATAATAATGAAGCTGCTGTGCAAGTTCAGGAGAAATTCATGGAATCTACAGGTAAGCCTTATTATAGGCTTACCTGTATGCAGAAGTGGTTATAAAGGCTTTACAACCACTTTAAAGTTTTTGTAATAAGCTGTTATACCACAGAATACAGACCAATGAATTCCTAGTACAGGCGGCATCTCCCACCAGGTTTATAATTATGTAAGCCACATTCTGCTAATGGTAAACAATGTATGTATAAATAGGACCTCACTACTAGACATAGGGGTTGCCTTACTAAAAAAGTAGATTGTTCACTTAGAAAAGTGACCGTTTACTTTGGAGTGAATGGTAATAAATTAGGTGAACCTGTGTTCTTTAACTTAAATTTCAAATGATGTGCTGATAAAAACATTTTTTTAACTTCAAGACCACAATACATATATATATATACATAGTGGCTTTGATGTGGTTTACAGGATTATGGCTGAAGATATTAGTCATAACCCCAGTATTGTTTTTTTTACAGCCAGTGGCAGGCTTTCTAATTAAAGCGTTTTAAGTGGCTCCTGAGCCACTGGAACGCTTTCAGAAGCAGTGGGAGGGGACGTCCCTCCCTTTTTTTTTACCCCATCTCTCTCTATAAAGATGACCTGTCATCCTTATTTCTTTTACAAGGGATGTTTGCTTTCGTGCAGGAGTGAACGCATACCTAAGTCATACATGCATATGTAAACGGTACTTGCACCACACATATGAGGTATCGCCACGAACGTTAGAGCGAGAGCAATAATTCCAGCATAGACCTCCTATGTAATTATAAACAGGTAACCTGTAAAATTTTTAAAGCGTTGCCTATGGAGATTTTTAAGTACCATAGTTTGTTGCCATTCTATGAGTGTGTACAATTTTAAAGTGTGACATGTTAGATATCAATTTACTTGGCGTAATATCATCTTTCACATTTTATAAAAAAAAAAGAGGTATATATTGTGTTTTTTATTTTTTATTTTTTATTCTTTAAAGTGTATTTTTTTATAAATAATTAAGTTTGCAAAACCGCTGCGCAAATACCGTGTGACATAAAAAATCGCAATGAACCCCATTTATTCCCCATGGTCTCTGCTAAAAAAATATGTATACTGTTTAGGGTTTATAAGTAATTTTCTAGAAAAAAAAACTGATTTAAACTTGTAAACAAAAAGTGCAAGAAAAAGCTTGGTCTTAACCTCCCTGACAGTATTCCCGAGTCTCGGGGTGGATTTTCAGTACCAAAAGCAGTAACCCCAAGCCACACTCAGGATTGCATTGCAGAATCCAGGTACAGTTACTTACATTGTCCCCAGGATCCTTTGATGTCTCTCTGCAGTGTGCGGCGGCTGTGTCTCCGTTTGATCCATCACAGGGCCGAGCTCGGTTCCTTGCGAGCGGTGCAACGCATGGGGACGGAGCGAGGCGCCAAATTCAAAAAGTGAAACACACAATACATACAGTACACTGTAATCTTACAGATTACATTACTGTATCACATTATTTCACATCCCTTTTGTCCCTAGTGGTTTGTCCAGTGCCCTGCATACCGTTTTATATTATAAATATTGTTCTTTCTGCCTGTAAACATGAGATTGTCCATAGCAACCAAAACCATCCCTTTACACCAAAAGCGGTTTTAGACTAGCTAGAAAACAGCGATAATAAATTAGAATCACTTGCAGAATTGAGTGATTGTGATTTGTGGGAAAATTTGTCATCAAACACTGAAAAGTAATGAAAACTGAGCAAATTTCTGTGTTTTTGATTTGATTACATTATTGAATAATTTTTATGATTATTATTATTATATTATTATTTGATATAATTATTTATAGTTATTTATTACATTATAATTTATGATTTTGTGTTTTCTTCATCATACGCGGGATGTCTACTAGACTCTTGATTGGATAGATTTAAGTGTGTTATTCCTAAGAATTAGAGGCCTACAATATAAAACGCCAAATTTCCATGCAAAAGAATTGTACCGATTTGAGCATCAAAAATCGGAAATAATCATATTTATTTAATAAATATTCATATTTATAGGGAGGTTAAAGGAGTTATAAAAGCAGAAGGTTTTTTATCTTAATGCATTCCATGCATTAAGATAAAAAAAAACTTCTGTGTGTAGCAGCCACCCCCAATTACTTACCTGAGCTCCATCTCCCTCCAGTGATGTCCAAGAGTGTCTTAGCTTTCCGGGACTCTCCTCCTGATTGGCTGAGACACAGCAGTGATGCTATTGGTTCCTGTGTCCATCGATCAAAGTCAGTTTAATCAGGGGAGAGAGGAGGCAGGGCCTCCATGTCTGAATAGACACACAGAGCTGTGACTCGGCTTGCATGCACCCATAGCAAGTAGCTTGCTGTGAGGGCACTCAACAGGAGGGAGGGGCCAGGATAGACAAAGAGGGACCCGAGAAGAGGAGGATCCAGGCTGCTCTGTGCAAAACCAACTGTACAGAGGAGGTAAGTATAACATGCTTATTATTATTATTATTTTTATTTTTTTAAATGAGACTTTACAATCACTTTAAAGTGATTACATTTCCTAGTACACGATTGGGTTTTCAAAGTGAACACAGGTTCACCTTATTTACCAGAATACACTTTGTTATTTGAATGTTCACTTTGCTAAGGGATCAACCTTTACTTCAGTAAATGATTCCCTCTGCACTTACATACAGATTTGTGTAAAGCTGCCATAAACTGTGGAATATAATTTCTTTGGACAGTGACTGTGACTGATGATTTTTCATATTTATGTACCGTGGTCTTTGTTGAGAAGCTCTGCACTAATTTTCCGTCAAACGATCTGACAATAAAACAAAATGAGCCAAATTAAATTAGCAGGTTCTAGTTTCTCACAGCATTTCCTAAGCCTCCACTGTGTAGGTTGGAGTTGACATAGGACGTGCTTGTCTACCATGTAGGCTACAAAGGTCCATCCCTCTGGGACACAGCCAGGGAATAAACTTAATCTAATAAAGCATCAGTGGGTCACATCCAACAGTTGTACATGGCCTAAAAACAGTTTTCTGTCACTGGTACAAAATGAAAATGAGAAAAAACAAACCATTTCAAAACCATGTGAACCTGTTGCTTCTGCAGCCTCTAACACCGTATGTGCGACATTTGTCAAGTTTACGTTTTTCCAAATAACTTTTAAATTGCTTTTTTGAAAATGTTGCAGCAGAGGTCCTTTAAATTTATGTACTGTTAACATTTAGCAGCATTCCATATAGGCTGATAAATTCAGGTACAGTGCCTTGCGAAAGTATTCGGCCCCCTTGAACTTTTCAACCTTTTGCCACATTTCAGGCTTCAAACATAAAGATATAACATTTTTATTTTTTGTGAAGAATCACCAACAAGTGGGACACAATTGTGAAGTGGAACGAAATCTACTGGATTTTTGAAACTTTTTTAACTAATAAAAAAATGAAAAGTGGGGTGTGCAAAATTATTCGGCCCCCTTGCGTTAATACTTTGTAGAGCCACCTTTTGCTGCGATTACAGCTGCAATTCACTTGGGGTATGTCTCTATCAGTTTTGCACATCGAGAGACTGAAATTCTTGCCCATTCTTCCTTGCAAAACAGCTCGAGCTCAGTGAGGTTGGATGGAGAGCGTTTGTGAACAGCAGTTTTCAGCTCTTTCCACAGATTCTCGATTGGATTCAGGTCTGGACTTCGACTTGGCCATTCTAACACCTGGATACGATTATTTGTGAACCATTCCTTTGTAGATTTTGCTGTATGTTTGGGATCATTGTCTTGTTGGAAGATAAGTCTCAGTTTCAGGTCTTTTGCAGACTCCAACAGGTTTTCATCCAGAATGGTCCTGTATTTGGCTGCATCCATCTTCCCCTCAATTTTAACCATCTTCCCTGTCCCTGCTGAAGAAAAGCAGACCCAAACCATGATGCTGCCACCACCATGTTTGACAGTGGGGATGGTGTGTTGAGGGTGATGAGCTGTGTTGCTTTTACGCCAAACATATCGTTTTGCATTGTGGGCAAAAAGTTCGATTTTGGTTTCATCTGACCAGAGCACCTTCTTCTACATGTTTGGTGTGTCTCCCAGGTGGCTTGTGGCAAACTTTAGACAAGACTTTTTTATGGATATCTTTGAGAAATGGCTTTCTTCTTACCACTCTTCCATAAAGGCCAGTTTTGTGCAGTGTACGACTGATTGTTGTCCTATGGACAGACTCTCCCACCTCAGCTGTAGTTCTCTGCAGTTCATCCAGAGTGATCATGGGCCTCTTGGCTGCATCTCTGATCAGTCTTCTCCTTGTCTGAGCTGAAAGTTTAGAGGGGCGGCCAGGTCTTGGTAGATTTGCAGTGGTCTTATACTCCTTCCATTTCAAAATGATCGCTTGCACAGTGCTCCTTGGGATGTTTAAAGCTTGGGAAATCTTTTTGTATCCAAATCCGGCTTTAAACTTCTCCACAACAGTATTATGGACCTGCCTGATGTGTTTCTTGGTCTTCATGATGCTCTCTGCGCTTTCAACAGAACCCTGAGATTATCACAGAGCAGGTGCATTTATACAGAGACTTGATTACACACAGGTGGATTCTATTCATCACCATCAGTCATTTAAGACAACATTGGATCATTCAGAGATCCTCGCTGAACTTCTGGAGTGAGTTTGCTGCACTTAAAGTAAAGGGGCCGAATAATTTTGCACGCACCACTTTTCAGTTTTTTATTTGCTAAAAAAGTTTAAAATATCCAATAGATTTCGTTCCACTTCACAATTGTGTCCCACTTGTTGGTGATTCTTCACAAAAAATTACAATTTTATATCTTTATGTTTAAAGCCTGAAATGTGGCAAAAGGTTGAAAAGTTCAAGGGGGCCGAATACTTTCGCAAGGCACTGTACAGTTAAGAAAAAAAAAGCTCAAATACTAGTGTCTTTTTCCTCAGCTAAAATGTAAGTTTGTTAGATTTAGAACAATAAAATAGTTCATAAACCATTTTATAGGTTAATTAAAGAGGGGATAGCAATAATTGCAACCTGCCCCGAATGCAGGATCCTCTGCCATTTAACACAGTAAGCCTGTGCTTAATCTCTGAGTAAGGGCTTTCCACCATTCTCTTGGATCAACAATGGGGAGCACCCAATGGTGAACATGCTTATATCATCTGGTACAGGACCAAGAGTTCATACAATGGGAATCTCTGCAACCTGTAACATCATTGGTCCACCATTGGACAGCACAACTAGATCTCTAGCCTCTAGTGCAATTAAAAAGCACAGGTCTGCCAATTTGACAGAGAAGAGGTAATGGTAGACTCATAAGAACAATGTTATGACTTTCCCTACTGCACTTTGCAAAGCCATAAAGCCCTGAATGGTTTAGAGTGCTGATTTCCCCTCTCCTGATCTAAACACTGCTATTATTTTGACATTCTTGAAATGGCAGGGCAAGCTGTCCTTGAATTTAGCCCTATCTGCTACTTGCTGACTTTATCATCATTATTTATTAAAATTTTAATACAGTACAGGATTGCAGATCAGCTGTAGAAATCAAAGGGCAAATGGTCCAGAGATGAAAAACAATATGCTAATACAGACCAAACATTACAAGCAGATGTAAAGGTTTCATGTTGTACACAGACTACAATCAGGTAATTTAGCAGTATTGTTCACCAGAGGCCATCCTTAATCTGCTAAGTGGGTTCTGAAAGAAGTAGGTACTTCTGTGCAACAGTTGCCAAAGGTCAGATGTTCTACTGCAGAAGAGAAAAGTCAAGCATGAAGTGAGAGAAAGAAGAGGAAGTAAAGGTGGGTTTTGGGTAGGAGTATAGAGAGAGAATGGGAGAGGCCCTCAGGAGAGGTTGAGCGGGGGGGATGGGGTTGTCTGACTATGAGGAGGGGGAGAACATCTATGGCTGTTTAAAAACTGGGGGGAGTTCTCACATAATTGGTTCCCCAATGCACATTAGATGTTGCATCTCATCTACCTATCCCTGTCTGTAATTACTGCTCTGGTTAATATGAGATAAAAACCTAAGTAGTCTTTTCCTGTCTAAGACTGGAGAGTAGGGCAAGGTGTGCCCTATAGAAGTTAGGTGAACATATGTGTTAAAAATCATGGACCAGGAGGTAGAAATCCATCTTAAATATAGCATTGTGCTCATGTTAATGTTACACCTTCAGCAAGTTCTAGGAACATGAAGAAAATGGAGTAAAGGGGACAGCGATAGTATTTGGTATGTTTCTCGAAGTTCCTCTGCTGTATAAGACTAGCTACAACTGAATTTCCTCTACCAGTCTGCCACAAAGTTGTCCAAGTGGGTAAGAGTTCTATGTAAGGAGCCGTTGCAGCGTAAGGTATAGTAATAGTCCCTTAGGTGGAAATGGACCTCTCAGTGCCCCAGGGAAGGAAACCAGATCCTTGGATAGGGAGGTAAGTGATTGCAAGTCCCCTTTTATCATTGCAATATATATGGGCAAAAGGGTATGAGAAGTACATTTAGGTAGTTCAGAGCACAGTTGACTGGTGGGTAGCTTTGGGTTTGCTTATATCGAGTCATAGGGCCAAAGTAAGAGGAGAATGAATGTATATTAATGAGCTAATCTAATATACATTTGGTAGGAGTTAGGACTAATAAAGCCAGAGGAAGGCGGTTAGAGGAATAGTGGATTAGGGGAATTTAGTCTTAGCCTTTCCCCTGATGCCTGGTAGTGTTAGGATTTTTGAAATGACACAAGGGACAATGCTGATTTGTGAGAAGGTTGCAGAGAGGAAGTTCCAACTGAGGCAATCAAACACCCTCTCTGCATCTCCGGATGCCATCTCTTGGTCCAGAAGAGGGTAGTGTCCTTTTTTTTCTTTTTTTTTTTAACAGTGTAAGAGGTAGAGTCTTAGTAGAGTTGTTTTTTGCCTCTAATTATGGGACAAACCCAACCAGGTCCCTAAAGTCTGGTGTTGATTTCTAATAAATAATAGGATGTTTACTTTGCAAAAGAAATTTCTTTTAGATTGGTAAATGTGGTGAAGCTCTTCTATCATCCAGAAGGAAAGGGTGAAAAGAGAGCCGCACCTGGAGTAATTACTAGGGACCAGGCAGATTATAGATAAGGGAACTTTATTACACAAAAATATCAAATGGTAATACAAAAAGCACCCATCACCAACACCTCAGTAAAAAATTTATTAAAATAGACAACATTGTCTGATCAAGATGCAGCGGGGTCATAAAGCTCCACACACATACATAACATACCTGGAGTAATAAAGCACCTGACACTATGGTGAAGTGAAATCGCTGTTGAAACACCTTAGATAAGGAATATTCCCACAGTGTACAGGATGGTTGAGCAAAAATGGGGGCTCCGCAAGTGCAGCAAGTGGGGGAAAGCAAGTTTTTGCTATGACCACCGTGGATAGCAACTCCAGGCACTAACATGCCGTATGTAGTGCAAGTATGTATCCTAAGTCCAAAGTTTTCCACAGGAGGGTGAAGCTGGGAAGTAGTGATGCAATAAGGTTATATATAATTAACACTGAAGCAGTGGTTAGGATTTCAGTCCAGCATACAGCATGGGATATTGTTCTCAGTGTGACCAGTGTTCACTGTAGTACAAAAAGACACAGCATAGGAGTATAGTGCATGGACCAACAGGTCCACTCATCCAGCCTGGAAGCAGTGTGGGCTGTAGCTTTTATGCCTGCACATCCGTTGGATTTGGATAAGGGATGTGGCCCTGTTGCCGGTCAGGCACTAGGTCAGTGGTGGGTGCAGTTTGACATGATCCGGTCCCGTAGTGGTCTCATCGTCCCTTAGTTAAAATGAATGCTGTGGTACTCGCAGATTCCCATGAGCATGTGCGCGCTAGCAAGCCGACATCAATGGTGACATCAGTGGGTCATTCATGTGGTGTCGTGACAACTGACTAGTTTTGCCCAATCAGCTTGAGCTTCTTCTGGGCTACTGGCTACCCTCTGGTTTTCTTCTTCTATCATCCAGTCATGTGCAAGCAAGACTCATTTTTTTTTCTTTGCAAGATTGGGAGTTATTGATAATTTTAACCACATTCACTAAGGTGAGGGAAACTTCCCTTGCAAAGTTCACAGCTTATTTGCCTTTGTAAATCAAGCCCCTTGTCTTTACCAGTTGTTTGTATTACTTTTTAAATATAATCAGAATGATTTCTCTTTTTCTTATTATTCCACATTGTTATCTCTTTTCTGAACCTCTAAAACACGGGTCCTCAAACATTCTAAACAAAGGGTTAATTCATTGCCTTTCAGACCTCAGGATGCCAGGCTGTGGTCAGTGGGAGTAGAAAATGCCTCATCATCAACAGTCAGTGGGAGTATGCAATACTCCAAGATTAGTGGTAGAATAATGCCTTCAGCCGACTACACACTAGAACGTTTTTCATTCTACCTAATAGGCTTAACAAAAAAAAACCTGAAAAATCACCAAACTAACTAAGCGATGTTAGCGCAGCGATCTCCCCCACTGTGCCTTTGTGGTCTGACAGGGGGACTTTCCTCCAACAGAAAACATTGATCAGTGCTGGCAGCCATTGCTCAGATGCTGGTTTTCCAGCCCTTGTGTACAGCCTTTGTGTCTGTGTTAGGTGGGAGGAAGAATAATGGCAATCATTGGTGTCAGAGGAAGTAATAGTGTTCTATCATTGGTGTCAGTGGGAGGAATAGTGCCTCATAATTAGTGTCATTGGGTGGAATAGTGCTCTATCATTGGTGTCAGTAAGAGAAATAGTGCCCCATTGTAGGTGTCAGTGGGAGGAATAATGCCCAAAGGCAAGAAAGGTGTAGCATCTGATCCGTAGCTCGCAGTTTAAAAAACCCAGCCCTTATTGAAAGAACAGTAATAATAAAAAGAAATTAACTTTCCAAAAAATTGCGAATAGATAGAGTTTTTGGTAGAAGAGATTTTGTATGTCATTCCAGCTAAAATAGTCATTTGCTTTTTTCAGTTTTTTTGTACACTGCCTGCAGCTCATGCAGATTGCAGTGTACACTCTCAATAGATACAGAAGGTTCTGCCAAGTGTCAGGATAATGTAAATTTAGCGTGCTTACACCAGTGTTGTAACATCAACAACTGCCCAATGGCTGAAAAAGGAAGATACTGGGTCAGGAAGAAGAATCCAAGAAGATGGCAGGGGAGTAACTAAGCTGCCCTGACTGGAACCAACTCGATTGGCATATCTAGGTGGAAATAATGCCTGAGAATCCGGTTATTCAGAGTGCCCCGTCATTGCGCTTACCCAACCGCAGCGTGCATTCCACTACAAAACGGATGCAACGTCACTTGTGGTCCACGGGTGTTCAGGCAGCGATCCAACTTCTGTGAATTGTGCTGTTATAGCGTCATCAGGAAGTGTCGGTCTGGGTACTTTTACATGCAAGGGCATGGATTGTGGGATGATATTTTAAAGGAAATGTTAATAAAACTATGTTGCATGATTACTCTGCCATTTTCCTTTTTGGTGTTTGATGTTCATCCATTGATGGGAGAATTTGCTGTTGGAGGAAGAAACGCTGATTGTTTAAGGAAGTAATGAAGTTGGATTTCGGGTCTTGTTGGCCATAATTTAAAAAGACTGGATTGGTCCTGGGGTCCTTAGGTCCTGGGCACTTTTACATGTAAGCGCATCGATTGTAGGATGACATTTTAAAGGGAATGTTAATAAAACTGTGTTGCACAATTACTTTGTCATTTTCCTTTATGGTGTTTGATGTTCATCCATTGACGGGAGAATTTGCTGTTGGAGGAAGAAGCTCTGAATGTTTAAAGTGAAGTTGGCTTTGGGTCTTGTTGGCCTGGCCATAATTTAAAAAGGCTTGATTGGGGGCCTTAGGGCTCTGGTGAGTGCATTCATAGCATCACTAACAGTGAAGCCCTATATGTATAATATCTTAGGATCACCTATATAGAAGCATGGTGAATGGGATGAAGTTTATCATGGGCTTCAATATTGGACTTTTTTGAATACTAAAGGACTTGTATTTTTGTTTTATTTTGCTTTTTAATTTTTTTTACAAGTTTTATGTTGCTCTAACATCAATTGATGTGCTATATGTTTTTTTCACTATATAAGTACAAGTCTTTTAATACACGAGTTTGCATTAAAAAGGACTAGCGCCTACTTTATTTGTATAGTTTTGTTGAATATGAGTATCTGCATCCTAACTACCATTTTCTTTTAAAATATTGTGAGTTTCAAAAAGCACATGGAACTTTTATAAAGTATTTTAAATTAGAGTTCCTCAAAAAAATGCCTTGCAGGTGTCAAATGCCAGCCTTAATTTATGTAATTCCATCAAAATATGGATTTGTATATTCATATATTGGTCCAAAACATTAAATATATATATGATTATGCTAAGGTAACCAATGAGCACATGTTACCCTTTCCCGAAATGAGTAAGTATCTTCTTGTACACTTTGCAGCCACCTGTTACTTGACTAGATAATAGTTGGGGGCTGCCAAGTTTCATCAGGCTGGGCCAAGAATATATGCTGTCTTAAGGTTTATTCACAGAAAGCATAGAAGTCAGCAGCTGCCGCAGAAACCTCACAAGCGGCTTATATGGATAGGAATATGTTTACAAATGAACTATCATTATTTCCCTAGATTTTCATTAAATGAAAGCAACATATTGCAAACAGATCAGAATGGTATGATAGCAGACAGGAATGTCTTTTTAATGATATGCAGCAAAGGTTTCCTCTTGAAAGACACCATTAAGTGATACTTTAAACCCCCACAGACACTTTAGCACACACAACAGCTGACAAATGTGTAAACAGATTTAACTTTACAGCTACAGACAAGACGCCCCCAACTGTGGCACTTGGATGGCTCTATGACTATTCTCTGTTCTCTTTGTTATTAAAAGAAGTATGTGACATGAAGGCATTAATAAACCCAGCCAAGTTCTTTATACTGTATGCAATAACTTTGGTATGTGCTGGACTGAGATGATGTGATATCGAAAAGGGTGGGCAAAGCTCAGCTGTTCTGGTCCATATGGATACTAATGATAGTAAATAGAAAGTGGAGGGTCATAAGAAAACTGGATGGGAAGCTTATATGGAGGAAATTCAAGGTTATTCCTACTGAACATTGTTCTGAATGTAAAACCACAAGGAGAAAACTATCAGTAAAGCCTCAGCGTAATGTCGCCAAAAACAGCAGCCCAGCATTTGATCTTCAAGGAAGTATTGCACTTCATACCTGTCAACAGCTTTTCTTTTTTAAAGTTGCAAAGTTCATTTAAATTGACCAGTTTTTTTTTTTTTTAAATGCTTTCCTCTTGAAGAAGGCAATAAATACTCACTTTTTCCCAGTTCCCATACCACCATCAACTTTTCTTCTGATCATTACAACTGGTGCACTGGAAAAATAACATGTCTGGGAACGTTAATCTCTGGGATTCCCCCTGGCTCTCACTGGGTTTTCCCTCTAGCCTTATGTCACTGCAGGAGAGAGTAGTGATGTGAGATCAGCAGGAAGAACCAGTGAGAGATGCAGGGGACCCAGGACATCAATACTCCCAGAGGCGTCAGTTTCCTATTGGACTTTAGGGGACCATTTCCAGTGACTGGAGCAGAATTGTTCAAGAAAGGGGAGTATTTAAGAGAGCTTAAAAAAACTCCACTATATAATATAATATATATATATATATATATATATATATATATATATTATTGCCAAAAGTATTGGGATGCCTGCCTTTACACACAAATGAACTTTAATGGCATCTCAGTCTTAGTCCATAGGGTTCAACGCTGAGTTGGTCCACCCTTTGTAGCTATACCAGCTTCAAATCTTCTGTGAAGGCTGTCCATAAGGTTTAGAAGTGTGTCTATGGGAATGTTTGGCCATTCTTCCAGAAGCGTTTTTGTGAGGTCAGGCACTGAGTTTGGACGAGAAGGCCTATGCAGGCCAGTCAAGTTCCTCCAACCCAAACTTGCTCATCCATGTCTTTATGGACCTTGCTTTGTTCACTGGTGCGCAGTCATGTTGGAACAGGAAAGGGTTGTTCCCCAAACTGTTCTCAAAAAGTTGGGAGAATGAAATTGTCCAATATGTCTTGGTATGCTAATGCCTTAAGAAGCTGTTACAGCTGCAAAGGGTGGGCCAACTGAATATTGAACCCTACGGACTAAGACTCAGATGCCAGTTCATGTGCGTGTAAAGGCAGGGGTCCCAATACTTTTGATAATATAGTGTAAATGTACGAAGTGACCATAAAAGGACGTAAGAGATTTCCCTTCTTTTCTCTTAAAGTATAACTAAGGGCAAAACATTTTTACATTTTGGATAGAGTGTAGAGGGATTAGAACGCTTGTCAGTTTTTACTGACGTCTGTGCCCCCGTTATGGAGATTCACTCTCTCTATATGTTCTATTTACTATAATCATTGACAGTGAAAGTAAAAGAAAATCCCAACATTTTGGCTTGTCCCCAGAAAAGTAATAGAGGGGAAATCTTCCAATGGGGACACTAGTTCTGGTGACCTGTGTACCCCCAAGGAATCTTCTTAATTTGCAGCTATTTGCTCTCACTTCTTTTTTGGCTATGGAACAGGAAGTGAAGGGAAATCTCCACAATGGAACAAAGATGGTGAAAAAAAAATCTGAAGGGGTTATATTCCTTGCGCTATTCAAAATGAAAAAAATGTGCATATAGATTTACTTTAAGTAACATGATGCAGTTGTCGTAAGTACAGATATTTAGGCTGTTTTCTTACCTGCATATTAGTTGTTTATCCAAGGTAAATAAGTAATCATATCATGGGAGATATAGTTAATGAGTTAATTAGGAATTTAAAAAATATTCTACTGTGTACGCTTTCCACTTCTTTACTAGTAGAAAGTGCATGTACAGTAAGGGGCAATAGTAGAGCATTTGCCTACTTTATAATGTGCAAAGAGAGCAATTAATATATGCAGAAAAGTGCTCTCTTTGGAATAAATAGTTTACAAAAAAATATTTGTGTCTATATTGTTTATGGAACTTGTAAAGCTGTTAAGTATAGTCTTTTTATCCATATGGGTTTAATAGTAAACTTACTGTAACTTCCATAGTATTTAGCAAGCCACCAATAAATATAGTGACTCAGTGTCCATATCTATGGTAACATTCCATGTATCTGTGTATATTTACAGTGTGGTTTGGGTGGAATGGGGTAAACAGAACTCAGGGCCACTAATTGTGTTAATGAAACCATGGGATGCTCCTAGCCGGATTTACCATAACTATGCACTCCTACATGGAGACAGCATAATGTACTATTGTATTGTACTTGATACTGATATTTACAGGTACATGATTACAGGATGTACCCAACAGGACTGAATTAAGTTTCATGGCTGAGATGATTATTTATCAAGCATTTATTGTTGAATATATAGCCAGATTTTACTATAATTCTGTGCACCCTCCAGCAAAGGTCATATATAACAAATTTAGCATGGCTTCTTAAAAAAGTACTCTAACTTTTTGTTGATAAAGCAAAAAGAATCACTATTAAAAATATTTGTTCCCAGAAATGTGCATGTTTCTACAGATAAAAAAAACAAATGCAGTTAAAAAAATCAAAATCAAAATTTACCAACAGTAAATGTGTTAAATATGCGTGTACTATTAAGGTAATTATAATACAATTTTTTTTTTTGTAATATGAATGGCGGTTTTCTTGTTTGCCAGTAAGTGTTATATTACAGATGAAGAGGCAGTCAAAATTATATTGTTGATTGGGTAACTTTTATATGACAATCTAGCTAGCACATTAACCACTTGCTTACTGGGCACTTAAACACCCTTCCTGCCCAGACCAATTTTCAGCTTTCGGTGCTCTCACACTTTGAATGACAATTACTCAGTCATGCAACACTGTACCCAAATGAATTTTGTGTCCTTTTTTTCCCACAAATATAGCTTTCTTTTGGTGGTATTTGATCACCTCTGGGGTTTTTATTTTTTGCGCTATAAATGAAAAAAGACCGAAAATTTTGAAAAAAAACGCATATTTCTTTGTTTCTGTGACAGAATTATGCAAATTATTAATTTTTCTTCATAAATTTTGGCCACAATTTATACTGCTACATATCTTTGGTAAAAATAACCCAAATTAGTGGATATTATTTGGTCTTTGTGAAAGTTAGAGAGTCTACAAGCTGTGGTGCGAATCGCACAAAATTGATCACATCTGATGTACTGGTGGCCTATCTCGCTTCTTGTGACCCAAACAAGTCAGGAAAGTACAAATACCCCCCAAATGACCCCTTTTTGGAAAGTAGACATTCCAAGGTATTTAGTAAGAGGCATGGTGAGCTTTTTGATGTTGTCATTTTTTTCCCACAATTCTTTGCAAAATGAAGATTTTTCATTTTCTTTATTTTTCTCCACAAAATTGTCATTGTAATAGGTTATTTCTCTCACGTGGCATGTGTATACCACAAATGACACCCCCCAAAAAATTCTGCTACTCCTCCTGAGTATTACAATACCACATGTGTGGGACTTTTTCGCAGCCTGGCCACATAGAGAGGCCCAACATGCAGGGAGCGCCATCACGTGTTCTAGGAGCATAAATTACACATCTAACTTGTTGACTACTTATTACACTTTTGAAATACCAGGACAATGACACGTGACACTGATGACAGATGGCACTGATACGTGGCAATGATGACACTTATACGTGGCACTGATGACACGTGGCACTGATGACAGATGACACTAATATGTGGCACTGATGACACGTGGCACTAATACGTGGCACTGATGACACGTGGCACTAATACGTGGCACTGATGACACGTGGCACTAATATGTGGCACTGATGACACGTGGCACTAATACGTGGCACTGATGACATGTGGCACTAATACGTGGCACTAATACGTGCCACCGGTGACAGATGGCACTAATACGTGGCACCAATGACACGTGACACTGATGACAGATGGCACTGATAAGTGGCATTGATGACACGTGACACTGACAACAGATGGCACGTGACACTGACAGGTGGCACTGATGACAAATGGCACTGATACGTGGCACTGATGACAGATGGCACTAATACGTGGCACTGATGACAGATGGCACTATGTGGCACTAATAACACGTGGCACTGATGACAGATGCCACTTATACGTGGCACTGATGACAGATGGCACTGGGGACAAATGGCACTGACAACAGGTGGCACTGGGGACAGATAGCACTGCGGGCAGGTGGCACTGGGGTGGGGTGGATTGCACTGGGGTGGATGGCACTGGGGCGGATGGCACTGGGGCGGATGGCACTGGGGCAGGATGGCACTGGGGCGGATGGCACTGGGGCGGATGGCACTGGGGCAGGATGGCACTGGGGCAGGATGGCACTGGGGCAGGATGGCACTGGGGGGGGGGGCATGGCACTGGGGGGGGGTGGCACTGGGGGAGGATGGCTCTGGGGGAGGATGGCACTTTTTATTAAACTTTTTTTTTACTTTTTTTTTTTTTTTTTTCTTTTTTACACTGACGGCTGCTGCAGCCGTTCTTCTCTCCCCTCTCACACGCTGTCTGTGTGAGGAGGGAGAGCGGCGCTGAGAGATGATCTCATATGTTTACATATGAGATCATCTCCCATTGGACACGCCGATCACGCTGTAAACGGCCGCTGTGATTGGCCGTTTACAGCGATCTGTGTTTGCCTGTCCCCGGGGGACACGGCAAACACAGAACTTCCGCGATGCGCGCCCGCGGCGGCGCGCATTGCGGAAGTAAACACCAGGCCGTCCAGGGACGGCCAGGCACGGGAAGCCGCCCGCCCTAAGGCCGGCATTCGGCTATAGGGCGGGCAGGAAGCGGTTAAATTACCAACTTATCAAAGTGATTGTAAACATTATAACACAATATTTATATTTTTTTCTTTAAAATAAATATTGTACTTACCTGCTCTGTGACATGATTTTGCACAGAGCAGCCCTAATCTTCCTCTTCTCTGGTCCCTCACCAGTGCTCCTGGTTCCTCCCCTACTGCTGAGTGCCCACTATAGCAAGATGTTTGCCTTGGGGGGCACTCGTGCATGCTCGGTCCAGGGCTGGCACATAGAGCACAGCTCAGCCCTTCCTCACTGGCTCAACTCCTTTCTCACTGGCTGTGATTGACAACAGTGGGAGCATATGGATCGAGATTGGAGAGAGCCGCTGCTCCTATGCACAGAGCTGGATCCAGATCAAGCTCAGGTAAGTATAGTATGGGGGTTGGGGCTGCACAGAGAAGGTTAGGACGAACCTTAACTGCATCAGCCCTGGAAGATTTTACCCCCTTCCTGACCAGAGCACTTTTTGCAATTCAGCACTGCGTCGTCTTAACTGACAATTGCGCAGTCATGCGACATGGCTCCTAAATAAAATTGACGTCCTTTTTACCCCACAAATAGAGCTTTCTTTTGATGGTATTTGATCACCTCTGAAGTTTTTATTTTTTGTGCTATAAACAAAAAAAGAGCGAAAATTTTGAAAAAAACACATTATTTTTTACATTTTGCTATAATAAATATCCCCCAAAAATATGTAAAAAAAATGATTTTTTTCCTCAGTTTAGGCCGATACATATTCTTCTACATATTTTTGGTAAAAAAAAAAAATCGCAATAAGTGTATATTGATTGGTTTGTGCAAAAGTTATAGCGTTTAGGGGGATAGTTTTATGGCATTTATATTGATAATTTTTTTTTACTAGTAATGGCGGCGATCTGTGATTTTTATCATGACTGCGACATTATGGCGGACAAATAGGACATTTTTGACACATTTTTAGGACCATTGTCATTTATACAGCAATCAGTGCTATACAAATGCACTGATTCCTATGTAAATGACACTGGCAGTGAAGGGGTTAAGGACTAGGGGGCAGGGTAAGGGTTAAGTGTGTCCTGGGGTTTGTTTCTAACTGTGGGGTGCGTGGCTACGTGTGACACGTCACTGATCACCGCTCCCTATCACAGGGAGCAGAGATCAGTGACACTGTCACTAGGCAGAACGGGGAGATGCTTGTTTACATTAGCATCTCCCCGTTCTTCCTCCCCGTGAGTCGATCACGGGTATCCCCACGGCGATCGAGTCTGCGGGACGTGCGACCCGACTCACAGAGGTCCCGGCCGGCGCACGCGCGATGGCACAGCTGCAAATTTAAAGGGACGTACCTGTATGCCCATTTGCCCAGCCGTGCCAATCTGCTGACGTACATCAGCGTGCGCCTGTCGGGAACCGTTAAAGTGGTTGTAAACACTCACATATACCCAGTGAGTGACTATCCTCAGGTGATACACAGAGATAATACAAACCCTTCTACATAAGTTGGACCTGTTTATCTACAGAGATCTTTCCTCTACATCCATGTAAAGTGCATAATTTACACAGGATCTCTCAACCCTGAAAAGCAGGGATCAGAGGGCTAATGTTACATTAGTGAGGAGAGCTTTGAGAGCTGATTGGAGGGAAGGGACACCCCCTCCACATAGCATACAGGAACAGAGCTGAGTCTGTCAAAGAGTAGAAAAAACACTATATGCACCTAAATGCGCCTAAACGACACACATAAAAAACATACGTATGTAAATGCATACCAATGGGCAGAATAAATTCATATTCTGACCAATAGAATGCATTTACCCTTAAGCGCTATAAACGCATAAAAACAAGCTTTTAGCATTCAGAGGGGCTTTTTCAAACGCCTTGTGTGCATGAAGCCTAAAGATTAACAGTTCAAATTAGAATCACTAGTTGATGTCCTAATTATTACGTGCAGTAGGCTTATAGTTTCTGTTTATTTGACTGTGAGCAAAAGCATTGTTTTTACTCATCATAAAAGAGGTCCAATTGTTTTATGCAGTACATTCACAACTAGATTGAATACCATTGTAAAATGGGTATTTCTATGGCCTAAAACCCAGTAAAACGAGACATTAAAGAAAAAAAAAAAACAGACTCAGCTAACTAATTAAATTCTTTAAATAACTGAAGGTGTTAGCACGGTTGTAGTGCATATTTTTAAACAGAGGTACATCATTAACACATGCATGCAAGAGCCATTGCAAGCATATTCAATGCAAACTGTTGGCACTATATAAATCCTGTATCATAATAATAATAATGCTACACTGAATAATCTGGATGCATAGATTGGTGCAAGAAACTATTGCATTTCGGTCTAAGTAAGCAAGAGTCTTATACAGCAATGAAGGCTTAACAGGGAAGCTACAAGGCACATATGAACCTACAGATGGCGCTCTAGTACTGTAAATGTAAATGAATACAAATAACATACATTATCTGTGAAACACAATTGATTCTGAAAATCAATTATATACATTGATATTGCATTTGTGAGGATGATATCTGACATACCAACCTTAGGATTTTGAAGGTTAAAAGCCTGAAAAACTTTTCAGTGTTCTGTGCATTTAAAAAGTAAGTGTGAGTTTAATAAATAAGGTAAAATTATGTTCACTTCAATCATCAATCATCGTGTGCATATATATGATTGCATATTTAAAGCGGGGTTCCACCCTAAAGTGGAACCTCCGCTGATCGGATCCCTCCCCCCCTCCGGTGTCACAATTGGCGCCTTTCAGGGGGGAGGGGGGTGGAGATACCTGTCAAAGACAGGTATTTACACCCACTTCCGGGCATAGACTCCCGTGGGAGTCTATGGCATTTCCTGTCCTGCCGCGCTGTCTGCTGGGACACACACGGGTCCCAGTGACAGCGCGGAGAATTCCTATTGCGCTGCGCGATTCGCGCATGCGCAGTAGGGAACCGGGAAGTGAAGCCGATTCGCTTCACTTCCTGATTCCCTCACCTAGAATGGTGGCGGCAGCAGCCGAGGGCCGAGCAATCGATCGGCCTCGGCTGCCGGCATCGCTGGAACCCGGGACAGGTGAGTGTCCATTTATTAAAAGTCAGCAGCTGTAGTATTTATAGCTGCTGGCTTTTAATATTTTTTTTTTTTGGTGGAATCCCTCTTTAAAGTGGCACTGGGCAAGTGATCATCCATTGACATTTACCAAGTGAACATTGCCTATTCCTTTAGCCCATTCACACCTATGTGTTTAATACAAACATTGTAATACACAATGTACATCAACACATGTAAACAGGTTACTCATTGTTTTAAATTGTTTTAGTGCTATTTCAAATCTGTGTGATGTGTTGACATGTGTCGTCCACTTTATAAAGTGTCAAAACACATTGTCATAGTTTCCAATATTGTAAAAAAACTATAGGGACACTTTTTTGTCTGTGGGCAGAGTCTTATTATAATGGGGGGGGGGGGGGCATGCGTTTTAAGGTGTGGTGTAGAGGGGGAAGAAAAATGCATTGTGGTTTCAATGGAATAGTAGGCGTGGCTTAAAGGGTGTGGCTCAAAAAGGGGTGTGGTCCAAGTCTGAGATGAATGCGGGGTGGAGGGAGATAGAAAGAAAGAAAGAAATAGGGAGAGAGAGAAGGAGAGAGAAGGAAGGAAAGAAAGAGGGATGGAGGGACAGCAGGCCCAGATCCTACACCACAATAGAAATATGTGTATTCCATAGAGTTTAACAATCAGCAGATAAAGATACTCCAAACACCTGGGGTTAGCACTTCAATTATCCCGGCACCATGGTTGTTATGGTGTGTGGATGATTGAACCACATTATTATTATTATTATTACATTGTAATATAAAATGAAATATTCTACATTATGGTGAGTTGAACTTGGAGCCCTGAGTGTGTCCCTGCCACCAGATGCCATCAGGTGTCCCCAGTGGAGTCTCTCCTTCCATCAGGCATTCCCAGCAGAGTTCCTCCCTACATCAGGTGTCTCCAGCGGGGTGCCTCCTTCCATCAGGCATTCCCAGCAGAGTCCCTCCTTACATCAGGTGTCCCCAGTGGGAGTGCCTCCTTACATCAGGGGTCCCCAGTACGATACCTCTTACATCAGGTATCCCCAGTGGAGTGCCTCTTACATCAGGTGTCCCCAGTACAGTACCCCTTACATCAGGTGTCCCCAGCAGAGTGCCTCTTATATCAGGTATCCCCAGCAGAGTGCCTCTTACATCAGGTGTCCCCAGCGGAGCGCCTGTTACCTCAGGTGTCCCCAGCGGAGTGCCTCTTACATCAGGTGTCCCCAGCGGAGTGCCTCTTAAATCAGTGCCCCCAGCGGAGTGGCTCCTAAATCAGTGCTCTTAAATCAGTGCCCCCAGCGGAGTGTCTCTTAAATCAGTGCCCCCAGCAGAGTGTTGGCTGCAGATGGAGTGTTGGCTGCAGTCTAGCTATATCTCCTCTCATTCCTCATGTTCAGTGGAAAGGGGAAGGGCCAATCCGTGCAGCTAACCCCCGACTGGAGAATTGTGAAGAGAGAAGCCAATTCATTGGCTGCACGGATCAGCCCTACCCCTCTCCACTGAACACAAGGAGCGAGAGTAGATGTAGCTGAACACAAGGGGATAGCTCTCGCGGAGGCAGAGGCCATTTTGTTGGAGCCAGGAGCCAGAACTGCTGCAGAGCCAAACATTCCCATTTTTCCATGGACAAAAGGCAAAATCCTGAATCGGGACTGCCTCCGGACGAGGGTCCCAAAATCTGGATTGTTCCTTGAAAAATCTGGACTTTTGACAACTATGCATTGTAGGGCCTATTGATCACACTAGCAGAGAAGCACAACAGTATCTTTTATAATGCACATGAAAATGCATGAGCATGTGCATGAAAAGTGTAAATCTGGCCTTAAAGTGTATATTAATCATTATTTCGTATTCCTGATACGTGTCTGCTGTACTATGTACTTGTATGAGAAAGTATCATGTTCTCTTTGTATGCTTCCTTTATGTGATATCCCTGGTGTTCCTGCTAGTCCCTCTACTTTCCCATTTCAAACTGACTACACTAGGTATGGAAACACATAAATTCCAACGTGGTCAGCTTGCTTCTTTGAACTGTGCTTGAGAGCACAGCATGCCTGTTCTCCAGTGGTCAGACTTCTGTCTCTGCATTTTAGTCTTGGCTGTGTCTGTACTCTGTTCAGCCTGTTGCTCTCACTGAGTCGCCGCCTCCTCCTGTCTAAGCCACTTATGTATCTGAGAACAGAGCTCATGTGATCACATATGAAAAAAAAAAAATATTTAGAATGTGCATACATATATACTGTATATATATATATATATATATACAAACTTTTATACTCATATGTAGATCTGAATATAAATCATGAATCTGTTTCCGCTCCCTCTACACAGATAACTAAATGATCAAAGGCCGCTCAGTACTCAGGTTTGCAATGAGCACAGAGAGATGACTGAAAGTCACCAATCTGTGCTTTGCCCCTCAAGTGCTTACTGAAGTGCCAGACTGTGGAGTGGGCGTGATCTGCTAGTTCAGCCTCTCAGCAACCCACTAAGCCTGAGCCAGATGCCAGTCCAGGTATCTTGATGGATCCCAACATTATTTTTGGGTTCCCTACAGAACCTGGAGTGGCTCTGTGATCCCAAATGGCAGCAGGCTTTAGCCCATTGATGGTTGATACAGGGTCACAAGTATGCAGAACTAAATGCAGTCCTGGGACCTACAGGAGAAGGATGAGCAAATGAGCTTTGGCCATACTTCTCCTTTAACAACTTAAGGACACTTAAGCAATGTACTGCGGGTGGTCAGCCCATCCTGGCAAAGCAACGTACTGGTAGGTTACTGCCTACTTACAAATTTAGGGCGTGTGCATGTGCACCCCCCACTCGCTGTCATTGTACACAACAGGAGCCTGTCAGCAGATACTGGCCAATGGTTCATGGGCTGTGTCCAATCACAGCCAAGAACCCTGTGTTGACAATCGACAAAGGGCTCTGTAGAGAGGGAACATTGTTTCTGTTTCTTATCACTGTAAAGCAGGGATAAGAAACAAAGAAATCTTTAGTAAAAATCAGCATACATTACACATAGTTAGGGACACAGTTAACCCTTTGATCGCCCTAGATGTTAACCCCTTCCCAGCCAATGTCATTAGTAAAGTGACAGTGTATAGTATTATCACTGATCACTGTATTAGCATCACTTGTGATGTCAGTAACAATCAGTCAGTTCCCCCCCAGTGCCAGTGTTAGATTGGCCACCGCACTATCGCAGTCCCATTATAGGTCGCTGATCACTGCCATAAGTAGTATAAAGAAAAATCCCAAAAATATATTAGTTTGTGAGCGCTATAACCTTTACGCAAGCCAATCAATATACACTTAATAGGATTTTTTTTTTACCAAAGACATTTAGTAGAATAAATTTTGGACAAAATTTATGAAGAAATTAGATTTTTATTTTATTATAATTATAAATATAATAAAAAATAAAAACCCCAGTGGTGATCAAATACCACCAAAAGAAAGCTCTATTAGGTTAGAGCGTTGCATGAATGCGCATTTACCAGTTAAGGTAGCGCAGTGCTGAATAGCAAAAAACGGCCTAGTCATGAAGGGGGTAAAACCTTCTGGAGCTGAGGTGGTTAAACTGAACGTTTTGTTTTACTAGGTAAAGGTTTACTTATACTTTAGGCTGGGTTCACACTACTGAGTTGACTTTCACTGAGATTATGTAGTGCAACTTGGATGCTATTTTGATGCTACTTTGAAGTGAATTGTATATTCTTATCCAGACTCCTTGAACCTCTGGTCTACAACCGACTGAGCATCCACCTTGCTAATAATAGCCTTCTTGATCCCCTTCAGTCTGGATTTCGTCCTCAACACTCCACAAACTGCTCTCCTAAAACTAACAAACAGCCAAAACCAATCGACAATATTCTGTACTCCTACTCCTGGACCTCTCTGCTGCCTTTGTTATGGTTGACCATCCCCTCCTCCTCAAAAAACTCCACACCTTTGGTCTCTGTGATTGTACTCTTCGCTAGTTCTCTTCCTACTTATCCAACTGCACCTTTGGCGTTTCTTACTATTCTATTTCCTCCTCTCCTCTTCTCAGTTGGGATCCCCCAAGGTTCTGTTCTTGGACCTCTCCTATTTTCAAGCTATACCTCCTTCCTGGGTCAGCTGATAGCCTCCCATGGCTTCCAATACCACCTCTATGCTGATGACACCCAAATCTATTTCTCTACACCTCAGCTAAATCCCTCTATCTCCTCCTGTATCACTAATTTACTATCAGATATATAAGCCTGGATGTCACACCCTACCTCAAACGCAATCTATCCAAAACCGAACTAATAATTTTTCCTCCCCCATATGCCCCTTTCCCTTCCCCTGATCTCTCTGTCAAAATTGACGGCACAACTATAACCCCATCCCTGCATGCCAAGGTTCTAGGTGTAGTCCTGGACTCTGAACTCTCCTTTAATCACTGCTGTCTCAACCTCCACAACATCTCCAAAATATGCCCCTTTCTAATCAATGACACAACAAAGCTCTTAATTCACTCGCTGGTCATCTCTCACCTCGACCACTGCAACTCCCTTTTCATTGGCTTACCACATACATACATAGTCTATCACCTCTTCAATCCATCATGAATGCTGTTGCCAGACTCATCCACCTCACCAATCGCTCTGTGTCAGCTACCCCTCTCTGTCAATCCCTCCACTGGCTCCCTCTCACCCAACTAATTAAATTCAAAATACCTAAAACTACTTACAAAGCCATCCACAATTTAGCCCCCAGCTACACCACTAGCTCTAAATACCAACCTGCTTGTTCTCTTCGTTCTTCTCAAGACCTCATGCTCTCTAGCTCCCTCGTCACCTCCTCCCATGCTGGCTTTCAGGACTTTTTCAAAACCTCTCCAATCCTACGGAATGCCTTACCCCAATCTGTCCGCCTATGTCCTACTCTATTAGCTTTTAGACGATCCCTGAAAACCCTTTTCTTCAGAGAAGCCTACCCTACCCACACCTAACAACTGTATTTTCATTTTCTCCATCAGCTCACGCCACACAGTTATCACCCTTTGTACCACTTGACCCTCCCTTCTAAATTGTAAGCTCTAACGAGCAGGACCCTCTGATTCCTCCTGTATTGATTTGCATCGTAAGTGTACTGTCTGCCCTCGTGTAGTCATCCCCACAGACATAAGTAGCTCAATGAAAGACATCTTGTCATAATCATATCTGTATCTTACTGAAAGAGTGAAGTGGATCCTTATGGAATAATGTGTGGGGAAAAAGATATCCATTGGTTGCTGAAAGTAAATGAAATCTACTCATTGGTTGGTCAAATGATATAACGTAACCAAAACACACATTATATATTTTTTATTATTTATTCAAAGACACAGAGTTAAAACAGTATTAAACCCAAAAGCAAACATTTATTATACTGAAGCTTAAAGTAGAACTATAGGCAAACCTTTTTTATTTTTCATTTTGAATAGAGTATAACCCCTGTAATTTTGTTTCCATCCATTGGGGATATTTACTCATATTTATATTATATTACTTATATTCACTTCCTGTCCCATAGCCAAACAGGAAGTGAGAGGCAATCCCTGCAATTAAGGGAATACCTTGGGCCACCCCAAGTCACCAGAACTAGTGTCCCCATTGGAAGATTGCCCCTCTTACTTTGAAGACAACTCAAAATTTGGAGTTTTCTTTTACTTTCACTTTTAAAGATAATGGTAATCATGACAAATAGAGAGGATGAATCTCCCTAATGGGGGCACAGACAGCAATAAAAACCAAATAACTGTTCTAATCCCTCTCCACGCTATCCAAAACGAAAAAAAAAAGATTTGCCTTTAGTTATGCTTTAACAATTCTTAGATGAATTGTGATGACGTGAAGATGTGATGACTGCATTCATTTTCTTTTTATAAGATTTCTTTCTTCTATTTTAATCTGTTGTTCCAACCAGTAAGTCTGCTGTTTTTCAAGAGAACAAGCTGTCCAGCATATGTACCAGTTACAGATTTAAGACAAACCATTTACCACTGACAAGAGTACTTACAATGTTCAGCTTTTATTTATTTATGTAAAACCTTTATCTAAAAAATTTTTTTTGCTGTAACTGCTCATAAAGTGTTAGTTGGAGTTCAGCTTCAATTTGTTAGTGTATCTAAATCTTCTAGTACAGGGGTTCCCAACACCCCAGCCACCAGTGCTGGTCCGTGGCCTCATGCTGCCTGGGCCGCACAGCAGTAAATGAGTGGCGACTATGGTCCGCACAGGGCTATCACAGGCCGCAGTCAGCGCAAATCGCCTGCTGTGCAGCCATGCCTGTGTCCGCTCCTGGGAGGAGCTGCAAATCAAAATGGAGAGCTCCTCCACCCCGTGCCCTGCTAATATAATTACATCGTTGGCCGGGACTGTTAACAGCCTCTGTCCTGCAGGTAGGAGTTCCTGAGCAGGAGAGGCAGAGATTGATGCTAGAGAGGAAAGAAGGGGGGGGGGGGCAGGACTGCAGGGGCACTGTAATTTAAAGGAGGCTGTGATGTAAAGGGGGCACTGTAATATAAAGTGGACTGCACTGTAAAGGGTCCTTTTATATAACAATGTCCCCCTTTACATCACAGCCCCCTTTATATTACAGTATAGTTCCCTTTACATCACATCCCCCTTTAAATTACAGTATATTTCCCTTTATATAACAGTGTCCCCCTTTACATCACAGTATATTTCCCTTTATATAACAGTGTCCCCCTTTACATTACAGTATAATTCCCTTTATATAACAGTGTCCCTCTTTACATCACATCCCCCTTTACATTGCAGTATATTTCCCTTTATATAACAGTGTCCCCCTTTACATCACAGCCCCCTCTATGTTACAGTATATTTCCCTTTATATAACAGTGCCGCCCTTTACATCACAGCCCCCCTTTACATTACTGTGCCCCCTCTACAATGCAGTCCCCTTTCTATCACTTCAGAATTAACTCTATCTTCCATAATAAATTCCACAAAAAAAAAATGGTAAGTACAAAAATGCTGTTGTACTCTATATTACTATGTTTGTTGTATACTTTTGCTAAACTTCTGGATATTTTTTTTTTTTTAAGGCGGATCTCTTGTTGTTTGCAGCAATAAAACAAAAATCTGCATTTTATGCCTGCAAAATGTATGTTCAAAAAGGAAAGGATTTACTTTCTACAACTCCCCCCACCCATCGTGGGTGTCATCAACTTACTTTCTATATTGTTTAGATCTGCAGGTTCCATGGTGCTTTACATCTAAACAGCTATGACATCAGCCATTTCAAAAGTTTGAAAGTGGTAGAGTGGTGAAATACTCACACTGACAACTGTGACCATCATCATCATCAGAGGCATGCCTTGAATGTAACATACACTGCGCATGTGATAGTTGGCAGGAGAAAAAAAAAAAACACTGCAGAAAACAACATTGGCTTGTTTGATCGAGAATTTAATAACATTTATTGAATATTTCTAACTTGAGCTTTCTTTTGGGAAGCAGTTAAATCGGTGGGTTTACAGCAGTTTCACTTTAAAAAGATTACAGGATAAGTATATGTAAAAACTTGTCTATTACTTGTTCTCCATTCTGTTCATCTTTGTGCTCAAAATACTAACACAATTTTATTGTTAACGCATTCAATACAGAAAAACTCTCTTGGGTAACATGGCATGAGTTTGCCTTTGTAGGACCACAATCATCATGCAAACACATAGGAAGTGATGGAGCATGTCAGCACAGAGCAAACAAGGAGAAAGACATAAGTACGTCACTAACACGCTATTCACACAAAGTTCTTTTATTTTCCCTACAAACTAGCTTATCATTCAAGTCAAAATCATGTTATGACAGGCAACTATCACATACAACACACAAGATGAGAAAGCGTTAAGAAGCCTATTGTACAATTGTAAAAGCGAAATTTCTACTCAAAATAGCAGAATTATGTACAAGAATATACACTTCTCCTTTCACTGAACAAGGGATATTTTTATACCTCGAAAGCTATTGGTTTAGCAGGAATGAATACTGTATGTTTCATACAACAAGTAAGCACAAGAATAATAAGTAACGACAGCTGTTAAGATCTAAAACATACAAACATATTTAATATGACAGTGCCAGGAGCAGTGACAATGTGCAGAGTGCATTCATTCAAAGTTGGCAAGGTAAAACCACCAATAAAGCTTTGAAGAACTCTTCAAAGGGAGGACAGGTGGTCATGTTTTAGATGGCTGGTCAGAATCCAAGAGGACAGTATTCCTACCCCTTATGCACTTTTTGCTGCTTCCTCTTCCCTATGCAACTGTAGCTATCCAATTGTTAGGGGTGGGGATTGCCCAGGGGAAAGGTGAGCAAAACTGTTCCCCCCCCCCCCCACCCCATGCAGTTTTACTCCCCACCTGCTCTGAGACATACAATAAATATCAACTAGACTCAAAATCAGTTTACTGAATCAGATCAGGCAGCTATTGCGATTGGGTTGCCAGAGGTTACAGTGTATCATTACCACTCATTGACTGGTTGCTAGAAGTTACAGCACACATTACAGCTCACTGATTAGTTGCTGGAAGTTACAGCACATGATTTCTGCTTGTTGAGATTACTGTACAGTAATACTGCTCACTGATTCGATGCTAGAGGTTACAGCACATCTCCTCACTCCAGGGGTCATGCTATACATATGGATGCTGCCTTTATTTACATATCTATGCAGCTATTTACATATGAATGTTGGTTATTTACATGTAAACCCAGGGTCTGCAGGTGAGTCATCTGTACACAACAATAGGGCAGAGCTGGGCAGCATTAGTATCAGCACTTCACACTGAGATATCAGAGACAAGGAAATTTAAACTGGGATAGTTGGCAAGTATGAGGCAGCTACTTTGGGCCCCACACCAATGACAGGGCCCAGGGCAGCTGCCCCTTTTGCCCTGCCTTAAAAACGGCCCTGAACCCATGGCTATGATTCTAGCTAGCAGGGCCCCTCTCTTTAAAGGTAAAAGGGCCTTCATGACTCCTGAGACTCAATGTTTAAACCACAGACCCGCTCTCCAAATAAAACACCAGACAAATTATTGTTGGAAGGGCAACGGCACAGCTCTATTGGATTCAAACTGCATATTTAATAAGCAACTCTTTATCAAATCATCATAAATCCTTGTCATTGGTAAATTGTGAGCACCCAATTTCTTTACAACATTATAATGTTGGCTAAACATGTCTTCATCTTAAGTTCTAAGACAGGTGTAGAACAAATTAGGGCTTTTAGAGGGCTTAAATGTAAATGTGGCACAGGAAGGGCCAATTATCCTTTTTATGGCAGAAACTAAATCAAATAATCACAATCTTCCTAAAATATTTTCCCCAGTATACTGTAGATTAACAGTGCTATAGTACTAGTAATGAACATACACAACCCTGGGTGCTTAAGAAGTACCTGGTGTCACTGTATACATCTAAAACTCTGTCAAAACACTCTGTCTACTTCAGTAGGGATGCTTAAGTTTATGTCATAGTTCCTCTACTTTGCCTGCTGAGCTGCCCAAAGCATGTGAAAATCCCTGATAAGACATACCAGAATAGAGGTGGGAACCCGGAAATTACCCATGGCAAATGTAACTGTGGCTGCACCTATGTGGAATGAATGAGTAGCCAATTCAAATGGTGGTAAACCAAATTTAGACAAATATATGCAAACATGCTTAGATAAAAGGAATGTCAATGAATAAAGAACACAGAGGAGGTTGTGCTGCTAAATACTCCTTGGAGGGGACCACTGAAAAGAGCTCTCTACCACAGGGAAATAAAGAAACAAATTTTTCGAAACCCAACTATTCTGTTTTAGATTTATGAATGAAAATAGAAATGCACATTTCAGGTTATGAGTACATCCATCTGTAGATTTCTTACTTTTGACTACCAGTTCGCAACTGAAGAGACTACCAGTAAGAACAAGGAGTTGAAGATTTAAGCACAAACCAATATTTGTGAGCGTATTTTGCCTCTTAATGGTCACCGCTTATAGTGACATCTTTTGTCACGTCTTCCCACCCAAAGATACAAAACCAAAATGTTTTTCTGACATTGCCCTTTTCACTGAGGGATCTGACATTTGTTTGCTCTGTAGGAGAAATAGATAGGAAATTAACAATAACCATCTGTCTTGGTGAGTACTGACTTATTTTGAAACAATACCCACACATACGTGGAACTAGTATGCAGCAAACAATGGGGCTGATTTACTAAAGCTGCAGAGTGCAAAATCTGGTGCAACTCTGCATAGAAAGTCAGCTCCCAGTTTTTGTTTTTCTTGTCAAAGCTTAACTGAACAAGCTGAAGTTAGAAGCTGATTGACTACCATGCACGCTGCACCAGATTTTACACTCTCCAGTTTTGATAAATCAACCCCATAGTTACAGTGAACTCAGAATTTGTGAATGCTCCAGGTCAGTGATTCAGAAAGTACTAAAGTCATTATATTAACAGGACAGCCAGGAAACTAGCATGTTCAGAAAGAGGACACTGAGTCTGCTGAAGACTTGAATACATTTTTTTTTTAATTTTCTAATAGTGTCCTTTAAATATACCTCGACTACTGCAGGCCAGAGGAGGATTTCTGCAGTCTACCAATGATGAAAGTAAAGCCTCTTACACACTACTAGTGCTTTTTCATTCAACCCAGTGGGTTAAACAAAAAAAGGCTCACAGCTCAGGTCGGAGGTGCTGTACTAACAATCCAGTGTTAGTACAGCGATTTCCCCTGCTGTGCTATTCTGTTCTGACATGGGGATGCCCCCCCCCCCCACCAGGACACTCCGGTCAACGCTCTTAGCCATTGGCTGAAAGCGCTGACCGGATGGCGGTCGGCAGACCTTTTTTGGTCATAACCCTTCAACAGAAGCCTGTCGAACTGCTGGCTTCTGTCAGACCGGCTGGTGTACATACAGGCAGAATGTCATCCAGTTTCTATTGAACCAGCTGATACCGCCCAACATTGGGTACTAGGCTTAATACATGCTTATTGCTTCTTTTGAGTTCTCTTACAGATTTTAGCCCATTTTGCACAGTAATTCAGGATATGTTTTCTGGGCCCTCTTTTGAAATAAAATGCTGTAAGATGGTAATATTACCAAAAGGGTAATTACCAGTTAAAGTTTCATGTTGGATAGTGCAAGGAAGGGTTTTAACGCATGTCAGGTTTTTTTTTGTCCCATTGGCGGGGAATTCTCTTCAATTCCTGTCCTATAGCCAAGAAAAGTGGAAAGAAAAGTGAGGGAATCTTAGCGTGCCACCAGGGTCACCAGAACTAGTGTCCCCATTGGAAGATGTCCTATCTATTAGTATTCTGATTCCAACCCAAAATATTGGATTTTCTTTTACTTTTATTTTTGATGATAATAGTAAAATGGACAAATAGAGATGGGGAATCTCCCTAACAGGGCACAGATAGCTATAAAAACTGTCAGGTGCTCTAATCACTCTTCATTCCATCTAAGACTAAAAAAAGAAAATTGCCTATAGTTAGGCTACTTTCACACTAGGATGGTTTTCAGTCGCTGTAGCTCTAGAAATAACCTCTGAAAAGCACTTCCTATTCATTGCAGTGTGTCATTACACACTGGGGCAGTGCGCTTGTGGGACATTACAAAAAGTCCTGTAAGCAGCATCTTTGGGGCAGGTTGGGAGCACTGTATTTAGCGCTCCCAAAATGCCCTGCCCATTGCAATGAATGGGCAGCTCTTCCAAAGCCTTAAAATCGACTTGAAAAGCACCTCAAAGCTGGACTTTTTATCTTTTTTGGGGGTTAAAAGCGCTCCGCTAACAGCCAAAAAACGCAGCTAAAATGAGCAGCATTTTAGCGCTAAGGGCCCCATGTCCCAGTGTGAAAGTAGTCTTACACTAATTATAGCATAGCAAAAGTTTCAATAGTTTTTTGAATTTATATACTGTAGACATAATTTGGCCTCTTTATTTATTCTACTCAATTCAGCCCACTGTTTCATTTGTATATGACATGCCCATTTTATGTCATTTGTTTTATATGCTGGCTTATTTTACAGTGAAGAGATTCTATTATGGAAATAACCACAGTCTATTGCATGAATATTGGGAATCTGTATAAGGAATCCAACAACTCTATACAGACAATATAACAGAATGCATTATAATTAACTTCTCATTGAAGGTTAAAGCAAATACTTCATTCTACAAACTCAATCCTGGTTGCCTACAGGGAATATTTCTTATACATCAATCAATAGAAAACATTTGGCTGTACACTAAAAATAACACAAAATTGGGAATTTAAACTCAATAACATGTCTTTTGGAAATAGTTGACGTTACTACTGATGAAAACCAGGTCCGCATTGAAACCATATGTACTGACAATATATTTTAGTGAGCCTTGTTCTGAATTACATTATGATTTACATGCACAGAATGCTTTATTTCCCCTCTGTAATCAAATTGCTATAAAGTTATTGTACCAATGAGATTACATAAATGAAAAATAATTACTCTATTTTAGGTCATACTAATTCATATTGTGATTTGCTTCTGGACCTTTTTTAAAAGGTATTCGTCCTTTTCCTGACCTGCGTTGTTTTCTCAATGCTCTGTTTAGTATCCTTGCTTTGTATAGTCTTTATATAACGAAAACCCAAGGGAACATGATCTGTAGACACCAATGAGAAAATATTCTTTCCTGTTAGGATTATCCCAAAGAAAAGATGAAATTCAGCAGTTGCTCTAACCATACAGACTTGTTTTGTTCAACTCCCTAAAGAAAGCCCTTTTCAATTTCCTGCAAATACTGTATACTTGCATCCCTCTATGTATTTAAACACTGGGCACTGCCTTCAGAAATGAAACTCAGATAGCCAAACCAATCTTTTTCAAGTTACTGACTAGAAAGTTTGGGACAATTTTTCTACACCCCCATCACCACATGTCATAGATTCCTTGCCTTATTCCCACAGCTTCATAAACTTACCGTATCATTTGTATGTATTCGTACCTAGTAGGTTTTTCAAAGTCACTACCACCTATTCGTAAGATCCTCTACCCCATTCGAGTCCAGTTGCATCAGAGACGCACTGACTCGTGTCGACCCACCACTCAGACCAATTTCTTATCAAGTCGCCTCGGCGGCACGAACAAACAATTAGAATCCACACCACTTACTCCCACTACAGACAGTTTGAATCGAGTTGCACCGACACCATACATCCCAAATCTTCGGCCCTACATATCACACCATTCACTGACCCCTCAGCCCAATCCAAATCTAATCACATTGGCGGTACAACGCAGTGGCATGATGATTTGGATCCTCGGCTCCACACACCACACCCCTCACACTCTCTTCAGCCTGATCCAAATCTAGACGCATCGTTGTGACATCGCGGCGGCACAATGATTCGGATCCTCAGCTCTACACTCCACACCAATACTCGCTCTTCAGCCCGATCTGAACCTAGTCACAATTGGCATGACATCACGGCGGCACAACGTTTCAGATCCTCGGCTCTTCACTCTACACCATTACTCACTCTTCAGCCCAATTCGAATCTAATCGTATCAGCGTGGCATCGCAGCGGCACAACCATTTGGATCCTCTGTATTACATTACTCAAATCAGGCACATAACATACACACTTCACTCCATCTATTTGTATGTTGTGATCGGTCATCCCTACATACTCAAATTCTGCTATCTTTGTTTTGGCCTTCCTGATAAGGCTGCTTGCTTGCAATTGTTGCAAGCATGTCTCCAGTGGCACTCAAATCAGCCACTCATCGTCTCCAGTGGCAAATCGTCCATTTATCTATTCTCTGTCATTTCCCCTTTAGGTCAGTAGAGTTCAGGTTGGTCCATCCTGCACCAGGTTTGGACGGTATTTCCTCAGGCAAAAAAAAGAAAAAGTTTGTTAAAAAAAAACATACACACTAAGGACAGAGCTCGCACCTTCACCAGGGGCCCAGTCATGCCCCAAACAGCTCTTAGCAACCCCTTTTTAAATCAATCTCCTATGTCACCTTACTACAGGTTCCCGGTCGACCCAGTTCTCGACCCTAATCAAGACTTCAAAAGCTATTGAGTCAGGTGCGTAGTACAAAGGATTTTTCTTTGCATTTTCCTTAAGCACTCTTTCACTAAATATTTTGCTTCACATACATGATTCAAGTTTCTCCTTAGGTGTTAGTAACTGTCATACATTTATGTACATGACACTCTGTTTTCGAAGGGCGACCCTTCACCTAGGCAGACAAGGTCGGTCAAACGTCAAGCTTGCTGGCAGTGCAAGCATTAGCAGGCCGAACATACGTCAATAAATTACATATTGCAACATTCCTACTTAGAATAACTGACGGCAGCTCCCTGCCCCAGTATGCTCTGGGGGCTCTGGTTCACAGGTTTGTGCTGAGCACAGACGGGCACCGAGCTATCGGTGACCTGGCCAGTCACCTTCTGGCTAACCTCTGTTGCCACGTACTCTTTTGAGTTTTCTAAATTCCCACTCAACAGCATTCATACGCAAGTCGGCTTCTTCACTACGCCTGTTGTTTCTTTTCCCGTCCTCGTTTTTTCTCTTTCTTTTACATCTTTACCTACCCAATGAATCTGTCCCCTCCTGCCTTTACAACTTATCTTAAACATATGCATTTCCCCTCTCCTTGTCTTTTAGCTGAAGCCATGTCGCAGGCCAACAGCAAAGACTTCGCCTCTGCCCCACCGTCACTCTCTGCGGGTTCAGAAAACAGGGGCACTCAATCTCCCAGATCTTGGACCATTTCCAAGCTCACAGCAGAGCTGCGGCACAGGGGTATTTCCTACCCTGCCACAGCAAGGAGAGACAAACTTTTTAGGCTGCTATTCCCACCGCCAGTGTCACACCAACCAGGCACCCAGGCATCCCTGCAGTCTATATCCTCAGCTGTTGCTCAGCTCTACTCCATGGTGACCACACTGTCCACTGCAGTAACTGACGTCTAGGCCAGAGTGGGAGCCTTGTGTATTGGTGAAAGGGCGCACATTGGACCCTTTTGCATGCAGTGGATAAGCATGGGCATGACAATGTACATTCACAGAAGTTCAGCTAGGGAGCGAGGCTGCTCGAGTGCCCAGCTAGGAAGAGACTTATTATTAGGGGCCCTCAGTAGAGGGGAGGAGCCAGGAACGTTGGCAGTGGACCCAAAAAGAAGAGAAAAACAATTGCAGTTTACAACAGAGACACTGAAATCTTAGCTCTTTCCCTATTCTGAGTTGGTAGAAACCAATTGAAATCTGACTTTAAAGTCTTTGTTGTGATTTTTAATTACTTCACAGTACAAGCAGCCACAGAGGTCATATTTAAAGAGGTGGCATATTTAAAGCCCTTTTACTGATTGATTGATCGAGACCATATTTTCCATCATTCGAGCACAGGTGCACTTTAAAGCAAAAAATAAAAAATAAATTGCTGTCAGGTACAAAGTGAAGTCCTCTAGAGCAGTGGTTCTCAACCCTGTCCTCAAGTACCCCCAACAGGTCAAGTTTGGGGAATTTCTCTTAGATAAAATCGCTGTCCAAAATACCAAGCCATTGACTCTGATTTAACCACTTTCAGACCGGACCATTTTGCTGGTAAATGACCAGAGGTCTTTTTACACTTTGGCACTGCGCTGCTTTAACTGGTAATTGCGCGGTCATGCAATGTTGTACCCAAACAAAATTTGCGTCCTTTTCTTCCCACAAATAGAGCTTTCTTTTGATGGTATTTGATTGCCTCTGCGATTTTTATTTTTTGCGATATAAACGTAAAAAGACCGCAAATTTTGAAAAAAAATGATATTTTCTACTTTTTGTTATTAGAAAAATCCAATAAACTCAATTTTAGTCATACATTTAGGCCAAAATGTATTCAGCCACATGTCTTTGGTAAAAAAAAAGTCAATAATTGTATATTTATTGGTTTGCGCAAAAGTTGTCACATCTACAAACTAAGGTACGTTTTCTGGAATTTACGCAGCTTTTAGTTTACGACTGCCTATCTCATTTCTTGAGGTGCTAAAATGGCAGGGCAGTACAAAACCCCCCCAAATGACCCCATTTTGGAAAGTAGACCCCCTAAGGAAATTGATAAGAGGCATGTTGAGCCCATTGAATATTTTATTTTTTTGCCTCAAGCGATTGAATAATGACAAAAAAAAAAATTTTTTTTTTTTTTTACACAAAGTTGTCACTAAATGATATATTGCTCACACATGCTATGGGCGTATGTGAAATGACACCCCAAAATAAATTCTGCTGCTTCTCCTGAGTACGGGGATACCACATATGTGGGACTTTTTGGGAGCCTAGCCGCGTACGGGGCCCCGAAAACCAAGCACCGCCTTCAGGCTTTCTAAGGGCGTAAATTTTTGAGTTCACTTCTCACTACCTATTACAGTTTTGAAGGCCATAAAATGCCAAGATGGCACAAAACCCCCACAAATGACCCCATTTTAGAAAGTAGACACCCCAAGCTATTTGCTGAGAGGCATGTTGAGTTCATGGAATATTTTATATTTTGCCACAAGTTGCGGGAAAATTACAAACTTTTTTTTTTTTTTTTTTTTTTAAACAAAGTTGTCACTAAATGATATATTGCTCATGCATGCCATGGGCATATGTGAAATGACACCCCAAAATAAATTCTGCTGCTTCTCCTGAGTACGGGGATACCACATATGTGGGACTTTTTGGGAGCCTAGCCGCGTACGGGGCCCCGAAAACCAAGCACCGCCTTCAGGCTTTCTAAGGGCGTAAATTTTTGAGTTCACTTCTCACTACCTATTACAGTTTTGAAGGCCATAAAATGCCAAGATGGCACAAAACCCCCACAAATGACCCCATTTTAGAAAGTAGACACCCCAAGCTATTTGCTGAGAGGCATGTTGAGTCCATGGAATATTTTATATTTTGCCACAAGTTGCGGGAAAATTACAAACTTTTTTTTTTTTTTTTTTTTTTTCACAAAGTTGTCACTAAATGATATATTGCTCACGCATGCCATGGGCATATGTGAAATGACACCCCAAAATAAATTCTGCTGCTTCTCCTGAGTACGGGGATACCACATATGTGGGACTTTTTGGGAGCCTAGCCGCGTACGGGGCCCCGAAAACCAAGCACCGCCTTCAGGCTTTCTAAGGGCGTTACAGTTTTGAAGGCCATAAAATGCCAAGATGGCACAAACCCCCCCAAATGACCCCATTTTGGAAAGTAGACACCCCTAAATTTAGGGGTACACTAGTGAGACTAGGTAATAAATGGCGGGTGCCCTGAAACTATAAAAAAAATAACTAACCAACCAGCGTCACCTGTAACAGTTATATGGTGATCACTGGTGAAAGGGTTAACTAGGGGGCAATTAGGGGGCTTTATGCGGTAGTATATGGGGGTCCCTGGCGCTATAAAAAGCTGCAGCGAACCTAAATACCTACCTGCCTAACTAGCGTCACCTGTGACACTAATACAGCGATCAGAAAAACGATCGCTTATTAGGCTGGGTTCACACTGGAGCGATGCGGGAACGCCACGAATGCGCGGCGGGTTCCCGCATCGCATGCCTCCCGGCGGCAGTTCACACTGCCCTATGCGAACTGCTGGGAGTGTCAGTGAAATGTTACTGACACCCCCAGATCAGTTCGCATATCGCAGTGCGATCTGCAAACTCGGATCGCATGGTGTGAACACCCATGCGATCCGATTCTGCTGCGGGCCAAAAAAAGGGTCCCGTGCGAATTTGCGGCGGGTGCGGCGAATGGCTGAACTCGAATCGCACAGAGATCGGATGTGATTTGCACTGCAGTGCGGTGCGAATCACATCCGTTCTCATAAACCGCTGCAATGTGAACCCAGCCTTAGTGACACTGGCGACGGGGGGTGATCACGGGGTTAAACCTTTATTGGGGGGGTTAGGGGGGTACCTTAGAACTAAAGGGGGCTAACCCTAACTGCCCTAACAGTTATTAGTCACAAATGACACCCGCCGGGTGATCAGGGGGTTAAACCTTTATTAGGTAATAAATGGCGGGTGCCCTGAAACTATAAAAAAATAACTAACCAACCAGCGTCACCTGTAACAGTTATATGGTGATCACTGGTGAAAGGGTTAACTAGGGGGCAATCAGGGGGCTTTATGCGGTAGTATATGGGGGTCCCTGGCGCTATAAAAAGCTGCGGCGAACCTAAATACCTACCTGCCTTACTAGCGTCACCTGTGACACTAATACGGCGATCAGAAAAATTATCGCTTATTAGGCTGGGTTCACACTGGAGCGATGCGGGAACGCACGAATCCGCGGCGGGTTCCCGCATCGCATGCCTCCCGGCGGCAGTTCACACTGCCCTATGCGAACTGCTGGGAGTGTCAGTGAAATGTTACTGACACCCCCAGATCAGTTCGCATATCGCAGTGCGATCTGCAAACTCGGATCGCATGGTGTGAACACCCATGCGATCCGATTCTGCTGCGGGCCAAAAAAAGGGTCCCGTGCGAATTTGCGGCGGGTGCGGCGGGTGTGGCGGGTGCGGCGGGTGCGGCGAATGGCTGAACTCGAATCGCACAGAGATCGGATGTGATTTGCACTGCAGTGCGGTGCGAATCACATTCGTTCTCATAAACCGCTGCAATGTGAACCCAGCCTTAGTGACACTGGCGACGGGGGGTGATCACGGGGTTAAACCTTTATTGGGGGGGTTAGGGGGGTAAATTAGAACTAAAGGGGGCTAACTCTAACTGCCCTAACAGTTATTACAGTCACAAATGACACCAATGCAAAAAAAAATAAAAAATGACATTGGTGTCACTGTGACTGGGGGGCAGGGGTAATTGGGGGGGTGATCGGGGGGTAAAGGGGGGGTGTGAGTGTGCCTGGCATGTTCTACTGTGTGTGTAGAGTGTTGGTGCAACTCACCGATCCGCTCTCCTCCGTGTCGGAACGGAAAATACCGACACGGAGGAGAGAATACATCACTTCCTCTCCTGTGTTTACATTACAGGAGAGGAAGTGATGTCACCGGGGATTTCTATTCGTCGGGAGCGATCGCGAGGGGGTGGCCATGAATGAATGGCCGTCCCCTCGTCCCGGATCGCTCCCGGACGAAAACCGACCGCCGCAGGCACCGGGCGGGGGCCCGATCGGGCCCCCGACCCGCGGGAGGCAAGGGACGTACATGTATGTCCTTATGCCTGCCCGTGCCATTGTACCGACGTACATCGGCGTGCGGCGGTCGGCAACTGGTTAAAGTACCTGTGCATGATAAAGGAAAACCTGAAAATATGGCCTCTTGGGGGTACTTGAGGACAGGGTTGAGAATCACTGCTCTCAAGGACCGAGTCTAGTGTGTTGTACTCAAATGCCAGCCAAGCTATTCTGAAGGCCATAGCTTGGCCTCTTCCAAACTGTGTAATGCCAGTTTCTATTTGCCTTTAGAGTAGCCTGTCATAAGGACAAACATCTTTGTTTTCCTTCATAGATTTGCTTTAAGTGGTTTTCATTTTTAAGTTATAATTAACTTCTCATTGAAGGATAGAGCAAATACTTAATTCTACAAACTCAATCCTGGTTGTTTTTCTTGAAAGACTTGCTTTAAGTGTTTTTCATTTTTAAGTTTCCATAGCTGCAACTTGCTCTATTGCAGTTTATTAAGGTTGTGTTGGAGCAATCATAAACATATCTGGCAGAGTGATACAAAGAACCTTACAGTGTAGCCAAACATGAAGTAAATTAGCACTTGTTTTTATTCAGAACCTGTTTGAACACAATTTTAATATGCCTGTTTATATATCATGATTACAATAGTCTGGGGAACATTAAACAAAACCTCACAATCCATGCAGCCATCTTGTTGACAAAAAGAGTAATCATAAGAAACTTGAAGGACAAGAAAGCCTTTGAGGTTATATAGCTTATTTAGCTGACATGTTAAACTGAAATCTTAAAATTCATCGTCAACTATTTCGGATGGGAGGAATAGATCCTAACGTAAATAAATTTTCTATCACACCGTTCCCACTCCAAAATTTATTTTGTCCTTGGTATTTAAACTTTTGTATTTATCCATGGTTGGTCCTTGGTATTTAAACTTTTTTTAAATAAACCATTTTGTTATTTAACCACTTGTTAACCAAAGTACATATATGAATATCCTGTCAGCAAGGGGTTGTTATAAGATCATGCATGCAGCTGCAACCATAATCTTGGACCATTTAACTGAGCTAGTTGTTTTGTAAAGGTGACCACTTTTACAATCCTGTGAAAGGACACCTCCCTCTTGCAACCCCCATGGTACTTCATGCTCTCTTTCATTCTTCTGGTGAGCCCAGAACCATGGTGAGTGGCAAGGACTGCTTCCCATAGAAGTGAGGGAGGAACATCAGTTTCCGGATCTCCTCTGTGGTGAATGAACCAATTTGGTTGTGATATGTTTTAATCAGATGTAAATTCCAGTTTGTGTGTTTGCCCTTTAACAGGAACTGTATAAACAAGGACAGTCGTGGCATGGTCACCAGGAATTATGTTAATAAAACCTGAAGATTTAAAATGACTTAGGAAAAAAGCTCATTAGATTGTAAGAATTTATGCTACAAAAAACTATAAAAGGGCAGCAATTGGTTGTGCTCTTTAGTGTAATAGTTCTTTCCTCAACATTTCATCAACAGGATTGGTGGCAAATATATATATATATATTTTTTTTTTAATGACTGTGAGACCAATTGTGCCATAGCAGTAAAACCCAAAGGTAATAATAACTCAGACAAATATATTGGAAAATAAAAAAAAATGTGTAAGACAAGTTTCTATTTAATGTCCTCTATCCTCTGGGTGCACATTTTTCCCAAATCATATAGTTTCCAGACTACCCTCATAAGGACAGAGAAGAAGCCCTCAGTCCTGCTTTATTTAATGGAAGTGTAGAAGGAGAAACTGTCAGAACCTCATTTGGACACACTCCCACCACTGGAACATAATCTATCTTATGTAACTATCAAATGGATATTTGGCTCAGGAAGGATTTAGAAAAAATAGCCTATCCACATATTTAAGTTAAGTGTGCCGAGAAATATGATGTGTTTTAAATTATATGGAAAAAATGTGTTTACAGTCAATTTATAAGGGTACTTCACATAAATTATTATAGATCTGTTTTTCTTTGCCTGGGTAGTTAATTTTATATCTAAAATTTGTGCAAAATCTTGGGAAAAAAGTTGTTCTAGAAGCAACCTTATATTAAAGAAAAACTCCACTGGAAATGTTGTCTGAATACCAACTGCAGTGCAGTTGCTCTTACCATAGCTAATGTTAACTGGATATACATTTTGGCTTTTTTAGGTTCTAGGAGAGCTGACAAATTAAAAATGAGTATTAGAGGCTACAGATAAGGGATTATTGTGAAGGTGAGAATAGGAGAAGGTTAAGGTTTGTCATTAGTGATTAGGTTGAATGCTGAGTTTTAGTATTTCAGTATGATTATTATGGTTCAAGTATAAACACCATAGCCATGCGGTAGATGAAAGTTCACACATGAGAAGCTGGTTTAAGCCAAAGCTTCCAGCGCTAATAGCTTTCTAGCCAAACCTTAGCTAAAATTACACAAGTATATGCCCCTGCAATTGGCTGGAGTGCATTTTCATGGGATTTTAAGTGCCCAGCTATCCAATAAGGCAATTACACCGAAGCATCAGAAGCTGGGGCTGAGATAAGTGTTGCTTCCTTTTTTTAGTAACAAATTTATCAAAAGATATTAAAAAATGAGTGATGGCAGGTAAGAAATATGTTAATGTAGGACTGCCTATGAACTTGAAGACTGTAATGATTCCATTGAAAGATTCTATTAGCAATAATCTCCTTATAACCCCAGCTTCCCAGAGGAAGTTTGGATGAGTAGAGGGAAGAGGATGAGCTGAAGGTGGATGAGGTTGCATTTGCAAACCTGACCACCTATTACCTCAATGTAGAAGCACCTCTATCTTTCCTTTTAGGCTTGCTTGTCATTTGTTTCCCTTATATGGACTATGGCGATGGGATTCTACATTTAACTTTTGCTGCTGCTTGCCAACTTCCTCTGGCTAAAGAATCCCCCTCCTCCTGTCATGTGCCTGGGTTTGAACCTGGGTTCTTTGTGCTGTGGTCCTGTTCACTCTGCCACTGGGGAACCTGACTATCTGCAGCTTATGCTCTGCTTAGTACATCGGCTTCTGTGACTCTCTAGCTCCACTTGCCTTCCAGCTGCAGTCAATCCACAATTAACCCAACTTAAATTGCAGGACTCCCTGTGTACTGGGCCCGTTTGGTGGATCTATTTCCCTGGCTGTGTGATATACTACTGAGTTAGTGAACTTATGGACATTGACCTCTGCCTGTTTCCTGGATTACTCTTTTTGCCTGGCAATTCTACATTATTCTGCCAGTCTGTGTATGACCCTGCCAGCCTCTGATTACGCTCCTGAATTCTGACTTTGTACCTTGCTGTACATGAGTGTATGCACAATACATGTATAAAAATTCATATAACCATATAAAACATATAAATTATATATATATATATATATATATATATATATATATATATATATATATATATATATATTCACACAGTATATATATATATATGTTTTATATGGTTATATTAATTTTGATATGCGTATTGTGCATACACTCATTGTTCATTGTTAATAGATCCATATCGATATATCATGTCTGTATATATAAGTACATTTTTAATGTCATTGGGTGTGGCCCGTTGTCTCTGGGGAAGTCACTACTCCCACGTATGAATGGGAGGAGCTCTTGCAACATGTGGTCTAAACCATTTGCTATTATATTAAGACTATCAATGCCACATCTTAGTTTGGCTCTGAGGAAGTGGGGTTCTACCCTTGAAACGCGTCAGCCATCTGGAAGGTCCTCCTGCTTGCTGGGCACAGTTTCATTTGGTTGCTTTGTGTTCATTAGGGACCTTGATATGCTTGTATCATTGATTTGTTTGTCAGTGTACGTCTTCTTACTTATTATTAAAGATAGCACTTGGGTAATGCACAAGTCTGGTGCACCCTCTCCGCTTTGTTTTAAACTGTTTCCATTGAGTTTTCTTCCTCGACCCTTAGAGGACAGCAAAGCCTGTGCTTTCATTGGAACTATTAAGGACCAGCGATACATCCACCACCATTACATCACTCTTGAGTGCAGAAGATTGTTATCTTTTCTTACTTTCAAATAAGTCTGATATATTCCATGTCTATGAGAAGTTATTCTTATAAAAGAAAAACAGGATACTTTTGGACTGTTCTGCAAATATACAACTTAGAAAATGCAGAAGCACTTTAAACAGGGGTCAGAGATTACTTGTTTCAGAACTCTACTGCACATTTTGGCAAGTCATGTATTAAGGACTTGTTCAGTTAGTAATAGAAGATAAACTCTAATCTCCATAAATATAATTTGCAACCATGGATATTTTTATTTTTTTATCTAGTTGTTGCACCTGGAAGAAGCTGGCATAGCTCTATAAAAAGATATGACATTTATGATTCTTGGAGGGAAACCAGGATACTTTAGATTTGACATTAGCTCATTTAAATTGGTAATGGCAGACTATCTTTAATTATGATCTTGTCAAATAAAATATATATTCATGACAATTTTCCTTATTTGCCTTAAACCCTCTTTCAGAGCTCACTCATCCTCCTGACTATATGTGAACAGTCAGTTACAAAGACAGTGGCAGCGGTGTATTTTGTCACTTTTGTTACTGACATGCATGTGGAGGGAGATCCTCCCAGCTATAGGTCAGAATCAAAACGCACATTATATATATATATATATATATATATATATATATATGTGTATATATATATATATATATATATATATATATATATATATATATATATATATATATATATATATATATATATATATATATGTATATATATATATATATGTATATATATATATATATATATATATAAGTATTGTAATGCAGTTGTTTTGTATTTTATGTGTGCATACAAGTTTTTTTTTGTGAAAACCATTGTTGATTCTGAATGTCTAGAAGACCTGTGAATACAATAGATGAGACTTATGTGTGCAGGCCTGTTCTGAAAACTCTCTTAGGCTGATAACACAAAGGCAACTCTACCACTAGTGATCTTACCACTGGCAATTAGTCAAAATTGGCAGCAGCAGGATTGCTAAAGGCTGCCTGTTTGTCCCTAGGGAACCACTCAGGGCCATCTTTAATATTGATTGGACCCTGGGAAAAACTTTTCTTGCCCCCCCCCCCATGCAGTTTTGCTCTCCATCTGCTCTGAGACATACAATAAATAGTAGCTAGACTCAAAATCAGTTTACTGAATCGATCAGGCATCCATTGCGATTGGTTGCCAGAGGTTGCAGTGTATCATTACCGCTCACTGACTGGTTGCTAGAGGTTACAGCACACATTACGGCTCACTGATTTGTTGCTAGAGGTTACAGCACATGATTTTTGCTTGTTGATTGATTGCTAGTGATTACTGTGGGTATGACCTCAGGGGGGCATGATATACATATCAATTCCGCCGGTTGCCGCTATTTACATATGAATGCTGCCGCTATTTACATATGAATGCTGGTAATTTACATGTAAACACAGGGTCTGCAGGTGAGTCATCTGTACACAAAAATAGGGCAGAGCTGGGCAGCATTAGTAGCAGCACTTCACATTGAGATATTGCACAGCACAGGACTAAAACCTCAAGGGACAATGGAATTTAAACCAGGATAGTTGGCAAGCATGAGGCAGCTGCTTTGGGCCCCACAACAATGACAGGGTCAGGGGCAGCTGCCCCTTTTGCCCCGCCTTAAAAACGGCCCTGGAACCACTCCTTCTGTAGTTGAAGCAGTGAGATATCATGGACATTCAGCTGCATTTGGGCCAGCGACAGAGCAACATCTCGCAGTGTGTGGCCAGGGCCGGATTAACATAGGGGATATTGGAGCTGCAGCTCCAGGCCCCTTTCTCAAGATAGGCCCATTTGCCCAAAAAAAAAAAAAAGATTGACTTCGAGAATTGTAGCTCGGGGATCAGGAGTCACAGAGACCCCACCTTTGGGGGGGTAGGTAGCTAAAGACCCACTCCAGCACTGGTTCAAATATGGGGCTGCTATCATCTATGGTTCCGGAGATACAGGGCTCCTTGCGCAGCCTGTCAGAAGCTGCATACAGAGCGACAGTATAAATACAAGCTGGAACACTCTGCAGCAGACGGAGAGGATGAACTCACAGTGCTTATAATAATTATTTGTATATTACTTATGATAATTAACCCCTTGCCACCCAGGCCCATTCTGAGACTTCTCTCCTACATGTAAAAATCATCATTTTTTTTATGCTAGAAAATTACTCAGAACCCTCAAACATTATATATTGTTTTAGCAGACACCCTATGGAATAAAATGGTGGTCTTTGCAACTTTTTATGTTATACGATATTTGCGCAGCAATTTTTCAAACTTTTTTTTGGAAAGAAACTGTTTCATTCATAAAAAAAACCCACTAAAGTTAGCACGATTTTGCTTTACATTTTTTACAGGTTACATGTTTAGAGTTACAGAGGAGGTCTAGTGCTAGAATTATTGTTCTCGCTCTAACAATCGTGGCATATGGAACCTGTGTGTATCTGACTCTGATACTAACCAGAGCCTACCCAGGGACTGACTAGTATCACTCCCCAGCCTGTCCCCACACACCCTCTCACCTGCTGACCTGTGAATGGGGCAATCACTCCCGCAGTGTTATTGTGTTCTGCCAGTGAATACAATGATTAGTGTTGCTAACTATAGCTGGCAGCACTGATTGTTTTGGGGAAAACCTGACAGGCTGGTTGTACTCAAGTTGGTTAATAGGTTGACTTGTGTAAAACCAGCTAGCCCATACATAGATCGACTATGGCTGGTCTCTGCTTAATTTGTGTAATTTCAATCCATGTCTGGCCCACTTAACCACTACGCAGTCCCTAAACATCCTTCCACAAACCTTTACATTTTTCCTTCCCATATTACTTCATCCTCCTCTCCTATACATAGTGCCCACTGTCATACTCTCCACACTTCTCTCCTATACATAGTGCCCGCTGTCATACTCTCTACACTTCTCTCCTATACATAGTGCCCGCTGTCATACTCTCTACACGTCTCTCCTGTACATAGTGCCCGCTGTCATACTCTCCACACTTCTCTCCTGTACATACTGCTCACTGTCATATCCTACACACTCCTCTCCTATACATAACGCCCGCTGTCATATCCTACACACTCCTCCTCTCTTGTAAATAGTGCCCACTGTCATACACTTCTCTCCTGTACATATTGCCCACTGTCATACCCTCCATACTCCTCTCCTATACATACTACTCACTGTCATACCCTCCATACTCCTCTCCTATACATAGTGCCCACTGTCATACCTCCAACACTTCTCTCCTATGCATAGCACCCACTGTCATACCCTCCGCACTCCTCTCCTGTACATACTACCCACTGTCATACCCTCCGCACTCCTCTCCTGTATATACTACTCACTGTCATACCCTCCATACTTCTCTCCTATACATAGTGCCCACTGTCATACCTCCAACACTTCTCTCCTATACATAGCGCCCACTGTCATACTCTCCACACTCCTCTCCTGTACATACTACTCACTGTCATACCCTCCATACTCCTCTCCTATACATAGTGCCCACGTCATACCCTCCCTCCACAATCTTCTCCTGTAATTACTGCTTACTGTCCTACTCTCCACACTTCTCTCCTGTACATAGTGCCCACTGTCATGCCCTCCACACTCCTGTACATATTGTTCACTGTCATACCCTCCACACTCTTCTCTTATACATAGTGCCCAATGTCATACCCTCTACACTCCTCTGCTGTGCATACTGCCCACTGTCATACCCTTCACACTCCTCTCCTGTACAAAGTGCCTTCTGCCATACCCTCTGCACTCCTCTCGTGTACATAGTGCCCACTGTTAGACCCTCCACATTCCTCTCCCTCACCTGCACATACTTCCCACTTGTATACCATCCATACTCCTCCCCTATGCCTCTTACCCACAAAAACTGTTCTTTAAAATTATACTGAATATCTTCAATGTTACCAGCTCTAGAATGGGCACTTTTGTCAGTTCAACTAAAGGAAACCTCACAGTCCTCATATTTGTTCTGCCCCATTATTAGTACTTATTTCATTTTGTAATTACTATTGTGATGTATAGAGGAACACGGGGGGTGTCAGCTACTATAAATATAGCACTTGTAAAGAAAAGTGTCCCTGAAAATATTTTTGAAATGTTGACAACTATGCACTTAGGCACTGCCCAAGGGCCACAGGGTCAGTAGGGGGCCCCATGAGAGGCTCGTGATATTAAAGCGGTAGTAAACTTTTCTAACATTACGACTTTTTAGAGGCCCTGAGGTAGGTTATGCCATAATGTACAAGTATGCACAGCATATTAACACATTAGGATACACTTAAATTGTCAGACTGAGCCCTCCAGTGCTGTGCTGTGATCAACCGGCGGGGCCCCGGGCACTTCCATCTTCACCCGGTCTTTCTTCTGGGTTCTGTGCCTTCGGTCACTTGCCTTGGCCAAGCTGCGTTGATGTCATTCCCATCCTCTCTCTCTCACCCCCCCCCCCCTTTCTCTCACATCCTCCCTCCCTTACCCCTCTTTCACCCCCTTTCTCTCTCTCTCTCTCTCTCTCTCTCATCCTTCCTCTCTCTCTTTAATTTAATTTGTTATCACAAAAAATAGTTTGCATTTTTATTTATTTATTGTTTATAAAAGACCCCAACAAAATCCTCAGCACCAGGCCCATGATGTTCTTAATCTGGCCCTGTGTGTGGCTATGGAGGGGCAATTCCATAGGCGCACATAGGCAACCTTTTTAGCAATCCTGCTACTGGCGATTTGCTTTTAGTGTCAGAATTGCCTGTTTGCCATAAGCTTTGACTTAAAAAGACACAATGGAAGGGCATTGCTAAAGTGTATTTCCACTTTTACATTTCAATTTTAAAAAACTCCACTACATGTGTATTATGAGTTCCAATTCACACAGCATACCTAAACATTATGTGTTTTAATATTTCTTGCATCTTAGTTGTTTGTCAGCAGTAGGCCTCATGAATTCATGGTTCATGACATGAACAGTTTAAGGGCGACTCTGTCCCAAGGACAGAAGAATGCTCCTGTCATTACATATAATGCAGGAGGCTAAAAGTGAAAAATGGCGTTGCGCTAATAAAATCAATGTGAGATAAACTTCCAAATGTAAAATCAAACAACTGATAAAAAACACCAAAAACCTATGTAAGCCACACAGAAAAATATATAAATAACATAAATAGCATTCATAAAACGTGACTACAAATAAGTGACAAAGAGATGAATAAATATTGGAGTGCTTGTGATAAAGTGAATATGCATGTGATATATCACATGTTGAGTCCAATATAAATATTAAGTGGTCAAACATGCAAGCACACACAACCCAATGTGACTGGTGTCTCTTCATTCAGTGCTGTGACACCTCTTTGCTAATTGGCCTCTCACCTTACTGCTGTAAGGCAACAGCATAAACAGAGAATCCTGGTGAGCCTCCCATGGCTTAGATAGGTGTTCCCATTTGCTAATGACTATATCAGGTGATGAACTATGGCTCCCTTTGGATATCCTTATCTCCTGGATTGAATGGCTCCACAGAATAGATGTTGCAGAACTTCTATCAAATTGGTATACAGTGGGGGTCCCTCCAGAGTTTCTCCAGTATAGTATCCAATAAGAAAGGAGTTCCCCAAATATTGTGGTATCGTTTGGTTCAGTTTATTAGATAATCCCCTGATGAAGTCACGTGATCGTGGCGATACACATCGGAATTGGTTGACGGGCACACCAGAAGTGACGCGGGAGTACGAGCTCACTGCTCCTGGGTTTTTGGCTGTTTTGCTGTCTGTAAAAAAGTGAGTAAGATTCAGTTTTTTTTAGCTAATAAACTGAACAATGAATAAACTGAACTGAACAGCAATGTTTAAATATTTTTTTTTAAGTTGTGCTATGTAAATCTAGACATGCACAAATGTAAAATAGGTGGTATCTCAATTTGACTGCAAAAGTGGAAATACTCTTTTTAAAGCGGGAGTCCGCGTTTTTTTTTTTTTTTTAAAGCCAGCAGCTACAAATACTGCAGTTGCTGACTTTTAAAATAGTGACACTTACCCACCCATCTCTCGATCGTCTCTCGGGTGCTGCCGCTGCCATCTTGGGTATGGGAATCAGGAAGTGGAGCCTTTCGGCTTCATTTCCCGGTTCCCTACTGCGCATGCGCGAGTCGTGCTGCACAATAAGGATAGTCCCCGCTGTCTCTGGGATCCGTGTGTTTCCCAGCAGGCAGCAGGGGACTTTCGGAAAGGGGCGTAGATTCTGCGGAAAGGGGCGTGCCTTCTGCAGAATCTACGCCGGAAGTGGGTGCAGATACCTGTACTGTACAGGTACCTACACCCCCCTCCACCCTGAAAGGTGCCAATTGTGGCGCCGGAGGGGGGGAGGATTCCAATGAGCGGAAGGTCCACTTTAGGGTGGACCTCCGCTTTAAAGAAAATAAACTTAGAATTTTTTCACTTCTTTTAACCACCTCGATACCGCTATATGTATATATACTGTATATGGCCTTGCATTGGGGTGGTTATACTGGGATCATGGTTGCAGCTACAACCATAATCGCAGTACTGTTTTCTCCAGCCAGTGATTTATTTTCCCATTAAAGTGACCCAAGCAGCTATACAGCCACTGGATCACTTTTACAGGCAAAAGAAGGTGGTTCCCTCACCTCCCTTCAGCCACCAATGTCTTTACCGGGCTCTCCTGTCCCATTGGGGAGCACGGTAATGATGCAGCTGGTTCATTCTCAATAACTGAGAAGAGTGTCAGGAACGGAAGATTTTGTCACAGTTTGTTTGTTGACAAGCCTTAGCCGGCTTGTACAGCATCTAATCAAACCAATCTTGGTTTGATCAGATGCATTGGAGGCCATAGGAGAGATCTTGGGACCCCAGATCTCACCTATGGCCTCCAATGTATCTTCCTAAAGAGGACCTGTCATGGCCCATGCTATCACAAAGAATGTTGTTCATTGCTTGTAATACCAAAAAGATGATAGAAAAAAAAAGTAAGATACAGCGTAAAAGAGAAATACATTTGCAAATGAATTTGCAAACGTGCACGTAGGTCGCGCATGGAAATGGAAACTGTAGCACACATGTGAGGAATTGCCGTGAATGTCAGAGTGAAAGCAATAATTCTAGTACCAGACCTCCTGTTTAACTCTAAATTGGTAACTTGTAAGGGCTTTTAAAGCATCGCTTATGGATAATTGCCCCATTTTTGGTGTCTATTTGGTCGGTGTAGCATCATCTTTTATATTTTACCAAAAATTGGGTATTCCATTGTATGCGCATTAAAATGTAATTCTTCAAAAAAAGGTGCGCAAATACTGCGTGACATAAAATTTTTCAAAACCCACCATTTTATTCTCTATGGCTTTATATATATATATATATATATATATATATATATATATATACATATATATACATATATATATATATATATATATATATATATATATATATATATATATATATATATGATGTTAGGGGTTTTTTGAGGTATTTTCGCTATAAAGTAATTTTCTATCAAAAAATACAGATGTCAACATTTACAGTATGAGATAAATGTCTGAATTGGCCTGGGGATCAAGCAGAACTCCAGCCAAAAATAAGAAGATAGAATAAGCAGCTGATTTAAAATAACAAACCAGTTTTTGAATATGTAGTTCCAATTCAGTATATCACCTCATAGTACTTTCTTCTATTGTTAGATGTCCTCAGTCTAAAGGGGAGGCTCATGCAACATACTTCCTCTGAGCCAAGGTCACCTTTGACTTACCCCAGCCTGTGACTGGACAGTGAAAGTAAATTCAGAAGATTGATCAGCTCATCACTCTGCTCTCTCCTACTATTAGCATAAGTCTTGTCAAATAATAGGGTTGGCTGCGTATGCAGCTAATTCCTCTCACACTTCATCCCTGCTATACAGGTACTGCAAGAGGCTTAAAGTGATACTACAGTCTTTGTTTTTCTGTAAAAAAAAAATGTCTTACTTATCTGCTCTGTGCAGGGGTTTTGCACAGAGCAGCCCAGATTCTCCTTTTCTCCTTTTCTCAGGTCCTTCTTCAGTGCTCCTGACTCCTCCCTCCTGTTCAGTGCCCGCACAGCAAGCAGCTTGCTATGGGGCAGCTAAGCCGAGCCGCAGCTCCCTGTTTCCGACACAGAGCCACGTCCGGCCACACCCAATCCCTACTCATTGGTTGACCGACCTTGATTGACAGCAGTGGGAGCCAATGGCGCTTTGCTGTTGTCTCAGCCAATAAGGAGGGAGAGTCTCTATTACAACATCGTTGGATCTAGATGGGGCTCAGGTAAGTTATAGAAGGGCTGGGGGGGGGGGGGTGCTGCACACAGAAGGTTTTTTATCTCAATGCATAGAATGCATTGAGATAAAAAAACCTTCTACTTTTACAACCACTTAAATTATAATATTACCAGCACTGGTATCACAATCCCCCAGACTGCTGCATCTCAGTCTTCTCAGACATGCCTCACAGTCCTCCTGACTGTGTTAACATTCACCAGTCCTCTTGGCTGCCTCTGTGAAGCTCCTGTAAACTTGCCTGGCAGTGTTCTCCCGCTGTCCTCTCTTGCTCCTCTGGTGCCTCCTGGTCAGGACACCTCTGTGTGTGGTAAGAGGGTCCTGTTCCTATCCAAGCCCAGGCCCAAGGTCACCCCTCCTCCAGACTGGGTAGCTCCCTCAAAAACCCTGACACCCTAACACTCCATCTCCATCTTCCACCCGATCAACTTCTCCCCATCTGGGCTGACCCTGGGTATTTAAGGAAGCCTTCCCCCTGCCAATCCAGATTTGGCATTGGTCAGGGCTCCTCAGAATACCCCAGGTGGCTCCACCTCTCCTCTCCACCTCTCTTTCCACAAAACATCAGAAGATTCTGGAAAGAAGTAGGAGATCCTAGTGACACCACCTGTGAGTCACCCAGCTCTATTCTGAGTCAGTCCCTTCTCAGATCACAAAACACTTGGAGCTAAGCCTGGAAATGTACCTACTCTCAAAAAAAAACTGTCACTCCTAGCACAATAGAGGGTGCTACATAATCTAAAAACATTAAAACAGCAGGAAAGCCTGCTGTGTGATTTTTATCTACAGGTAAGCCTATATCTCAAAAACATGCACCGTTTAGGAGATATTTACCCTGAATGCAGCCGGTGACCTCACCGGCGATGCGCTTTGAAAGTCTGGCATCAACTAAGGGCTCCCGTGCCCATGTGCGGGAGTGACGTCATCACGGCTCCGGCCACACCCAGTGCCGAAGCCCGAGAAACCCAGAAAATATACCGGGGAAGATGTCAGCCCTCTCAACGGGGACAGTGCGCCACTGTGCGAGGGCTTCATTCTAAGGTAAGTATTTCATAATGTGCTAGTATGCGATGCATACTAGTACATTATGGCATAATCTTACAGGTGTTTATTTTTTATTTTTTAAACTCTGCAGCGGTTTACTACTGCTTTTAATTTGCAGACATTGATCTAATTATTTACATTTAGTTTATCTTTATGACATGTACTATATCTCTAAAAGCATCAACAATTTACCTGTAAATAAAAGTTCACAGATGTTTAATGAGGCGACAATGTGTTGCCCAGATAGAGCCAATATGGAAAATGTTAGTGTCAGCTTAGTTATCTTTAGTTATCTTTCCTGGAAGTGATTTCTACTTTTCAGCTACCTACATGACATTTTGTTAACATACTTAATAGCATAACCAGATCCATGATAACTGAGCCAACTACTGGCTTCAAACCTTATTCGTTCCTGTGGTGCAGTCCATAGTGCCAAAAAAAGAGGACACCAATAATCTGGGCATGTTGTCATGACTTCTTGGCAGTTATAACTCCTGATTACATCAACAATGCTAAGGAAGATTTATTGAACGTCCTCCATAAGTCACATTGCACCACATTTGTTTTCCACTTCAATAAGCAAAAAATAATGTCCTGAAATAGAAAAAGCAAATTCTATGTTTTTTACATTTGTTTGTGATTATTTGGATTTAAAATGAATCAAATTTCTTATGAAAGGCAAGTCGTAAACACAGATTCATAAACAATCATCGACACTTCAGCTAGTTACGGGATTTGGCCTGGAACACAAGAATTAATGAGGCTGTGTTCCAGAATGAAGTCTGGAATCTCTAGGTTTATTTTCTCCAGTAAGGACAAGGACAATACTACCATACTGTACCATGTTATTTTTTCATGGGAAGAGAGCAATTATAGGAAACATCTCGTTAACCCCTGTCAGTAAACACGAGTGCCCCCTGTCAGTAAACAAGAGTGAGGAAACAAATATAATTTAACATTTTTCTGCATGAATTTGTTTTTAAATGTAATGCGGCCACAAGAAGGATGAAGTCTGGTAACTGATTCATGATTCACATACCATTAATATTATTTTATCTACATCTGTGGTTAATGTGGGTGAACAATTTTAATTTTATAGTGATCACCATTGTCAGTTGTCAGTAATTGGACAGACATTTCCCAGCGTTGGATATCTAAAGGACACCACTAGGAATCTTCACTAAGAGCTTCCATTACTCACATATATTCTGTATTGATAATTGTGAGTTCTTCAAGGTTGACCATAATAGTGGGAAACTTTGTTGCGTCTTCAGCAAATTGCATATATAACAAAAGGGCCTCTTTCTTGAACCCCCTACAGTCCCCATATCAGGGTGAATGGATGTATATATGTTTTTAACGTAAATTGGCTGGTTCAAGCTACCTTATAACTTCTATATCATCCTAAAGCAGTAGATCCTTGGTTTGCATTGAGAATAAACTATCTTCCCACTGAGAAACTGCACAGCGACATCTGGAATAATATTATTTATATTCATGGACCACGATTTTTTGAATGGATTTGTGAAAAAAATAAAGTGAGGAGTAGACAGGGAGGTTAAGATGAGGTAGAAATATCAAAGCAGCTATATTGAAATGTGCTTGTTGTTTACGGTCTTCTGTTTTAATATGTATCATGAATAAAAATGGAATTTCAACAGGCCACAGTTTTTGGACAGATGTGTACCTGAAAAGATTGTGGTCTTCTCTGGATAATGTTTTAAGAAGTGAACCACGTGTATTAAACACAACTGTATTTAGCTTGTTGAGTGTAGTATTGTTGAGAGAAATAATGCCATGGAAAGTGCCATGACCCACAACGTGAAGAATGGATCAGTTAAATAACATGATAACAGATAGGGGTTAATACACTAAAACTGGAGAGTGAAAAATCTGGTGCATTTGTGTATAGGAACCAATCAGTTTCCAGGTTTGATTGCCAAAGCTTAATCACTTAAGGACCGCCCACCGAATATATACTGTGGCAGGGTGGCCCTATTGCATGAAACAATGTACCAGTATGCTGTTTTGTGCACAAGTCACTGTGGGCGTGTGCACCCGCTGCACAGCGGGTTAGCCAATGCATGGGTCCGGCCGCCGCGGTGTCCACTGGCCACCCGCGATCACCCCTCAGAGAGGCAGAGCGAGGATCTGCCAATGTAAATAAACAGATCCCGTGCTGTCAGGGGAGTACAGTGTGATCGTTTGTTCCTAGTGATCAAAAACCACGATCTCTCTATACTCCCAGTCAGTCCACTCCCCCCACAGTTAGAAACACCTCCCTAGGACACATTTGCAGGGGTGGTAGGCATAGATGTATAACCATGGGTTGTCTTCCTTGGTGGCTTTTTCAGTGGTCTGTCCATAGCCTATTATGACATTCCTCACTAGCTTCTCCATCTATTCCACCGGACCAAGGTGCCCAAACCGGTCTCCTGCTCAGCACTTCACTGATCGCCATATCCAAAGAACTGGTCAGGAGCTTCCCAAAATTAGATCCTCATCGGACGAGATAAGGCTTCCATAGTGTAGTAGTAAAAAAATACTTTTATTTTAAAAAATTAGAACTAAAAACAAAAACTTCCCATCAATGGGAAAGAGCTTAAAAAACGACTACAGCCTATGGTCAGAATAGTGTGTAGGGGAAGCTGGTTCGCAGCGCGCACTTCAGCTGCGTTCCAGACTCTCTACTTCCAGACCAGAAATGGTGTAAGTGCGTGGCTCCACCTTAGGGGAGGCTGCACACCTTGCCTGATCCTAAGCGCAGAGTCTTTTTCTCGTTCAAAAGTTTTTATTTTATGTTAAAATAAATTACATGTACAGAATATAAGACAAATTATACGATACCAGAAATAAAGAGTAGACATATTGAAGTATGGATGATACAAAGCAAAGAAGAATTTCAAGATATTCTCGTGGGAATAACAATAAATGGCCTTATATATTTTAGAATTTGAAAACATTCTTATAGCTAAGTTTTAAACATTTTAATCCCAAGAAAATATAAATATGTCTAAAAGAAAATATATAATTTTAAAGTTTTGACCATAACTTCTAAAGTATGTTTATAGTAAGTATTATATAGTAAGGGAAGAACATAAAAGGTATATAGGAGGGGAAGGGGAGGGAATAATTGCGCAGAGTCTTTTTCAATTTTAAGTTAGAAACTGATTGGCTACCATGCCCATCTACACCAGATTCTGAGTGTGCCAATTTTAGCAAATCTCCCCCTTAGCTAGAACCTGGCAGTATAAGGTACTTAAAAGTCTAGTATTTATCTAGTACTTACCATAGTATTCCTGTAGAGCAGTGCCCAGGCAATAAGATGTGAGGAGGCATCACTAAAGTTTTAACATTTATATGCCTATTTTACCTTTTTTGTGTATCTCTAGACAACAGTGGGTAAATTCTGGAGTAGAACTACAGCTAGAAGTTGTTAAAAGGATTCCCAAGGTTCTCAACAGTTCAGATAAAAAACAGCCATGAGAGTTGGGAGTTTGATTATCAAAGAATTTACCTATAATGGAATAAATCCTCATAATCTAAGTAGCTGTTAAAAGTGAGTTATGTTGCTTACATGACACATAGTTGAAGCAGTCTTTGGTAAGTCAGGTGCAACTGGGTTGACCAAAAGCAAAGCAGAACTGATATCTTTGGACTCCAAGTTCTGGGTGTTGTAATTTAAAAAAGAAGAGGCATGGGTGAAGGCAAACAAGTATGGCATGGACTGCTGCTGAGGGTTGGACTGCAGCCATATGCAATGCAAGAATTTGGGCTACAATGGCATGCAAAGCTGTACAATTTTGTAGGAGAAGGATGTGTAAAGTGTGCCTGCAATGTCAGTCTATGGATATTATGTTGCTGTACAAGTTCTAGCCTCTGTGTAATTGTTATTGTGTTAGGGCCAGCAGTATAGGTTTCCAGCACATTCAAGATTCGATTTTCTTAACATTAGGACTGTGAGCAAGAGCTTGGTTAGCATACTAAGGGTAATACAAATATTCCCCAACACACAGCTAGTCGGCACAAAAAGAAACTAATACAGATTCTCATGTTAAAATCAGAGTTTTTTGCATTTATTTGCAAATACATCTGAAATCACACTGCCCCATCAAGACACCTGGAACAAGTATGACCGTAACTTAGAACTATTGTTTAAACATATTTACAATGCATACATTGAAAGCAGGTTTACCTAAAGGCAGCCTATCATTTGGTAAAGGTTCTGCAACACACCAGAAGACCAACATCACTCAAGGTAACTGAAGACCCATAATGAGTGTCTAAACCAAATTCAGCAAAGCAACAATGGTAGTCACCAAGATCAATTTAAAACAAGAAAAAAAGGAAAGGTGCATATTGGCAGAGCAATATACAAAGCAAGCGCAGCTACAGTAGCCAGCACAATTAAACTCTTTCAACATCTCAGGTTGAAAAGTTTTGTCAGAGTCTTTTGTTGTATACATTTGCACATAACCACTATGGCAACACTGAAACATGTGATCACTTACTGAGAGGCAGCTCCTACCTCCTCCTTAAAGTGTGGTCCCTTAATTTGAGACAGCATATTTATTCTCCTCAAAGTATACTCCCATACCTAGAAGCAGCTCCTTCCTCCTCTCAAAATGTCATCCCTTACCTATGTATCGCTACCTCCGCAGGAGCCACTGATGAATAAGGGATCCCCCACCCTCCACAGCCAGGTACACAGCATTTTCCACAGCACTCTGGAGTCAGAATACAGTCCTTGCTTTGTTTTTGTGTTTTTATTAGGGGTATTGAACTTGGATGTGGATAGGGGTATTATGGGATGCCTACTTGAATTTAGCAGAACTTTCCAGGGACAACTTCTTCTGAACAGACTATATACACACTCCTCAGCTTCCTCCTGCACAACACTTACTTGAAGCCCTACAACCCTCAGGACCAGTTAGCACACTGTTACTGTAGGTGATCTGACTATAGGGCTCAGTCAAATTGGTAGCAAATGCCCTTTTACTGGCAGGGACTGCTGGCCCCTTTGGGAGTGTAGCAAAGTCTTAGTGCCCAGCTGTCCTTCTGTGGCTACTGATCCCAGCACCATGTCTGCATCCTTCTCAGACTGCTCTCACCCAGTCCTCCCAGGCTGCATCTTGGTCCTACCCGACTATAACACTCTCCAACCTGGCTGTCTTCTCCATGGATTTCTCGCAGACAAGCTCACTGGCTCCTGCTGTCCTCACACCTGCTCCCCTGCCACTGGACAGGATTCCTCATAGGTTGTAGAGGATCCCTCCTGCACCAGAGCTCCCAGACCAGAGGTTACCCCCCCAGGCTAGGGGGTTACCCTCAATGGTCTCCAACAGCACTCCATCTCCAATCTTCCACCTGAACTCTCCTGCCCCAGCAGCGCTGACCCAGAGTATTTGAGGGTGCCCGCCCCCTGCCAACCCATCTGTTGAGGATTGGTCAGGGCCCTCCTGAATACTCCAGGCAGCTCCTCCTAACCTCCCTCCCATTCTTCTGGAAGTTTCCAGCAATTTCCAAGAACTAGGGGAAGGTACCAGAGGTGCTGCCTAATGAGTCATACCAGCCCTCCCTGGATCACTCACTTACCTGACCCAGATTTAAAAACTAGCTTGCCTGCCAGTCAAGCCTGAACATTTTACCTACAGTAACAGAAACCTAACAATTCCTATTCTAGCACACCAGAGGGTGCTACACCTGGAGGCAGCTGCTTCCTCTTCTTAAAATGTGGCCCCTTACCTAGAGGCAGCTCATTTTTTCTCCTCAATGTATGATCCCTTATGCCGCGTACACACGCTCCTTCTTCCAGCTCTTTTACTAGCGGTGGCCCGGTCTTCTGTCGCCATCATCGCCGCCGCCTTCTCTTCTTCTTCTCTTCTTCTTCCTTGAGATGTTGACGCTGTTTCTGGCCATAATGACATGGATGCGTTGTGCGGCAACGTATATACGGAAAATGGGCGGGGTCACTGGGTGATGTCCCGCCCCTTATGATGTCATAGTCCCGGAGGATGCTGGCGACGACGACGACTACAGAGTATCGGGCCACCGCTAGTAAAAGAGCTGGAAGAAGGAGCGAAGGCCCGGCAAGAAGAACCGAAGAGGGGGACAAGACCCCCGAAGTTGGAAGAAGAGGCGGCGACAGAAGACCGGGCCATCGCTAGTAAAAGAGCTATAGGAAGAAAGCGGAGGCCCAGCAAGAAAAAACGAAGAGGGGGACAAGACCCCCAAAGTCGGAAGAAGATCCCTGGGTGGCGACGAAGAAGAAAGCCGGGCTCCTCCGCTAGTAAAAGAGCTAGCAGAAGATAGCGGAGGAGTGCAGCGAGAAGACCCCCAAAGACGGAAGAAGACCCCCAGAGCTGTGCAATAAATTATTTTAAAACCTTGTGTTGTGTTTTATTTACATTTTTTTCACCAGGTGAATGGGTAGGGGTACATTGTACATTGTACCCCATACTCATTCACATAGGGTGGGGGGCCGGTATCTGGGGGCCCCCTTATTAAAGGGGGCTCCCGGATTCTAATAAGCCCCCGCCCACAGACCCCGACAACAAACGGCCAGGGTTGTTGGGAAGAGGCCCTTGTCCTCATCAATATGTGGACAAGGTGCTTTGGGGGCACCCCCCCATGTTGAGGGCACGCGGCCTGGTACAGCTCAGGAGGGGGGGAACTCGCTCGTCCCACCCCTTTCCTGACCGGCCGGGCTGCGTGCTCGTATAAGGGTCTGATATGGGCTTTGGGGGGGAAACCCACGCCATTTTTTTCGGCTTAGGGCTTCCCCTTTAAGTCCATATCAGGTGACGGGGCCAGTGAGGTGTCAATCTTGCTGCCAAAGACGGCGACTTTGACTTCCTTCGCTAGTCCCGTCTACCTGGAGCCGCGTTCAAAATGAACGGACTTTCCTCCGTGTGTGGGCAAGTCCGTTCATTTCAAAAGTCCGGCGGACTTCCGCCATAGTCCGGTGGTTTGTCCGCCGCACCTAATCCGCCGGAAAAGTCCAGTGGTGTGTGGGCAGGTCCGCTCGTTTGGAAAGTGTGGCAGACCTCCGCTTCAAAGTCCGGAGGTTTGTCCACCAGGCTAAGTCCGCCGGATAGTCTGATCGTGTGTACGTGGCAGTAGACGCACCTCCTTCTCAACCGCTTCCAGACCAGCCCCAAAGTTATACTGCGGCAGGTTGCCTCCCTTGCTCAAGGCGCCGTAGCTGTACATCAGCTTTTTAAGACACTTTAGCAGCACGCCAGCAGCGTGTCCGCTGCGTGTGCCCGGTGGGCATGATGACAGAGAGAGAACTGGGATCTGTGTAAACACACAAATCCCGGTACTCTCAGGGGAGTAGAGGCAGGTTGTGTGCTCCTACTATGTAGGAACACCGATTGGTCTCCTCCCCTAGTCAGTCCCATCCCTCCCACAGTTAGAACACACCTAGGGAACACAGTTAACCCCTTGATTGCCCCCTAGTGTTAACCCCCTGCCAATGACATGTATTAATGTCACTGGTCCCAAAAAAGTGTCAAAAGTATCTGATCTGTCCACCGTAATGTGTCAGTGATGATAAAAATTGCTGATCACTGCCATTACTAGTAAAAAAAATGTAAATAATAAAAATGCCATAAATCTATCCTCTATTTTGTACACAAACCAATCAATATACGCTTATTGCCATTTTTTACCAAAAATATGTAGAAGAATACATATTGGCCTAAACTGATGAAGACATTTGTTTTTGGTTTTTTTTAGCTTTTTTGAGGATATTTATTATAGCAAAAAGTACAAAATATTGTTTTTTTTTTAAATTGTCAGCCTTTTTTTTGTTTATAATGCAAGTAATACAAAATGCAAAAGAAACCTCTATTTGTGGGGAAAAAAGGATATCAATTTTGTTTGGGTACAACTTTGCATGACTGCGCAATTGTCAGTTAAAGCGACACAGTGCCGCATCGCAAAAAATTGCCTGGTCAGGAAGAGGGTAAATTCTTCCAGGGCTGAAGTGGTTAAAGATGCAGAATACCAGAAGTCAGGGAACACATTTTTCAACGGTGCCTTGACTGGACAATGTAGCTTCATGTTTTTTCAAATGTACACAACACGACTTTGTTTTTAACCTGAGATGTTAAAAGACTTTCATTTGTTTATTTTGTGCTGACTAACTGAAGAGCGTGGTGGTGAATTTTTGCTCGTGTTTACTTTTTTTGCTAGTTTAAAATGTATCAGTGCAACTACCATTCTTGCTTTGTTGCATGCTAAGGGTAATGATATAAAAGTCTAAGTCATTTCTAAACTATACATGCATGCGCATGGCACTACTCCAATATATCATTTTACATTTATACCATACCAAAGACGGAATATAGAAACTTATACAATGTTAGATTTGATAAACAGACTTTTTGGCCTTGTTCCACAAACATTCTAGTTTTAGCAAAACCACTTTCACTTTATACAATCTATTCCCATTAGAATAATGTCTACCCTGTCCATGACTCTCTTCTGTAAGTTTCTGTACATTATAATCATGCACTGTCTGTTATAGAAACTTTGGAAAACAGGATTACAATACTTTAAATATGAACATAACGTGCATACCTCTTGGAGTCTGTGTATAAAATGAGTAGACATCATAGAATGTAACTATGTGGCCAATAAAAAAAGATGCAGCTTCGCTACAGACTAAATATATGCTATAATTAGCCGCACTGTCGCTTTTCCATATAATGTTCCAAGTATACATAAAACATTGTTTAAATAAGCACTTACTGGACACTTTTATGACTTGTCTAGCAAAAGAGTGTTTTTGCCAAGCAGTGTTAACCCTAATAAAATATATCTTCATTTTATGTTTTCTGTAGGAATCAGGGTTTAAGATATCCATTTGCAAAATATAATAATACATTCAATACCAAAATGTTACATAAAAAACAAGCCTATAAAAACACAAGATAGCATAGACATTGGATAATTGAAAAGATAAGTTACTTATAAAATTTACATATAAAATGGCAAATGCAGTGATACTTGAATCAAGTAGTTTAATGCCCAATTCAATCCAAAATAGATCCTTTTTTTATGAAAACTCATGAGAACTCCACTTTCAAGATACTCAATCAGAACTCTCAGCTCTGCAAACGACTTCATTAATTACAAAGCTAAATGGTGGATGTATGCTCCCTCAATGGACTCTCCATAATGTATAATAAATAGATTGTTTTCCAATTTTATTATGACCATACACAGACACAGACACAGATAGACATGGTTAAGCAAACTACCTACCCTGGAACTTAAACCTCTTTTCATTAACCACATAAGTTGCAAACTTGATTTATTGTGTCATCACAATACAACATATAGCTTTCTCTCATTTCCAGCTCTATTTCTTCCTTTTTCCAGACGCTTTTTCCAATTCAAAACCTGTCAGCCTACCCCTCCATAAAAATGTTTTCTGTAATTCTTTCTTCTTTTTTTATTCTTTCTCCCTTTCTTTCTGCTCTGTTTTTTTTAATGTTTTGTCTCTTTTCTTCCCTCACCCCACACCCCACTCCCCCCATCCCCACCATATGGTCCCAGGATTACATATCTGGGGACTAATCCCCCCCTCCCCCCCATATACTTCAATACCAATCTTTTGGAGTACTACAGAGAGAGAAATAGGGTTTACTTGCCTGACATATTCATACTGTAAATGTATGTGTGTGTGTATATGTATATATATATATATAGAGAGAGAGAGAGAGAGAGAGAGAGAGAGAGAGCAAAATTATAAATGCAACACTTTTGTGTTTGTCCCTATTTATCACGAGCTGAACGCAAAAATCTGTGACTTTTTCTATGTACACAAAAGGCCTATTTCTCTCAGATTTTGTCTAAATCTGTATAAATCTGTGTTAGTGAGCACTTCTCCTTTGCCAAGATAATCCATCCGCCTCACAGGTGTGGCATATCAAGATGCTGATTAGACAGCATAATTATTGCACATGCAAAAATGTTCTTTATATAGTTCATGTGATATATGATAATTTCATGTCTTACAAATACCCAAATACCAACATATTCCCCTCTTTCTTCTCTAATTCAAATACAAAAATACTTTTTTACTTTCCACTTTGTATCATAATCTTCATTTTCTTTGGAATTCCTTTTTAATCTTTGTATAGACTGCATATGTATCTGAAAGAGCAATCTCCATCTCTAAGCTTGGAAAGTATGTGAATATTGTGTTTTCAATATAAATAATACAACTGATATTGTTTCATAGGACGATTGTTAACATTATGCTTCTTCTGTATCATGTTATTGGCACCAGAAGCACAGCAGTGAATCCTTTGGGCTTTGGTAAGAACAACCTAAAAGAGTATTTGGCAATAATGTGCTAAACTTGCTCTGGGCCGATAATGATCTCTCATTTGTTATTCAGTACATAACAATTTTCATAATCAAGAAATTAAAAAGAAATGTTAAAGTAGATTCAAAGCTAAACACTAAAATATCATATAATATTATAAATACCTGCTCTGTGCTAAATATATCTCTTAGCCCTTGTACACACGGTCGGACATTCCGACAACAAAATCCGTCTGATTTTTTCTGATGGATTTTGTCCGAAACTGGTGTTGCATACACACGGTCAGACAAAGTTGACGGAAAATCCGATCATTCAGAACGTGATGACGTTCGTTCGTTGCGACAGGACTATGTTGCGGCTAGTAGCAAATAGCTTTGGTCTCGTAATTTGATCTGAGCATGCGTGCCACTTTGTCCGATCGGAATTCTCTACAAACGATTGGACAAAGTCCGATCGGATCATGTTGTGGGAAAATATAAATCCAATATATATATATATATATATAAATATATAAATATATAAATCCAAAATGCAGTGCTATGTGTAAAAAATAAAAAAACACTCTGCTCGCTACTGCTTAATTGTTCCAAAAGTGGTTCCAATACAACAGGATGAAAGAGCATACAGAAGGTACCTGTTACCGGTAATGAGCAGAATAAGAGCCTTAAAGTGGTTGTAAACCCAGATAAAAAAAAAACCCTGAAAGACATAGGCATAATGAGCTAGTATGCATTGCATATTAGTAAAAAGTGAAATTATGTGCAGTGCTCAAAACATTGAAATGCATATGTATACAAACTAATGTACACTCTGCATTGACAACAAAAACTAATAATAATGAAAATGAGAAGTGAAATTCACACCCAAACTAAAGTCCATGTGCCATCATACAAAAGTTGTTTTAAAACATCAACAAAGCAGTCTTTAAATAAACTGTGAAAACAAATTGTGGAATTCCACGTGACAACAATGTTGAGGTGAGGACACAGACAATAGAACCACCACCGGTTAGTGAGGAGGCTTACCGGAGTGAGAGGACTCAAATGGGCATATGCTCAGTGAGTCAACAAGGCTTATGGTGCAGCCCCCAAAATATGGGACCTCCACGTCTGAGTTCCAGATCAAGTTGTAAGGCAATCAGATTAGTCAAGAGATGTCACCAAGAAGCGGTCTTCAGAAGCAGCCAACTTGTGGGACCAAATCCTCTCAAGTGTTCAAAATAACATGACCAAAAAAGAAAATACTCCACATAGTGTGAATCCGTATAAACGTAAAAAGAAAATTGGAAACACTAATGCCGCGTACACACGACAGGACTTAAGTCCGGCAGACTTTCGACGGAGTTCTGACGGAGTTCTGACAGAGTTCTGACGGACTTTCCGAATGAACGGACTTGGCCACACACAATCACACCAAAGTCCGACGGATTCGAACGTGATGACGTATGACTGGACTAGAATAAGGAAGTTCATAGCCAGTAGCCAATAGCTGCCCTAGCGTCGGTTTTAGTCCATCAGACTAGCACACACACGAGCGGATTTCTGGGTCCGGCAGAGTTCTGTCGGAAAAATTTGAAACATGTTCCATTTCTAAAGTCTGTCAGACTTTTGCAAATCAAAAGTCCGTTGCAGCCCACACACGTTCGAATAGTCTGCCGGAATCATTCCGTCAGACTTTTGATGTTGAAAAGTCTGGTCGTGTGTACGCGGCATAACATTTAGAAAGTGGATGAAGTGCTTAAAATTTAAGTTTGTGGGTAACGCAATGACATCAGCTGGGCTAATGCATTGCATACTAGTTCATTATGAAATACTTACCTTACAATGATGCTGTTGCAGCAGTACCACAACACCGCTGTGACCTTTGAAATGTCATCCCAGAGTTACTTCTGGCTCTATCATTTGCCAAAGCCGCAATAACATCACGGCACAGCAGCTGAAGAAACAGCATGAGGGAGCCGTTTCTTTAGTGCGCATGTGCCGATGACATTGGCACATGCAGATACAGCAAATATCTTCTAAACAATGCAAGTTTAGGAAAAATTCACGGTACCTACAGCCAAGCCTTATTATAGGCTTACTTGTAGGTAAAAGTAGTTGTGCAGGGTTTACAACCACTTTAAGGGGACAGTAGCGAGCTATCTATCCACAAGCTGCAGCATAGAATGCATGAAGGTAAAAAACCTCCAACCTTTACAACCACTTTAAATTGGACCAAGCTGAACCAAAGTAACTATGTATAAAATATCCATTCCTGGCATTTTTATTTAATGGAGCAGTATTTCGATCATGCAATTACCAAGCACTGTACTATTCTTTGTATTATCCAGAGAAAAATTCTAAATATATATTTTTGTGGCTGAAAATACCTGAACAGAGGTTTGTCTTTATTGTTAAGATGTTATAAATAGTTTTCTGTAAAGTTCAACATTGTTTAGCAGACACAATGTGAAAAACCACATATGCCAGCAAGGGAATGCAGTGAGTATATTGGTGCCTCATGCAGAGAATCTGCTTAGAGTTACTTTTAAAAATAGTAGGAGACCTGCTTATTTAACCGTGACACTTTGGATAAATAATATTCCTTCCACTGAGCAGTCATTGTTTAGAACAGGAAAGTAAATCTGACATATTTGTTGTTTCATGTCACTCTTTCTGCATATATCAATCATCTTTGTCAGATGCTGGGGTTTTAGGGAGTTTTGATTAATGTAAAGAGATTGTACAATATACATATGATGGTCTCTAGAACATGGCTGTTCTCTGCATACGTTTTTATCCGCCTTCTCCTAGACTCTAATAGTTCTTATTAGAGTCTAATAGGAAAAGTGAACTATTTCTTCTGATTCCTGAACATACTGGATAACAACAAGATCCAACTTGAATCTAACTCTAATGTCCTGTACACATGACCTGTTTTCCCGTCAGAATAAAATCTGAAGGTTTTTCCGGCTGAGTTCTGACGGAATTACGCTGAAACTGTCTTGCGTACACACGATCACACCAAAGTCTGACCATTAACAACGCGGTGACGTACAATGGGACTAGAAAAGGGAAGTTCAACAGCCAGTAGCCAATAGCTGCCATCTTGTACTTGCTTCAGAGCATGCGTCGTTTTTGGTCCGCCGGAATAGCATACAGACAAGCGGTTTTCCCGATAGGAATTGGTTCCATCGGAAATATTTAGAACATGTTCTATTACTAGGTCTGTCAGTCTGTCAGAATTTTCAAAGTAAAAAGTCAGATGGGGCATACACATGATCGGAATATACGATGAAAAGCTCCCGTCTGACTTTTTCTGTCGGACATTCCGCTTGTGTGTATGCGGCATAAGAAAACATACTGAAGCTGATTTACTCAAGAAGTTGAGAATGTCCACACAATAAATTGATTGAAGAGTCATTTTTATTATCATACCATGTAATAAGAATATCCCTGTTCATGTACATATATATATATATATATATATATATACAGTATCTCACAAATGTGAGACATTTTTGTAAATATTTTATTCTTTAATCTTTTCATGTGACAACACTGAAGAAATGACACTTTGCTAAAATGTAAATTAGTGAATGTACAGCGTGTATAACAGTGTAAATTTGCTGCCCCTCTCAAAATAAACTCAACACACAGCCATTAATGTCTAAACTGCTGGCAACAAAAGTAAGTACACCCCTAAGTCAAAATGTCCACATTGGGCCCAATTAGCCATTTTCCCTCCCCAGGGTCATGTGACTCGTTAGTGTTACAAGGTCTCAGGTGTGAATGGGGAGCAGGTGTGTTAAATTTGGTGTTATCGCTCTCACTCTCTCATACTGGTCACTAGAAGTTCAACATGGCACCTCATGGCAAAGAACTCTCTGAGGATCTGAAAAAAAGAATTGTTGTTCTACATAAACATTTACAAAAATGTGAGGGGTGTACTCACTTTTGTGAGATACTGTATAAGTAGCAAAGTTGCGGGCCCCTGAAGCCCAATGGTGACCTTCAGAGTTAAGGACAGATGACATCCTTTAGTGCAGAGTGGGTTACAAGGCATGGTGGGTGTAAGATTAACAAGTGGGTGTAAGATGAACAGGTAGGCGCCAGACACTTTTTGATGCAAGTCCCCCACCCCTTCAACCTCTGCAGCAATGCTGGCAGCACTCATACCTCTATTTCCCAGAGACAACCTATACAACACATGAATAAAACACTTATAGTGGAGAAGTACATATACCAGCATAGAGGGAACCCTGTCAATTTTTACAAACTGTGGGGCGCATGGCTTGACACACCGGGAATAAGTCCCATGGAGTTGGTACAAATGAGACTGATCAGAGGGGTGTAGGCACAGTAAGAATCAGACATCCAGGCAGATATTGAAATAGCTTTATAAATAAGAACAGGGCTGCAGGTTGCTTGATGTTGATGGTAATAAGTGATCACATGGCACAGATTGTGACAACCCCAAAGGTACCATGAGCAGAAACCAATTTTAATTGTTAACAAATGTGACCATAGATGGTAAGTTGGAAAATTCAAGACTTGAACATGTATTGAGTTTAATATTGGAATGTACTGTTTGTTTTGTGAGCAATAAAAACCTTTCTGATTAAAAAATAAAAATAAAGTGTTTAGCAGTAATGCAGTCAGTTTACAACAGACATGTTGTACATTATTTACTAAATCTTGTCTGGCACACTACTGTGTAGTGTAATATAGTTGGGCAGGCAGTTTACCCATTTGTCTGTTTTACTTGGGGTATGCTTGGAGAGTCTCATTGAAGTTCATGTCAATGAGAAGGTAGTTTTCTAGCAATCTTTTTCCCTTTATTTTTTGATATTAGCTGACATCTTTTGAAGTATATTTTGCCATTAGTCCAGCAAGATGTCATTATGTAGTGACAGTGATACATAGAATAGAGTAGTGAAAAATAATACCCATATTTCAAAAAACTTATACATTTGTGTCTACTTTGAAAAGGAGGTTTCAATCCAGTCCATTTAGTATATTCTGTAAATCACAGTTTATTTAAAAGTTAAGCATAAATCCAGTTAAGCAGAATTGCTTTCTTGGTGGTTAATAAAATTATAGTTAGTCATTTTGCCCCTTGATCAATTTTATGCCTGGTAAATTTATCCCACAAAAAAGTGCCAAATAAGTATTTTTTCAGTGCTCTGTAGAGTGTCTGTTTACCAAGTTCCAAAATATCTTGATTTTCTGGCATGTTCAAAAAGCATGGTATACAGCTGCACTTGTATTTCAGGCAGTTGGATGAGGAATTCAGTTTCATTATGTAAGAGTGATATGTATACGGAACAAAGTTGTAATCAATCGTTATAATTATTTCTCTGTAACTATATGGGTCACCATGCCATGTTTAAAGATTTAAGAATGTCCTCAATAATTGGTGTTAGTAAATGTTTACTCAATGTACTTAGCCCAGTGCGTTTTTTTTGCATCAAGTATTTGTTAGCTTGAGATATACTATATGTTTAGAAGAGAGAAAGAGAGGTGAGAATTTTTTTACTGCAGACCTTTAGAAAAGACAGTGTAGCACTACCCTGCAGGAACCACTTGTGGTAAATAAGAGATCTCCTGCCCTGCACTGCCAGGCACGTAGAATTCTCCACAGCACACTGTATTCATAAACCAGTCCTTGTAGCTTTGTTTTTGTGCGTTTATTAGGGATATTGAGCTTGAGTGGGGACAGGGGTATGATGGGATGCCCACTTGAATTTAGCAGAACTTTCCAGGGACAAATTTTTCTGTACAGACTATCTACAACTCCCAGGACCAGCTGGCACACTGTTAAGGGATCTGACAATTGGGCTCAGTCAAATTGGTAGCAAATGCTCTTTGCAGGCAGAAACCGTGGGCCCCTATTGGTAGTGTAGCAAGTCTTAGTTCCCAGCTGTCCTTCTGTGGCTACTGATCCCAGCACCACATCTTCAGGCACATACAGCCCATCTGGCTGCAGCTGCCCCTTTCTCCAGCCCTCTTAGATAAACTTCCACAGTCCTCCCAGACTGACTCTGCATTCATCTCAGACTGCTCTCACCCAGTCCTCCCAGGCATACCTCTCAGTCCTCCCCAAAATGTAACACTCACGAGCCCACCTGACTGTCTCCTCCTTGGAGATCTCCCAGATGCGCTCACTGGCTCCTGCTGTCCTCCACTCCCATTCTTCTAGAATCTTCCCCCGCCAAAGTAGGGGGAGGTATCAGAGATGCTGCCTGTGAGTCATACCAGTCTCCCTGAGTCACTCACCCAACCCAGATTGAAACACAGGCTTGGCTGCCAGCCAAGCCGAAACATTTTGCCTACTCTAACAAAAACCCCAAAAACTCATATTCTAGCACACTAGAGGGTTCTACAAAAGATATAAGCTTTTTTCATAATAGGAAATATTAAGATAATTAGTTATATTAACCTAGTGTATTTTTTGTGGAAGGTATATAATATTTGAAAAAAAAAAAATCAAACTAGATAGGTGAAAAGACTATTCACACTCTGTTTAATGAAATAATCAGCACAGGTATAAGGGACAAACAGATAGACAACTTTCATTTCCAATCAATTTGAACCAAAATGGACAAACTGAGGCAGTGCAAAAAGCTTGTTTGAGGAACATGTGAATGAGTGTAATAATATATATGCAGTATAGTAATTCTAGACAGTAAAAGACAATTTCAAAGTCCAATCTGTCACTATTTCAGAGGACATGCTATTTAAATGTTTACTTCTCTTTCAAAATACTACTCTGCTTTAAACCTTTCACAAGGTACAAATGACATTGTATATAAGGTCCAATCACCATTTGGTCTCATGACAAGATCATGAAAAGCAAATCTTTTAGGAGTCCTTAAAGAAAACATGCTGTTGGTGAATGGAGACAGAGTAACAAAGTGATCTTTTTAAATACCATCATTGTTAATCATTAGCAAGCGGGCTTCTCATGACATTCAGTAATGACCTAGAGGAACAGACCACTAGATTTTTCAACAGTGAGCTTCTGTTAAAGACCTGGTCATTATTCTTCAAAGTCTTAAATAAAAGGCAGTTTTATACTAGAAGAACAATTCCAGCTTCTGTTTTCTATGCAAAGATTGACTTACCTTAACTGTTTACTGAGCCGAAGCTGCAACCCAGCCCTTGGCTAATATCGCTTTTTCAATGTCTAGGATATTAAAGAGGATAGTGTCTTAAAGTGTATGCCAGAGTTCAATAAAGAAAAAAATAAACATATTTAGTATATCTCTGCATTATGTGCACATTTCCCCTTCCACATTTTCCTGCAAAAACACTAGTTCAGAAAAGTACCAGTTGATCTAGCAATCCAATGAGAGCATAACTTCCTGTTTAGGCTGATAACGCTCTGCTTCATGTGCACTGAAATACCAGCCAGCATTGGTTGATCGTAAATTGAGTAATGCTTGAACTTACACTTAATACTAAATGCAAATTTTAAGAAAATCTGACCTTTCCTGTTAAGTTAAGCCTGGTCCCCCAGGACCACCACTTGAAATCTGAACATCCGTATTGGTATATGGTATAAGTCAACCCGTCCAATTAAAGTATTAGTTTAAGGGTTAGGGAGAAGGGAGCAGTGCAGCTCATTTTGTCATGTAATTTTCACGAAGATAGCTCTGCTTATACATATTGTCATCATAAGCTTAGTTTGAATTGTCTGGTCAGTTCTGTAATATGTTTACTTTAGGTAGCTCATAGACACAAGGTGGTAGTTGGAAGATCTGACTGCTGAGTTATCTATCAGCAGAAAAATTGATATACACACACACACACACACACACACACACATATGTGTGTGTGTGTGTACCCATATTGGCAAGGCTTACGTGTTTATGTAAAAGTTTTCCTGAGAGTTTATCTTAGGCCGCGTACACACGCGGGGACTGTTCGCCCAACTTTGTCCGTCAAACAGTTTCGGCAAACAGTCCGCTCAAAATTAGCATGGACGGACATGGCCACACACGACGGACGAACAGTTTGCTGAAACCGTGCGCGATGACGTGAACGGCACGTACGACGGGACAAAAAATACGACGTCCTATACACTGCATTATAACTTTCGGCGTGTAAATCCTTTCTGAGCATGCGCGGAACTTAGTTTGACGAACAAGCCTACACACGAGCGGACTGTTCGCTGAAACAAGGTTTCAGCGGACAGTTTTTCGGAAATTCCGAAAAACCTTGTTCGTCAAACTGTCCGCTGAAACTGTCCGCTGAAAGCCCACACACGAGCGGACTGTCCGCCCAAACACTGTTCAGCGGACAAAGTTGGGCGAACAGTCCGCCCGTGTGTACGCGGCCTAAGGCCTTCTTTTTTAGTTTTGCATAGAGTAAGGAATGATTTAAGTCCTAGTCAGATTTTGTTATTGTTAGTTGTTGAAGAGATTTCCCTTCACTTCCTGCCCCAGAGTCAAAACCGGAAGTGAAGTGAGGGGAAAAAGTTGTCAACCGAATTCTTCCCCACTATAAAAAAAAAAGTCTTCCCAATAGATCTATTTTAAGTGTTTTTGGCAAGCCTATCATATCCCTCACTTTACTTATTGCACGTTGGTCTAAACCATGGTATTACAGTAAAACCTTGGATTGCAAGTAACTTGGTCTGCGAGTGTTTTACAAGAAGAGCAAAAATGTTTTATAAGGTTTAACTTCATAAATGAGCAAGGTCTTGTAATACGAGTAGTGTCATGTCACACCTGAGTATAAAAGAGAAGAGAGGCACCTCTAAGTGTAGAAATATGGGTACATTTAATGAAGGTACAACATTTAGGCTCAGTTCATACTGCCGCAACTTGAGATCCGACTTGTGAGACTCTAAGTCGCGTGTCATGTGAAATCCCACTTTAGACAATGAGAGCTGTCTTAATTAGCACTATTGAAGTCGCTCCAACTTTAGAATAGGTTCCTGTACTACTTCAAGGTGACTTCTATCCGACTTTTGCCCATAGACTTTAACTGACGGACTTATGAATAATTGGTTGTGGAACGAATCATCTGAGTTTCCATTACTTCTTATGCAGAAATTCGCTTTGATATATGAGTGCTTTAGATTACAAGCACTTTCATACATATTTGTCATCGTATGCATGTGTAGGAACTATAGTGTATATTGTGAACTTAAAAGTGTTACATTTATGAACAAATGGACTAAATCACTTTATACTGCAAACCTGTTTTGTAAAGATTTGAACCCAAAAAAATATAGAGTAGATGAAGATTTTTATGAGTAGCATGTTTTTAGAAGGAATGAACATCGATTGATTTCCTTATTGTTAGACAAGTGCATCACAATGTGCAATGCAGGTGCATCACAATCACCAACCTGAATGTCCTGGAATAAGTAACACTAATTTATGGATTAAGGGTATATTAAATACATTTTTCATAAGAGGACAAATAATGAAGTTCCAGATGTCACTTAAAGATCTTTGTCTACAGAGGCTTGCTAAATGCCTGCTGAAGCCTACTAAATGTTTGTTTAGAGCTACAGAAACATTACCATTTAAATCTGTATGATGCACTCCTTGATGGAAGCGAAAGGGTCCTAAAGTAGTTTTGTGATGCTTTAAAATGCTGTGTAACTGGTTTATAATTGTAATTAACATGGTGCTCTTCTGACTTGCATTAACAAGCTGGGCAGAAAAGACTAATGTGTACTGGTAGGGGATTAGATACTTTCGGTCTCTGTGGTTTCAAGTATCCACACATAGCACAGGATTCGATTTACTATATGAGCATCACTTACTGTGTTTAGCTCACAGAAGTACAAACTTTGACACAAGAATAATATTGAAGTAAAGTAAGGACTTTTGTACAAGAATTTAATGCTATTCTACATTTGGAATACATGAATATACTTGGCTTTAGAATTAGGACAGATTTTATACTGTGACGGCACATTTTAATTTGACTTATTTTATCACCCATTTATAGCTATACATTTTTTCTTAAGTAAATAAAAGAGTACACAAAACAGGTGGCTAGGTGTAATTGCATTAAGCAATGGTGGAGAGGAGATAGGAGCTTGCAAAGACACAATGCACACAGCAGTCTTAAGCCGGCCATAACCGGAGGAATTTTCTTTCCTGCAACCACAGTCAGTGTTGATGAGGTTGGTTGGAGAGCCTGCTAGCAGTAATCACATGTAAAATCCGACAGGCTGGTTGTACTCATCAACTTGGGTGCATTTAGCCTGTCCATACATGGTTTGAATATCCGCCGATTCCAGGTGAGGTTCGAACCATCTATGGCCGGCTTTAGAAGTGTTAAATGTTCTTCATTCTCATCATACAAAGGCCAAAGGCTCTTTATTCTTAGTTATAAAACACTGAAAAAAACCTTCTGTCTTTTTGATCTTACCTACATACATAACTAAAAATGTTTTACTGAAATAGGAAGAATATATTAAAAAGATTTAGAAAAATATTAACTGACAACTTCAGGATCTATAAGGCACACAGAGTTTCAGACAATTCCCCCTAATAAAACAAGGAGTCTACCATAGTAACATAAAGAGATCCAATGAGCTGGAAATTTTCAGTTGACAAAAAAAAACTTTACAGCAGATCCAAACCCATTGATTTAGCTGTTTCCCAAAACAGTTACATTTAAGGCATGCCATGATTGCTAACTGTCGCGCTTTTTTATATTCTTAACCATACTGTCCAACCATCAACTGGCTGGTGTCATAACTGACCACATGTACAGCACCATGGCAACTGCAGATCGAGCAAAGGCTAAGATGGCAGCTTCCTTGGTTGTAAAGGATAATAGGGTTTAGTTCCACTTAACGATTTTTTGCTTACTTTTCTTACATATGTACCTAGTGAATTCCGTATTGGTCTGTTGAAACCTGCTACTTCCCCACTACACTCCATGTCCTGCACCACCAACTTCTATACTGAAGTCATCAGGGAGCCCGGTGTCTATTCCAGGTTCTTGCACCCTGATGATGAAATGCTGCTGAGATTTCCCAGTGCATTTTCAGTGTGCTGGATATTGCCCCAGACCATCCTAGAATGGGCGATGTAAGTATCACAGTTGGCTTAGGGAAGAAAAGGTGCCATTCATGCCTAGTCGAAAAACAAGGAAGTGTGGGGCTGGAATCTGCTAAAAAGGTTTTAAAAATGTAATCTCTGTGTACCCGGAGGGGGAAGGAGGAAAATTATGTAAGGTAGGCAAAGACAGGGAAAGTCTGCTTTCATTTATAAATTACCATACGTAGACACAAAATATACAAATGCAGTAAAACCTTGGATTGTGAGTAATGCAGTTTACGAGCGTTTCGCAATATGAGCTGTTTTTTTTTAATTCTGACTCGGTTGCCTCGCAAGAGGAGCAGGATTCAAGCCTCTTGGGTGTGCAGTACTGCATTTGGCCGTGGGTGCCGGTGACACTCAGAGACACTCGAAGCTGCTCGGAGACACTCGGAAACACTCCATTTTCTGAGTGGTCTCCATGCTTCTTCGAGGGTTTCTGAGTGTCTCCGTCGCCCCAGCCCACCTCTGGCCATATGCAGGACTGCATACACTAACAGTGTTACTGGAATGAATTATCTGACTTTCCATTGACTCCTATGGGGAAAATCTGTTTGATATACGAGTACTTTGGATTATAAGCATTCTAAGCATTATGCTCGTAATCCAAGGTACTACTGTTTGCCTCTTTAAAACATAAAAACTTATTTTATGGGTATTTAAAATGTATTTCTACAATATTCAAGTAGCAAAAAATCAGTGTGGACATACGTTAATGGTATATACACCAGTGATCCTAGTAAGATACACCAATGTCCCTAGCAAGAATAGCCTGTTTTTCTACAAAACATTTGCATTCCATAAGTACTTTCTTTTTAGTAAAATGTTATTCTAAGTATTTTATTCTTACTTAAAGTAACTGATTATGGAACACAAATTTTACGCTATAAGGTTATCTTGTCAAGATGTCTTTTTCCAAGGAGACTAATAAAATAAAGCACACTTTGACAACTAAAAAATATTTGACTTCATGAAATTTGTTTTTATTTTATGGTTTCAGAGACTTCAACATGTTGTGTAAGAAGTGACACTTATCAGCCATGTCTAGTAACATTACCAAAGGTCATGGCCAAAACAATAAAATGGTTCTAAATCTGGAATGCGTATAAACATATTATGGAATGTTAAAGCTGACCAATTGGGAGTCTAAGTGAGGAGGCCTTGTCTGCTAAGACATCTCACATAACTCAGCTTGATGAAGGTTTTCTCCTTCAACATGCAGTGGAAGCCAATAAGCCTAGTGTGCTCAAAGCTGATTATATATCATCCCATGTGGGCCAGGCATTTTATTAACAGCGTCGTAGTGTGCTTAAAAAAGATATATAATCCTTTTAATAGTACTGACCACCCTATGAACTACGACGCTGCTTTTTTATGCCTGAGGCTTCAAGTGTCCCATAGCTCAGGGATTTCTAAGCCGCAGGTCCCAAGTCATCAAGTAATCTTCATGGTGGGTCTCTGTAATTCAAAAAAGTTGTGAGCTTAGCAATGAATGTGTTTATTGTACATATGAAAAATATAATAAGGTTTTACTTTAACTTAATGAGCTGGAAATCTTAGCTTTACTATGTCAATGTAATTTTAATGTCAATGTGATTTTAAAAGTAATTTTCAATATTTTTGAACCTACAGCTTTTATTAAAATAATTCCTGGTGACCCTGTCCTGGAAGTCCTTGTTTAGGTACTTCCTTCTATAGGGAGCTAATGCTCTGCCCCAGTCTCCTAGTTGTGCTCCTTCATTGTTACCCTGTCCCACGGGGAGGATTGTACATTTCCATTTTAACACAAATTATGCAGGCAAGCGGCGCTGTTGTCACTATCAGTAAACTTGTCCTGAATAATGCCATGCAACTGTCACCAAAGTGCACTCATGCAGACAGGAAGTGCCTGAAAAGCAGCTGCAGGAGTTCAGCAACACTGAGAAACAACAAAGGATACAAAAAACAGTGAAAGGTGTTTTTTTTAAACTTCATTGCATCATAATTAGCAAGGCTGAAGCTTAAATGTGTTAAAATGCATCCTCTGCATTAACGTGCTACTAAACCCACAACAGTAAAATCAGTCTGTATATGTAGTAAAGCATTCTTGTTATACTCATTGTGGATCCTAATGGATTAATGCTCCGCATTGTGTAAAAAGGCTGTTTGATCCCGTCTTTTGTGATTATCCCCTTTTTTACTGTCCCCAATCCATCTGCTGATAGACCAGAGCCTTGGATGCACTCTGCACATGCTCAATTTGGTGGGTATTGATAGAGAGTTGTTTTTTTGGAGTTTGCGTGTGATCAGCACAGGACCAATCAGCACTGTCCAGACAGAAAGTCAGGGGTCATGTAGCCTCACAGGACAGTCAGAGAAGAATGAACACTCCTCCTACAAGCTTTAACCAGTGCTTGGCCAGACACTGATAGAAGTCACAAGACTGCTATATACTGCTGATGAGAAAAGGTATTTAGCTGTTTATGTTTTCTAACATAATTGCATTCCCAATTTCTGTGTATTGTGGGAGACTAGATATAGTGAATCAAGGGTCGTGAGTTTAGTAACACTTTAAGATAAAAATGCTCCACTACTTCTCCTGCCCACCCCCATCCCTAAACACTTACCTGACTCTTGCCCCTGTTTCAGCACTGTTTCAGCTGCAGAACCACTTCTCTTACTTCCTACTTTCACAGGAGCCATATGCTCCTGCTGCTGTCTGTCAAATTTTGCCGATGCTGTGTTTCTATGGACAGATGTAAATATTCGGCAGCCATTAATTGTTTTTTGTTTGAGGGCAGTCAGATTGTACAAGCACCCAAACTCCCTCTAATAAACATTTGAAAGATTTCACCTCACATCCTGTTCTGGTGCCACCTAATTTCAGGGAAAATGTTGCAACAGGAGCAAAGCCATGAAAATACTTGAATTTTTGTCAGAATTGGAGGGTTGCAATCTCTACCAGGTATTATTGGTATCTATGCCTCTCGGCAGAGACTTCTCCCAATTCCTTGTCCCAGTGACTGAAAATTATAATAAAAATACCATAAATATATCCCCTATTTTGTAGATGCTATAACTTTTGTGTAAACCAATCAATATACGCTTATTACAATTTTTTTTTTACCAAAAATATGTAGAAGAATACAAATCGGCCTAAACTGAGAAAGAAATTAGTTTTTTTATATATTTTTGGGGGATATTTATTATAGCAAAAAGTAAAAAAAATGAATTTTTTTCAAAATTGTCGCTCTTTTTTTGTTTATAGAGCAAAAAATAAAAACCAAAGAGGTGATCAAATACCACCAAAAGAAAGCTCTATTTGTGGGAAAATAAGGACGTCAATTTTGTTTGGGTGCAATGACCGCGCGATTGTCATTTAAAGCAACGTAATGCTGTATCACAAAAAGTGCCCTGTTCAGGAACGGGGTAAATCCTATTGTATATATATATATATATATATATATATATATATATTTTTTTTTTTTTTTTTCCAGCTATGTATTCAAGTATGACTAAAAGCAAAAGTTTTTTTTTTTTTTTATATTTGTAGAGTGGTGCTGGCTTAGAACCATTGTAAGGATTTTATTGCTGTCTGTGCTAAAGAGATATACTCTGTTTAATTGCCCTGATCACCAAAGATAAAGGCTATAAAAGTGAGGGTAAATCCAAAATGCTGAACTGCCACTAGAACAGGAATAGAGTGTCTAAGCCCCTGTACACACTGTCGGAGATTTCCACAACCAAATCCGTCGGATTTTGCCCGCCGATCTTGTCCGAAACTGTTGCATACACACGGTCGGACAAAGTTGGCGAAAAATCCGATCTTTCAGAACGTGATGACGTAATTTTGTTACGATGGGACTACATTCAGGCTAGTAGCCAATAGCTTTGATGTAGGAATTTGATCTGAGCATGCGTGGCACTTGGTCCGATCAAAATTCTCTACACATGATCGGAGTATGTCCGATCGGACCAGTTGGTCGGGAAATATTTCCAACATGTTGGAAAATTGGGTCCGACGGATATTCCAACGGAATCAGTCTGATGCATACCACACACAGTCAGATTATCCGACAACACAGTCCGATAGGACACATTCTGACGGATTCTCCGACCGTGTGTACAAGGGCTTAGACACTTTAAACTGTCCAATTGTCTAAGAAAAAAATTTCCTCGCATTGGAGAGATATCATTACATCTGAAGGAAATTCTCCCTATAAATAAATAAAAGAGACAGAGGTTTTAACACCTCCCCCCCCCCATCCAAAACAAAAAAACACTTTAAAAAACCTTGCATTTATTTTAAAGCAGAACTTGTGGGAAGGAAAATACTCCTTTGTGGGTGGGGGGCCTATGCACTGCAAGGGTCAAATGCAAATTTCTGCCCAGGATACCAGTAACAAAAACTCACATACAATGTAGGACTATTGGCTCTGCATTGTACTTGGCGAGGTCAGAGAGCTTCCAACTGTCAGAACACCTTAGAGAAGAGGCTACAGGGAACTTGAACTTTTTATAGCTTGAAGAGAGTGAGGAAAAGTCCTTTTACTAATACCCTAGGCTCAAATGAGTGTTTACTCTTTGCAGTGTGGGGGGATTTTTTTTAGTCTGGCCTAAATTAAGACTATTATAAATATCCAATCTGTCTTTATATTTGTCTCCTGTTTTTCCTTTATCGGACTGGGAAATCGGTGGTCTCATTCTGGGCCAATCAAGGCTCTATTGCTTTGCATAGTACTTTTTACGACTATGAACATGTTTACAGGAAAAAAGAGCAGAGGGATGACTTGGCCAGTATGCTGCTGCTTGTTTTCTGTCCAATCAGTGGGCTGGGGGAGGAAATACAAATGAGGAAGCAGAAAATTACCAGTCATTTTTACTTTAAAACCCCATCAGATAAGTGGGCACCATTACCATGATTTCAAGGGGTAAATGTTGAACTGTAAACACACAGAGGAGGCAGCTATGATGGTACAGTAGGTCACTTTTATGAGACATGTTATTGAGATTCTTACCATTTTTTTCTGGAGTTCTTATTTAAGGACAATATTCTGAAAAAAGTGTAAGTGCTGGTTAACACAGGGGTGGCTTCAAAGTCGTCAGACTCTGAAGCCGCCCTGCATAGTGTGACCTCAGCGCGGCTTGCAAACAACTTCTTTAATAGAAGGCAATGCAAACCACTCCAAAATCGCCCCAGAGTATTATTATTATTATTATTATATTATTATTATTATTATACAGGTTTTATATAGGTTTTATATAGCACTAACAGTTTGCACAGCTCTTTACAACATGAGGGCAGACAGTACAGTTACATTACAATTTGGTACAAGAGAAATCAGAGGGCCTGGCTCATTAGAGCTTACAATCTAAAAAGGAAGGGTCAATTGATGCAAAAGGTAATAGCTGTGGGGGCATGAGCTGATGGAGGAAGTAAAACAGTGTTAGTTAGAAGCAGGATTAGGCTTCTTTGAAGAGAAGGGTTTTCAGGGATTGCCTAAAGATGAATAGATTAGGGGACAGCCGGACAGATTGGAGTAGGGAGTTCCAAAGGATGGGAGAAGCTCTGGAGAAATCCTGGAGGCGAGCAAGGGAGGAGGTGACAAGGGAGCTAGAAAGCAGGAGGTCTTGGGATGACCGAAGAGAGTGGCTTGGTTGGTATTTTGGGACTAGGTTAGTGATGTAACTGGGGGCAGAGTTATGGATGGCTTTGTAAATTATTGTTAGTACTTTGGGTGAGTGGAAGACATTGGAGGGATTGGCAGAGAGGGGTGGAGGACACTGAATGGTTGGTAAGGTGGATGAGTCTTGCAGCGGCATTCATTATGGACTGAAGGGGGGATAGTCTATGTAAAGGTAATCCAATGAGGAGAGAGTTGCAGTAGTCGAGGTGAGAGATAACCAGGGAGTGAATTAGAAGCTTGGTGGTGTCATTAGTTTAAAAGGGGCGTATTATGGAAATGTTGCGGAGGCTATGGCGGCATGATTTGAAGTAGTAGTACAGGAACCTTTTTCTAATTTGGAGCGACTTGAGTTGCTCCTATTAGAACGGTTCCATTGTACTGAATGGAGCGCGACTTGTCAAGCCTGACAGGTCGCCCCTGTGTGAACCGGCGCTAAGTGTTTTTATAGAGCTGTAACAATTTTCAAATCTTTCTTATCTGATATAAGATGTAACAAGACTCTTATATCTGACACATAAAACTCCAGTTTTGCAATACATGTATTTTTTTGGCTATAATGTGGAATTTTGTTTACTTTACTTTACTTTGCTTACTTACTCAGTTTTAATTTAGTTATGCGTGATCTTTTGTTTGTAAAGCAATCATACAATTTTCTAGAAAGCATATTTATCCTTAAACCATTTTTATAGTAGAAGGCTTAGTAAGTTGTTTATTTAGGTAAAACCAACAGTTTTTGCAGGGACTCGGTATATATAACCTATATAATTAAACGAAAGTAGCCAATAAGGTCATAATTTCACTAGTGGGTTATCATGTAACATTTTGCCTGAAACAGCAACATTTGGAGTATGTTGAGGCTTTCAGATATTATAGCAATGTTCATATTACATTTTCATTATTCAGCCAATAGTCAAGCATTTGTCTCTTGTTATCTTAAATTTCACTGGTTAGGATTGATCTATACAGCTTCTGGACTTCTGGTATCCATTATCTATTATTATTATTTTTTACTATCTGTATGCTTTTAAGTCAATGTTGATTGCTGCCAACTACACAATACAAACAGTCTTCTGTTTGGGCCTTAAGTCTCTGCAATGACATGTTCATTATTTTAGCGATGGTATCTATCTACCCAGTGGCATAACAATTGCCATTGCAGCTCTACAGGGCCTGGGGGTGGAAGGGGGCTCAATTATGGGGGGCTGTTAAGACCAATCAAGCAGAAAAAATCTGTGTTTGTGTGAAAATAACACTAATCCAATATTGTATCATTAAGGATTGCAGAGTTTGCTGTTGACAGTTACCGTTACCCTGTACTCCCTGTGAAATTTCCACACAGGAGGAGACTTCAGAATTTTTGTTGATAATTCAGATGTTTGTCTCAGGGTTGTTGTTTGCAGGAGGACTACTACAAGTAGTGGGGCAGTTCTCTGGCTGTGCTGGGAACTCAGTGTGCTCTCCTCCAATGATCAGATTGACCAATAATCAGACTTGTCCTGACACGCCCCCCCTTTGCACAGCCATTCTCCAGGAAGCTCAGTATGCTGCTGCTTCTCCTCCCCCAGCTCATATGCAGCTGAGAACAGAGAGAATGTGATCACTTATAACAAAAGGGAAAAAAAGGTATTTATAATGTTTTTTTTTATATCTATACACAAATGTTTTGCCTTTCATTTCTATTTTAAACTGAATGGGTTGTTTTACAAGGTGATTGCTTACAATCACTATAAGTATTAAAATTAAAAAATGTGATATATTTACCTGCTCTGCGTGAAGATATTGTGCATAGAGCGATCTCTTACCTCTCTATGGTGGTACCCTGCCGGTGCTCCTCCTCTCTTCCGAATAGCAAGTCATGTGGTATGGAGGTACTGCATGATGAATCCAGAAAGAGCGGAACATCACTGGATTGTGAGAGGTGTTATGTAAGAGTTTGGGGGGGGGGGGGGGCAAGTAGTGGGATGCTTCTTACCTTAATGTAGAGAATGCACGAGGTTAAAAAACACCTAGACTTCAGAACCACTTTAATTTCATGAACTGATGTGCTTCCTCTTCCTTGACAACTTCTGTCCGCAGCTCTGGTGCCTAGTAGTGTACTAACTATGTTGTCAGTTCACCTGCTACCCCTCAATATAGACATATATTATGTTAAGATAAATGACATTGTGGAGGTCGCTGAGGGGCACCATCATATTTTTCCTATGAAGTCCCACGTGCTGTAGTTATGCCCCTTTGTCCACCATAATGTTCATTGCCCTCTACATCTATTATCTATATCTTGATTTATAGATATCCATTAATAGATATAATATCCCTTATAATCACCTATTATCAAGCCCCTCCTTGCCTTGGTTGTAAAGTAAAAAGTGTTTTATCACAGTCTGTGTACATCGTATCCACAATCCTTTTTCTTTTATTTTGTTTTCAAAAAAATTGTGAAGGCTTAGAACCTCACTTCCTGTGTGTTCACCATGACAGGAAGAGGTCAAAAGTTTGTCTATTGCAGACAGAGAAAGCAATAAAAAAGGTTTTAGCTGCAGTGTCACTTTAATTAGGGAGTCTAGACAAGACATGAGTTGATGTAAAACTGAAGATTCCTATACGGTAACTCTGTTATGTAGTTGTTGTCTAGTTTATTTTCCTTGCTTGGAGAGCCATCAAGAATCATTATATGAGTCTTGCTACATTCCACTTGTCTGTGTAGTCTATGCAAAACGTAATCAGTGGCAGTGCAGAAAATGACAAACCTTTGCCAACAAATTCTTGTGCGTGAGCATATCCAGTCAGTTTTACCGGCTAAACAAAAGTTACCAAACTAACAGGATCCAGAATACAGAAACTAGTAGCCTGCTTTAGCGCATGAAGACTCCAACAAACTGAACGTTATTATTCCAATGGCCCCAATAATTTATCTGCCCTCCTGCTATTTAACCGGGTTTTCTGCCATCGGGCAACATTGAGGCTGGATTCACACTATTGTGAATTGGATGCGGTTTTCCCCGCATTCAATTTGCATAGCAGGAGATTGTGACCGGCTCTCTATGGAGCCGGTTTACACATATACACAGTGGCTCCGGTGCAAATTGCACGGGAGTCCTGTGCATCTTTTGGTTCGTTTCATGTCTGAATTCAGCCTAAAGACTGGTACACATGATGAAATTGTTGGCCAACAGAGCATCAGACTTTTGTCAAAAGGGCATGCGCCTGGATCTCATCTTGCATACTAATGGCACACAATTGTTAGCCAACAAATACGAACGTAGTGACGTACTTTGTGGAATTTCAGCTCTTGAGTGCCACCCTTTGGGGACCTTCTGCTAATGTCGTGTTTGGTGAGCTTTGATCATGGGCATGCGTGTTTGTACTTTGGACTTTTGTGTGATCGACTTGTGTACAGATGATACAAAAATCTGACAACAGACCGTTGTCCGCCGAAAATTTACTAGCCTGCCATCCAACATTTGTTGGCCGAAAGTTGGATAACAATTGTCTGAAGGAGCGTACTAACAGTCACATTTTAGGCCAACAGTCTGTCATCACACAATCCCCTGCCAACAACCAGATCATGTGTATGAGGCTAAACATTTGGGCTAAAATCGGACCTGAAACAGTGAATGGAGACGCACCGGACTCCTGCTGTGAGTCGCTGCATTCTTCAGTGTGAACCCAGCCTTCAGTTGAACTACAGTGCCTTGAAAAAGTATTCATACCACTTGACATTTTCCACATTTTGTCATGTTACAACCAAAAACGTAATTGTATTTTATTGTGATTTTATGTGATAGATCAACATGAAGTGGCACATAATTGTGAAGTGGAAGGAAATTGATAAATGGTTTTCATTTTTTTTTACACATAAATCTGTGAAAAGTGTGGCGTGCATTTGTATTCAGCCCCCTTTACTCTGATACCCCTAGCTGAAATCCAATTGCCTTCAGAAGTCACCTAATTAGTAAATAGATTACACCTGTGTATAATTTAATCTCAATATAAATACAGCTATTCTATGAAGCCCTCAGAGGTTGGTCAGAGAACCTTAGTGAACAAACAACATTATGAAGGCCAAGGAACACACCAGACAGGGATAAAGTTATGGAGAGATTTAAAGCAGGGTTAGGTTATAAAAAGATATCCCAAGCTTTGAACATCTCATGGAGCACTGTTCAATCCATCATCCGAAAATGCAAAGAGTATGGCACAACTGCAAATCTACCAAGACATGGCCATCCACCTAAACTGACAGCCTGGGCAAGGAGAGCATTAATCAGAGAAGCAGTCAAGAGGCCCATGGTAACTCTAGAGGAGCTACAGAGATCCACAGCTCAGGTGGGAGAATCTGTCCACAGGATAACAATTATTTGTGCACTCCACAAATCTGGCCTTTATGGAAGAGTGGCAAGAAGTAAGCCATTGCCTAAAGAAAGCCATAAAAAGTCACATTTGCAGTTTGCGAAAAGCCATGTGAGGGACACAGCAAACATGTGGAAGAAGGTGCTCTGGTCAGATGAGACTAAATTGAACTTTTTGGCCTAAAAGCAAAACACCATGTGTGGCGGAAAACTAACACTACACATTCTTTTTCAGACTCTAACGGATTTTCTTCTGAGATTGCCCTGTATTTGGCTCCATCCATCTTCCCATCAACTCTGAGCAGCTTCCCTGTCCCTGCTGAAGAAAATAATCTCCACAACATGATGCTGCCTCCACCATGATTCATGGTGGGGATGGACTGTTCAGGGTAATGTGCAGTGTTTAGGCAAATATCCTACTCACCAGATTCATCAGACACCCATGAGAGGTGTCAGATAAGCAGAAAGATGTATCCATCCATATAGATGCCTCTCACCAATAAAGTAAAGATGTGGCCACTGATGCAGACACCGCCGCTCTTTGACTCCTCTCTCAAAGTGCGGGGATGTCTAATGAATCTGGTGAGTAGGATGTTTGCCTAAACTGGTGGGAGACGGCACTTTCCATTTCTGCCACTGAATTTATTTCATCACTGTGCACTTGATTGAAGAATCGTCGTGGTGGTTGTTTTTTGGACGTTGGAAAATTTATATCAACATTTGAACATTATTTGATCACGCATTTATTTATATTCATTTGTATTTATTTTTAATACGACCTGTACATTTGAGCACGGTACGAAAATAATTATTCATTTTCTTTTCATTTTGCAAAGAAGAATGTGCAAAAATGTCACTCTCGAGCTGGTAGAGACATCCCCAAAAAGACTTGCAGCTGTAATTGCAGTGAAAGGTGGTTCTACAAAATATTGCCTCAGGGGGGCTGAATACAAATGCACGCCACATTTTTCACATATTTATGTGTAAAAAAATTTGAAAACCATTTATCATTTTCCTTCAACTTCACAATTATGTGCCACTTCATGTTGATCTATCACATAAAATCCCAATAAAATGAATGAATGAATGAATGAAATACTTATATAGCGCACAATGCGAACTGAATCGCCTCTAGGCGCTGTGGCGAGCTTTGATCATCTGCTAAAAGAGGAAGGTCTTGAGTTTTTTCCTAAAAGCCAGGTGATTTTCTTCCAGGCGGATGTTGATTGGTAGAGCATTCCATAGCCGAGGCCCTTGGACAGCGAATCTCCGATCACCCTTGGATTTATACTGGGCTTTGGGCACGAGGAGGAGGTTTTTGTTGGCTGATCGAAGACTGCGGTTTGGTGTGTAATGATTTATTTTCTCCATTAGGTATTGCGGAGCTTCTCTATGCACGCATTTGTGGGTGAGGCAAAGGGTCTTGAACGTGATCCGATTTTTTACGGTTAGCCAATGTAAGCTCCTCAGTGAAGGAGAAATGGATTCCCAGGGTTTTTTTCCTGTTATCAGCCTTGCCGCCGTGTTTTGGATCAGTTGTAATCGCGCAAGTTGATATTGTGGTAATCCTATGTAAAGCGAGTTTGCGTAGTCCAGTCGTGAATTAATGATTGTTCCAACTACCACTGCTTTGTCATTCTTTGGGATAAAAGGGATGAGTCTGCGAAGCATTCGCAGCAGATGGTGAGATCGACTGACTACAGATCCTATTTGCGCATCCATTGACATTTGTGCGTCTAATATAACCCCGAGACTCTTCGCTTTGGTCTTTGGGGAGATAGTCTGCCCAAAGACGGTTGGTGGAGACCAGGAGGTTTTGGTTGCGGGCTTATGATTTGGGTGTAAGATAAGAAGCTCTGTCTTTGATTGGTTCAGCTGGAGGGAGTTGGTGGTCATCCAGTCCTCTATTGATTTGAGGCAGTTTTCAAGTTGTTGTTGGTGATCTTTTTTTCCATTGATCCGGAAATAAAGTTGTGTGTCGTCAGCGTAAGAGTGGAAGCAGAGATCTGAGCATCTGATGATTTGAAGGAGTGGGCGAATGTAAATGTTGAAGAGAACGGGTGACAACGGAGAGCCTTGAGGGACTCCGCAGGTGACTGCCCGAGTTTTGGAGAGGAATTTTCCTAGTTTCACTGTCTGTGACCGATTTCCTAGGAAGGACGCGAACCATTGGAGATCTATGTCTTGGACTCCGGCTACTTCTGTGAGGCGGACGAGTAGAGTATTGTGATCTACTGTATCAAACGCTGCACTTAGGTCTAGCAGTACGAGGAGACACGGCTCTCCGTCATCTGCTGCTTCGAGGGCGTCATCCCAAATCTTGAGGAGAGCCGTTTCTGTTCCATGACCCGGGCGGAAGCCTGATTGCAGCGGGTCCAGGAGTTTGTGAGTATCCAGGTGAAGTTGTAACTGATGTACTACAGCTTTCTCCATGATCTTAGAAATGGTGTTGAGGCTTGTAATCGGCCTACGGTTGTTTGGATCCTGAGGGTCCAGGTTTGGTTTCTTGAGTAGAGGTTTGACGATGCCTTGTTTGAGGATGCTGGGAACAATCCCTTCGTGGAATGATCGGTTTATGAGGTGGGTTATGGTTGGAGCCACGATGTCAGAGCATTCTTTCAGTAGTTTTGTGGGGATGATGTCAATAGGTGAGGTACTGTCACGCAGTTTATTAATGATGTTTTTTGCGGTGTCTACGGTAATTGGGGATAGTGAAAATTTTGGCGGTTGCGGTATGTTGGTGCGGACATCCTCTTTATGTATTTGCTGGCTGAGGTTGGATGTTTTCTTCTGACAAATTGTTTCCCTGATGGTTTTGACTTTATCGATGAAAAAATCCGACAGTTTGTCACAGTAATCCTGGGATTCGCTTTCTGGGGGTTCTAGGCAAAATACATTTCAGTTTTTGTTTGTAACATGGCAAAAACTGAGGTATGAATACTTTTTCAAGTCACTGTATAGGCAAAACTTTTTTTTCCATTTTGGATAGAGTAAGGGAGGGTTATAACCCCTATCAGATTTGTTTTCGCCATCTGTATCCCATTGTAGAGATTTCCCTTCACTTCCTGTCCCATAGCCAAACAGGAAGTGAGAGGAAATCCAGTAAATTAAGGGAATTCCTTGGGGACCCCCAGGTCACCAGAACCAATGGCCCCATTGGAATATTTCCCTACTATTACTTTTCTGGGAATTGTCAAAATAAGAAACAGCTGCCCCTCATGTGGGCTCCAAGTTAAGTTATTGGAATATCAAAATATCCAAAATGACACCAGAGGGCACCAGCAGTGGTCAAGGTAGATGCGTTTCACACAACAGAAATGTGCTTAAAGGATCACTAAAGATATATATATGTTTTTTAAAATAACAAACATGTTATACTTACCTCCACTGTGCAGCTCGTTTTGCACAGAGTGGCCCCAAACCTGGTCTTCTGGGGTCCCCCGGCAGCTGTCTTGTCTCCCCCCACCCGCATGGACTCTACACCTTCATGTGCATGGTGTGGAGTGCTTGCGCGCGCGCTCCTGTGATAGAGCCGGCAGCCATAGCCGCTTACTGTATCACTTGGCCCCGCCCCGGTGCGCCACATCATTGGATGTGATTGACAGCAGCGCGAGCCAATGGCTGCGCTGCTTTCAATCCATCCACTGTAACCCATCAACGGCCAGGCTGAGCGGTGAAGAGGATATCAGGGGCGAGCATGGGACTTTCGAGGGGTCAGGTAAGTAGAACGGAGGGGGGGCTGGGGGGGCCGGTATTGTCAGATGTTTTTACCTTTACAACCCCTTTAATCATTACAAAGACATGCCTAACTGATACGTGTTATAATGATCCATCCCCTGTACAGGTGCTAGGGGAACGGCAATAAGAGGCAGGTGACAACCTTGATCAATGATTAAATCAAAACGTACAAGTATAAACACACGTCACCAGAACTAGTGTTCCTATGGGAAGATTTCCCCTCCATTACTTTTTGCGGGACAACCCAAAATTTGGGATTTTCTTTTTCTTTCACTTTCTACTATAATGGTACACAGATAGGGAGAGTTAATCTCTCTATGGAGGACACAGAGAGCAATAAAAACTGACAGGGGTTCTAATACCTCTCTACTCTATCCAAAACTAAAAAAAAGGTTTGCCTTTAGTTATACTTTAAGCAAAATTCAAGGCAAGCAGCTAAATATACAGCCCAAATCCATTTACAAAGGATCTGGAATTCATATTCTTTTTCAGGAAATTGTGTGATATACACTCAATTACCATACTGCAAAGCTGGGCTCTTTATGCTGCTTTAGGAAATGTTTTTATGGCTGTTTATTTTTGTTTCACACCAGTGAAACTAGAGTGCACTTTGATACACTTTGAATATCTGAGAACCTTCATTCAATAAATGTGAAAATCAAATTCCCTTTGTTTTGAATGCCCAACTGCATGCAAATCATGTAGGGAAATTGAAATTTCATCATGATTGGATAATTAAAGTACATATTAACTGAGTTAGGACTGTCAATCCAAATTTCTTAGTGATTGGATCATGTTTACAAGGGAGTTTAAAAATGGTCTATACATGCTAAACCAAACAGTAACTAGGCTTATTCATTTCTATGCATATATATATAAGGTGTGAATCAATTTACTATGCCAACTAGATTTCTTTGGGATGCAGTTGATAATGTGAAAGTACCTCTGATGGATGAAAGTGGAAGTAGATCATTTTAAATCACTGAACACAGAAGCACTATGTTTGTTGGAAATAAGCTGGTATACATAAACTATATAGTCAAAAATATTGGGGTGCCTGCCTTTACACACACATGAACTTTAATGGCATCCCACTCTTTTCCGTAGGATTCAATATTGAGTTGGCCCACCCTTTGCAGGTATAACAGCTTCTGGGAAGACTCTTCACAAGATTTAGTGGTGTGTCTATGGGAATGTTTGACCATTCTTCCAGAAGCGCATTTGTGAGGTCAGGCACTGACGAGAAGGCCTGGCTTGAAGTCTTTGCTCTAATTCATTCTAAAGCTGTTCTATCGAGTTGAAGTCAGGACTCTGTGCAGGCCAGTCAAGTTCCGCCCCCCAAACTCGCTCATCGATGTATCTATGGACCTTGCTTTATGCACTGGTGTTCAGTCATGCTGGAACAGGAAGGGGCCATCCTTAAACTGTTCTCACAAAGTTGGGAGCATGAAATTGCCCTAATGTCTTGGAACACCTTAAGAGTTCCTTTCACTGGAACTAAGGGGCAAAACCCAACCCCTGAAAAACAACCCCTCACCATAATCCCCCCTCCACCAAATGTATTGAAGGGTTGGCCCAATACTTTTGGCAATGTAGTGTGGATGAGAGAGTTTGGGGCAGAGGAACTTGGCTGGCCTGCACATAGTTCTGACCTCAATGTGATAGAACACCTTTGGAATGAATTAGAGTGGAGACTGCAAACCAGGCCATCTCATCCAACATCAATGCCTGACCTCACAAATGTGCTTCTGGAAGAATGGTCAAACATTCCCATAGACACACTCCGAAACCTTGTGCACAGCCTTCCCAGAAGAGTTGAAGCTGTTATAACTGCAAAGGGTGTGCCCACTCAATTTTGAACTCTACGGACTAAGACTGGGATGCCATTAAAGTTCATATGCGTGTAAAGGCAGGCATCCCAATACTTTTGACAATATAGTGTATGTCAATGTCAGAGGAATTATGGAGAACAGACCTCTTGCCAGTTAAATACATTGTCATCTAAGGTCTATGGCAGGGATCCTCAAACTACGGCTCTCCAGCTTTTGCCAAATTACACATCTCATGAGGCATTGTAAAACTCTGACATTCACAGACATGACTAGGCATGATGGGAATTGTAGTTCCTGAACAACTGGAGGGCCATAGTTTGAAGAACCATGGTCTATGGAGAGCTTGATACTACAACTTCCTATATGAGGTTTTAGACTGTAAAAACCCCTTTGAACAGAATTAGAATTCCTGACTTTTAGGTATTAATATTTGTTACAAGGCTATTGATATATACTTTGTCCAATGAAAAAGAAAGGTTGCATTTAACGGAAAGTTTTTCATGCATGAGCTACTCATAAATTGTGATTTGTGGTTGCGTGACATAGAATAGACATTTACAAAGCTGCGTCTAGTTTTGTAGACCAAGGTATGGTAAAAAGCAGTTTGCAACCAGAGTAATGTGATACATTCAATTGTCGTCTATTAAAATAAAACTGACACTGGAGTCACAAAGTCTTCAAGAATTTTAGTTGAATTCCCCTTTTGTCCACTCTTTGTCTTCATTAAGTCACTAATGTATCCGGATGAGAATTCCCACTGGACATGTTTATTGACCTTCAAGAGCAGCTGATCTGTAAAAGTTGCAAAAAAAGAAACCATCAGTGACTTCTTATCTGATTAATGTAGTCTTGATGCTTACTCCCAGTGGATTTATGTATCATAACCATAAATCCTTTTAACGTCAACTGTACAGTTAGTCCTACTGTGTGATTATAAAATGCTCTTGAACAACTGTTCCAGACTGGTCACTAGGAGAGAATTAGCATTCCATCTGGTACAAGAGGTTTCTCTGAATACAGACGGATGGTGGAATCGCTACTGTATCCTGTGCAAAATAGAGACATAAGAAGTGATCCTTTACGGCTGTCACAACTGGTTACAGCAAGCCATTAACGTCACTTGTGCTATTCTTTAAGATCAAAGAGCCAATTTGTAAAAAAATGGCCTAGGAAAAAAAGCAACCATTGTTAATTTAAATTATGTATAAATTATAGGGTTGCACCGATATGTTTTTTTCAACGGCGAGTATGAGTACCGATCCTTTTGGTCACGTACTCGCCGATACTGATTACCGATACTTTGGGGTGCGATTTACTTCAATACAAAAAATTGGTGAAAATAGCACTGCACAGAAACGCATTCGATTTGAACAGGAATGTGGTGCGATTCCTGTCAAATTGCATGTGATTTCCCCCACTGCTCCTGTGTTTGTATATAGAAAGGGAAAAGCACCATATAGTGGGCAGTTTATTAAAAATGTTAAAACTCGTAGTACATGTCTGGTCAAATGCAAAATCTTCATAGTTGTCCCGGTCTCGCCGATGATAGCAAATCACGGCCAATGGAGGTGCTCACAGGGCTGGAGGAGAAGTTCTAAGACCCCTTGGGTATAAGGCGGAAGTGATGTCAGCTTGGGGACGGACCGCCTCTACATCTCCTCCAGCCCTGTGAGCACCTCCAGGGTGGCCGTAATTTGCTATTATCGGTGGAACCAGGACAAACTATGAAGATTCAGTATCAGTATCAGGAGCATTTGCGCAAGCAATGATACTCACGCAAATGCTTGGTATCGCCACTGATACCAATACCGGTGCATCTGTAAATTATATTAAAACAATGCATTTCCAGTATAAAAATGGTGTGTTCTGTGCAACATCAACAATATGTATAACAAAAAAAATAATATCTCTTAAACTTGAACAGTTTAGAAGATAGTCAGATTGCATGCAGCTGATGACATCATCTACGCACATACAGTGCCAGACCTTCAGGGCCCATGCGGGAAACCGCAGCTCCCACGTTGATGTGCAGGAGTGACGTCATCACGGCTCCAGCCACTCACAGTGCCAGAGCCCACAAACCCAGAAGAAACACCGGGGAAGATGTCAGCCATCTGAAAGGGCTTCATTCTAAGGTACGTATTTCATAATATGCTACTATGCGATGCATACTATCACATTATGCCGTTTTTTTATTCTTCAGCAGTTTGCAACCAATTTAATTGTATTTAGTTTATGCACTTTGTAGGTTGTTATTTGACAAATAAAAAACTATTCGTTTCTTTTTTTTTTTTTTTAAGTATCCTCATTTTAAAGCATTTTTTTCAAATCCTTAAACTGTTTGCAAGGAATTGTGTACTATACAACCAAAGCTGTATTTGAACACAGGAGCCTGCAGGCACACCTGTCTACCAGGATTACCTATTCTACACCAATTATTTCCTTGTTTTTCTGGTCCTGACTTGGGTTAGAATATTGTGGTATTGTGCAAATAACATTAAACAATAGTGGCTATTTGTTTTAAAAGTGGAAAAAAAAAATGTTGCATCTAATATCAATACTGGGAAAATCTGCCTCTTTACTATGCTGCCTGAAGGCACGTGCCTAATGTGTCTAATGGTAAATATGTCCCTATATGCACAGCTATAAAGCTGTACTACAGTAGACTTATAATAATTCAGTCATTAATGTCAGTGATTTGGGTAGCATTTTATTTGCTCATGCTTTATATTTTGATATTATATAGAGGCTTCTCTACTTCTATTACTGGGCAAAATGCGTTCTCACATCTTCCTCTGTTCTAAAAAGGATAAGAAACCTAATATTTTTTATTTTTCTCCTTATTATTATGCTTTTATTACATATTTCTATATTTGATACAAGTGAGCTGTGTTCGTTGTTTTACATGCTGCAATCTTGCTATATACATATATATTTTAAGATCTTCTTATGTCATTATAATGTATTTTAGAAAGTATATACCTTGGCAGCATAATTGCTATATTTTAGGGCAAGATTAGATATATTAATGCTCATTTCATTGTTATGTCATTGTTTGCTATTTACTCGATCAATGCCCTTTTAGAATGTAAAAATGATCTTTAATGGGATACTCAAATGTCTTGTACCCGATTGTACCTGAAAGGGCTCACCTTCCATGATTAATTACATTCTCTTCTATACCTACAGGCTATAAGTGATTTTGTTCAGCCTCATTAAACTTGCCTTTAAAAGCTATTGGCAAGTGTACAGAGTGGATATGAACCATATGAAGGGCAAAGTTCTTTTGTAATTCGTTAAATAGAACATGCTATTTAATCCTTAGGCTACTTGTAAGGAACACTTTGCCTCAAAGTCTGTTAAGGTTTATAATGTAAAATGGGGTGTTTATACAATATATATATATGTCATTACATTTTTGGTACACTTTAATACTTTAGCAGTCATTACTCTTTTAGTAAACCAACCCCATAGTGTTTCTTTTGAGGCTTATAAGGACAATGGGGTATAATATTTTATAAAACACCATATTTTCTATTAACATCGATGTTTTGTTTGCTACATCTGACCATATTGACATATTAGGTATTAGAACTGGATCTATGGCAGTTTTCTAGACATTGTAAGCCTGTGTGGTCGTAACAGTATGTATGTTAGTTAAAGTTGTATTAATCCAGCTGTTTTTCCATGTATTTAGGCCATTATTTAGGCTTTTTTTCTTTAATGTCACCTGACCTGGTGATACAGCCAGTAAAACCGTCCATACATAGCTTTTTTGTTTCATTCAGTCAGTGAGCTGAACAAATAAAACACACACATTCCTCCGTCCACACACTAACCAGGGGCATGGAAGACCCCCCCCCCCCCAAACCAGATCATTGTATTCTGAAAACAGCACCCCCACCCATTACTATCAGAATACACTGATCCGCAGCAGCTAATTGGCTGCAGCCACTGATCATTGGATCATTACCTTAGATTGTAAGCTCCTTGTGGTCAGGGACTGACGTGAATGTACACTGTATATGTAAAGTGCTGCGTAAATAGATGGCGCTATATAAGTACCTGTAATAAATAATAAATAACATTTGAAAATTTTCCAGCATGTCTCTTCGACTTAATGACTTCTGTTGAGCAGGGGAGCCCACATAGTGATTGATCAAAATCCGGCCAATCCCTACCAGGCCAACTAAATTTAAATCATTGTATAGCCAGCCGAAAGTTGAACTAAACGAGCAGGCAGCTCTATATTGGAGAAGAGACATGCTATTACTTACCTGCCTGCTTGCAAGCTTCAATTGAATATACACTGACCTGTGCATGCGCATCTCAGTGTACATTCTTGGGACACTCCGGCTGTGCCAGAATGACAAGCACAGGATAATGTAATTTCCCCATCCAATCAAGAGGCGAAAACCTGGCACCCAGAACTGGCCGGGGAGAGGAAGACAGTAACCAATGACAGTAACCAATAAGGGATGTAACCGCTGCATTGTTGGAAGGTGGATATAAGTATTTCTCGGGGTTTAGTTATGCTTTAGGTCTGTTATTTTTTAACTTCCTTTAACAGATGGCGGTTAGAGGGTTAAGACAAAAAATGTAATGCCGGCATGGGGACTTGCGATCATTTGCTCTTATTAACTTACATATCACATGTAGCGCCGGCTCCTGAAGAGCACGCGCTATATGTTTTGAAAGTTAAGGTTTCACCTAAACTGCAGTTTGGTTTGGGTACAGTTGTTCTAAATTTGGACCTCAGCATCAGACTGACTGGACTATAGGATGTTCAGCCTGGCCACAAGGGGCACTGTCTCTTCTGGCAGGCATAGAACCACAGTCTGGTTGGGTGCTTTAAGGTTACTCTCTCTCGGAGCCTGCCCAGTGGGAGTGTCACTCTTGTTGTGCTTTCTGGGAGAGGGTACTTAAGATGCAGATGTCATGTGGTTTAGGATTCCGGTCCAGAAGTATATTCTGACCCCATGGTCCTGGTCCTCCTGACCAGCCCCCAGGAAGGCTATGGCCTGGGGTGGGGATCCACCTGACTTATTGTCTCTGGGCTGGCTAGCCTGAGGCAAGGAAACTAAAAAGGTTTCCGAGGTGGTCCAGTGCCATCTCCGGTATTTGGAGAGGCCCAGTAACTTCGTAGGTATCCAGGGGAGGACTCTTCAGAAGAAGGCCACGTATGGGTTGGCTTCTTAGCAAAAGAGCCTGGTGGGGCTAAAGTACCTAAGTGAATCTGGTCTCGTGGGTATCGCCAAGCTGGCTGAAAGATCCAGGTATCACACGAGTGTTTCACAAGTTTTAGTTTCCTGAATGTTCTACAACAACGTCTGTGGCAGAGACTTATTCCTGTATGTTCTACAACAACATCTGTGGCAGAGACTTGTTCCTGAGTAAAGCACCTTGTTGGCTGCTAGGCCTTGTGAGAGAGGGACTATCCAACTTGAGTCAACATCCAGTTGTGAATGGCAATTCTCTGGATTTAGTCAAAGTAAGCAAGTCCTTCGTTATTGACTTTGACACTAAGAGTACCTGAACTTCCTTCCTAACCCTCTGATCCTATTTAAAGAGACTGTTCGTTGTCTACGTTTTTGCAAATAAAAATCCCTTTATGCGGATCTGTCGTCAGTCTCTAAAGTTACTGGGCCATCTACCACGGGAAACCCCTAGACACAAATCGAGGAGAAGAAGATAACGGTAGGCCCAATCAAACCAGCAGCTCCTTCGGGGGTTAGTGCTACACACAAATGGATTAAAACTGCTTAAAGTGGGAGTAAACTCCCATGTATGAGGTACAGTAAATATCTCCTAAATGTGCATCATTTAGGAGATATTTACTTTAGATGTAGCTGGTGACATCACTGGTACATGCACTCTGAAGGAATAGCATACCGGTATCCATGCATTTCCTTCAGAGCTGTGTCGTAAACAGCAACTCCCACGCACATGTGAGGGAGTGATACAATTGTCGACTCAGTCATTCATATAGCCAAAGCCCACAAACCTGGAAAGAAGACCGGGTGAAGATAGAAGCGCCTTCAGCGGTGACAGCACAAAACTGGAGGTCTTTGTTTTCAGTTAAAGAGAAAGTAAAGGCAAAAAAAAAATGTAAAAAAAAAAACACACCCTGTAAGGCAAAGGCATAATGAGCTAGTATGCATAGCACACTGGCTAATTATGAATAACTTACCTGAGAACAAAGCGGTCCTCCGTCTTCCTCTTCGCCGCTGCCATGTATCCCAGAGCGACTTCCGGGTCTCGCTGCTCCAGCACTGTGATTCGCCGGAGCCACGATGACGCCACTCCCGCGCATGCGCATGGGAGCCGACACTTGCGGCATATCGCCGCGATCTGCGGCCGGCCCAGTGCGCCTGCGCATGCACCGTAGACAGCGGTGGCTGTCTTCGGTGTAAATATCTACTAAACCGTATAGGTTTAGGAGATATTTCTTGGACCTACAGGTAAGCCTTAATCTAGGTTTTCCTGTAGGTCAAAGTTGGTTGTAAGGCCCAATTTTTAAAAAAAAAATTATTTGATGCGGTTTACTATTGCTTTAATAAGTAGACTCGTACACGCTGGAAAATTTTGTTTTGTTCCATTTTCTGATGCATTCATTAATTGAAGAATTTTTCTGATGCATTTGTTAATGAATCCTATTCATTTTCGGAATTAATTTCGTATCTTTGCTATTCGGTTCATGTAATTCAGAATGGCCTGGTTGTTAAAGTGGTTGTAAAGGCACAAGATTTTTACCTTCATGCTGTCTATGCAGGAGCGCCAGCATAGGACCCGAGAAGAGGAGGACCCAGGCTGCTCTGCGCAAAAACAATGCACAGAGCACATAAGTGTAACATGCTTTTTAATTTAAAAAAAAAAACAGACAAGGCTTTAATATTGCTTTAGGGAGTGTGAGGCCATCGCGTCCTTAACAGCTGCGACTCATCTGATGTCAGCAAGATGTAAACAAAAGAAGTGCAAGTTAAAAAGAAACAGCGTGGAGGTACCCTCACTCATACCAGACGCTTTGATGAGCACCAACCCGCCCTCTGAATGCGATCAGTCCCGTGTCCCTTCAATCACTGAATGACAGGTAAACATGGGGGCGGAGATCACCCAGTGATGTCACTGGGTGACCTTGCCCGATGTTGGTATTTTCCAGGGTTTCTTTGTGTGCAGGTCGACGTTCATCGTGATTGACATTGGATCTACTTTGAGGAAATTTTTATCTTTTTGCTGTTTTTTTTAATAAAGGGCTTGTCAAAAGCTGTCTCTGTGTTTTGTTTTACTTTTGACACTCATTTTGGTAAATGCATACGCCATACTCATTCCAGGATCTGGGGGCTTTCAGATTCAGATAAGTCACCCTCCTGCACCCCCACAACTACCAGTCCAGGGTTGTGGGGAAGAGGCCCCTTTTCTCATCAACATGGGGCCGAGGTGTTTTGGGGGGCCCCCTCCCCCAAAGCACTACCCCATATTGAGGGCATGTGGCTTGATTTGGTTCAGGGGGGGTGCTTGCTCTCCTCCTCCTTTCCTGGCCTGCCAGGCTGCATGCTCATTTAAAGGTCTGGTATGGATTTTGGGGGAGACCCCACACTATTTTTTTTTATTATGGTGTGCATTTCCCCTTAAAATCCATGCCAGACCCTTATCTTGAGGGAAATCTCACACATTTTTTTTTTGGGGGGGGACCCCCAAGCTGTTTTTTTTAAATATTTTTTTATCGTCACTTGTCTTGTTTACATTCTGCTGACAGCGGGGAATCCTGCTGACAGCAGATGATGCATGGTTTGTTAAAGTGGAAGTAAACTCCCCTATCGTTTTCAGCCAAGGAAGCTGCCATCTTTGCCTCTGTTTAATATTCAACTGCTATGGTGCTGCACATGTGATTCGTTATGACACCAGCCATTGGATGGTTTGATAGTTTGGCTGAGAGCACAGCCAATGTGCAGTTAGCATTCCCAGCATGCCTTTTTTTTTAACTGTTTAAATCCATGGGTTTACTTCCACTTTAAGGACGTGATGGCCGCCCCATCCATTCCTTAACAACCAGCCTCTCAATGAATCCAAATGATCCGAATGGATCTGAAAATGTTGTTATAATTTTTTTGGATTCGTTATATCCATTCTGAAATTCAGATACATCTAAATCTCTGAAAATGTAATTTTCTATTATTATTTATTCTTTATTGAATTTTAACTCTATTACAAAGCTTCATGATAAAAAGTGACAAAGGAGAAGCAAGAAGCCAAAATACTTTACAATTAAAATATTTTCCAATAATCCATCTTTCTTCCCCCCTCTCCTCCCCACTATCTATGTCACATTGTTTACCAACCAGCTACATCCCCTCGACTCCCACTTTCCCCCATCCATTTTTCACCTCCTTAATTTACTATCTTATTGCTTTCTCTTCTCTGTGATTATTCTTCTCCTTTCTTTTCCCTTTTCTCTCCTTTTTTATACATATCAAGACAGCCTATTACAACCTATCAATCAAAAAATATCATACAGTAATCTATAACATCAACAAGTTGAAAGCATTTTGTTACTATGGTTTACTGCCCTTTACACCTCAGCTTTGTTTTTTGTACTGTTTTAGTGAATAAACCTGAATGTTGTTAGCCTTAGTAACCAATCAAGCGTTAGCTTAGTTTCAAAGCTGCACCGGAAAACCTACAACTGGAATCCAATCGGCTGCCATGCACAACACTTCATTATCCTCTAATTCCTATGAATGAACCTAATCATTTTCTTTTCAATATTTGTTTCTATCTATAGTAAGTTATAGTCAACCAGGTGAAACCTCCTTTAACTTATTAAAAAACTATTTAGGCAAATGTGTGCAGGAACTTATTACAAAACGTATTACAAAACTTGTCACTTATTACAAAACCATAACAATTTAAAGTTAATTTTCAGAAATAAAATATTAATGAAAGGGTTTACTATATTACCTTAAGTTTACCTGCATCCTTCAAAAATATTAATAGCTAAGATTTCAATATTTTTTCATTTTTTCCTTATTTTATTAAAAGCTAGACAGCTGACATCTTAAAGTTCTGGCCAAGTGCTAATTTAAACAATATTTCTGATTTTGGAGCTGGTCTCAACCGATCTTTGCCCTGTTACAGGAAATTAGAGAACAGAAAAAAGAATGACAAAAGTCCCAGTAGAGATGGAGAGCTCACATTTCAGTGCATTGCATTCCTGCCCTGCACCATAGAGATATCTGTTGTTAGACAAGCATTCTGCTCCCTGACTAGTCACTTTAAGCTTTGTTACACTTAATAAAATGTATAAAGGGCATAAGATTTATTTAACATAGTTTATGATTGACAGATCTCATGGAATAATTTCATGAATTGCTTTGGCTAGCTTCTGAGGCCCATGTGGCCACAGAGTTCCAAGTTTAGAACAATGTTTTCCACTATTAAAGGAAGTCAGAGTCTTATCAGATCAACATGAAAAGTACAGACTCTTTTAGGATATGTACAGACAGATTTAGGGGCTACTAGCAGTATATGCATGTACTGTACCAAGACATGACCATCCACCTAAACTGACAGGCCGGGCAAGGAAAGCATTAATCACAGAAGCAATCAAGAGGCTCATGGTAACTCTGGAGGAGCTGCAGAGATCCACAGCTCAGGTGGGAGAATCTGTCCTCATGATGACTATTAGTTGTGCACTCCACAAATTTGGTCTTTATGGAAGAGAGGCAAGAAGAAAGCCATTGTTGAAAGAAAGCCATAAGAAGACCAGTTTGCAGTTGGGAGAAGCCATTGGGGGGGGAAACTTGAGCTATTTTGCAAAGAAGAATGGGCAAAAATGTCACTCTCTAGATGTGCAAAGCTGGTAGAGACATCCCCAAAAAGACTTGTAGCTGTAATTGCAGCGAAATGTGGTTCTAAAAGTATTGACTCAGGGGGGCTGAATACAAATGCACTCCACACTTTTCACTTATTTATTTGTAAAAAAAAATAATTTGAAAACCGTTTATCATTTTCCTTCCACTTTACAATTATATGCCACTTTGTGTTGGTCTATCACATAAAATCCCAATAAAATACATTTAAGTTTTTGGTTGTAACATGACAAAATGTGGAAAATGTCAAGGGGTATGAATACTTTTTCAAGGCACTGTAACAGCATTGGGGTTTTTTCACCATGTTTTAGGAAATTACAGGTCTGCTTGTGTCTTGTTCCTTGTGCAAACTCTAAAGCAAGCCATAGACATGAGATGATGGTCACATGGTCCAACCAACGTTTGCATATCAAACAACAATTTAATGTCTATGTCTTCCTATAGACACCCAAGAAACATAGCCTGAAGACACCTGTGAACTCTCGCCCAGCCCCAGTGTGACAGTGCTGTGCAGGGATATGCAGTGAGGTCAGTGGCTGGTGAGGCACTGGTTAGTATTAGAGCCAGATACACACCGGTTACATATGCCGGGATCGTTAGAGCGAGAGCAATAATTCTAGCACTAGACCTCCTCTGTAACTCTGAGCAGGTAACCTGTAAAAAAAATTAAAGCATCTCCTATGGAAATTTATAAGTACTGAAGTTTGGCACCATTCCACAAGTGTGCGCAATTTTAATCAATTAATTTCCGGACCTATTTTTCAAACTTGTTTACAAGTTAAAATAATTTTTCTTTTGCTAGAAAATTACTTAGAACCCCCAAACATTATATATATTTTTTATAACACCCTAGAGAATAAAATGGAGGTCGTTGCAATACTTTCTGTCACACATTTGCGCAGCGGTCTTACAAGGGCACTTTTTTTGGAAAAAATACACTTTTTTGAATTAAAAAATAAGACAACAGTAAAGTTAGCCCAATTTTTTTTTATATTGCAAAAGATGATGTTACGCCGAGTAAATTGATGACCCAACATGTCACTCTTCAAAATACCGGAATGGCAACAAACTTTTACCCTTAAAAATGTATAAAAAAATCTACAGGTTGCATGTTTTGAGTTACATAGAAGGTCTACAGCTAGGATTATTGCTCTCGCTCAAATGATCGTGGTGATACCTCACATGTGTGGTTTTAACACCGTTTTCATATGCTGGCACTTCTCATGTTTGTGTTCGCTTCTGCACGCGAGCTCGTTGGGATGGGTTACGTTAAAAAAAAATGTATTCTATTATTATTATATTTTATAATATATAATATATAAATATATATAAATATATAAAATATATATTTTTACACTGTTCTTTTTAAAAAAATGTGTTACTTTTATTCCTATTACAAGGAATGTAAAGGGCCTCTTAAATATGAGATATTTACTCTAAAATGCAATAAAAAAAAATGTCATTTGAAAAAATAAAAATGTCCCTTTAAGAACTATGGGAGGAAGTGACGTGTTTTGACGTTGCTTCCACCCTGCAATGGTATGGAGCCAGGTGGGGGCTATCTTCCCCTCACTCAGCTCCATGCCAAGCAGGGGAAAGGACCCGATCGCTGGTGGCACCGGTAAGTGGAGGAGGGCACCGCAGCACGGCAGGGGGGCCCTCTCCCGCCACCGATAAAAGGGATCTTGTGGCGAATCTGCCACTGAGACCACTTTTATCTGAAAGTGGACCACCCACTGAAGAAGTGGATACTGGGGTTATGGCATCTAGCTGCTGCCATAATAACGATATTCCACTTCAAAGAGTGGCAGGTGGCTTAACGGACAAATTACTGAAGTTTGAAGTTATAACTTATAACCAGTAATTTCACAGTAAATAGATATATAATAAATTATTATGTTATGTTATATAACATATAGCATATAAATATATGATTTAGCTTGAATATAACAGTATCTTTTCAGCAGGCAGCAGATTCTCCATCTTAACTGTGTGAAAAAAACATGGAATTATGGGTAAATCTTATACATGTAACCCCATGTTTTTTCCTTGTAGTTAAAGCGGAGTTCCAGGCTTTTTACGTTTATTAAAAGTCACCAGCTACAAAAAGTGTAGTTGCTGGCTATTAATAAACAGACACTTAACTGTTCCACAGTCCAGTAATGCGGCTGAACGGCGCATGCGTGAGTCACGCTGTGCTCCCAGAGTGGACAGGCGATCTCCTGGGACCTGTTAAGTGTCCCAGGAGATCGCCTAGAGGGAGGGCCACCTAAAGCGAAAGGAGGAGTCACCTTGGCAGTCCCTGGGCGGAAAAAGGAAGTGGGACAGGAAGTCCTGGAACCATAGGTTGTAGGAGCCCATGTGGTGAGGTAGCACTTAGGCTACATACCCCCCTAATTTGGGGTCTCTATGACCCCAGGTCGCCGAGGTACGACCCTCAAAGCTCTATTTTTTTTTAATGTTCATGTCAGATGAGGCCCTGCCTCACCTGCCTCCCCTGACTGCACGTCCCTGGTGCTGTGTACCTAAAAGGTCAATAGCCATGTGCTAACACTATCATGTGGAAGGAAGCAGAAGAGGTTACATGCTCCCCCAGGCAACCAGGTAGGTATCTTTGGATTCTCGGGTGAATGTAGATGTAGGAAATTGAGTGCGGGTAAGTTTACACAACCGTATGGACTGGTATTAATGTGAACCTGGTGATTTGCCTGTAAGGGATATGGTTAAAGTGCCCAGATGGGTGAGGAAACCTCTCTGATCACTATTGTGTTCTCTGAAAAAAAGGTAAACATGCATACTAAAGAACTCAGTTATGCATATTTCTGACAAAAGCTGTGGCCAAAATAATTGGCGAATGTCAGATTGTTCTCCTAAGGCAACCTCTCACATACTGCATGCAAAGAAACAAAATACTTAACTCTTCTGCTCCTCCTGCCATTAAACACTTTTCTAATAGCTAAAACTGGTCTCCCAGTTCACTGTGAAACTGACACTTCTGGGAGTGTCAACCTTTATGGTTCCCTGTAGCCCTCACTGGTTTCTCCTACTGACTTCATGTTACTAGAAGTGAAAGCAGAGACACAAGATCAGCAAGAGGGACCAGTGAGAGCAAAGTACCATGGGGATTGATACTCCTAAAAGTAACAGTTTCCCGGTGCACTTAGAGGATCAGGGAGTGGAGTTCAGCACCAGAGATGACAGGAGACTTAACTTTCAATCTCACTTTGCAGGTATGGCGTTCTATAAAAAAGCAGCATGCCATAGGGTCGCTTTACTTTTATGGCTGTTCTAAGTAACAATTGCCGAATCTCAACCACAAATGAATAGTACATTATGAATACAGAAGACACAATCCTTGGAACCACAGATGAACTAGCTCGCTTCTAGTGCTCCACTCAGACTCTTGGGAGAGGCTTCTTAAAGGAGCCTTTACATTGCTACTTCTGTTATACATTTAGTGGTCACTTTAGCATTCCAAGGATTCGTTCCTCATCCCTGAGCTCCAAAGTGCCGGTGAAGATACTGGCTGTACTAGGAACCCGAACTGTCCATATAATATTAGTGATGTATGAATTTGATTTAAAGGAGATTTCATTTTCTTACATTCTGAATTTGGTCACACTGGGGGACTGAACTGCTGCTGGGTCCCTCCCTCTGAACTATTATCACCTTTGCCATAATCTTTCCTTTTCATTTGATATCTCTGTCTGCTTTCATCCTAATTGCCTAGTGTGGTTATAGCTTGATACACATTTAGATTTGCCCATTTAGGATTGCTCTATTATTGTCAATCTGATGGTCTCTGTTTATTTGGTGTCCATTTCAAACTATGCTAGAGGCTGTTTCAAGAACCGGTTGATTGTCATTCTAAACCTACTGCTTACCTTTAATAAATGTAAATTGTGTCTGCTGATCAAATGGGTGGTCAATACATCAGAACCTAGTGCTAAAAGGACAGGGGAGGGTCAGAGCAGCACCAGAGGACAAGTGTTATCTAGGGGCTCCTACGGAGGTAGCGCTACAATTTTTATTAGTTACTAAGTAACTTTGTATGATTTTGCTGGTTACGTTTTACAATTCTTTAACTGATAACAGTGACAAAACCTATATTTCCTATATTATGTTATGTAAACATTATTACAGGACTTGAAGTTACATCGGTAAACATGCTTTCTAGTCAAATATATAAGTTTCAAGAAAATATATAAGTTTGTCATTCAATCTGAAGAGGAAAAAGTACCTAATGAATGGTTCCACTGTTCATCCTGGCATTCATTATCATCTGTCCCTGCCTGCCCTGTTAGCCAAATCCCTATGATATTCATTATCGTCAGTATTTTGTGAATGTCCCTGAATCTAAGTTCACAAAATGCAGGCCATTGTTTCCATGGCTCCAGCACTAACCTCTCTCTCTCTCTGACCCACTTATGCCTTGCCCACGTATATTGGCATATAAGAGGATGGCAGCTCACAATCAGAATGCAAGAGGCCGTAGCCATACTCAAATGCACTATAGAAAGCTTGACAAGCCTAACAGAAAGGAGATCTATAAAGCTCATATTAGAATAGGCTAGATGTATTGTGGTACAGTCATATAACAGGCATCTATACTGTTCATCCCAGCTGCGATTGTCATTATTTGGATGAAATATTATCTGTCTTCTGTGCACAAATCGTTTCATGTTGCTCTGTTGATACATACCAGGGGGTACCTTTGGGACCTATGCTTCTTCTGGAACATGACAATCTTTCCACTCTGAAATCAATGCAAGTTATAGAGATGAGCAACAGTAGCCATCCCAATTTAATGGTGAGGATTACAAAAAAATGTACTGCTGAAAATGTACTTCCAAAAATATCTGCTCAAATGTGTTTCAATGATTCTCTGTATTGCCAAAGCTACTAAAGCCATTTTGGAAATAATGATAAATCTCACCAGCATAGCAATTCTTGGGTGTATGGTAATTCTCAAAATCCTTTAATGGAAGAAAAGTTTCCAAAATTGATTTATGCAGTAGAGGATGATAAATATTAATACATATAGCTGTTAGACAAGGCACATAGAAAAGAATGTGGAAAAATGTGAAATATGCTACCGGAGTTCAAATTTAGCAATAAGGCTCATACATCAGTGAGATAAATGCCAGCATGCTCTGTCAGAGGTAGAAGATTAGGTATTGTACATTTAAAGGAATTTTTAGAAGAGCAGAATGAAAAGGGTACAGAAACAGCATCTAAATCCAGGGTATATTTACTGTAAATATACATTTGTTTTTTTTTAATCAATAGTTTTTATTAAAGTTTAAATTTTTATGAAGACAAATGACAGAAATTATGACTAAATAACAGATCAGTTACAGTATTTAGATACATAGATAATAGTATCCAAAAATAATAAAAAATATAATATAAAGAAAACCATATTAATTATCTCAATTATAATCGGGATAATAAAGATAACGAGCGGGAGGTTATTAATACATCCATTGTGGAGACAATACACAAAAGTAATATAAATATTATCTTCATATATTTATATACTGCCAGTTTAAGTAATTCAAAGATGATGAACCTAAATATATTATACATTTGTTTTTTGAGGAAGTGCAACTTCAAAAAACAATAGCTGAATTAAGTGAGAGAGCATTACTTTTGATGCAAACTATGCAAATTAAAAAAACAACAACATGTGGGTTGATTTACCTTAACTGGAAAGTGCAAAATCTAGTGCAGCTGTACATTGTAGCCAATCAACTTCTAACTTCAGCTTGTTCAGTAAGGCCCCTTTCACACATGCGGACAGTATGTCCGTATTTCATCCATCCGTTTGCAGATGAAATACGGACATACATGCATCCCTATGGGACAGCGGGTGTCTGCAGACACCCGCTATTGTCCGCCTCCGCAACAGTCCAATTCTGCAGACGGAGGAAAATCCTATTTTCTATCCGTCTGCAGAGCGGATCGGATGAACATGGACAGACGGTCCGTGCTCATCCGATCCCCATAGAGGAGAGCGGAGAGCTGACAGGGCGGTCCCTGCACTGTGTGCGGAGACCGCCCTGTCCGCAGCCGGCTCAGCGGGGACAACGGAGCGATCCCCGCTGAGCGAGCGGATCATCACGGGGCGGATCATTACTGATCCGCCCCGTGTGAAAGAGGCCTTAGGCCCCTTTCGCACTGGTGGAGTCTGTCCACTCAGCGGGGGATTTCTCCTCTGATCCCCGCTGAGCAGGCGGATGACAGGTTTGTGTCATCCATCCATCTGATTGTCATTCAATCCCATCCGCCGGACAGATGGGGATCCCCATCTGTCTGTTTTCAGTGGACACAATGAAATTGGGTGTCGGTGGGTGTCAACGGACACATGTCCGTTGGCATCCACTGCTCCATAAAGCACAATGTATGGTCCAATGGAGTCCACCTGAAAGTCTGACAGGTGGATCTGATTGGTCAGTCAGTGTTAACAGGGCCTTTAGGTCAGGTTCAAACTGGTACGACAAATGCTCCGACATTGGAAGCTTGGGAGATTTTTGAGTCCCCCCTAAAATCCATACCAGACCCTTATCCGAGCACACAGCCTGGCAGGTCAGGAAAGGGGATGGGGACAAGCGAGCCCCCCCTCCTGAACCATACCAGGCTGCATGCCCTCAACATGAGGGTGGTGGGTGGTGCTTTGGGGGGTGGGCCCTACGCCCCCCCAAAGCACCTTGTCCCCATGTTGATGAGGACAAGGGCCCCCCATTGGTTGCCAGGGTCTGTGGGCAGGGAGCTTATCAGAATATGGAAGCCCCATTTAACAAGGGGGCCCCAGATCCCCTACCCATGCACCTAAAAAAGTGTCAAAAATAAAACACATTATTGCCTCTCGGGGGATCAGGAAGGAATTTTTTCCCCTGCTTTAGCAAATTGGATCATGCTCTGCTGGGGTTTTTGGCCTTCCTCTGGATCAACTGTGGGTATAGAATTGGGTATATGGGATTGTATGATATTATTATTATTATTATTTTTTTTTTTTTTTGTGGTTGAACGATGGAATTGTGTCTTTTTTCAACCTGACTAACTATGTAACTATGTTTTTAAAGTAATTTATTAAGGCAGCCTTGTTGTCTCTTCTTCTCCCTTCGCCGGCTCTTCTGTGCCCTCTCCTGACATCTTCTGCCTCTGTCGGTTCTTCTCCCCTCTCCGGTTCTTCTTCGCTCTCTCTCTGGTTCTTCTCCCTCTGCCTACTGTCTTCTGCCGGGTCTCCTCCACTGTCTTCTCGCTCTCTTGCTCGCTCTTTTGCCCTGTCTTCTCCGCCTGTTTTTCTTCCGATGTTGACTCGACGCTCTGTCCCGCTCTAATGCCAGGTGCGCGGTGTGCCACTAATTATATTGTCATGGGCAGGGGTCACCGGAAGCACGCTACTTATGACATCACTGCCCATCATGCCCTGGCTGGTGACGTTGGTGACGTCATAAGGGGCGGGGCCTTTGGATGGCATGAGAGCGGGAGAGAGCATTGAGTCAACACCGGAAGGAGAACAAAGGGAGAAGACAGCGGAGAAGACCCAGCAAAAGAGTGAGAAGGAACATGTTTAAATAATTTTTTTTTTTTTTTACTTTTTTTTTGGACTGCCTGTGGGGGGGGGACATGTTCCTTTAAAAAAAAAATGTGTGATGTACAGAGCCTGGTGTATAATGTACAGCCTGGTATATGATGTGCAGAGCCCTGTGTATAATGTACAGCCTGGTATATGATGTGCAGAGACCTGTGTATAATGTGCAGCCTGGTATATGATGTGCAGAGCCCGGTGTAAAATGTGCAGCCTGGTATATGATGTGGAGAGCCCGGTGTATAATGTGCAGCCTGGCATATGATGTGCAGAGCCCTGTGTATAATGTGCAGCCCGGTACATGATGTGCACTACTCTGTGTATAATATACAGCCTGGTATATGATGTATAGAGCCCTGTGTATAATGTACAGCCTGGTATATGATGTGCAGAGCCCGGTGTATAATGAGCAGCCTAGTAGACGATGTGGATTATATAAGGGGTGGGGCTTGTGATAAGTGGGAGGGCCCAACATGGATGGGCGGAGTCTTGTGCCCCCATCCTAAAACTTCACCAGCCGCCACTGTATAAAGTACTGTAATCTGTAAAATTACAGTGTATTGTATGTGTACTGTTTTTACTTTTTGAATTTGGCGGTGTTCTCCATCCTCGTGCATCGCAACGCTCACAGGCAACGGAGCCCGGCGGAACTCGGCACTGTGTGAATCGAGCGAGGAGACAGCTTGCACACACAGCGGGGAGACATCGCAGGATCCAGGGGACAAGTTAAGTAACTTTCCCTGTATCCTGTGATGTGATCCCAAGTCTGTCTCAGGGTTACCGCTAATGGTGCTTAAATTCCACCCCGAGCCAGACTCGGGAATACCACCAGGGAGGTTAATAAATTACTTTAACACCCTGTGTGCTGTGTTTTATTTTTGACACTTTTTGTTCAGGTGAATGGGTAGAGGTACAATGTACCCCATACTCATTCATATAGGATGGGAGGCCGGGATCTGGGGGCCCCGTTGTTACACTGATAAGCCCCCTGCTCGCAGACCCTGAGAACCAAGGCCCAGGGTTGTCAGGAAGAGGCCCTTGTCCCCATTAACATGGGAGCAAGGTGCTTTGGGGTGGGGGGGCGCACCCACACAGGAAAGCACCTTCCCCCTATGTTGAGAGCATGCTGCCCTGCTGGTGTGGTTCAGAAGGTGGGGGGCGCTTGCTCTTTCCCACCCCCTTTCCTGACCTGCCGGGCTGTGTGCTCGGATAAGGGTCTGGTATGTTTTTGGCCTTTTTTCGGCGTGGGGGTTCCATACGAGACCGAAGGGCCTGGTATGCTCCTGGAGGGAGATCCCATGCTGTTTTTTAGTTTACATTGTGCGTGGTGTTCCCCCTAAAGATTCATACCAGACACAGTGCCTGGTATTGTCGGGGATCAAAGTTGCATCTTTTCATTGAAGTCGGATGCATGTCGGACTTCAAGTTGCAGGGCAAAGTCAGATCCAAAGTGGTACTACTGTCGCGTCGTACCAGTGTGAACCCGGCCTCGAGCGGAGTTCCACCCACAAAATGGAACTTCCGCTTTAAGTGATGTCGATCCCCTGACATGCCACATTTGATATGTCATTTTTTTTGGGGGGGGGGGGGGCAGATACCCACTTTTAAGGGGCATTCAGCTCCCACTTTCTCCAGGGGCGCCACGGAGCTGGAAGGAAATTCACTTCTCCCCCTCCCTCCGTGAAGCCACTACCGGGCGCCCACAGCCACAATGCCGGCGCAGAGGAGAGGAGCTTCATTCGCCCGCATTGCTGGACCAGGGAACAGGTGAGTGTCCCCTTATTAAAAGTCAGCAGCTACACTTTTTGGAGTTGCTGACTTTTATTTGGGCGGAACTCTGCTTTAAGCTTTGATGGAAGTTTTCTATGCAGATCTGCACTAGATTTTGCACTCTCCAGTTTTAGTAAATCAACACCATTGCGTATGATCAGAATATTTTGTTTTCATGGATTGTGACTATACTATTTAAATATACAAATTATCATTGGGAGCTACTTTGGTAATCTTGTACACTCTGCTCAGTAGTCTGGCTGCAGATGCCACTCTTTATACAATGATAATGAACGTTTTGCATCAGGGCCAGATATTCCTTTTCTCTCCCCCAAGAACGAACTGTCTTATTCCCTTCCTGCCCTTTTTGCACTCCTGCCAACTGACTAGCCTTAGTTTCAGACTAAACAGATCAGACATTATAGGCACACAAGACATACGAAAGATAGCGTTGGAAGGTTGAAAGAGACAGTGGAGCAAACTGTCACACTATTCTGCTAGCAATGTGGTCGTGGGTGTATGAGTGGACTGTAAGCCCTTGTACACACGGTCGGAGATTCCGACAACCAAATCCGTCAGAGTAATTTTGACGGATTAATTCCGGAAGAGGTCCGGAAGTGATGTTGGATGCACATGGTCGGACAAGGTTGTCGGAAAATCCGATTGTACATAACGTGATGACGTTATTTCGTTATGACGGGACTACAGGCTAGTAGCCAATAGCTTTGGTCTAGGAATTTGATCTGAGCATGCGTGGCACTTTGTCCATTGGAGTAGGCTACACATGATCGGAGTATGTCCGATCGGAGCATTTTGTCGGAAAATTTTACCGGCAAGTTGGAAAAGTTGGTCCGTTGGATATTCCGACGGAAACAGTCCGATGGAGACCACACACAGTCGGAATATCAGACGAAACGGTCCGATAGGACACATTTCGTCGGAACCTCCGACCGTGTGTACAAGGGCTAAGTGTACAATATACTATTCTACCAAAAAAAATCCAAAATGAACTGTGCAAGGATAGCATCAATGAGGATCTAACCAGGCTGCACTGCACTAACTGTTTTTTAGAATTGTAACACGTTAGAAAGTGTTGCTGTCAGTAATAAACATTGTAACGTGGCCCCTTACATGCAGGGTCATCCAGCTGGAATGCTTCCTTCCTGGGGTTTTAGTACACTCTGGAGTATAGATTAAGAGCCAGGGCTTTTTTTCAGCAGGAACGCAGGGGAGCGCAGTTCCGGCACCTCCAGCACTGACTGTATGTAATGGCAAGAAAAGCTGGGGTGTGCTGCCGGGTCTATTGATTGGAGGATCTATTCTGGTTGGAGGGGGTCTATTGTTGCTGAGGAGGTCTAATGTTGCTGGTGGGGGACCTATTGTTGCTGAGGGCGAGTCTTATATTGCTGGGGGGGGGTCAGATGTTGCTGGGTGAGATCTGCTGTTGAAGGAGAGGTCTATTGTTTTTGGCTGATGGAGAGTCTATTGATGCTGGCTGCGGACAGATCTGTTGTTGCTGCTGATAGTCTATTGTTAGTAGAGGGGAAATGTTGCGTATGATCCATTGTTGTTAGGGGGATCTATTGTTGCTGGTGTGGGGCCCTATTGTTACTGGCTGCAGGGGATCCATTTTACGGCTTTTCTTGCTATCAATACCGAATTCCATACAAATTACTGAGCACCACATAATTATATGTGGTTCTGTATTCTTTAAAAGTGGTGGTATTGGGAGGTGGGTAGGGGGTGGAACCAAGGAATAGGGCTCGAAGGTTGGTAGGAAAGGGGGAGTTCCTGCACCTATTCTCTGAGAAAACAAGCCCTGTTAAGAGCTATGATAAAGCACTGTGTGTAGTGTGAAACACATCAGTTTCCTGTTCTGCTGTGACATGTAATTTTGGATTTTGTGTTTTTTTTTAATAAAAAAAGAGTGTGGCTGTCCAGAACCATTTTGCATTCACTCTGGAGTGATAGGTGCAGCTTCCAGTCCTTCTGGGACTAAAGTCTGGAAGCTCCACCCCCCCCCCCCCCCCCCCCACAACATTTCTGTCCACTTTTTTTTTGTAAATCCTAGAGTAAAAAAAGTTTACCTGTCATACCTTTAACTTGTTTTTATATTTCTACTTAATTATAATTGATACTCATTTTTTTACATCCAGGAGGAAGCACAGCTCCTCCTGTACTTTTTTGTTCACTTGGATATAAGTACTGGTGGGCTCATAGGCCTCACATCTTGATCCCCCCCCCCCCATTCTCCTGGCCATTCACAAAATGAAGCCTGGGTCTGTGCGTTTTGTGAATGGCCTGGTGAAAAGGGAGGCGGAGACACTGGAAAGAATTTTGCACCCTGAGTTTGCCTTTAAGACAGCATACAAATTTTGGTTGTAAGAGCAGTAAAAATGTATTAAACAACCAGATGTGTAAAACATTTTAAAATTACTTACAGATGGTTATTGTTTAATGTTTCTAAAGCAGGTTTTAGGGGGCCATTTACTCATAGCTCACAACTGTCCCTGATTTGGAACAAAGGCCCTTTGTCCCTCTTTCCTCCTCATTTGTCCCTCATTTTGGTCTGATCTATATAGTTATATATAAAATGCACTACTTATCCATCAAAAAGTGTTTCCCCAGTGCTAAACCCTTCATCCAATTTCTAAATTGCTGCATTTGTAAATTCCAAAAGCCAATATAAAGGAATAGTAGTTGTAAAAAAAGCACTTGTGGGTTTAACCAATTACATTTTTTGCACAATTCTCCTTTAAGGCGGCGTGGCAGGGTGTGTGTCCTATGCCTACATACTTTTGCTGATAGGTGTCCCTTGTTCCCATCTCAGAAAGTTGGGAGATATGTATTATTATGTATGTAGCCTGCTACAGAATGAACAAGTTCCAAATGAGTGTTTCAATCCAACCTAAGCCAGATGGGTCCCTTTGACTCCTCTGCTTCAGAGTCACCAAGGTGTCATCAGCCTTACACAGGTGTAATAGAGAAAAGAAATGCACTTTTAAAAAGTACCAGAAACACAAAAGTAAACACTTTCTAATTCCTGGCCTAGGTCAAAATGATATCATACATCCTAGAAGTCTTCATGGGCATTTTTTTTTCTTTCATCTGGAAGAGGACAGGGGGGCTTTCTTAGCTAAGCACACCTTTCTGCCAGCACTCCTCACCTTGCAAAAGTGTGCCAGCAGCCCATGTATATTGCACATGTGCAAGATTTTCTAGGGCATTATCACAATAAGGGGAGGTGGATTCTAGGAAGTAAGCGCTACATGAATCTGCCCTTACTCAAGATGGCCATGGCTGGAAATGTTGGGGGGAGGAGATGTTTTTCAAAGCAATTTCTCAACAAAATAAAGCACGGAGACATGGATGGATGGGTGAGGTTTTTTTTTTATATATTAAAAATGAATTCAATCAGATTGTGGTGCTGAGATACAGTTAGGTTTAAGAAACGGTCCAGTTTAAACCTACCAGGCCTTAAAATATTTGCTCTCCCTCCTAACACATATGCTAAGTAATCTGTGTAAAAAAAGATGTAAATACTTATTTTCATGCCACTCCAGTCTGGTTACGTGATCCCCTGTGTCAGCTAGCAGTGGCTGCAGGGGAGAGGAGGGAAAGCTCAACAACGACTGATAAAGCCTGGAGCAGTGATGTCACCTATAGCCTTCTATGGCTCATCTGTTGTCAGTGCTCCCTTGTCTCCTCTGCAGCCACCGGTGACTGACAAAGAGGATAAAGTGACTGGACTGAAGCAGGCTGAAAATAGGTACGTATATACAGTACACCTTTTTTTTTATACTGGTTAATTAGCATTGTTGTTAGAAGGGGGAGGGAGACATTTGTAAGGCTAGTAAGTTTAGATTGGAATTCTACTTTCATTTCTGCTTTACAGCGGGATTCCGCTGACTAATCTTTTTTTTTTTTCCTGTGTCTTTGTTATGCGTTTACTAATGTGTTTTTGTACTCACTACTTGTGGCTTTTTACTCCCCGGCCTGCCGATTTCATGCAGAAGAAACAGTTTTAAAACTTCATGCCGGCTGTTTCCATATTGTTTGTGGGCATTTGAAGCCCACAAGCATTTTCTTTCTGGGATGCGGTGATGCTGTGCTCCCAGCATTCACCGCTTGATCCCGCGCATGCTCATTGATAGCAGCGAGCAGCGCCATAAAATGGTGCCTTCTGAGACTCCCTCGTTACATGACCGGCGTCATGTGATGCCAAAATCTCATGAGATTTCGGCAGGACAGCGTTCCCCACTAAATCATGGGAACAATGTGAGAAACCTCCCAGGGGACTTTGCAAAGCCGGGGAAAAGCAATAACCACGCCTACTCCCACGGGAGGAGAGCCCGGAAGTCACCTTTGAAATGTAAATTAAAAGTTAATTACGGCAATCAGATTTTTATAAAGGTTCATTTTGGCATCTTTGGGAGAAACACTACGGCTTGTGAGGTTTTAAAAATGTGAGTACAACACCGCTTTTAGTACTGACTGCTGTTAGCTTTGCCACATTAATTTTACCCACAGGTTCACTTTAGCCCAAAACTTGAAGTTTAAAGTGGTTGTAAACCGAAGACATGAAATATGAACAAAGCATGTGCCTCTATAGTGTGCACTTGTCTCAATCCAGAGCACTAAGTGTAATTTCTGTCTGTTGCTTAATTCCTCTGTTATCAGCATGAATCACTACAGGTTTTCCTGACACCATGAGAAAAAAGGTGACGGGGAGGGATCTCCAGCATACCACTTGTGATTGACAGCCTCAGCTCTGTTCTTTTGTGTGTGTGTGTGTGGGGGGAGGGTGTCTCTTCCCTCCAATCAGCTCTCAGAGCTCTACTCACTGAGCTCTGCAGAGTGTAACTTCAGCTCTCCATCCCCTGTTTTCTGACAGCTTGGACAAGCTGTATAAATTCTTGATTTTGAATGGCTGTAGAGAAGAGAAGACTGATAAACAGGTACAAATTTTGTAGGAGGATTTGTTTTATCTCTGTATATCACCTGAGGCCAGTCACTTCACTGGGTAAGTGTTTACAATCATTTTAAGTTCTCTTTTGTGTGGGCAGGTTTTGTTTCTTGAATTGATATTATAGTGGTAACCATATGTAAATCAATAAAATAGACACATAACAAGCCAAAAAAAATGTAAAATGCATTTTATGGATCCTGGTCGCTGTACAGGTACCCAATTCTACCAATTTAGAAATAATAATTTGTTGGCTATTATTTGGTTGCTTTGAGTTACTGCATTTTAAACATTGGCTTTGCTCTTCGCATTGATGTATTCAGTAAGTTCTTATGCCCCGTACGCACAATCGGACTTTCCGACAAATAAAACATTGAGATTTTTGTTCGAAGGATGTTGGCTCCAACTTGTCTTGCATACACACGGTCACACAAATGTTGGGCAACAATTACGAATGTAGTGATGTACAAGACGTGCGCGATATCTCCATTACAAACGCTAGTTATATCTCCGGCTCGTACTTGATTTCGAGCATGCATGGAGTTTTGTCTGATGGACTTTTGTACACGCGATCGCAAAGTCCGACAACAAACATTTGTTGGCGGAAAATTTGAGAACCTGCTAGCCAACATTTGTTGGCAGAAAGTCTGACAACAAATGTTTGATGGAGCATACACACGGTCAGACTTTCCACCAACAAGCTCACATCCAACATTTGTTGTCGGAAAATCCGATCGTGTATACGGGGCATAAAGGTATAATGGATTTTATCTCATGAATTATCTCTCGTGTTTAAAAACATTCTGGTCTGACTAGAAGAAGAGCCTATAAATACGTACAGTATAAAATATGGCCATGAAAACTAGCAAAATGGGAAAGTCACATAAGGAAATTACTCATTTAAATACACTATAGTTCCCCTTTAATATAATAATTGTACTAAAAAGATTTAATAAAAAACAAGATTTTTTTAAAAACACTTCTGTAGACAAAGAAGCATAAATGTCAAAATGATTTCACAAGCAATTATAAAGATGACACTAGTTTCTGGTAGGTGAGAAAACCATCACATAAGACAGAGTGACTCTGAAAAACAAAATGTACTTAATGGTTCATAAATGTTGTAGGCACAAAGACAAATCCTTTGTCCATGTTTCTTTGTGTTCCATAAATACTTAATGACATAAGTGTTCAATCTACCATTCTGACACATGCTAATTGTGTGAAGGGATGGTGGGAATTTACTTTCTAAGCAATTTTACGAAAGACATGACTCCAGTTTCCAATTTTTCGGAGTTTGTTTCCCAAAAGCTCCTTCCTCCAGCTCTGTACATTTATATTTATTATCCAGCTGTATATAAAGTGACAGTCTGTATACTCTCAGGGGTGTAAGAACATCTCCAGGAGCTGAGCTAACATAAAGGTTGAACTAGTCCCCAGCTCCATGTCACATAAATTCTTAACCGGCCTCTGAAAGAGAACCTGTAGTTCTATTCTTTAAGATATACAGTACATATTATGAAGAATATCAGTTAACAGTAAATAATTGAATCAATGTGTGTGTATAGATCAGCCATTCTCAACCAGAGGTTGATAGGGGTCCTTGAGCTGTGACTGATGAACCACCTATTTGATGATGGCTACAGAGTTCAAGGTTCAGCACCACTTAGCAAAGCCAGCAGCATGACACCAAATATCTTTTTAGCTGTCTTTAGGGGTTGGCATTCTAAACACCACTTTAAGGGGGGCATTCTTCCTATTGACCACTAATATAAGGAGCATTGTTCCGATTGAGCCCTGATGATTTGGTTTTAGTAAGGGTTCCTCGAGACATGAAAATTATTTTTGGGGTTCCTCTAGGGTTAAAAGGTTGACAAAGCCTGGTATAGATAATCAATTGTACCTGAGGGCAATCATATTTGCTCATGACATATGTTGCTATGATTCCTGCGGTTCATCTTATCTCCCTGATGACATACAATATATTACCAAACGTATTGGGATGCCTGCCTTTACATGCGCATGAACTTTAATGGCATCCAAGTCTCAATCACTAACTACTTGTTCAATCGACTTTTGCCAAAATAGCTGGGTAGAACACTGTTGACCAAATAGAGCCTACATTCAGATGCAGACACTGCTTGCTCAGCTGGTAGAGGAGATTGGCCTAGCTGCCCTATTAAAGCCCTGCATGGATTGAAATTTGGCCAGTTCAGCTGGGACTGGCCAAATTTTGATAATTTTGATCGATGTACACATAGCTCCCAACTGTCTCTGATTTTGAGGGACTGTCCCTGATTTCAAACAAAGTCCCTCATTCCTCCTCATTTGTACCTCATTTTGGTCTGATCTATATAGTTGTATATAAAATGCACTTTTTATCTTTCAAAAAGTGTTTTCCAGTGCAAAACCTTTCATCCAATTTCTAAATTGCTGCATCTGTAAATTTTAAAAACCAGTATAAAGTAATAGTAGTGGTAAAAAAGGAAAGAAAAAAAAAACACTTGTGAGTTTAACCAATCATTTTTTTGTATACATCTCCTTTAAGGGGGCATGGCAGGAGTGTGTCCTATGGCTACATACTTTTGCTAATAGGTGTCCCTCGTTCCCATCTCAAAAATTAATATGGATAAGTGGCTTTCCTGCAGCAGTCAAATTCAAGAACCAGGATGCAGGTGATCCTTGATCAGATAAGGATTTATTGTGCACACATAATGTAACATGTGGGCAGTCAGGTGGTAGATCTCAGCCGGGCAATTCATTTATCTCAGTGTATATACGAGGTGTGTCTAAACCCTTGTACACACAGTTGGACATTTCGACGGAAAATGTCCGATCGGACCACGTTGTCGGATAATCCGACTGTGTGTGGGCTCCATCGGACTGTTTCCATCGGACAAAGTTTTAGAGCTGGGCTATAAAACTTTCCGACAGCATGATCCGATCGGACTTTGTCTGATTGTGTGTAGAGAATTCAGATCGGACAAAGTGCCACGCATGCTCAGATCAAATTCCTAGACTAAAGCTATTGGCTACTAGCCTGAACGTAGTCCCGTCCTAACGAAATAACGCCATCACGTTACGTACGATCGGATTTTCCGACAACTTTGTCTGACCGTGTGTATGCAACATAAGTTTTGGACGAAATCCGTCAGATAAAATCTAAAAGGATTTTGTTGTCGGAATGTCCGACCGTGTGTACAAGGGCTTAAACGTTTGGTGAACAGTCCAAAATCTCAACAGCAACATGGACCAGGTGTGCTCGCATGCACATGTCTATCCATTGATGCGTTGAGATAGTGCCACCTAGAGTACATGTGACCATTAGGGTAAATCCACTACGGGCAGTCAAACTTAGTGAGTGTGAGAGTTAGGGTCACAGGGCAATGGAGCAATAGGTGAACATCAAGTTCGGCTACAAATTGGGGAAAACAGTGAAATAAAAAAGAAAGTCATGAGTGAGAAAATGTATTTACAACTGGTTCAAACGCTGAGGATGAGCCACATTCGGGTTGGCCATCAACAAGCACAAGCTGACAGACGAACAGAAAGCAAAACAGATGGAAACCTCTGGAAATGTCCTTGCCATGTGTGACCAGGATTTGTAGCACTTATTCGGTCATGTCTGGGGTCCTGTTTGTCAACGGCTGACCCGAACACAGCAAACACATTTTCTGTTCACGGCTTCCATCCTGTACACTTGCACCAACATTTCATGTATCTCAGTCGCCATTTTTCCAAATTTACAGCAGGACTTGATGTTACATAGTTGCTCAATTGCATTGTGACAATTGCACAGTGATACTACCTCTCACACAGACTGTGTTTGACTGCCCACAGCGGATTTAACCTTATGGTCACATGTACTCCGCACTAGGTGGCTCTTCTCGCTGTGTCTCTGGATAGCCTTATGCATGCACCAGGCCCATGCAAAAAATATGTACCAAAAAAATGGCGCAGTGTGGAGATGAGAACATATAAACAAACAGCTGCCCCCTTTAAAATGAACGAATCACTGGAACTGTGAGAAATGATAACATAAGAATAAGGTGCTCTACATGTTCATATAAAAAAACTTTCACAAAGAAAAACATTGCATCAAACTCAAATGTGCACATTAATGAGAAAAATAAGCAAACATAAAGTCCATAAGTGAATAAATCCCAACACCAAAACGGAATGCTCTGAGATAAAACTTCTAGATCTTTCACCATGAGTGCTCAATATGAAGATGGCCACTCACCAGAGCTGTTTGACACCTGTTTACAGGATGGTCAAGAAACACTTTGGGAAACTCAAATTGGTTCCACTAATGGCATGAATCCACTCCAATGGCCACTCAGGAAGGAGCTAGAATTCTAAAAAATTATTCCACAGGAGACACAGATGAAAGTCTCATAGTGTAGTAATTTTTAATAGAGTAAAAACAGCAGCTTTAAAGCAGTTACACTCACTTGTGATAGTGCCTGGCCTGGCACTAGGTGTGAACAGCGTGTGTGAGTCAACTGATCCCTGGGGGTAGCGTGCATTCCACGTCTCACTCCGAAGGTGCAAAGCCTGGTGTGGTGTATCAAAAATGGACCCGGAAATGACGGATCCTCCGCTCCTACATATGTTTCGACTGTGAATGGCTCTTCAGGAAGTGTAACTGCTATTATTGCTGCTCTTTTTACTCTATAAAAAATTACTACACTATGAGACTTTCATCTTTGTCTCCAGTGGAGTCATTTTTTACATTCTAGCTCCTTCCTGAGTGGCCATTGGAGTGGATTCATGCCATTAGTGGAACAATTTGGGGTTCCCAAACTGTTTCTTGACCATCCTGTAAAAAGGGGTCAACGGGATCTTTATTTTATTTTTTTAGGTTAACAAATGCTTTAAGGATTTAAACATATCCAATAACATTGTGAATTCCCCTAATCCTGCTACATATTATCCACTCATATAACAGGTGCTTCTAGACATCACTTCATTCCCTATATCACATGGAATGACTAGATGTATCAGGTAAGATAAGGTTAGACTTTCCATAACATAATGGACATCTCCCATAGAGTTTAATTAACCACTTCTGGACCAAGTCTATTTTTGACATTTGTTTACAAGTTAAAATCTGTATTTTTGTGTTAGAAAATTACTTAGATCCCCCAAACATTATATAATTTTTTTAGCAAAGACTCTGGAGACTAAAATGGCAGTTGTTGCACTTCCTTCCAATCGTTTCCTTGGAAGAGGTAACAGAAAAAGTATCTAAGGCTTTCCCGGTTGATTTTTGCATTCTTTTTCATATCACTGGGCAACAACACATTACTAATCTAATACATAAACAGCAGTACAAGTGCTCCAAAGATCACTACAAGTATTTTACGGAGTTCCAGTAAGAACTTCTTAAAAGCTTCCCCCAGACCCTCAAACAATGACATAGGGTTTAACAAAGACCACCACTCTGAGATGCCAAGGTGATGATTAATCATCCCCTTTGAAGACTATCACCTACTGCCATATGCTCATCCAGATCATAGCTTTGGTTAGCAACATACAGTAAATACAACATTCTTTGCCATTGAGTTTGCATAGCCCATATGGTTAACTATCACTTGTCTCCGGACATGATGCTCCAACATGATGTTAGTGATATTTACATTATCGATATCATTACTCCTATTTGCCTTTTCATGACCCCTTCCTGTCCATGAAGGCAACCAAGTCCAAAATTTAAAAGCCTCCTCCTACAAGGAAAAGGAGTATTCCTGTACTATTTTCTCCATATCCTCTTAGGCAGCTGAAATTTGGTGGATCTCCTTTGTCACCTTGAAAAGTTGCATTAGCAACTCTTGTAGCATATATAGCATATGTAGCATATATCTATTGAGCAATCACCCAGGTACCATTAGCTTTAAGTGGAAACCGCACAAAAGAATAGGGAACAGGTAAAACCTTAGCTTCTATACTTTCTGCTTTTACTCTTACTGCTACTTCTATGGTTAGGGCTAAACCCTTCTGGGTGATTTGACCCTTATCTAGAAGATCATGTCTATGTGCTTTTTAATATATAGCTGAGTTTATGACAGGTTTCAGTAAATATTTTATCAGGCTCTGATCGAACACTCTACTTTCCCGCACTATAGGGATGTCTCTAGGGTGCTAACAATAGTCTATGATACCCACTCTGACTAGATCTGGTTCCTTTCTCTGGTCTAGAATTTGTCCAAAACTCCTTCTCAGATGTTCTTTGAACTAGTAGGAACTTATCTTCCTCTCCCCTTCTCAGTTTCCTGAATAGTGTACTATTTACTGTCCCATTGATCAGGATGCTGAGGTACAGCTTTGGTTCTGTGACAGCTACACTATATTACCAAAAGTATTGGGATGCCTGCCTTTATACGCACATGAAATCTAATGGTATCCCAGTCTATAGGGCTCAATATTGAGTTGGCACACCCTATGCAGCTATAACTGCTTCAACTCTTCTGGGAAGACTGTACACAAGGTTTAGGAGTATGTCTATGGGAATGTTTGACCATTCTTCCAGAAGCACATTTGTGAGGTCAGGCACTGAAGTGAATGAGAAGGCCTGGCTCTCAGTCTGCACTCTAATTTATCCCAAAGGTGTACTAGTTCCTCCTCAAGTTCCTCCACCCCAAACTTGCTCATCCATGTCTTTCTGGTGCTTGTTTTGTGCACTGTCCAAATCATTTGGTGGAGAGGGATTATAGTGTTGGGTTGTTTCTCACGGGTTGGGCTTGGCCCCTTAGTTCCAGTGAAGGGAACTCCTAAGGCATCAGCATACCAAGAAATTTTGGACAATTTCATGCTCCCAACTTTGTGGGAACAGTTTGGGGATGGCCCCTTCCTGTTCCAACATGACTGCGCACCAGTGCACAAAGCAGGGTCCATAAAGACTTGGATGAGCAAGTTTGGGGTGGAGGAACTTGACTGGCCTGAACATAGTCCTGACCTGAACCCAATAGAACACCTTTGGGATGAATTAGAGTGGAGTCAGGCATTCTCGTCTACATCAGTGCCTTACCTCACAAATGTGCTTCTGGAAGAATGGTCAAACATTCCCACCGACAGACTCCTAAACCTTGTGGACAGCCTTCCCAGAAGAGTCAAAGCTGTTATAGCTGCAAAGGGATGGTCAACTCAATATTGAACCCTACAGACTAAGACTGTGATGCCATTAAAGTTCATGTGCGTTTAAAGGCAGGCGTCACAATACTCTTGGTAATATAGTGTTTGTCTATCACAGGTTTGTGTCTAGAGGAATCATAGAGCATATCTAATAATCCAACAAACTATTTTTGGAACTAATTACCTTTTACAACTGGTTTAAGCGATTCAACAAGGTTTGGCTCTCCAACAGCACTACCTACATGACTATGGCAAAGACCCAGATATACATTCCCATGGCTCTTATGGGCTTTAGCCTTGATATGAAAAAAGTTAGTCCCATGCAATTTCTTCCTAAGCGCTCTTGAGTTTTAAGGCACCCTCTTACTAATAATACTCGGTCCTATTGCTCAGGAATGCCCGCAGCATGCACACGTTTGCAACGGGAGGCATGTACCCATCTCGATCTCCTGGCTGCAGGTTCTGACTTTCTCTAATACATACAGAAACATACACCCTGTTGTGTAAGGCATAAAGGTGTTTATGCAGTCCAATGACTCGGTGAGTGACCCATAAGAATTAGCCAGGGCTTGTGGGAAATGTAGTCCTGTGCTTTGGCAATGATCCAAATAGGATCTCATAAGGAAAGAGTTTATTTTTCAGCCTAGCGGTGGTCCTAAGCGCAAACAGAGCTATAGGTAAGCCTTGGAGCTAATTTGATCCTGTCTCGGCTATGATCTTTGCTAACTTTATCCTCAGCAACCCATTGTACTTTTCTATCTTTCCACTAGCTGTGGGGTTGAAAGGAGTTTGTAATTGCTGTTATACTCTAAAGACTACAAGCACTTCTAAATCTACACAGATATTCTCTCAAAGGGGTACAAAGCCACTGGGGTGTAACCTAAGTTTTGGCCCCATTCCCTGGGTTGAGTTCTGCACAAATTAGCCATGCTTGATAGTGTTGCTTTGCTACTATTTCAATCTTCAAATGCATACTACAATTTTAAAATAAGATCAACCATCCTAACCCCCTTTGGCAACTTGAAAGGGGAAGATGTGCTTTTGCACAAAGTGAAGCATACATTGAAGGCAGTGTACATAACTTCCCATTGTCATGGAGCCAACGTTTTGACTCTTCAACATATTTACTAGATATCCACACAAATGGGGGCCTTGGAATTTGTCACAAGTTAGGCCTGACATTAAATCAAATTCAAAGTTTCAAAATTGTCATGCTCAGTGTGGCTCAATCTGTCTTCAAAGATAACTTCTTGGCTAACTGCCCAAAATACATTTTAAATGAAAAAAAATTCTTCATTAATGACATTCTTCTAAATCACAATCACATACTGAACATGGCAATTGTAAACTCACTAAATCTCTACAATGATCCCAAACCATAATAGATTATATTATATTCTCTACCAAGATATCCTTCTCCCAAGAGAAGATCATAATTACAAGACAGTACACCTTGTTTTTTCCTAGCCAGGCATTTCCTTCAACTGGACAATAGATCCATATAGCACTTTCTTACATGACAATGCCTTCTCTTCCATTTCCAAGCCAAACAATTCCTGGCATTATGGCCTGGTTTCTGGCATTAGGAGCTAATAATCTTTGCAGAGGAGAGATGAAATCACCAGTATATTCTGCAGCTTCTTTGCCTCCATAAACTCCAAATTCTTCCAAATCTTGGAGGCATCAGAGGTCAAGGCACTGGAACTAATGCTGTCTCTCCCTCCTCTGTAAATGAGGGAGAAAAGAAAAAATGTTCTCCCTCTGTTCCACTTATCTCCTGCGAGGATATGAATGGCTTTCCAATTTTTTCTCTAGCCACACATCTGTTAGCCAAATATCCTGGCTTTCTTCAGTTATAGCGGTCTTCTCAATTTCTTTTTCTTTCTTTTATTGCTAAGTGGAGGGGTAGTGTGCAGTAAATAGGGAGGTGGGATATCTGCCTCCGTCTGTCCTTTCAGAGGTCACTACAGGTTTTGATGAGGCCTCAGAGGATACATGCATCTGTTCAAGTCTTCTCAAGTGCGCACTACTGTCGGGTGCCTCAGCCAACGCCACCTGTGTTTAGTCTCTGATTAAAGTCCTTGCCAAATAATGTGCACCTGCTTTCATTTCTGCAGACAGTCATTATTGCTCTTGATGTGGCTGGATGTTTTTGAGGGAACAGAAACCAAAGCTTCTGCTGTTCTATTGTATCCCTTACTCATCCATCTTATCCATGCTGCCAGCTTATTAGCATCTATACTTTTATTTTTGAAGTTATGGTGCAAAACAATCTATTAGGGTTGCCACCTTTTCTGCAAGCCAAACCCAAACACTTTAGTGGCTTGGGACATCTTTGGATGCCCCAAGGAGAATAGTAATGCAGTTCACATAGTGTGCCGCAGTGAACAGTGGGTGTAGCCAAATTGCTCTTGCTGACATCATCATTCTGCTCTCCAGTGATGCTGATCCTGCCCCCAGACAGCCGTCCGCAGCTCCCGGATAGCTACAGATTTGTGTGTGACTATCTTGGTTACTTGGGGAGCCACAGCCTGAATAACGTGCCACAGCCTGAATAATGTGTCTGGGATTTTAGTCCACCTGAAACCGAGATACATGGTTCTAAACCCGGACTGTCTGGGTGAATCCTGGATAGGTGGCAACCCTACAATCCATGCCCTTACATCATAAGTTCTCTGTACGTGGATTGAAAAGTTTGAAAGTTTTGTCAAGATGTTCCATTTCTTTAGGCACTTGACCACCCATGGTGTAATATAGTGTGGGTATCCTTGTGCAGAACACATCTTATCAGTCCTTGCTCAAGGATTCCTGTGCTGTCAGACTTGGTACTTTAAAGTCTGTACAGGGACCTATATGCCTAGGAAATTAGTCCTTACTACTTATGCAAGAACACCTTTTACCTTCCACCTCAGACCTATCTGTGTGTCTAGGGAATTAATCCTTACTATTTATGCCAAAACACCTTTTCCCTTCTAGCTCAGATTCATTCAATTTAGTTGCCACATAGTGTAGTTGCAACAGTTGTCTTTTCACTAGCGGATAGGGATGAATTCCATCGCCCCCCTTTGAAAAAGCCTAACCGTATAGGAAACTGCTACCTTCACACTAGGAACTTGTAGTAGCACACCACAAAATCTCTTGTGCCGCATACACATGACTGGACTTTTCGACGGACTAGGTCCGACGGTCTCCCCCCCCCCCTCTTTGGGGCGGGGGAGGAATAAATGCTGGTAGAAGAGAATTTTCACAACCACCAAGCAGATCCAAACCCTCCTTGGAAGTTTGAATGTGATTAGTGAAGCAGTAAGCCGATAGATATGAAATATACTCCTACTGACCTATTACCAAGCCTCCATATTAGTTGTGTGCTCATTTTGTACTAGTATTAAGTAAGACTAATGCCGCGTACACACAGCCGGACTTTCCATCAGACTAGGAACGACGGTCTTCCTGACAGACTTTCGGTGGAATTCTGACGGACTTTGCGAACGAATGGACTTGGCCACACATGAACGGACTAAGTCCGTTCGCAAGTCCGTTCGTTTTGAACGTGATGACGTAAATGAGACTAAACAAGGAAGTTCAATAGCCAATGGCTGCCCTTGCATCATATTTGGTTAGCCAGACTAGCACACAGACGAACGGTTTTCCAGATTTTTAATCCATCGGATAGATTTGAAAGATGTTTTATTTCTAGGTCCATCGGACTTTTGGGGAAAAAAAGTCCTCTGGAGTCCACACACGATCGAATTGCCCAACGGATTCCGGTCTGCCGGACCAAGTCTGCCAGAAAGTCTGATCATGTGTCCATGTACACATAGGCTTTTACAAGAGTTTAGAAGCTGCAGTGGTTAGGGGTGGTTCGACCTCCCCTCAACCTCCCTCTGCTGAATGTGGATGAATTGAGTTCAGGATAGGAACGTTTTGACCATAGGCTGCAAAATGCGGCAAAATCACTGTAAGATTGCAGGGCTTTTATCTATGTTTTTTGGCAGGGGGTGTTTTCTGGCTGGAAAAACCCCCAGAACTAGTGGGTTTAAAGAGGAGTTTTTCAGCTGTAAAACTCTGAAAAATGCTGGGAATGCTAAAACACTTAAAAACATAGCTAGTCTGCGTTTATAAGCGTTCTTGAGCCATACGTTTATGTGGAAGTATAGTTTTGCTAAAAAACACTAAAAACACAAATGGTACAAAAATGCTCAAAAACGCTGATGCAAAAATGCTAGTGGCATTCTACAGCTAAAGATACTGGCATTTTTATAAAGTCCAGTGTGAGACCTAAAAGTGAGAGATAGTCAGACAGATTGGGGTAGAGAATTCTGAAGGATGGGAGGAAATGACAAGGGAACTAGAGAGCAGGAGGTCTTGGGAGGAATGAAGAGAATGATTGGGTTGGTATTTTGAGACTAGGTTAGTAATGTAGCTGAGGGCCGAGTTGTGAATGGCTTTGTAAGTTGTTAGTATTTTGATTGGCAGAGGAGAGTAGCAGACACTGAACAGTTTCTAAGGTGAATAAGGCTGGCAGCAGCATTCATGATGGACTGAATAAGGAGATAGCCTATTTAATCACTTGTCTACTAGGCTCTTTTACCCCCTTCCTGCCCAGGCCAATTTTCAGCTTTCAGCACTGTCACACTGTGAATTACAATTGCATGGTCATGCAACACTGTACACAAACAAACGTTTTGTAATTTTCTTTTGGTGGTATTTAATCACCAGTGGGTTTTTTTTTTTTTTTTTTTTTTTGCTAAATAAACGAATATAGACTAAAGATTAAAAAAAAAAAAGATGTTTTCAAAGTTTGTAATAAAATTTTTGCAAACAGGTAATTTTTCTCCTTCACTGATGTACGCTGATGAGGCTGCACTGATGGACACTGATGAGTAGGTACTGATGCATGGGCATCCACAGAACTTTTTTCAGCTGCTGTCCATTCAAAAATGCACATGCGCAGTTCCAATGTTGGCCCGCAGCCATATTTTTTATGGGCAGCCACCGTTTGTTATGGGCATTTACGGCAGCTCAAAAACGGATTGAAATTCATGGGCTGCCCCTGTAAATTTATGGGCAGTTGGCATCACTGTGCTGACACCTTGCTCTGGGGGGCGCTTGTCCCCCCTTGTGGACGCCCATGCACTGATGGGCACTGATTCGCAGCACTGGTGGGCACAGATTGGCAGCACTGCTGGGTACTGTTGGAACTGCACTAGTAATCAGGACACCGATAATCAGTGCCCTGATTATGAACGCCCCTTTTACAAAAACTGGCTATCGGCTCTTTTCTCCTTTCCTCATGCTTTCAGGGTTAGGAAAGGAGTGCTGATAACCGGCTTGTGTTTACATCCATGATCAGCTGTGATTGCACAGATGGTAAAGAGCTGCTGATTGGCTCTTTACCTCAATCTATGATCAGCAGTGTCCTCCAGACACTAGGATCACAGAGCGCACCATCCATGCCCCGCAGCGTGCGTGATCATGTCACGTCATCATATGACAGTGTGCCCGCAACTAACCAGCCATGCTGTAGCTGTCATTCAGCTATAGCGCGGTTCCCAAGTGGTTAAAGGTAAGCCAATGAGAAGGGAGTTGCAGTGATGCTTTTTTAATGAATCCGATTGTGACTCAGTCGATAAGATTATGAGATTGCATAATGGAAACAAAGATGTGATGAATAACCTATGATTACATCTTCCAACTATTGATCAAAATCCATTTTCATGTATTGCATATCGATTGGGTGAGTGGTTGACTATAGATAATAGATTGATTATTCCAATCAGGGTAGACCAATTGTAAAAGATATCGATCACCTACCAAAGCTTACATGGCCACCATTAGCGTAGATGAGGGGTACTAATGGATTTTCTGTCCCTCCCTACTGGGCTGAATGGCTGCGATCGGAGCCATTTACGGACAGCCTTGGCGCTTTACTTCCGCTTTAAGCGGTGTCATGTTTGTCCTTTGCTTCTAGGTGTCTCTCCTCTGAGAAAGTTGCTAGAAATCCCCAGACAATGATAAGGAGAAGAAGGAGGAGGAAAGGAGGGAAGATCACAGCAGCAGCTACCGTGTTAGGTGTTATTTTTGGATGTTAGCATTCCTCCCCAAAATACACACCCTGCTTTAGCAGATCCTATTCTGCCCACACACACACAGAACCCCCTCCCAGGTCTGCCTGTCTCCCATGGACTGTGTAGTAAGCAGGGCTGGTCAGCAGCCAGGAGAGGTCTAAGCACATGACTTCCTCCTCCTAGGCTGCAGGAGGCTTTGTTGTGTGCGATCAGGAGGACCTAGAAGAAGGAGGAGAACGTGTGATCAGTGTGTGTGTGTGTGCTGTGTGTGTGCATGTGGAATGTCCTGACCACATCCTCAGCTACAGGACTGCGAGAACCTCGCCATCCATGGTAAGTGACACTGGGACACTTCTCCTCTAATCACTTCTCCTGTGATCGGGGATGTCGGCTCTGATCACAGATTTTAGCACTTGTATTTTTAGCACTGATTGTGGATTTTAGCACCGGGGGATGTTAGCAGTGATTTTGGATTTTAGCACTTGGGGGAATGTTAGCACTGATGGTGGGTTTTAGCAGAGATCGGAGATGTTAGCAGTGTGGTTTAGACTTTATAAATAGTTGTGTGTGTCTGGAGAGGAGTTTGTTTTCTCGGGCTATGTGACGTTGGTGCTGTCACCCAGCAGGGGACTGTCAATCATTAACACAGCGATCTGATCAGTCCTCTCCAGTGTTTGAAGAGCCATCAGGGGACATTAGGGGGGAGAGGAATCATTCCATACAGATGGGCTCTGTGCATTCATCATCATCATCCTCGTGTGTCCCCAACTTTTCCTAAAGTCCCAGCACAGGCATTGGTGACACACATGTGATCCCTGGAAGTTGTGCTGTCATTCCCCTGATCATTCAGCGTTGGCTTATTCCAGGATTATGGTCATTCTCCAGTGCTGGGAATTCTGGTAATAATGACCATTAAGTATAATTGAACTAATCAGGGCATTACATAACCACTCCAAAATTCACAAATCCTTTATAATGGGATGTGTGCAATGCACCTGCTGCTCAGCAGGGTATGGATTGTAGAAACAATGAACACAAACTGCATTACAAATATTATTCAAAAAGAGTCAAAATAATGATAGTGCAAGTTCAATAACAATAACAAACACAGCCCTGACATAGGAGATATAACATAAAGAAAAAAAAAAGAACCCATCCATTCTTCTTAGAATAAAGACACCAGTCCATCCAGTTCAACCTGAGTGAGTGTCTGCAATTGTCCCTATCCCTGTACATGGCACACTCACATCGGTCCCTACCCTCAAGGGTCATATACTAGGGCCAATTTGGGACAGAAGCCAATTAACCTACCTGTATGTCTTTGGAGTGTGGGAGGAAACCAGAGTACCCGGAGAAAACCCACGCAGGCACAGGGAGAACATGCAAACTCCAGGCAGGTAGTGTCGTGGTTGGGATTCAAAACTGCACACTGCAGCTGCTCAAAAAATAAAAGCTGATTTTACAGGCATTTGAGCTTTTGTTTTTCTGCTTAATTTGAAGAAGCTTGTATTTTTTTGTACTCTTTTGCATGTGTTTATTGACTTTTTTGAGCATAAGCTTTTTTTTTTTCTTTTAACAAACCCTCCCCTCAGCAGTTTTTTTTTCTGTGCGTTTTAAGCTTTTTTGCACTTTTTTGTGTATTTTTTTTTGGCCATCTTTTCTGCTCAAAAGCTTCTCTCAAAATCAAGAGTTTGGTGGGATTTTTTTCAGCTGCCTGTAATTCCCCATACACACGGTCGGACATTCCGACCACAAAATCCATCAATTTTTTTTTAGACGGATTTTGGCCGAAACTTGTGTTGCATACAAACAATCGCACAAAGCTGTCGGAAAATCTGATCGTTCTGAACGAGGTGACATCAAACACGTACGTCGGGACTATAAACAGGCCAGTAGCCTATAGCTTTCGTCTCTTTGTTTATTCTGAGCATGCGTGGAACTTTGTCTGTCTGAATTGTCTACACACGTTTGGAAATTTAGGCAATTTTTTGTTGTCGGAAAATTTTAGATCCTGCTCTCAAACTTTGTGCGTTGGAAAATCAGACGGAAAAAGTCAGATGGAGCCCACACACGGTTGGATTTTCCGACAACATGATCCGATCGCACATTTTCTGTTGGAAAATCCAACCGTGTGTATGGGGCATTAGACCCTATGCCTGTAAACTCCTGACAAAGCCAAAGTGTGCATAAACACATTGGCTAACAAGGAGGGGAGTTTCCAGGCAGAAAAAAAATAAGAGCTCAAAAAAGCTCAAAAGCCTGTAGGAGCCGCTTCTTTGAGATGCAGTGTGCATGAGCCCTTAAAGGGGTTGTAAAGGCTCGCATTTTTTCACATATGCATTAAGGTTAAAAAACACCTTGCAGTCACCGCCCCTCTAGCCCACCCATTTTACTTACCTGAGTCCCGAGCCTCTATGGACGCCGAATGCTGGATTCGGGAGAGCGCTTCTCCAAGGGGGTTATCTGATGCGGGGAGGAGCCGCAAGAGCTGCCGAGGGACCCCAGAAATGGATGTTCGGGGCCACTCTGTGTAAAGCGAGCTGCACAGTGGAGGTAAGTATGACATGTTTGTTATTTAAAAAAAAACAAAAAACTGTAATTTAGTATCACTTTAAAGAGGAGTTCCAGCCTGTAAAAAATATTAAAAGTCAGTAGCTACAAATACTGTAGCTGCTGAATTTTTTTAATAAGGACACTTACCCCTAACTGAGACATCATTCTGCATCGGGTGCAGACGCCAGGATCTGTAGTAGGGGAAACAGCCTGTTTCCTACTGCGCATGCACAAGTAGCGCTTTCTGAATGGTCCCGCCATCTTCTGGGACCTCTGTGTGTCCCAGGAGGCAGCGGGGAGTGAGGGGGGGAGGTAAGGAGGATGGGCCGGAAATGTCGAAGATTACTGTGTGGCAGTGCAATGATGTTACCTGGATATGGGAGCAGGTACCTGTCAAAAGCAGGTACCTGCTTTCCCCTCAAAAGTTCCAAATGTGGTGGGGGGGGGGGGGGGAGAAAACCAGCGGAGCTTCACCTTTTGGATGGAACTCTGCTTTAAGCCGGGGGTACACACTACAGTTTTTTTTTCGTGTAGCCCAACAGGTTGCACAAAAAACAACTGACAGCTCTGGTCCCACTGAGCTGTTGTGTTCTGACAGAGGAACCCCCCCACCAGAACACTCCGATCAGCACTCTCTGCAATTGGCTGAATGTTGGCCATTTTCTTTTTGAACCGGCCAATGTCTTCCGACATTTGACCCGTGTGTACCCAGCTTTAAAAAAGAGAAATACGTTTTTTCAAGATAAATGCCGCTACATTTTTTCGTGTGCCAAACCAACAATGCCATTACACAAGATCTATGTGTTGCTACACCAAATCACATTAAAAATGATATTAGCAGCTATAATTAAGCCCCCGAGGGCTGAAACATGTAAGCTGCGTGTTTTCTGGATTAGTTGCCTCTACCTACATTAAATAAATGGATTTTATGCTATGAAGTATCCAAGTCAATGATTGCATTCATCTTAAATCTTGAAGTAGAACTATAGGCAAAACAGTTTTGTTTCATTTTGGATAGAGCAATGGAGGGTTATAGCCCCTGCCAGATTTTTCTCACCATCCATGTCCCATTGCAGAGATCTCCCGTAATGTCCTGTCCCATTTCTTTTACTTTTCACTTTAATAATACTAGTATACAGGACAAATTGAGAGGGGTTGTAAGGTCAGAAGTTTTTTTTTATCTTATTACATTCTGTGCATTAAGATAAAAAGTCTTCTGTGTGCAGAAGCCACCCCTGCACCCCCCAATACTTACCTGAGCCCCTTCTCTCTCCAGTATTGTCCATAAGTTTCTCGGCCACACGGGACTCTCCTCCTGCTGTCAATCAACGTCAGTTAGCCAATCAGGGGAGAGGGGGCGGGGCCAAACCAGGGCTCCATGTCTGAATGGACACAGGGAGCTGTGGTCCAGCTCGGGTGCCCCCATAGCAAACTGCTTGCTGTGGGGGCACTCAACAGGAGGGAGGAGCCAGGAGAGCCAAAGAGGGACCTGAGAAGAGGAGGATCTGTGCAAAACCAACTGCACATAGGAGGGAAGTATAACATGTTTGTTATTTTTATGGGAAAGAAAAAAACAAGACTTTACAAATCACTTTAACAGGGGCACAGCCAGCAATAAAAACTGACAAGCGTTCTAATCCCTCTCCACTCCATCAAAAGCTAAAAAAAAAACTGTGAAAGTGAAATACGTCCATTATTATTACATTTTTCCGTGCGCCAAATCAACAAAGCTATTACACAAGTTTCTTATGTTGTTACACCAAATCACATTAAAAGTGATATTATAAGCTATGATTAAGGCCCCCCTGAGGGCTGAAACATGTTAGCTGCTTGTTTTCTGGATTTGTTTTTTACCTCTACCAACATTACATAAATGGATTTTATACTGTGAAGGATCCAAGTCACTGACTGCATTCGTCTTAAATCTTAAAAGTGAAATGTGTCTATTTTTATTATTGTCCGATCGCGTGTGCCAAAATAAGTAAGCACTTGCTTCAATGTTCTAAATTAAAAATCAGACCAAAATGTTGACCATTACCACTGTGGAGTATATATTGTAGTCAGTGAGGTGCCAAGCGGCAGCAGGGAGAGGAGAGGGTGTTGTGTATGAAAGAACAATGCACTACTATCGTGCAGCAAATTTATTATTTATTGATTACAGGTATTTATATAGCATTGACAGTTAACATAGCACTTTACATATATTGTATGTTCACAAATTAACGAACTGTCACACAACACTTTTATTCATTTGGCACATAAAAAGCACAATATGTGTCACCATAAGGATTTATGTACATTAACAGCGTGAAAATAAGACATATTTAGAGTCCCAGGAGCAGCAGCCTGTCAAAATCAATGATGCACGATGTACGCACATCCAAGCAGTGCTCACGTATAGGGCCATATATGTGTACAGGGACTAATTCAATGAAAGTCCCTGATTATGACAGGCTGCTGACAGTGGGCTGTATGCACAAGTTTTGGCTCCCAATTGCTGAACTACGTATGATTATTAAGCTGCACAGGCAAATATGGGCAGCACCGTGGCTAAGGCACTTCTGCCTAGCAGCACTAGGTTTGAATTCGAAACACAGCGCTACCTCCTTGGAGTTTGCATGTTCTCCCTGTGCCTGCGTGGGTTTCCTCTCATACTCCAAAGACGTACTAGTATTTTAATTGGCTCCTGTATAAATGGTCCCTAGTAAATGTATGAATGTGAGTTAGGGACCTCAGATTGTAATCTGGAGGGCAGGGACTGATGTGAATGTACAATATACAGTATCTCACAAAAGTGAGTACACCACTCATATTTTTGTAAATAGTTTATTATATCTTTTCATGTGACGACACTGAAAAAATAACACTTTGCTACAATGTAAAGTAGTGAGTGTACAGCTTGTATAAATTGTGTAAATTTGTGTAAATTTTCTGTTCCTTCAAAATAACTCAACACACAGCTATTAATGTCTAAACTTCTGGCAACAAAAATGAGTACACCCCTAAGTGAAAATGTCCAAATTGGGCCCAGTTAGCCATTTGTCCTCCCCGGTGTCATGTGACTCGTTAGTGACACAAGGTCTCAGGTGTGAATGGGGAGAAGGTGAATTAAATTTGGTGTTATCGCTCTCACTCTCTCATACTGGTCACTGGAAGTTCAACATGGCACCTCATGGCAAAGAACTCTCTGAGGATCCGAAAAAAAGAATTGTTGCTCTACATAAAGATAGCTTAGGCTACAAGAAGACCATACAGCAGTTTAACAGGACAAATTCCACTCACAACAGGCCTCACAATGGTCGACCAAAGAAGTTGAATGCACGTGCTCAGCATCATATGATTGCTGCCAGCATTGCTGCAGAGGTTAAAGGGGTGGGGGTTAAGCCTGTCAGTGCTCAGACCATACACTGCACACTGCATCAAATTGGTCTGGATGGCTGTCGCCCCAGAATGATGCACAAGAAAGCCAGCAAACAGTTTGCTTAAGACAACCAGACTAAGGACACGGATTACTGGAACCATGTCCTGTGGTTTCATTAGACCAAGATAAACGTAGTTGGTTCAGATGGTGTCAGGCGTGTGTGGGGGCAACCAGGTGAGGAGTACAAAGACAAATGTGTCTTGTCTACGGTCAAGCATGGTGGTGGGAGTGTCATGGTCTGGGGCTGCATGAGTGCTGCCGGCACTGGGGAGCTACAGTTCATTGAGGGAACCATGAATGCCAACATGTACTGTGACATATTAAAGCAGAGTATTATCCCCTCCCTCCAGACACTGGTCCACAGGGCAGTATTCCAACATGATAACAACCCCAAAAACACCTCCAAGACGACCACTGCCTTGCTAAAGAAGCTGAGGGTAAAGGTGATGGACTGGCCAAGCATGTTCCCAGACCTAAACTCTATTGAGCATCTGTGGGGCATCCTTAAACAGAAGGTGGAGGAGCGCAAGGTCTCCAAAAGCCACCAGCTCCGTGATCTTGTCATGGAGGAGTTGAAGAGGACTCCATTGGCAACCTGTGAAGCTCTGGTGAACTCCATGCCCAAAAGGGCTAAGGCAGTGTTGGAAAGTAATGGTGGCCACACAAAATATTGACACTTTGGGCCCAATTTGGACATTTTCACTTTGGGATGTACACATTTTTGTTGCCACCGGTTTAGACATTAATGGCTGTGTGTGACGTTATTTTGGGGGGACAGCAAATTGACACTGTTATACAAGCTGTACACTCACTACTTTACATTGTAGCAAAGTATCATTTCTTCAGTGTTGTCACAATAAAACAATATAATAAAATATTTTCAAAAATGTGAGGGGTGTATCTTGTGAGATGCTATATATCTATATATATATATATATATATATATATATATATATATATCTATATATATATATATATCTATATATATATATATATATATATATATATATATATATATATATATATATATATATACACACATACACATATACATATATATATATATATATATATATATATATATATATATATATATATATATAAATATATATATACATTTTTGCTAGGGCAATCATCATGTATGATTGCCCCGTAGTGACTTCTAGTGATTAATGATCAATTGGTAAACATAGCACAGAGGAATGTAGCATTTAGGGACAATTAATTACTGATGATAGCACTATACTAGAAGTTAATGCGATTGATTGATGCTACACGCAACTACATGTGTAATAATCACAAACAATCGCAGTTGATCGTAGTCATGTAATCAAACTAGCAAAAATCACTCATGTGCACCAAGCCTAATTCTAGGAAGTTTATATACAGCTCTCTACAATGGAGCAGATGGGCAGGGAATGGTATGCAGCTATGCGGAGACCACCAGCTCCCAGGAGGGTCAGAACACTGCCTGTGTGGAATGGCATTTTGTTGACTTGTTTGTTGAAGAGGGCAAGAGAAGGCATGTGGAGTTTGTCCTAAAACAAATTACTGATCCTGTATAAAGTGCCAAAACTGATTTTCCTCTACTGATTACTTGGTGAAGACAGCAAAAATGTGTTATGTAAAACAAAAAAGGAATTTCAGCCAAGTGTCATCTGCTCCACAATGCTGCAATCCTTCCTTACATGTAACATTGGTAGTGAAATCTATTTTTACTGGAAACATGGAACTAGATTATAGTGACGCTGCCCTAATCCACCTAACTAAAAGCAGACCCCTATTTCTAACCCCTTGTAATAGTAGACGTCCACCTCTGACAACCCCTACTTTCCTGCAGGATCAGGATCTCCGGTGAGAGCTGTTATTGTGGCTTTTCTTTTGAGGTATAATGTTACTATAAGAGTGTGAATAAGAGAAAGACAGGCTTATCTCTTGGCGATTGACCAAAAAAAAAAAACAACACAACCAAATACTATATCCCCCTCAGGATCAGTTAGTGGGTTTAATTTACTAAAGTAGTAGAGATTTTTCACTTAAAGTGGCTCAAAATACACTGAAGCCAAAGCTTTAGCATGACAGCCAAGGAACGTACATTCCCAAAGGAGAGGTCGTACGTTTCTCGTGGCAGAGTGAATAAAGTAAAGTTGTGGTCACTTCAATAATCCAATCATAATTTAATCCTGCTTTTATAAATTTCCTGCACGTGATTGGGTATTCCAAATGGAAAAGCATATTTTATTTACAAAGCTGAGTTAACATTAATTTTGTTAGGTGAACGTTCTTTACTATTTTAGTGGTGCCCATAGCCATGGGTGTTGTAACTTAAAGTGTTACTAAACCCATAATCCTACATTAACTATATCTGGTCTCCCACAGGACACAGAACATGGAAATGCAATTATTTTAGTAAATATAAACTACTAAATACCTTTTATCATCAGCAGTATTTAGCAGTTTTGTGACTTCTATCAGTGTCTGGCCGAGCACTGGTTAAAGCTTGTAGGATGCGTTTTCATTCTCCTCTGACTCTCTTATGAGGCTACATGGCCCTTTACCCTCTGATGGACAGTGCTGATTGGCCCTGTGCCTATCACACGCACCCTCCTACCAAAAAAAAAAAAAAAAACGCTATAGCAATACAAACCATACTGAGCATGTGCGGCGTGCCCCCAAGGCTCTGTACTAGCAGGAGATCGATTGGGGACTGTGAAAGAAGGGGAGGATCAGAAAAGACATAATGTGTAGGATTAACCCCTTAGGTTCCACAATGAGTATAACAAGCATGCTTTACTGCATATGTAGACTGATTTTACTGTTGTGGGTTTAGTAACACTTTAAATCAATGTAGTCAATTGATTTGGTCAATGACCACCTTATCTCAATGTCTTGCTCTAACAAGAAAATCTAAAAATCAGCATAGTGGTAGTTAGAAGAGTTTCTATTCAATTAGCTTGAAAGTAGAAACATGGTGAATACTAAGATACTACAGGATTAGCTCTAGAAGCTGTCCAAAATAGGCAGGTAGAGGACAAAGGACTAGCCACCAGCAATGTCTGTGGCCACTGTGCAGGTGATGTTTCCCCATGCCTTCTTCTGCACTGTGTTCCTGTGTAGAGGCGGCCATCTTGATAGAAGCAGTGCTCTGTTTCCTAATGTCAGAGCCTCCAGCAAGGAGAACAGTATGCATCACATTAGTGACACCAATCAATCTCACTCCAAATCTCCTAAGACTATCAGTCAGAGGCAGCAGTACTTTAGATCTCACACTGAAGATACACAACTATTAGCCCCTGTACACACGGTCGGAGATTTCGACAACCAAATCCATCGGATTTTGTCTGTCGGATTTTGTCCGTCGGATCTTGTCCGAAACTGTTGCATACACACGGTCGGACAAAGTTGTCGAAAAATCCGATCTTTCAGAACGTGATGACGTAATTTCGTTACGATGGGACTACATTCAGACTAGTAGCCAATAGCTTTGATGTAGGAATTTGATCTGAGCATGCGTGGCACTTGGTCCGATCAAAATTCTCTACACATGATCAGAGTATGTCCGATCGGACCAGTTTGTCGGAAAATATTTCCAACAAGTTGGAAAATTGGGTCCGACAGATATTCGGACGGAATCAGTCTGATGCATACCACACACAGTCAGATTATCCGACAACACGGTCCGATAGGACACATTCCGACGGATTCTCCGACCATGTGTACAAGGGCTTAGACTGTGCGCCAGCCATTCTCAACTAGGGTTCCATGGAATCTTAGTCCAATTGCAAGTCCAAGCGCAATATTCCCCATGCGCACATTCAAGAAACTGGTGCTGGGTGCTGTAATGGCCATAGGCTGGAAACCACGGTTTATCAAAGTGTAGAAATGTCATAAGTACACCAAGGATTCCTCGAAAGGGTCCAAAGCTTTATTTCTGTGGCCCCATGATAAACATACAGCAAACATAGAGCAATGTTTAAACTCAAGTCCACGCTAAGTGTAAATGCTTTTAAAGTAAAATCCAAAATCTTTAAAAAAATGTCCATTATTGAATGCAAAGTTACTATTAATGTAAAATGTACACCCTTATAAATTCACTCTAGACTACTTAGATCACAAATTCTTGAAAGATGCATTTAAATGTACCAGTACATGACATAAATCAGATGGGTAGGTAGTGACAAGTCCCACCTGTCAGTAGCTCAGAAGTTACAGCTGAGTCCTCTGATAAGAACACAGCAGGCAAGGTTACATGTCAGTCTGCGCTCAACAGTTGCATATACAATGTGTGACTTTACAGACCCAACTTGGCTGATTTACCCTCTATGGTGTAGCATCTGTTTCTATCATAAGTTAGATCGCCAAAGACAGAATGATTTTAATTTGACCCAACACATTATACCAGGAACAGATGTTTGTAGAAGTCATAAAGACATTCAATAATACAATCTCACTTTTTTGGAAATAATTTGTGTGTGTGTGCTTGTGCTGCCTGTATCAGTGTGATCCCACTGTGGATAACATTTCTTGTTAATGGTCATCTGTCAAGAATGATTTATTTTCCTTAGCATGATATTGGGCAGTTTATTGTTTCTTTGTGACCTTTTTGTGCATAACACAAACTGGTTCCCTTGGGAGTTTGTCTGATATCATTGGATTGTGGATGTATATTGTGCCTTTGGCTAGCATTAGATATACCACTATTCCTCCTTCTCTCTACGAAGCACTATTGGTCCTTCATGGGTGTTAAATTAGTTCATCGCATGTTTAGGGATGGCCACTTGGTATCTCTCCCACTTACAGGAGACCTTTGAGATTCTCCAAACAGCTTACGTTCGTTATCTCCTACTCTCACATATAGTTCAGGAACACAATTCTGTACTCAACCAAAAATCGGAACCCCTTTTCCGGCCAGAGAGCTCATCTAAGATGCCTTCCACCTATCATTCTGTGACCACTAGAGCCACTAAATTACATAGAGCCAAAGAAAAAATGGCAACTTTTTATGCCTCAGTTAACAATGGATGATTACATTTTAGGATAACTATTAACTATATTTGAGGATGTGCTCTTCTCTCCTCTAAGGATAAAATTATTCAAGTGAATTGTTTTTCATGACATCAATTATACACTAGTAGCTCTTCATTAACCTGGCTTTAGGTCCTTACCATCTTATGTCTGTGCATATATAAGGGAATACTGATTATATATAATTGGTTTCTTAGAAGTGGCAATAGGTCTAATAAAAATATGTAACCCACAGTCTGCCTTTTGGGTATAATTAAGAAGTTGCAGGTGGCTCACCATTCTCAGAAGAGTCAAAAACCAAACATTCTGTCGATTGAAAAATGAAAATGGTGCATACAGTCGTGTCATTATTTGTTTCGTATTTCTAAATAAAATGCAGCTTGTTGGATCAGGCACTTTCGATTTTGGCAAAAAAATCGCGTATTATATATGGCACACTAATAATGCAAAAAACAAATGACCAAGAGTTTTCATTCTTTTTTCGAATGGTCTATGGCCTGCGTTAGTGTCTTTTATGCAGTTTTCTCCTAACCTGGAGTACTCTTTCTGTCAACCCTTGGAACATGGAAAACAGTGTTTGACCGAATTCTACCTTTAATATAAAATGACCCATGAAAGTCTTTTTGGTATTTGGGGACCCTGGATGGCATTCATTTCCACGATCTTGGTGAGACCTAGAACCCCCATAATTTTTTTTATTCTTATGCCGCGTGCACACGAGTGGCATGTCCGACAGAAAAAGTCAGTCATGTGTATGCCTCATCGGACTTTTTTTTCTGAAAATTCTGACGGACCTAGAAATAGAACATGTTTTAAATATTTCCGACGGAACCAATTCCTGTTGGAAAAAACACTCGTCTGTATGCTGTTCCGACAGACCAAAACGACGCATGCTCTGAAGCAAGTACGAGACAGAAGCTATTGGCTACTGGCTATTGAACTTCCTTTTTCTAGTCCTGTCAGTCATACGTGCTGTACATCACCGCGTTCTTAACGATGTTAACTTTGGTGTGATCGTGTGTACGCTTGACAGTTTCAGCGGAACTCCGTCGGAAAAACCTTCAGAGGTTATGCCGATGGGAAAACCGGCCGTTTGTATGCAGCAATATGTTTTCTGTGATGTTTTTGGATATGCCCTAAATGGGGTTAATTAAAAAATTATGTATGGGGTTAGTTAAAAAAAAAAAAACTTACATATTTACCTCAGTGCTGCAGCATTGGTGTGATGCTGCAGCTGTCCCATGTCAACACTTCGACCGAGAACTGAGTGATCACATGACCACTGATTACTCAGTTCTCAGTCTTGTAGGATCAGAGAGTGGTGACTGATAGTCACCGCTCTCTGCTTTTCTCCTCTGGTGTTCACTGGATGGGGCAAGAGCTGGGGAAGCTGTCTTCAGCTCTCAGGCACACTCTGAGAACTGGAGACATATGGTCAGAAACATTCCATAGCCTGGAGCAGTTCTAGGACAGCTGACAGCGATCTTTAGCCTGCAATATGGTTGGGATCATTCCAAAAATCTGAAGCGGCTCTGTGACATCAGCTGACAGCAAGCTTTAGCCTGCAATATGGCTGGGATCATTCCATAGCCTGGAGCGGCTCTGTGACATCAGCTGGAAGCCAGTTTTAGCTGGCTGTCAGCTGATTCTATGTCACAGGAGTGCAAAAGTAAGTGCATTCCTGTAACCCAGAAAGAAGTGTGACCAAAAAAGCTTTCACCATACTTCTCTTTTAAACAGTTTCTCATGTAGCATTGTCATTGAAAAAACTATATTTTTGTATGATATATAGTTACATAGTTACATAATAGGTGAGTTACATAATAGGTGAGGCTGGAAAAAGTCCATCAAGTCCAACTTATGTATGTGATTATATGTCAGTATTACATTGTATATCCCTGTATGTTGTGGTCGTTCGGGTGCTTATCTAATAGTTTTTTGAAACTATCGATGCTCCCCACTGAGACCACCACCTGTGGAAGGGAATTCCACATCCTTCCTGCTCTTACAGTAAAGAACCCTCTACGCCGTTTAAAGTCTCTTTTCTTCTAATTTTAATGAGTGACCACATGTCTTGTTAAACTCCCTTTGGCGAAAAAGTTTTATCCCTATTGTGTAAATTGAAATCATATCCCCTCTCAAGCGTCTCTTCTCCAGAGAGAATAAGTTCAGTGCTCGCAACCTTTCTTCATAACCAATATCCTCCAGACCCTTTATTAGCTTTGTTGCCCTTCTTTGTACTCACTCCATTTCCAGTACATCCTTCCTGAGGACTGGTGCCCAGAACTGGACAGCATACTCTAGGTGCGGTTGGACCAGAGTCTTGTAGAGCAGGAGAATTATCATTTTATCTTGTGAGTTGATCCCCTTTTTAGTGCATGCCAATATTCTGTTTGGTTTGTTAGCAGCAGCTTGGCATTGCATGCCATTGCTGAGCCTATCATCTACTAGGACCCCCAGGTCATTTTCCATCCTAGATTCCTAGATGATGATTCTTTTCAGCAATAATGATAGACAACAACAGTGGAATATTTTATTGTGGTGGTTAATTGTTGTTATATATATGCATGTTTAATTTAATAAAAAAAAAAACACAGCACAGTGGTGTAGTGGGTAGCAATTTCGCCTAGCAGTAAGAAGGGTCGCTGGTTCGAATCCCAACCACGACACTACCCGCCTGGAGCTTGCATGTTCTCCCTGTGCCTGCATCGGTTTCCTCTGGGTACTCCAGTTTCCTCCCACACTCCAAAGACATGCTAGGTTAATTGGATCCTGTCTAAAATTGTCCCTAGTATGTATGAATGTGAGTTAGGGACCTTAGATTGTAAGCTCCTTGAGGGTAGGGACTGATGTACAATGTATATGTAAAGCGCTGCATAAATTGATGGCGCTATAAAAGTAACTGAAATAAATATATATATATTATATAAAAAATGTATGATATAAAAATAATAAAATTAATTTAAAAAAATATACTGCTATTACCCATTGGTTAACCATGTCATCAGAACTGAATAGGTGCCCCCTTCTTGGTTATTATGCAAGCCCTCTCTCTCTTTGATTGGACTGCCATGTATTTTCTGAAGCTGTAACTCAGTACAATGGTGTAACGTAAACCTGGTGATGTATGGTGAAACCTCACTTGTGGAATGCTGGAATGAAAGGTCGACCCTCCCCCTTTTGTGCTCTTAAGAATACATTGGCTGTGTGTACTCATTTGCATCTATTTTAGCCATTACAAAGCATTTTTTCTTTGTTAACTAAAATAGTTTGGGATTACCGATCAGCAAGTCAGGGACAAGAAAATATGAAGCGTTTCCATGTATTCGGGGCACTTTATGTTTGTAATTTGTTTCCTGGTACGCTCACAGCTCATCCTTATGCTCTTATGTGCCTAATTTTAGAGTGTTAATGGTGAGGCTTAGTATCCCAGCACGGTATAGGAGTGGTCGTTTTCTGCAGGGCTCCTTCCTCTCTGATGTGGCAGGTTTGTCAGGTTTGGCAGCCCATACATCTATGCTAGTGGCAGCTGCTACTTCTGCACTGACGGCGCTGCCAAACTCTACAGCTTCACATTAACTGTGTGTGACATCCACATGGAGATACTGCGAAGAAAGATATAGTGAGGGGTTTTAAATAGCAGCTCTATTTTGTGATGCTCATTTCAACTGGTAAAAGAAGCTCACCTATTTAAAGCAAGTTGTTGCATTGCTTATGCAGGGCAAAGCAACGGATCTGGTTTAAGTACCTCCTCCCTAACATACACAGAGCATACTTACCTTACCTTCTCTCCACTGCCATCCAATTCAGTCATCAGTGTGTGAAGGAAATACTTTATGCCTCCAGGTAGGGAGGAGCATGTGATCCACTCGCCTTTATTTCATTTGGCAACGCTGGAATCTGGTGATTGATCCAGCATTGTCACATGGGGGCAGGGTAGGGTGACCACTTGTCCCGGATTGCCCGGGACAGTCCTGTATTTTGCAGGTATGTCCCGGGTCCCATGTACCTCCATTCCAGGACAATACAGTATCCCAGAATTAAACTGACCCAGCCACCACCCCAGGCTGATCTCATGCCCCCAAAAAAGGCTGCAGTGCCGCACCGCCACTTTACTCAGTACTTGTCCTGGCTGGCTGAGAGGGTCACCTTAGCTGAGAGGCAGCTGTTTTACCTTGGTTCACCACTGACTCTGCCCTGCAGTGATTAGACACAAGAGGCAGGATGTATGATTCCTTCAATCTCAAGCAAGGGGCAGGGACTGTGCCTCTCCATTCCCGCTCCTCCGAGTTCTGTCAAAAGCTGATCACGGTCAGACACCGGCTCCCCCCCCCCCCCCCCCCAGCCATCACACACCAAGGACAGCATGTCAGTCAGTGGCCAGACCACGAAGCCAGCCAGGTGAGACCATGACACTGTGTGTCCCCTTCTCTTCCTCCTCTCCGTTATCCATCACACAGTACAACCCCCATCCGGACACTGGTCTCCTCACTGTCTTCCCTTCATACATTGGGGGGGGTTCTGTGATTGGAGTGGGGGGGTGTAACAAGGGGGGGGGGTTCTGTGATTGGAGGGGGAATGTGTGATATGGGGGATTCTGTGATTGGAGGAAGGATGTGTGATATGGGGGCTCTGATTGGAGGGGGTGTGTATAATATGGGGGGCTCTACGATATGGGGGGGGCTCTGTAATTGGAGGAGGGATGTAATTAGAGGCGAGTGGAGCCCACTCCCCTCTTAATACTTACCTGAGCCCAATCTCAATCCAGCTCAGTGCCCTAGAGCAGCAGCGCTCCCTCCTCACTGGACTCAGTGAGAGCCATTGGCTCCTGCTGTTGTCATTTAAACCCAGTGCTGACAATAGACTCAGGCAGTGCGGCTTGGGATCGAGCCTGCACGGGTGCCCATATAACAAGCTTGCTTTGGGGGCACTCAGGAGGCATGAGGAGCCAGGAGCACTGGTGGGGGACCCCAGAAGAGGAGAATAGGGGCTGATCTGTGTAAAACCATTGCCCATGACAGGTAAGTAAGACATGTTTGTTAGATAAAAAACAAAAAAAAGAATAAACGTTTCAATCACTTTAAGGGCACTTTCACAGCATGGCAAATGGTATGCCAATGCACCTTCTCAGCACACATGTTGCAGGGTAAGGCATGGCAATGTGCCAAAATGCACTATGGTGTGCTGCTCTGCCTAAATTGCGGCATGCCCAATTTTGTGTCCACTGTGGTACGTGGGGCAGCTCATTCAAGTGAATGAGTAGGTCTAACGCAACATACGCTAGCATGCAAACAAATGTGCATGCATTTAACGCAGGCCAGTGCAAGGGGCTTGTGTGGATGAGAATTTACACTGCATAAAATATTCATTTAAAGCTGTAATCTATAATGTATGAATTGAAATACATCTGTAGTCTCAGCCAACACAAGCAAAATATACAGTGCCCTGAAAAAGTATTCATATACCGTGACATTTTCCACACTTTGTCATGTTACAACCAAAAAAATCACTGTGCTTTATTTATGTGATAGACCCACACAAAGTGGCACATAATTGTGATGTGGAAGGAAAATGATAAATTGTTTTAACATTTTTTTTACAAATAAATATCTGATACCCCTAACTAAAATCTAGTGCAACCAATTACCTTCAGAAGTAATCTCATTAGTAACTAGAATCCATCTGTGTGTAATTTAATCTCAGTATAAATACAGATATTCTTTGAAGCCCTCAGAGGTTTGTTAGAGAACCTTGTTTGCTTTCCTCAATATGTACTTGCATGCTCCTTGTTCCTGTTTCTGTTTCCATGAAAAGACATGTTCTGATATTTCTCCATGAAAGTAATGATTTAGTAGTGATTTCAATACTCGGGTAACAAACCTTAGTGAACAAACAGCATCATGAAGGCCAAGGAACACACCAGGCAGGTCGGGAATAAAGTTGTGGAGAAGCAGGGTTAGATTATAAAGAAATATCCCAAGCTTTGAACATCCCATGGAGCACTGTTCAATCCATCATCTGAAAATGAAAAGTGTATGGCACAACTGCAAACCTACCAAGACATGGCCATCCACCTAAACTGACAGGCTGGGAAAGGAGAGCATTAATCAGAGAAGCAGCCAAGAGGCCCATGGTAACTCTGGAGGAGCTGCAGAGATCCACAGCTCAGGTGGGAGAATCCGTCCACAGGACAACTATTAGTCGTGCACTCCACAAATCTGGCCTTTATTGAAGAGAGGCAAGAAGAAAGCCATTGTTGAAAGAAACCCATAAGAAGTCCCTTTTGCAGTTTGTGAAAAGATAGGTGGGGGACACAGCAAATATGTTGAAGAAGGTGCTCTGGTCAGATGAGACCAAAATTGAACTTTGAACTTGGCCTAAAGAGCAAAATGCTATGTGTGGGGTGAAAACTTACACCGCACCATCCCCACTGTGAAACATGGTGGTGGTAGCATCATGTTGTGGGGATGATTTTCTTCAGCAGGGACAGGGAAGCTGGTGAGAGTTCATAGGAAGATGGATGGAGCCAAATACAGGGCAATCTCAGAAGAAAACTTGAGACTGGGGTGGAGGTTCACCTTCCAGCAGCACAACGACGCCAAACATACAGCCAGAGCTCCAATAGAATTGTTTAGATCAAAGCATATTTACTGTGTTAGAATGGCCCAGTCAAACTCCAAATCTAAATCCAATTGAGAATCTGTGGCAATACTTGAAAATTTCTGTTCACAGATGCTCTCCGTCCAATCTGACAGAGCTTGAACTATTTTGCTCAAGAAGAATGGACAAATAATTGTCGCTGTTTTTTTGTTTATAGCGCAAAAAATAAAAACCGCAGAGGTGACCAAATACCATCAAAAGAAAGCTCTATTTGTGGGGACAAAAGGACAAAAATTTAGTTTGGATACAACATCGCACGACTGCGCAATTGTCAGTTAAAGCAACGCAGTGCCGTATCACAAAAAATGGCCTGATCAGGAAGGGGAAAAATCCTTCCGGGGCTGAAGTGGTTAAGCATTACTTGCTATGATTAATCAATGTAGGGATTAACTCTGAAACAATATTAAGCATAGATTTTAAATTATTTTGGAACAGACCCAGTAAATAGTTTTTTTTTGTGGTGAAATTGATATTGATGTTCAAAAGGGTAAGCAGGAACATGCTAGTACCTGGCACCTCTGTCACTGATACTGGCTCCTCTGGTACCTCTGTCACTGGCACTGCACCTCTGGTACTAGTAACTCAGACACTAGTACTTGCAACTCAGGCACTGGCACCTCTGGTAGTGGTACCTCGGACACTAGTACTGGCAACTCAGGCACTGGTACTGGCACCTCTGGTACTGGTAACTCGGACACTAGTACTGGCAACTCAGGCACTGGTACTGGCACCTCTGGTAGTGGTAACTCGGACACTAGTACTGGTAACTCAGACACTAGTACTGGCAACTCAGGCACTGGTACTGGCACCTCTGGTACTGGTAACTCAGACACTAGTACTGGCAACTCAGGCACTGGTACTGGCACCTCTGGTACTGATAACTCGTACACTAGTACTGGCAACTCAGGCACTGGTACTGGCACCTCTGGTACTGGTAACTCGGACACTAGTACTGGCAACTCAGGCACTGATACTGGCACCTCTGGTACTGGTAACTCGGACACTAGTACTGGCAACTCAGCCACTGGTACTGGCACCTCTGGCACTGGTACTGGTATCTCCTCACTAGTACTGGCACCTCCGTCACTGGTACTGCCACTTCCAGCACTGTACTGGCACCTCTGGCACTGGTCCAGTATGCAGAGCTTCTGAACATCCTTTTGTTCCTCTAGCAACCCCAGGAGTTGGAGGTTTGAATGCCTGTATTTATTCTCTGGGTATAAGTATGGCTATGGAGCTGGCAATGAGGCGTACAGTATGAGCTCATTGCTCATGAAATAACACGGTGCGTAGACAAATAAAAAATGGATTCCTTGGTTTTGGAAGAATGTATATCATAAAAGTGCCATCCAACAGATACAATAGCTTGCCTGTTATTGAAGTGCCAGTTGCTTGTGGTATTTGTGTATGTTTTAGTAACAATAACAATATAAGGAACATGGTGTGACATGTGGTTTATATAGCCATGTGCTGGTTCATAATACAAACCCAGTGTTTCCAAACTGACAGAAGGATTTCCATTCATTCCAGCCTGTGTTTTTTTTTTTTTTTTTGGTCATGATTACGTATAAAGTTTTTTTTTTTTACTTATTTAAAGCTGAACTCTTTACACACACACTGCAAGAATTGAATGCGTATTAATCATTTCAGCTCCGGAAGATTTACCCCCCTTCAAGAGCGGGTCATTTTGTAACTGACAATTGCGCGGTTGTGCGACACTGTACCCAAATAAAATGAATGTCCTTTTTTTCCCACAAATAGAACTTTACTGAAAATTTTGTAAAAAAAAACTATCATTTTTACATTCTGCTCTAAAACACATCCAGTAAAATAATGTAAAAAATCTAATCTCTTCATCAATTTAGGGCAATAGGTATTCTGCTAAAAAAAATCCCAATAAGCGTATATTGATTGGTTTGCACAAAAGTTATAGCGCCTACAAACTATGGGATATATTTATGGATTTTTTTTTTTAACTAGTAATGGGGACGATCAGCAATTTATATTGGGACTGCGATATTGCGGCAGACACATTTGACACCTAACTGACACTTTTGACACTTGTTTTGGGAACTAATACAGTAATCAGTGCTAAAAATATGTACTGGCACTATACTAATGACACAGGCTGGGAAGGGGTTAAAATTAGGGGAGCTCAAAGGGTTAACTGTGTGCATAGCTGGTGTTTCAGTGTAGTGGGGGATGTGCTTTTGCTAGTTGAAGGCATGGATAGAGCGTTGTTCCTGCTTCACAGGGACACAGAAGTAATGTCTTCTGTACTGACAGAACGGTGATCTGCCTTGATTACATAGGCAGATTGCTGTTCTGCCTGTGTAAAAAATGGTCAACAAGTGCCGGCAGAAATCGGATCTACACAGCGGGAGAAAACGCCGGCAGCGCACACACTCACGCCTGATACCCTGAAGTGCAGGCTGCCCTGTAGCAGTAAATGTGTTATAGGGTGGTTGGCAAGCGGTTAAAGTAAAACTATAGGATAGCTTATGGGAGGGTTATAACCCCTGTCCCATTGGGAATACTTTGTTTCACTTCCTGTCCCATAGCCAAAAGAGGAAGTGAAAGGAAATCCCTATAAGTGAGGGAATCCCTAGGTGTTCCAAGTTCACTAGAACCAGTGTCCTAATTTTCTCCCCTCTATTACTGTTCTGGGGACCACTCAAAATGTGGGATTTTCTTTTACTTTCACTCTCAGTGATGGTAAATAGGACAAGTAGAGAGGGGGAATCTCCCTAAAAGTTCTGACCTGTGTTCTAATCCCTCTCTACTCTATCCAAATCTTTAGTTAAAATTTAAGTCTAGTGCTTTCCTCTTCCCTCTGAGGGTCTGGGTGGGTGGGCCCTCACCCTGGGTGGGTGGGCCCTCACCCTCCTACTGTACAATGTGGGGCAATAGACTCGGCATTGTAGTTGATGACATCAACTTGAGATCACAGCTGAAGAGTCTTAGGCCGCGTACACACGGGCGGATTGTCTGCCCAACTTAGTCCGCTGAACCGTGTTTCAGCGGACAATCCGCTTGTGTGTGGGCTTCAGCGGACTTTTTCAGCGGACAGTCTGACGGACTAAGTCTTTCGGAATTTCCGTAATTTTGTCCGTCCAAACTTGGTTTTGTCCGTCCAAACTTGGTTTCAGCGGACAGTCCGCTCGTGTGTAGGCAAGTTGGACGGACTAAGTATGGCGCATGCTCAGAAAGGATTTACACGGCCGAAGGTTGCATTGCAGTGTATTGGACGTCGTTTTTCTAGTCCCGTCGTACGTGCTGTACACGTCATTGCGCAAGCTTTAAGCGGACTGTCTGTTCATCGTGTGTGGTCAAGTCCGTTCATTCAAATGTTGGACGGACTGTCTGTCGGATTGTCTGACGAACTTAGTTGGGCAGACAATCCGCCCGTGTGTACGCGGCCTTAGAGAGGATGCTTCAGGGGATTGGTTGAACAAATCAAAGGAACGTTCTGGAATAAAGAAGGTAAGTATTACACCCTAAACCTCTATTCCTAGGCCTAGCAAGCATTTAAAACAAACATCAGACAAAAAAATAACAAGCTCAAAATGTATAGTCTATTTAAACATAAAAAAACAAAAACAAAACCAGCTTTATCTGCAATATTCATCTTCAATCCAGAGATTTCTATGACAAACGTTTTCTGCTCCTGGATGTCCTGTCTGATGGCCAACATCATTCAAACCACTTCCTTGGAGGCCAAGTCAACTTAGACCCACCCAGCCTTTGACTGGATAGTGAAAGGAGAAACTGCTTAGTGATGCTCTCATTTCTCATTCTGCTCTCTCCTCCTATCAGTATGCTTATTGTCAGCACATGGATTGATTGAAATGCTTCCTCTTGTGATTATCTGTAAACTAGAAAAATGGGGTTGACTTTTCAGCTGGATGTGTATTCATATGTTACCATCAGACGGTAGTGCTGGGATTTATTACTAGAGTAAAAGAAATGCTGAAATATTTATGTTTCATGGGACCTTTCTCCAGGTTACCAGCAGTAACATGTATAACCAAAAACCTATGTTCCTGGTCATGTGACCTGTGTTGAACAGGAAGGTCCTCCCCTTCAGCAGAGATCATGTGACCAACGGCAATGGCTTCCCCATGTGATCAGCATGGTTGAAACGTGTTCAGATACTGGTCTGAATCTGCCTAAGCTATCCCGCCAGGAAGCTATCACTGTGGATCGCCTGTCCTAATTGGCTAATGTATTCCCCGGCCCACAGCCGTGCATATACACTCCCCTTGTATACCTGCATCTGCAGCATGGGGAATGCCCTGGCAACTTATGATTGGTGATTCACAGTGACAACTTCCTGGCAGGATAGCTAATAGGGGTTCAAGCTAGTGTCAACACACCTGAGCAGAGAGGCATACAAAGGTAGTGTGATATATTTTTTTTAACTTAATTAAAGGCAAAACTTTTTATTTTTGATAGCGTGAAGAGGGAATAGAACAACTGTCAGGTTTTGATTGCGGTCTATGGCCCTATTAGGTAGATTCAATCTCACTATTTGTCCCAGCTTACCTTCATCACCAAGAGTGAAAGTGAAAGAAAATTCTAAATTTCTTCCAAATTTTCCAATGGTGACACTAGTTATGGTGGCCCTGGTGACAGTCACGGATTCCCTCTCTCCGCAGGGATTTCCTCTCGCTTCCTGTTTTGGCTATGGGACAGGAAGTGAAGGGAAAGCTCCCTGATGGGACACAAATGGCAAAAAAAAATAAAAAATCAGGGGTGGTAACTCCCTATAATCTATCCAAAATTAGGAAAATTGCCTTTAGTACTTCTGGCTGGGTTCACATCTAAGCCGCTTGCGGCTCACAGTAGGCTTCCGGTGCATCCCCGTTGACTGTTTCAGGTCTGATTTCAGCCTGAATCTTTGGCTGAATTCAGACCTGAAATGGACCGAAAGACACACAGGACCCGGTGCAAATTTGCACCGGTGCCACAGCGGAGTTAGGTGAACTGGCTCATAGAGAGCCGGTCACAATCTTCTGCTAGTGCAAATTAGATGCGGGGAACCCACATCCAATTCACACTAGTGTGAACCCAGCCAAAGGCTCTCTTCACACCTATACAGGTGCAACGGTACGCATGTGTTTTTTGCATTATTTTGCATGTCACATTTAAGGAAGCCCATTCCATTCACTGGACTGCCCTATGCGTCCAAGTCACACAATAGAAGTGCACAATCCCCCTTTTTTTTTTATCGCACTGCACCAAAATGCATGGTATTTTGTTACTATGCATTATGATATTCATGAAAGCACCCATTGGCAAGGTGAATCGAGGGGCCAGAATTATTGACACTGCTGTGTGCATGCAAAACATGCATTGCAGCAACGTGTGCGTATTTGCTCTAAGCACAAATGTAAACCTGCCCTAAAAATAAAAAATTTATAGCATTTTGTATTTTCCATTTTCGAAGTTCTAGCAAAATCTACAGGTCACTTTTGAATTAATCATACAGATATAACAAAAACTTTCAATGGCATTTTAGAAGATTAAATACGCCAAAAAGAGAAGGTCATTGTTGGGGTTTACATACACTTTAATTAGATTAGAGTATTGTCTTAAGTCCTAAGAAAAAAATATATTTTAAGAGACAAATGATATAAGAAAAAATATATAAATGAATCATACTTTATATGCTAAATAAAATGAAATTCATTTCTTTGCATTTACCCCGGAGATTTTTTAATCATTTTGAAAGTTGGGATCTTGCAGAGTTTTCGGCTGAGAACAGTTCATTAGAAGTCAGGTCAGGCTCTGAGTAAACAGACGGCTTCAGCAGTCCTGGAGCGAGAAAGCTCACTGAGAGCACTTTGTGATCATAATCACAGATAACTGGAGTCAAATAACTCAAGAGGCCTGACAATTCAAATGGGGGTCATAGGCTTCCTCCATTCAATGGCTGACCCACAATGCATTGTGCCTTGGTCGTGTCATTGTGCCTGCATCACAAAATACCTAAGTAACAAAAAGACAGCCTGGATATAAAGGTGGGACTTGTTTTCCTGGAGAGCAGCTATTGTTTTTGATTTATGTAAAGCTGGACTGCAAATCTTTTAGCATTCCACTCCAATTTTATATTCAGTTTGCTTATGTTAATTTAGTTCACATCACTTCTTAAGCAGATACAGATTAATATATATATATATATATATATATATATATATATATATATATATATATATATATTAATGTGTCATTTAATATACTTTTTAATGTAATCTGGAATCTGATAACACTGGCCAGAGGTGTGGGCTCTTTGTCCATTCAGAGCAAAGTTACAGGGTCTCTTAAAGAAGAACTCCAGGACTTAACTTTTTGCAACCTAACATTGTTGAAGCTCGGATCGATGTAAATACCCATATCCATATCTGATACTTGGATGGCCACTACTGAAGATCCTGAAAATCACTGTAGTAGCCCACGCTACATACAGAGTAAGCCCCCGTACACACGGTCGGACATTCCGACAAAAAAATCTGTACGGATTTTGTCCGAAACTGGTGCTGCATACACACGGTCGGACAAAGTTGTTGGAAAATCCGATCATTCGAAACGTGATGACGTTTGTTCGTTACGACCAGGGCCATCTTTAAGGCAGGGCAAAAGGGGCAGCTGCTCTGGGCCCTGTGATTTTTGTGGGGCCCAGAGCAGCTGCCTCATACTTGCCAACTATCCCAGTTTAAATTCCCTTGTCCCTTGAAGTTTTAATCCTGTTCTGTGTCCCGATATCTTAGTGTGAAATGCTGGTACTAATTCTGCCCAGCTCTGCCCTATTGCTGTGTACAGACCCTGTGTTTACATGTAAATAACCAGCATTCACATGTAAATGTCTGCAGCTGGTAGCATTGATATGTAAATAAAGGTGGCATTCATATGTATATCATGCTCCCCTGCAGTGAGGAGATGATGTGCTGCAACCTCTAGCAACAAATCAGTGAGCAGTATTACTGTACAGTAAAATCTAGTAACCAATTAACAAGCAGTAATCATTTGCTGTAACCTCTAGCAACTAATCAGTGAGCCGTAATGTGTGCTGTAACCTCTAGCAACCAGTCATTAACCAGTAATGATATTCTGTAACCATTGGCAACCAATCGCAATTGCTGCCTGATTTGATACAGTAAACTGATTTTAAGCCTAGCTGCTATTTATTGTATGTCTCAGAGCAGGTGGAAAGTGAAATTGCATGGGGGGGGGGGCCCCAAGAAAATTTTTGCCCAGGGTCCAATCAATATTAAATATGGCCCTGGTTACGACGGGACAACGTTGCAGCTAGTAGCCAATAGCTTTGGTCTCGTAATTTGATCTGAGCATTTGTGGCACTTTGTCTGATCGGAATTCTCTACAAAAACGATCGGAAAAAGTCTGGTTGGATTTTGTTGTTGGAAAATTTGAGGTCCAGCTCTCAAATATTTTCCATCGGAAATTCCGGCAGACAAGACCGATAGAGCCCACACACGATCAGATTTTCCATCAATATAATCCGATTGGACCTTTTCCGTCGGAATTTCCGACCGTGTGTACGGAGGCTTAGCAGTCATCTTCTGGTGTTGCTCCAGTGGCTTCCCTTCTGCACACGGAATACAAAGGCATTCTCAGGTTGCACAATGTTAAGAGACTTCACAACCTCCACCTTGTCCAATCATATTCATTGAAAAAACAATACAGGGCATTCTCTGAATGGTGGTGCCCAACAAGTGACCCCCTGTGTTCAGTGCTCAGAACCCACTGGAGAAGCACCTGAAAGATCATGGTTATCAATGTATGTGGCAAGGACTACTACAGTTATTTTCAGAATTCCCAGTAGCCTCCAAATATCACATATAGTGCTTTCATAAAAATTTTTTGCAAAAAAGATCATTCCTGTAGTAGAACTTAAGGCCTTATTCAAACGGCCGATTACTTGCATGTCCTGTGCAGGCCCCCTTTTTTTCCGGCAAGAGCATGCACTGTCTTGGCAGTTGCATAGATGTATATTGGGACACGGTTGCACAAGCACAGCTGCTGTGTCCCAATGTGACATCTGTATGGGCCTGGATGCATGGCTTAGAATGCACTCAGGGTGAGTTTGGGGACATGCCCCATCCCCAGGTGGATGTCATAGTGGGACAAAGTGGCTGTGCTTATGCAGCCATGTGACCCAATTGACATCTGTGGGACTGCCAGAACAGGAATGCATGAAAAACTTGTGCATCTCTGTGCTGGCAAAAGACAGCCATGAGGGGGATGCGCAAGTAGTTGGCCGTTTGAACGAGGCCTTAAAAGGGACTTTTTTTTAGAAATCATACTTACCTAGGTGGATGCAGCATCCGGCCCCCCAGCCAACTCCTAGCCTGACAACTGAGCGATCAAACACTGCTGGTTGCTTAGTGCTCTGTGAGCAGAGAGCTGGTGACTGTCAGTCACTGGCTGTCTGCTCTGCCTCCACAATGCTCATTGGAGCGCTAGGCTGTGGAGGGGGCAAGAGCGGCCGGTTCAGGCTCTCAGCTGCCCCCTGAGAGGCTGAGCCAGGTACTGCTGCAAGCTTCTGGTTGGATCCCGACCATATGGGCGCAATCTTTCCCCAAATTGGACCAGCTCTATGTCATCAGCTGACAGCTGGCTTCCGCTCACTTTTGGCTGAAAACAGGGCACAAGAGTGCAGAACGAACAAACTTCTCCTTTGAAGCTGGGTTCACACTAGTGCGAATTGGATGCAGGAATCCCGCATCCAGATCGCAATATCAGGAGAATGTGACCGGCTCTCTATGGAGCTGGTTCACATATCTCCGATGCGGCTCCAGTGCGAATTTGCACAGGAGCCCTGTGCATCTTTGGTCCATTTCAGGTCCAAATTCAGCCCAAGATTCGGGCTGAAATCGGACCTGAAACGGTGAACCAGGACGCACAGGACCCCTGCTGGGAGCCACATCGGCATCCATTGTGAACCAAGGAAGGATAAAAGGTTTTTATGAAGTGCTGTATAGCAGTGGTTCTCAACCTCAGTCCTCAAGTACCACTAACGGGCCATGTTTTCAGGTTTTCCTTTACATTGCACAGCTGCTTTAAATCAATATCAATGACATGGTATTGATAAGAGCTATTTTATCTAAGGGAAGTTCCCAAAACATGGCCCGTTGGGAGTTTAAGAACCACTGCTGTATAGCAACCAGTTAGAATCCATCTTGAGTTTGATTGGTTATTATGGGTCACCGCATTTTGGAATTTAAACTTAAGAATTGCTTATTGAATGTGGTTCTGACAGCCTTCATTGAGTGGAGTTGCTGGGTCCATCCCACAGCTCTGCTCTCTGCACAAGTTAAGTGCAGCAAATAGATGATGTCACAGCTACTTTTATGTGATAATATCTGGGTTTGCAAAGGCATTCAGTCCACAAAAGGCAGATTTAAGGTATATTCTTTGTGATTATTGAGGAATATATTTAAAAGAAAGTTTTGTGCCTGGTGTTCACCTTAAAAAAAGGTATTGAGAAGAAATAGGTGTGATTATGCCAGTGCAAACATAGGGGGTTATTTACGAAAGGCAAATCCACTTTGTACTGCAAGTGCACTTGGAAGTGCAGTCGCTCTAAATCTAAGGGGTAGATCTGAAATGAGGGGAAGCTCTGCTGATTTTATTATCCAATCATGTGCAAGCTAAAATTCAGTTTTTTATTTTCCTTACATGTCCCCCTCGGATCCACAGCGACTTTACTTCCAAGTGCACTTGCAGTGCAAAGTGGATTTGCCTTTAGTAAATAACCCCCATAGCATAATTGATACCTCTGTTTTGCCATGTAAATACAATAAAGATTACAGATTCATCATTAGATACTTTTGTTATTTACTTCTTTTTTGTGTCTAAATTACTGTGTTAAAAATGCTCACTTGGGCTCAAAGGTTCATGCTGCAACATTGTAATATTTAAGCCAGTTGTAACTAATGTAACACATTTTTATTAGCAAAGCAAACACTAAAGTTTATAGCTGTTGTTAGGATACCTGTGGGCGGTGTTGCCCTCAGCAGGAGCTATGAACATTTTTATATTGCTCAATTTAATAATAAATGCCGCGTTATTGACAGTGATCTTCCAACGGTATAAATGCTTTAATGACCCACATGACTGGCACATGCTAAAAATTTTGTTTTCTGCCTGGCCTGTTTGAAGTTTCTTATAATTTTTAATTTTTTTTTTTGTCTAGAGAGAGTAGACCGTTTTTAGGTTTTCTCCTGAGACAGCTTGAAGTTTCTCAGCCAGTAATAGCTAAAAGGTTTAATTATCCACCCTGGGAATGAGATTTCTTACAGTGTTAAGATTCAGTCCTATCAAAAAAAGTTATACCTAATGTTAAGCTTGTGCCCATGGTAAAAGGCTGGTCTGTATCAGTTGCTTTTGGTGCTAAGAAGCCAGCACTGGTTTTGGTTATGGTGAAGACTGGGTGTCTTAGCTCCAATTAAGATGCAGGATGGTCATGACAAGGTAAGTACAGGATTTAAGGGAGATAATTTAATGTTATGGGTAAGGTTACATTCTAATGCCACGTACACACGGTCAGATTTTCCGATGGAAAATGTTCGATGGGAGCTTTTCGTCGGGAAATTCCGACCGTGTGTAGGCTACATCGGACATTTTCCATCGGAATTTCTGACAACCAAAATTTGAGATCTGGCTCTCGAATTTTCCAACAACAAAATCCGTTGTCGGAAATTCCGATCATGTGTAGACAATTCCAATGTACAAAGTTCCACGCATGCTCGGAATCAAGCAGAAGAGCCACACTGGCTTCTGAGCTTTATTTTTCTTGGCTCGTCGTACGTGTTGTACGTCACCGCGTTCTTGCCGATTGGAATTTCCGACAAGATTTGTGTGACCGTGTGTATGCAAGACAAGTTTGAGCCAACATTCGTCACAAAAAATCCATGTATTTTGTTGTCAGAATGTCTGATCGTGTATACAGGGCATAAGTGTATGGAATTTAAATGACATTTTATAGTTAAAGCCCACTTTTAGGACTTGGAAAAGATCTAAGTAAGGTTACGTTCTGAGCGTATGGAATTTAAAGGGGAGAGCCAGCCAGGGAAAAAAGATTTAAAAGTCAGCAGCTACAAACACTGTAGCTGCTGACTTTTAATAAGCACACTTACCTGTCCTGGGTGCCCGCGATGTTGGCCACCCTAGTCCGACCATCCCTCGGATCTCGGGTCCCAGCGGTGCCATTCCAACTAAGGGAAACAGGCAGTAGAGCCTTGCAGCTTCACTGCCCATTTCCTACTGTGCATACGCGAGTCGCGCAGCGCTTTTTGAATGGGGCGCGCTGTGTTTTGGGACACACACACAGTTCCCAGAACACATGCGCCCCATTCACTAGAAGACGACGTGAGGAGGAGAAGACCGAAGATCACCAAGGAATAGGAAGAGGCAGATTAGGACGATCTGCCTAGCAACAGGCATTTTTGGTAAGTTAAAAAAAAAAATGTCCTTCAATTTTTTAGGATTATTTTTAGGCAATTTTTGTTTTGATTGGCCCTCCATTTTAATTTACATTTTGTAGCTAAAGCCCAACTCTATGACTAGTAAAACATCTAAGCCCCAACCCCCCTCCCACACTGCAAGGGTTAAATGCTAGTTTTGTGTAGCAGGCACAATAACAGGTATTAATAATTACCTTACACCCCTTGGCTTCATAACATGCAGTGCAGGGCCATTAGCCTTGTATTGTATGTTAATGAGGCAGAAATGTGACCGCAGCCACGAGTGGTGTACAGAGGAGGCTGTGGTGGACTGGTCACATCACTTGAGGAGCCCTACTAGAATGCAAAATAAAGTAAGGGCATGGACAGAAAATGTCTGAATGTACAATAAAAACATTATAGGAGGCCACTGATGTTGGAGAGAGATGACTAGGCAGTAGGGTGTGGGGAATGTTGGCTTAGAGAACATTAGTGTGGAAAATCCAGCCCAGAGAATTTATCTGGTGTAGTACCCAAGAGGAATAAGAAACAATTTGGTGGTAAAACCTTCCAGAGAATGCCAAATCTCAGAGAGCAGATTTAGTTGGATTCATCATTTGTAGCAGACAATTATCACTTTACAAAATTGTTTTCCTAGACTGTTGATTCATTTGTAAAATGGCTTGAGATACGCCAGTCCTGTCTTTCTTACTCATGGCCCCACCTATGTTATTTGCTGTAGAATTGACAGTTAGATGGTAAAACCACAACGACGATATGTCCAATGAAATAACTAGCAATGAACTGTTAAAACTAAGCTTTCCAGTGCCAATTTCCATGTCTGTTTCACTGCGCTTCTTTTAAACAACCAACACATTGACTGAATTAATATTAGATGACAAACAAAAGTTTTGGAGAGGATTTTTTTGCAAATAAAAAATGCTAAAGATGGCGAAATGTTATTTTATGTGCAGCTTTAACAAACTAAAATTTACACTGAATCTACAATTGTGTATCTCTATGTCATCTGCTTTGCTTCTCCTGTGATCCAGACTATGCACCTTTACTCCTGTATCTAGTGCCTGAAATATGTTAGCCTGAAACTTGTACAATAGTTGTCTGACATTGCTAGTGCTTTCACTCTCAGACTGATTTCTGGAACACAATACGGAAAAGTAATGTGACATTTCTAGTTTCTGTTTAAGTCTCTTAATTCTCGCCCCAAGGCCATCATATGATGTCCTGGACTTTGAGTAGTGATATCTGAATAATGCCTGCAGCTACAGGCATCATTCGGATATTTTTTTTTTGTGCCGACAATTCCCTGCACCGCAAGGACAAACATAACGGCTGTACATCATTAGACTGATGCTTCATCCAACTAGGTGAGTATAATTTTTTTTAGCCTAAACCCATACTTCTCTTTTAATAGGAAGGAGGGAATGTTATGCTAACCATACACAACAAAAATTTTGACTGATTCCTGTCGTTGGCACCACCCGGTAAATTTAAAAATGAAAGGAGACGGATAGAAGATTGTCTTCTGAACACTGACTGCAGCCAGGGTCAGACTGACAACTCATGGGGACCCCGGGCAATAGGAGATTATGGGGCCCCCAGGCAATCAGAGATTATGGGGCCACACAGTATAAAATCACACAGGTTACACATATATGTACACACAATATACACAGATATGTTTCCATTGGCTGAGAAGGTACTGGAGAGGTGGGGCAGCTATAATCTCTGGATTTTTAGACCAAAACGATGTCGGTAAGGGACATTTCAGATGGCAGATGTAAAAAAAACACAGAGTTTTACATACTGTCCCTGGTTTTACTGAGGCTGGCAACCCTGATGGGGCCCCCTAGTGGCCCGGGGCCCTCGGGCAGTGCCGGAGTTGCTGAATGATCAGTCCGCCCCTGACTGCAGCCAACCAGATTCAGTCACTGTTCAGATATTCTGATAGTTGTGGGTGTCAGAATAATAAAGCTGGCCAGGAAAAGGTAATCTACTTATCTTTTCATTCGGTACTTGGGGCTGAATAAGAGGTATCTCATTTTGTTTGGCTAGCTTTACAGTATAACTAAAAGTAAAGCTGTTTTTTTTTTTAAAGTTTTGGATAGATTGGAGAGGGATTAGAACCCCTGGCAGGTTTTTATTGCTGTCTGTGTTCCGGTTAGAAAGATTCACCTTCTCTATTTGTTCTGCTTACCGTTACCACAGAGAGTGAAAGTGAAAGAAAAGCCCTAGTTTTGGGTTGTAACCAGAACAGGAATAGAGGAGAGATTTTCCAATGGGGACAATAGTTCTGATGACCTTGGTGACAACCAGGGATTCCCTCACTTTGGAAGTATTTTCTCTCACTTCCTGTTTTGGCTATAGGACAGGAAGTAAAGGGAAATCTTCCCAATGAGGAATGGCTAAAAAAACTGAAATTGTTTATAACCTTCCCTTACTTTATCCAAAATGATAAAAAAAAATGTTGCCTTTAGTTTTACTTTAATGTAGTTAATGGGATAAAGCTGTGTTCCCTGTAATAATTTGATTTCACACGATCAAACATGCAGTTTTTTCATTTCCTTTTCATATGACTAAGTATTCAAAGTGAAGCTCTATTATATTTACTAAGCTAAGTGAAAATTCTCTAACCTAGTAAATCAACCCTTCAGAGTCACTGAAGAATTCTGACTAATGTTTGTGAGGTTTAAGTCCATTCAGACGGATGTCTTTTGATGGGTGATTCATGCGTTCCTTTGCTCTATTCACTTAATTAGCCTTAATATATTAAAATGCTCACCACATTGCAATTTGGAATGAACCATAAGTATATATAAATAAGAAAAAAATTTCTGGCAGCATGGTAGTTTCAGCTCTAAATCTATTTATTGAACCTGAAATAAATTAAAGTTTCATTAAACCCTCCTCCATTAAAAAAAAGAATCCCCACAATTCATTCCTGCTCCCCTTTGCAGTCATTACTGAATAATCAGTCTTTGCAATTTTGCTTTGTGAAGTTTCTGCCTCTGGTGGCTCCTTTGCCTTGCAGGGTCTCCATGGAGCCACCCACACCTGAGGACTGAACCTGCACACACCGCTACTCAGGGGTTGCATGCGCCATGCAGGCAGTGCACAAGTGATCATGGGACGTGTAGTCCAAATTATGTAGATATCCGCTGTGCTCAGGCAACCACATGTGTAGAGGAGCATTGATCTGGGAAACACATAAAGAAAAAAAGGCAGCACCTAAAAAGTAGCAATTTGGAGCACAAGAAGAAGAAGAACTTTTTATTAGCTGCAAGTAAGGTGGAGCTTAACCACTTCAGCTCTGGAAGGTTTACCCCCCTTCATGACCAGGTAATTTTTTGCAATATGGCACTGCGTTACTTTAACTAAAAATTGCGCAGTCATGCAACACTATGACCAAATAAAATGTATGTTCTTTTTTCCCCACAAATAGAGCTTTCTATTGGTGATATTTGATCACCTCTGCAGTCTTTATTTTTTGCGCTATAAACAAAAAAAAAGAAAGACAATTAAAAAAAATCACATCCAATAAAAAAATGTAAAACAATCCAATTTCTTCATCAGTTTAGGCATAATGTGTATTATGTTACATATTTTTGGTAAACAAAATCCCAATAAGCGTATATTGATTGGTTTGTGCAAAAGTTATAGCGTTTACAAACTGGGATATATTTATGAATGTTTTTTTTTATTTTCTACTTGTAATGGCGGGGATTAGCGACTTATAGCAGGACTGTGATATTGCGGTGGACAAATTGGACACCTAACTAACACTTTTTTGGGAACCAGTGACACCATTACAGTGATCAGTGCTAAAAATATGCACTGTCACTGTACTAGAGACACTGGCAAGGAAGGGGTTAACATCAGGGGCGATCAAGGGGTTAAATGTGTGGCCAACATGTTTTATTGTGTACTGTGTGAGGTGTTTTTACTAAGCAATGTGCTGTCTTTTACTTCCTGCTTTGCAGGAAGTAAAAGACAGCACATTGCTGCTGTCAGAAGAGAGCCCTGTGTTGTTTACCTACACAGGGCTCTCTTCAGTAATGTCCGGAGCCGATCATCGGGTGCCGGCGACCAATCAGCAGCAGGCAGCTGATGATTGGTTGGCGCTGCATCCAACTGCAGTACAGCCAGGGCGGCGAGGTAGCGCTCTCTACCCAGCGTGCGGATCACGTAGCACAAACCAAAAATTTGAATTAATTCATTTTTAATATTCAAAGCAAATGCACACATTCATCCATGCTTCATTTTGCTGAGAAATCACTTTGAAAAACACCCACCCTCAGCATTTTGGCTGTGGCCATCTTCAGTAAGGGCAGATGATTCATGTAGCATTTACTTCCTGGAACCCATCGGCTCTTAGTTCAGATATGTAGGTGTTTCGTCAGTTTAGGCAGCCCGTCAGAATTTGTAACAGAAGAGACGTTTCGTTGCCACCATCTTGCTACACCCCGCACTCCTTTACAGTAACGATATAGTGAGAAGGGGGCAAGCGGACATCTTGTCACACCCATCGAAGTTTTGCATTTCACACTTATTTTTAACAGCAAATGGAACTGATAAGGTGAAATACAGTATTTAGAAATCCATCTGACTGTTTACATGTTGAATTATAAAATAAGCGGTCTTCTATCAGATTACCAAACCTGTAACATCAGCAGGTTTACTGCTGCTTTTAAAATTGAACATCTAAACATTCCGTTGGCTTTCTAAATACTGCATTTGACCTTATAAGCTCCATTTACTGTTAAAAATAAGTGTGAAATGCAAAACTCCGGTGGGTGTAACAAGATGTCCGCTTGCCCCCTTCTCTGTGTATCCTTACAGTGGAGGAGTGCAGGGTGTAGCAAAGATGGCGGCGACGAAGCGTCGCTTCCATTACAAATTCTGACGGGTCACCTAATCTGATGAAACACAGGCATGAGGTTGTGCTAAGCTGAGAAAACTCCTCCTACCCTGAAGACTCCTGGGACGTATGACATCATTCATCTAGGCCCAGAAACCAGGAAGTAACCGAAAAAAATTAAAATAAAAGTTTTATCTGAAGTAAGTATGCTATACTTTCTTATCTATTTATATATGCTAGGGGTCTCCAAACTATCCAGTTTATTGTCCTACAGACTTTGGGGGGGTGCATACTGTGGCCATTAGAAGTGGAAAATGTCTTGCAGCAGTTGGCGTAAACAGCACCTCATCTTTGGTGTCAGTGAGAAAAATTGTGCCCCATTGTTGATGTTATTGGGAAAGAACTGTGCCCCATTGCTGGTCTCATTGGGAGGAATTGTGCCCCATCTTCATGTCATTGGCAGGTATAGTCCTCCATCATTGGTGTCATTGAGCCCATTGTTGGTGCCATTGGGAGGAACTATGCCCCTTTGTTGGCGTGAGTGTATGAAATACTGCCCCCAAGGTCTGGATTTTTTTGCAGCTGTTATAGTGGGATTTCGAGGAGAAGTTGATATGAGTATTGCTTTGAGAAGTTAACTGGTGAATTGCAAATATCATTGTCCATTCAAACATGAAGCATCACTTTTAGGTAGATTGCCCTTTGAAGATATTTAAAACGTAGTTTTTTTTAAAGTACAATTTGCATGTAAAATGCTCTGCTACCCATAAAATAGAAACCTATAAAGAAAACATGAAATACATTCCAAGATGGAAAAAAGGAGAAAATCTGAGTCTTTGCATGAATCTGCCTTAACGTGACTTTATCTAATTGAGCGTGATTAGATCTTTTCCCACCCTCCATGATAACACGGATAAATACTAATCCTGACAGCCTGTGCAACCACTGCATGGGAAGCCAGGGTATACAATTAGGCAGACACTCCCTGATATTATAAAGCTATATTGTCAGACAAAATACACCTTTGGCATGGCTTCAAAATCAACACCATTGAAAAGTATGTTTTTTTAATCTCAGTAAGTCACTGCTGACAGCAACATTTCTACAGTCTGGAAGAGGGAAGGTATATGACAGCATAATGATTTTCTTGGATGAAAACAAGAGATTCCTGACAGAGAGGAACACTATGGGCCACATGTAGATTGAAATTGTGCTTGGTGGGTGGTGTAACGGGCAATGGATTAGGGATGCCCATCTTTGAGAGAATGCATTTGCACGTATTGTAAAATCCACAGGATCCAAAGTAGCCTAGGCTAACACTGGTTGTGCTGCATAATCATGTGTTTTTCAGTGGGCTTTTGTAGCGTGTTTTTTTTCCACAAAATTGCACCAAAGATGTGCCACAAATGAATTTAATTGCCTTTTTCTTGCTCTCCCCTTGAAATCACCTTGAAAACACCATAGAGCACCCCTCAAAATAGCTGAGGGTGAGTGTGGAGCAGGGGTGGACTGGGCCGGCAGTTTCCTGGCTGATCGCTTTTGGCAGAAGAGCTTTTTTACAGCCCGAGGGACAATTGCCTCCCTGCACCTTGTGCCACTCTGATGCCATGTAGCAAAGGCAGCAACGCCTCTGCCAGAAGCAATCAGCCAGGAAACTGTCAGGAGGAGAGCTGCCTGTATCACACAGAGCGGGGTTTACCCGCTGTGACACAGCTTGGATATTAAATGCGGGCCGCTGTCAAACAAAGTCCTGCCTCTTGGACCGGCTCCTATGATAGACAGCACACTGGTCTAATGCCGGTCCAGGAGGTGGGGCTTTGTTTGCTGGCGTTTCATTTCCAAGCTGTGTTACAGCAGGAGATCCCCGCTCTGTGTGATGCAGCCAGAAATCCTCCCAATTCCTCCCTGTAATCCCTGCTGCGTTGAGGGGCATCAATGAGGCTGCACTTTCAGCACTTATAGGCTGCATTGATTGGCAATGATGAGGCTGCACTGATGGACACTGATAGGCTGCACTGATGGGCACTGATAAGGCTACACTGATGGGCACTAATGAAGCTGCGCTGATGGGCACAGATAGGCTGCACTAATAAAGCTTCACTGATTGGTACTGATCTGTACTGATGGGTACTGATATGCTTTATGTTAATATCGTTTAAGTTGTTGTTAATATTTATTTTTGTAACTTAAAGCGGGAGTTCCGCCGTTTTTTTTTTTTTTTAAAGCCAGCAGCTACAAATACTGCAGCTGCTGACTCTTAAAATAATGACGCTTACCCACCCAGCGTTTCCGCGATGTCGGCACCCGAAGCCGATCTCTCGATCGTCTCTCGGGTGCTGCCGCCGCCATCTTGCGTATGGGAATCAGGAAGTGGAGCCTTTCTGCTTTATTTCCCGGTTTCCTACTGCGCATGCGCGAGTCGCGCTGCGCAATAAGGATGGTCCCCGCTGTCTCTGGGATCCGTGTGTTTCCCAACAGGCAGCGGGGGACTTTCGGAAAGGGGCGTAGATTCTGCGGAAAGGGGCGTACCTTCTGCAGAATCTACACCGGAAGTGGGTGCAGATACCTGTACTGCACAGGTACCTGTAGCCCCCTCCCCCTTGAAAGGTGCCAATTGTGGCGCCGGAGGGGGGGAGGATTCCAATGAGAGGAAGGTCCACTTTAGGGTGGACCTCCGCTTTAATTCTGCATAAAACGTTTAACAGTCTAATTTCAAGAGATAATTTACGATGGCGTGTTTAGGGATGGAATTAGGAGTGTAATTAGGGATGGCCAGGGTGGGGGTTGAGTGGGGAAACTGGTGGAGAGTAACTCTTAAGGCCTGGCTTGTAGCTTAGGACTTGAAATTTTGAGCCCTGCCATAGAGAATGATGTGATTTCCAATGTTGTGCATTGCAGTGTAGTGGTAGACACTGGGGAACTCACATTAGTGTGAATGGGGCCTTAAGCCGCGTACACACGGGTGGACTGTCTGGCCAACTAAGTCCGTCAGACAATCCGACAGACAGTCCGTCCTACTTTTGAATGAACGGACTTGACCACACACGATGAACAGACAGTCCGTTGAAAGCTTGCGCGATGACGTGTACAGCACGTACGACGGGACTAGAAATACGACGTCCAATACACTGCAATGCAACCTTCGGCCGTGTAAATCCTTTCTGAGCATGCGCCATACTTAGTCCGTCCAACTTGCCTACTCACGAGCGGACTGTCCGCTGAAACCAAAGTTGGACAGACAATATTACGGAAATTCCGAAAGACTTAGTCCGCCAGACAGTCCGCTAAAAAAGTCCGCTGAAGCCCACACATGAGCGGACTGTCCGCTGAAATGTGTTTCAGCGGACTAAGTTGGACAGACAGTCCGCCCGTGTGTACGCGGCCTAATAGTAACACAAGTAGCGGGAAGGGACATGCCCCACCTTTTGGCGCTCCATCCAGGCTCTCCCGTCCCACCGGGGAGGCCCGAACATCCGATGGCTGGCTGGACACCCGAACAAAGACAGAAATGGCTTTGATCAGGTCTCGCATCTAGTTACCCGGAAGCGATGTCACGATGTCACTTCTGGGTTTACTGGAGACTTAAATGCGCCAGTTTTAAAAAAAATCAGTATTCCAAAAAGCCAAACTTTTGGTGAAAATATAAAATCAAAGGGTGGAATGAGTTGTATCCTGCCGTTTAGGATATGAAGATAAGGATAACAAAAGATAGAGAGGATTTGCAAGTGAAGATATATGAGTTTATAAAGTTTAATATGAGTATATTGAAAGGTATAAGTAGTGAAATCAGAATATTCTACTTAAATTGAGAGTTGATAAGAATGAACTATGTATCTATGCAACTGACGGTATGTATTGTGTTACTTGTTCCTCCTTTTGGGATAAATAAAGAATATATAAAAAACAAAAAACAAAAAAACAGCCAAACTTGGTGTTTTGAATGCTTTTAAAAAGGTTGTAAACTTCATTAAAAAAAACTCTGCAAGACAAAGACTAATAAGCTAGTATGCGTCACATAGTAGCTCACTATGAAATACTTTCCTTAGAAGAAAGGTGTTGCAGCAGCACTTGTACACCGCTGACATCTTTCTTCTAGGTTCGAGGGCTCCGGCGCTGTGATTGGCCGGAGCCACGATGACATCATGGGAGCCGCCGTTCACAGCTGGGGGCTCGGAAGGAACGGCACCCGGGGTGCGTGCGCCAGTGATGTCGCTGGCTGCATGCAATGTAAATATCTCCAAAACTGTACACATTTGGGGGATATTTACGCTATTTATAGGTAAGCCTTATTATAGGTGTTCCTAGAAGTAAATGTCTGCAGAGGAAGTTTACTTCCTCTTTAAGTGTAAAGTGCCCCAGAACCCTCCAAAACAATACTTGGCACTTGACTATTACTGTTACAAGTGATGTGTACATTCCTTATGACAGCAGTAAAATTGATAAAAAAATAAATAAATTAACCACGTCCAGGGACGGCCTCGGCTTTCAGTGGTTATATACATAACATTGTTCACATAGGATGTTAAAAGGTGGCAGAAAAACACAGAAATTATTTCATTAGAAATAGATTACAGGGTCATTTAGTAGTAGATGTGTAAAGGCAAAGTAATGCCACTTCAATTGAGTGACCGACTCTCACGTGTTGTGAACTGGAACCAAGGGTGCTGCACATCTCGTCTGTGAGATTCAGTAACATGCACAAGTTCGGAATATTGCTGCACTCCTTGTTATCTTTATTAAAGCATTAAAATAACATCACAGGTATTAAAGGAACATTAAAAGGTGACACGTTTCACGCTACGTTGAGCGCTTACTCAAACCTGATAGTAGTGGATGTGTATAGATTTGGAGAATAAGGATATTGTTTGGTGTCATTTTAATGGTCCCCAAAAATATGGTCTGTTTTCAAACTAAAATTAACTGAAACATAAAAATAACCCTTTGAGGTTAGGGAACAGTAGCATTTATTGACATTACTTATCTAATGTTTATTTTTTATTTAATTATAGTGTGTGACAAATTAAATATGTAATCAAAACATTTGTCAATATTACATGTGCACCCGATATTAAAACTGCACAGTCTGCCTGGAGGAACGCACAGTCAGGGCCTATTAGGCTGCATTCACACCTGAGCGTAGCGTTTTCAAGCGTTTTTTAGCGCGTTTTTTGCTGCGATTTGCCGCGATTTTGTGCAGGGCGAAAGGTCACCAATGTTTTCAAGCGTTTTTTGCGGCGTTTTTTACCGCAATTCGCGGCGTTTTTAGCGCGTTTTTACTGCGATTTGCCGCGATTTTGTGCAGGGCAAAAGGTCACCAATGTTAAAAGCGTTTTTTGCGGCGTTTTTTGCCGCAATTCGCTGCGTTTTTAGCACGTTTTTTACTGCGATTTGCCGCGATTTGGTGCAGGGCAAAAGGTCACTAATGTTAAAAGAAGAAAAACGCCCAAATCTGCTCAATTCGAGTGACAAAAAAGGGTCCGGAACTTGTTTGAGCTTCAGGCGTTCGGCTTCAGGCGACATGTAGTGGAAATGTGAACCATCTCCATTGAGAATAATATAATTTTTCCCCTCTAGCGTTTTGTAGCTTCAGGCTTCTAGCTACAAAACGCTCAGGTGTGAATGGGGTCTTAAAGTGATTGTGCAGGCTAAAATAAATGTATGTTTGTAACAAAATAGGTACAAAGGTATCTTCTTTTTTTCTTACTCTGTGGCTACATTCTCACAGACAGCATGGGGCAGCAAAACAGGTGGTTGATCTGAGTTTTGACCGATCACCTATAGTTTTACATGGTAGCCACCTGGGTGGTATTGGGTGATATACATGGCCACGGATGTTTACAGTATGTCACGATTGGCAGGTGACAAACACTTGACAAACGTGCCTATTGAAGTCAGTAGGAGTGCACCACAACCACATGCCAATTGCTAGGCACAATATTGTGGCATGGTATTTTAATGAAAAGGCCCTCTTGGTATTGAGAAAAAACTCCCGTGAACTGGATCCAAACTGCTGATCTCCAAGCATCTGTGATGCCTGGAAACAAACTTCCTTCAGTGCACATGTGTTACACTCAGGGCCGTCTTTAAGGCAGGGTGTAACACACCTGCCTTAAAGACGGCCCTGAGTGTAACACATGTGCACAGGGGCAGCTGCCCTGGGCCCTGTCATTGTTTTGGGGCCCAAAGCAGCTGCCTCATACTTGCCAACTATCCCAGTTTAAATTCCCTTGTCCCTTGAAGTTTTAGTCCCTTGCTGTGTCCTGATATCTCAGTGTGAAGTGCTGCTACTAATGTTGCCCAGCTCTACCGTATTGTTGTGTACAGATGACTCACCTGCAGAGCCTGTGTTTACATGTAAATAACCGTCATTCATATGTAAATAGCAGCGACATGCATATATAAATAGCTGAGGCCAGCGGCATTGATATATAAATAAAGGTGGCATTCATATGTATATCATGCCCCCCTGCAGTGAGGAGAAGGTGTGCTGTAACCTATAGCAACCAGTGAGCAGTATTACTGTACAGTAATCTCTACCAGCCAATCAACAAGCAGAAATCATGTGCTGTAGCCTCTAGCAACAAATCAGTGAGTCTTAATGTGTGCTGTAACCTCTAGCAACCAGTCAGTAAGCAGCAATGATATGCTGTAACCTCTGGCAACCAATTGCAATCGCTGCCTGATCTGATACAGTAAACTGATTTTAAGTCTAGCTGCTATTTATTGTATGTCTCAGAGAAGGTGGAAAACGAAATTGCATGGGGGGAGGGGGGCCCTAAGAAAAATTTTGCCCTGGGTCCAATCAATATTAAAGACGCCCCTGGTTACACTTGGACAATGCTCAGTCAACAAAATAACAATCAGGAAAATCCCTTTCTCCCTCAGGTGTTCACTTTTGCAGTGGAAGCAGATTTCAAATCACTGCTATCACTGACATCAGTATTGCGGGGAAGGTTCTGCAACACCCCTTTTCATCAGTAAAGAGGCTCAAATAAACAATTACAAAAAAAGATATTATTTGGTGATTAAAAAAACAAAAACAAAAAAAGCAAACTCAGGGGTACCATATGGAGCTTTTGTTGATATGGTCACTTTCCGTTTACTTTATAACAATTGGGTTATTTTACTAAGGCATATAGACTGTTCACTGTGCAAGGAAGGTAGAGCCCTGCTGACTTCCATCATCCAATCATGTGCAAGCACCTACATGTGGTTGGGCATTCTTTGTGAAGTGATTTTTCACCACATTCACTTAGATATGGGAAAAAATTTTTTTACAGCCCATTGTCTTCCGACATTCGGTCCCTGTGTACCCAGCTCTAGTAACTTAAAGTGATTGTAAAGTCTCGTCTTTTTTATCAAAAATAATAAACATGTTATATTTCCCTCCTATGTGCAGTGATTTTGCATGGGGCAGCCTGGAACATCCTCTTCTCAGGTCCCTCTTTGCTGCTCCTGCCCTCTTCCTCCTGTTGAGTGCCCCCACAACAAGCAGCTTGCATTGGAGGCACCCAAGCCGATCTGCAGCATCGTGTGTCCATTCAGACACAAAGCGGCCTTTCCCACCCCCTCTTTCTCCTGATTGGCTAACTGACTTTGATTGACATCCGTTGGAGCCAATAGCGCCGCTGCTGTGTCTCAGCTAATCAAGAAGAGAGTCCCGGATGGCCGAGGGACTCGTGGACATCGCTGGACAGAGAGGGGGCTTAGATAAGTATTAGGGGGTTCTGGGAAGGCTTCTACACACAGAAGGCTTTGTATTTTAACGCATAGAATACATTAAGATAAAATAACTGCTGCCTTTACAACTCCTTTAACTCCAATGTCTTAATATAACATATGTGTCGTAACACAATAGGATAGGTGTACTGTGGTATTAAAGATGATTCATTTTGTAAGTACTGGCAGCACTCCTTCATTTTTTAAAGATCCTCTATCCTGCTTCCCCCCCCCCCCCCTGCTTACACATTACCAAAAAAAATTTATTCAAAAACATTAAAACTTATTTTTAATTATTTTTTACTTCCTAATTACCTGCCTGGCCCAGGATGATGTCATATCACCCCCATCCCCCCTTCCCCCACATGCAAAGACAGGCCAGTAGGTGTGTCTACATATACAGCAGATCTCAACTACAGATGGTAGCACAGGAGAAGAGGGACTAAAGGAAAACTTTTGCTTCAAGCAAGACAACACTAGCCTTCTTCATCTAGTAGAATTTTTTTTTTTTAAACAAGTGTTAGGGATTGTTTTGGGGGTGCGGGGCTTGGGGGTAGTCAGAGTAAAATTCCTTTTAAAGACGCAAAAAAGACCTGTCCCTTTGTTTGTTAAAACGGAACTTCACCCAAAAGGGGAAGTTCAGCTTTTCCGTCTCCTCCCCCCTCTCCTTTACCACATTTAAAGGTGGTAAAGGCGAGGTGGGAACTTTTTTTTTGGGGGAGCTGGTACCTAGTTTTGACATGTACCCACTCCCACTTCTGCTTGGATTGTGTAGGCCAAGTATTAGTAGAGGAAATTGTTTGTTTGTCTGTGTTTTTCGTTGTGAAATTTCATACCTCTCTATTTGTCCTGATGAACGTTATCACTGGAAATGAAAGTGAAAACAGTTCTAGATTTTGAGTTGTCACCAGAATAGGATTGGAAGGGGAATTATCCAATGGGACTACCGGGGATTTCCTACACTTTGCAGGGATTTTCTCTCGCTTTCCGTTGTGGCTGTGGGACAGGAGGTGAAGGGAAATCCCCTCAGTAGGACACAGATGGCAAATAAAAATCTGACCGGGTTATTGCCCTCCCTTACTCTATCCATAATGGAAAAAAAAAGAGTTTTGCCTTTAGTTCTACTTTAATGTTATATTGGACAGAACAGGGGTGACATCCTTCTACATAATATTCCTGTTAATATTTTGAGAGTAACAATGTTTAGTGAATGGATCGGCTTTGATCACACTCTTTTCTTATTCAGTAAGAACTATTAGTTTTATGATGGAACAAGAACATGTGCAATTTTTAAATACTGCATCATTTTCAGATTATGTCTATTGTAGCTTATGGTCTTCTATCCCTACCCTATGAATCATGATTTTAATAAGAGACTGCTTTGATCTCCCCTACTTCAAAGACTTGCCAGTGATTGACAGCTTCTTAAGAAATCTGAACAGGTCAAACAAAATACATTTGTGAGTACTTTTATGTTTAGACTGTGGCTGTGGTTTAGAAAAAAATCAAGCTATTAGCTCACTAATGACATTCATGGAGTAAATGAACAGAAAACAAGAGTGCATATTACTATGTACTAAATGTGGACAAACGAGCAGCACGGAGAAAAGAAGCCCAAAGGTAGAGCCGTCTGTAACGTGAGCTGCCTTTGAAGGCCAATTACTGGTTATCAAATCTACCGGTGCAATGTAAGGAATGGGAGCAATAACAGTGTAATCATCTTTGAAGCCAGTAAAGTTTAAACTCATGCACAGAAATAAAAGAACAGAAGGTATTGTATTCCTGTATGTTTACCTGTTTCTGTCTGCATTAGGGAGTTAAATACACAATTCAAATTTGCTGCAATAGACCTAATTTATAGAAAGAAAATTCACATGAGCAGTAAGAAAACATTATGACGATTATAGATGTTCCTTTATTGCAGGTCAGCATGAGCGCACAAATATTTGCGCACCTAGACTTGCCTGATTTGGTAAAGCGTGAACTCTTTAAATACACATATTTCAATCTTGTTTGCATACTGCATTGAACATCCAACATATAGCTGTTTTGTGGTTTACTGTATCCATAGCTCCCAACCGACCCCCATTTAGAGGGGCTGTCCCTCTTTTAAAATCAAATCCCTCTCTCTCTCTCGTGCAGCCTCATTTGTCCCTCTTTTTCGTCTGATGTGTACATCTCGATACAAAATGTACTATTTTACTACCAAATGTTATGCTGCACTAAGCGTTTTATCTAACCTATATTACTGCATTTGTTATCTTGGAAGACCAACATAAAGGAAAAACACCTTTGTAGCTTAGCTGATAATTTTCTGCATATTGGATCCCTGTGGTCCGTGGAACCGGGGCCATAGCTGGGACGTGTCCATCACCAACATACTGCATGCTAAATAGTATCCCTCTTTATGATTTCATAAAGTTGGAAGATATCGTTTATACGTGGATACTGTATGTGTATCGAGTCTGCTAGGCCACTTCATGTGGCCCTCACACCCAGGGTTGTTTTTTAAGCAGAAACATGGGGGGGCTCCATTCCTCCTGTGTTTATAAGGCCAGTTTTCCTCTTGGTGTCTCTCATAAATCCCTGCCTGCCCTACATTCACGGTGGGGACAAGGGAGATGCAGATGCATTGTGGGATAGGGCATCAAGTGGTAAGCTGCACTGTGATCCCCATGTGTGCCCTGGTGAACAGGTGCCTACAAATGACCTCCTTGCAAGTGAGAAAGAGGCAGGACCATCTATACTGCTTGGAGATACCAGAGCCCGATGGGGTAGGTAAGCTGCGAGGAGGCTTTTGGAGGTGAGGGCTGTGGAGGAAGATGTATGCAGAGGTAAGGGATAGGAAGAGTGGTGCAGAGGTCAGAGCCGAGGTGGGGTGCATGAGATGTGAACAGCCTGTGAAAGAGAGCTGAACCCACACACTGTGCATAGCACACCCCTAAACCTTGCATTTTGTAAACATTGAACCCCTGAACTCTGCATTTTGTAAATAGTGCACCCCTGAACTCTGCACATAACGCACGCCTGGTATTTATTGCCCCTTAAAGATCCTCCCACTGCAATTTGGCCACATCCAGAGTTTTATGTGATTGCATGGAGGGGGGGGGGGGGGGTCGTGTGGTTGATACCTTGCTCCTATTCTCTGAGAAAAACAGCTCTGGCTTAATTGATATAGTCTTGAAGATACAACCAGTCCTCTGAGATTAAATTGAGTTTGACACCTTTGGAACAGATCCTGAAAGCAGAACTAAGTTCTCTAACTCAGCAATAACATATGTATAAAGGGAGATAGTACAGTCACAATACAATATAATACAAGAGGGCCATCCTCATAAGAGCTTGCAATCTAAAATGATGAGCAAAGATACTGTTTAAATGTATAGAGTGCAAAAACCTTATGTCGCATTATACATAAAACAGTAGGAGGATAACCACAGATTTGTTGCAGACATTATTGTATAATGAGATGCAGGCCATCAATGTCATCTAGTGAACTAATAGCTCCTATCCAAGGCACGCTTCTCAGTGCTGTTTGAAATCATGTCGATCTGTTGCTCTTTACCTTACAGCTAGTAGCATATTATTGCTATTATCTTAAAGACATGTTCTCCAGTCACTCATTGTAGAGCTCAGTTATCCAGATACAAGACATATGCCTGTAAAACTTCTGCCCGTATATGGCCAGCTTTACAAATGCCTGAGCCTCTAAAGCCCTCCGCTTAAAATATCATATGTGTCACAGGACACAGCTATTGCTGAGATTCTTTTTTTATACATTACAAGAGAAACCAGACAATGTGGCTAGGTTAAAGGAGAAATATAGTATATTTTCAATAAGCACACGTCTTTAATAATTCAGATCTCAGGGGAATAGAAAAGTCTTCCCTTGCAGTTATGATGTACTGGCACTGCAAGTGTTAACTTCTCATTTATGTTCAGCAGGACCAGTTACAGCAGTTTTACTTACCTGATCTGCTGCCGCTTCCGCAATCTCCTCTGTGCTGTTGGACCAGTCCCTACATCCTTTTATCCCCGGCACTCTTACAGTCCAAGATCCTCTATTGTCATGCGGTGACCATAGTCCCGCATTGGGCTTGAGGATGTAGAGGGGACAGTCCACTGCAAGAGTGTGAGGGAGAACCATTTGCCAGGGGGAGCAGAAGATCAGGTAAGTAGAAGTGCTCTTTTTGCCTACAAGACTAAATCAGCAGTTAATCCCAGCAGTGCAGAGGCAGCACCACTAGTTTTCTAGTGTTTAGTTTTAAGTTAACCTTAACTCAAAAAGTCAAGATTTGCTGTCTTATAATAGTCATCTACAAGTGTTAACTGTGCCTAAACAGTGCACTTCCTGAGATGTGCCTAAGCACTTTTGTATTACTACTAATAGTTGTATATCTGCAATGGCACTGGTATTTGTGACATGTCAGATGTAGAATGGGGTTTGGTGATATTACTCAAATGCTGATCACTGTCCTCTACAAACCTGCAGTGGAGAGCAAGGACTCCACTTCTGCTTTATCCATTCAGTGGATCTGTTCTTGGTCTACCTCTTCTGCACCTTCTTGATCATTACGAAGTCAATTTTTAAATTGCTACTAATCTGGGGGAAGTTCTGACATGTTATTCTACCAAGAAGCAGATGCATCTAGGACCTTCAGGGCCCCAGTGCAAGAAACCATGAAGGGCCCTCCTTCACTCAAAACAGCCTGACAAAATGCAAACATGACTAAGATTATGAAAGACCAGGGGTACCCTAGGAAATGTGGGCGAACAGTGAGCATGGCCAGTGGTAGAGTCCTAAAGGGGGATTGAACAGAATCTGCGCCTGCAATATACACTGCACACATATGCCACAGTTCTTGTACCCACATTACTAAGGGGCACTTTTCAGGATGTATGGAGGCACATTGGAGAATGTAAGGGGGCACTCTGGAGGTACAAAGTTATTACCTGCACAGTGTCCCCTTACATTCTTTATAGTGCCCCCTTACGTCCTCTTCCAGAGTGCCCCCAGAGTGCCCCTTACATTCTCCACAGTGCCCACTTAGTAATACTGTAAATTAGTACCTCCAGAGTGCCCCCTTATGTCCTGCTCCTCCAGAGTGCCCCTTATGACCCTCCTTCTCCAGAGTGCCCCCAAAATTAGTCCCCCCTTATGACCCGCTTCTCCAGAGTGCCCTCTAATTTAGTTCTCCTTTGTGTTGTCCTGGCTCCTACAGAGTGCCCCAAAGTTAGTGCTTCCTTTCACATACCTTCTAGCCTGGCCGCAAATGGCTGGCGATAAAACACTTTAGAAACAAAAGAATCTTTCTCTGCGACTTTAAACTGCCTCTACTCATATGGTGGGGCATGTTAATATAAGCCTCTAATTGACTGGCTCCGGAAATGTGCATGCACAGCTCGGAGTTGCAGTCACAGAAAAGTAATTTTTTTTTCTAAATGTTTCACTGCCAGCCACTCATGAGTTCCAAGTCGCAAGCAGACAGGGACAAGGAGGGTTTTTTACAGGCACAAACAAGAGAAATGTGCATGGTTTGGCAACACTGAGTCTTGCCACTGCCAAGAAGGTTGCATCCACAGAGACACGGTGCAAAGCATAGTAATGGGTAAATAATCATCTGCAGGGGGCATATAGGAAATACTGTTTACTAGCAATTTGCTTTATGTTTGCCTTTTTGGCTTCCATAGTGTATATTCTATTTATCATTTCAAATAAATAGTTTAGGTTGTGATATTTGATTCCAGGTTTGTACTTCATGTGCAATTTGTAGATGCCTGCTGAGCTAAAAGGCAACTACAGAATAAGTCACCTAACCATTTAATTGTGTTAAGTCTGTGAAAGCTGATAGATTTTGTAATCTTCAATTATCGCCACACTTACCACTATCCTCTGTTTATATGTTTGCAATCCTGCAAGTGGGCAGCAAAATGCCAGGCCAACGAGCAAAGCATGAGGGCCTAGTACCAGACCATTTGGAGTTACATCATTCTAACAAATACCAAACCACTTCCCCGTCCCTGGTAAAAAAATAAAATCTCCCTTCTTCTCTTGCCACTATTCTCCTTTCCTCTTCTCTCACACTTATATTACTATACCCACAATAGCTTATTGACCACCTTCTAAACTCCCCTCCTCACGTCTCAACCCACCATACATCGAGTGACAATTGGAAAACTCCATCTCATACATTTACACTTTAATATGTGTTATACATCCTTTCGTACATCATCTCCATGAATTTTATACCTACTGTATATGCTCTTTACCCTTGTTAAATGGAGCCTAGCTCCTTTAACTTATTACACTTTGTTGTTCCATAATTATAGTGTATTTTATATTGTATACTTTTTTTCTCTTGGAAAAGTAATACAATTAATTGTAAACAAATACCAAATCGATGGAAATATTGTCTTAATTTAATATAAGCATGTAACTGGTGCACTTTAACTGCTTCCCTCTGCTTCATATGATGTCCTCCCGAGAACAGGCTACGCTGTGGCTTGATCTGTCTCCCGTTGTGTCTGGTGGAGACAACGGATGACTGATCAGTGTACTGGCCCACTGATGGTACCATGTGATCACTTTGACCAATCACAGAAGATCACATGACAGTTGTAAATAATTAATTGTCTTCCTTTCATGCCATTCACTGTATACAATTGTGTTGCTAGCTCCGATTGGTCACAGTGATCACATGGTATAAACTTTTTGCCTTTTTTAGTTTATTTAGCAACATATATAAAATATGATTATATATCACCATAAAAAACACTATTTGTGTGAAAAAAAAGATAAAAATTTCATATGGGTACAGTGTTGCATGGCCACGCAATTGTCATTCAAAAGCCTCGTACACACGATCGGATTTTACGACAGGAATTGTGTGATGACAGGCTGTTGGCAGAAAATCAGACCATTTGTACGATCCATTGAACAATTGTTGTCAGACAAATGTTGGATAGCAGGCTTTAAAATTTTCCGCGGACACATGTCTGTTGTTGGATTTTCCGAGCATGTGTACACAAGTCCGTCTGGCAAAAGTCCAAAGTACAAACACGCATGCTCAAAAGCAAGGACAAGCCAGAAGCGGTCAGTCTTGTAAACTAGCGTTCGTAATGGAGAATTAACATTCGTGACGTGGCAAATTATGATATCTCGAAATGCAGCGCACAATCTCATCTTCTTTAATGGGCTAACAATGAAGCTGCTTTGCTGGTGATACTGATGGAGTTATTGCAAACTATTTTTAAAGGCTTTTTTATTCTAGTGATATCAAGGATAATATTATTATGCTTTTTTTATCTTATTTTTTATTTGAGCAAGTTACCACGTCACCATTATCCCGTAGTTTTTAAGATCAAAGATACAACTATGTTTGTGTCCCTTGTCAATTTTACATTGTATTTTTTTAAATGTAATTGCCTACTCCCAAACTGTCATTTGAAGTAAATCACATAGCCAAGTATTATTCTCCACATTTTATTGTGCATTAAAAAAAGAAAACAAATACAATCTGCCAATCGTACTTAAAGAAAAAGTGCATTCTATGCATCCAAAAATATAGAAAATGTAACAAATCAAATCATTATTATTCAACCAAAAATAAAATAAAAGCCTCATGCATGTGTCCTGCTTATAGGGGGTCAACAATGCCAAGAGTTGGTGAAAGCAGGGGTCCGTCATCCAGAGATAATTCCGACAATTATCTGGATTATTCTTCTGGAGCTCCCTCAGCAAAGGCATATGACAAAATTGGTCACGATTAATAAAGAACTCCTCCTCCTCCTGTTCCTGGACTGGACTTGGGTCAAAGCATAACTCCAAGGCCAATAATAAATACCACGTTATCTCCTCCAATTACGCAACATGTCTGGTTGACGAACGGCCATTCAGAAACGAACTGAAAAGCATGAAATTAAAAGCGCAAACTGAAAAGCGCTGAATGAAAAACGCTAAATGAAAAGCGCGAATCAACACTCACCAAACTTCTACTAACATGAAATTACCAGAAGGAGCCAAAGGGTGGTGCTAAAGAGCTGAAAAACCACGTAGTACGTTAGTATGTTCGTGTTTGTTGGCCAACAATTCCTTGCCATTTGTATGCAAGACAAAATCCAGGCACACAACCTCGGACAAAAGTCTGAGGTTTTGTCTGCTGAAAATCCGATCGTGTGTATGAGGATAAAGTGTGACAGTCCTGAAAGCTGGAAATTGGGCAGAAAAGGGGTAAAAGTCCCCAGTATTGAGGAGGTTAAATTTAAGTAGAAACATCCAGGTCAAGCAGCCTTGATTGCCACTTATAGTGAGCAGACATGCCTGCCGTGAGGCATACATTCTGGCATACAAGTGTGTGTATGCAACAAGTGCTCTAGGTGTCAAATGGAAGCATTTGATATGTGATATGTCAGAGGATCACCCATATGTTCTGAAGCTAAATTCCAAGTTATTTTAAAAAAGGCATCATGGCAGACATAAAACTATCCTGAACAACATGCAAGCGTAGGCATGTGTGCTGTTACTGAAAAGTATACTCCTTGTTTCCACATGATATCGTTTTTCATAAAATTGAGGTTTTCTTCTGCTGAAGAAATATGAGACAAACATTGTGTTTAATGAGCTTTGCAGATGAAACACATGATGGCTATTAACTTCAGCTGTTTTATTTGTAATAGAGTAAAAACGGGTATGCAGGCCACTACCTGTCTCACATTGCTATGTCAAACTGTAAATCCAAACTGTGATAATCTTTACAATGTTCAGTATAAATCCTTCAACGGTTTTCCTGGTTGCAGCCCTGTAATAAATAGGTGTCAGGAGACCAAATGAATTCACACCATATTGTAACTTAAGTGTTACAATGGTTGCCTCAGGACAAGGTCAGTTGAGTCTTTTAAAGCTCTCCTATCCATAAAAACTAAGATGCAGTCAGCCACTTGAATAGCATCCCATGAGTAAATAAGCTCTCTAACTGCCCTGAGCATGATTAAAACACAGTCTAAATGTGTTTCAGAGACTGGGGAATTCCATCATTCACTTAGTAGAATAGATAGGACTGCAGTCTGGTCGTTGGGGGAATCTCTCAAGGGGGCTTGGAGTTTACTCTTTTGATATCTCCAATGGCATCACTGCAAATTACACTACCAAGACTTTCTGACTGACTTGGTCCTTACAGGTGATTTATGCTTCTTTACATACAAACATAAAACAACACGTACATATTCCTACCTCTAAGTATCCTAACAGTGAGGGGGGGACGACAATTCAGAATATATAATTTGTTGGAGAAGATGTTCAATCTGTCATGGTTAATTTTAGCTGTTGGTATCATGTCCTCATGCAAGGTCCTGTCAACAGTGGTTGATAGAATATGATTTATCAACAAAACAAAAAGCTGTAGGGTTTCATATGACTGAGCCTCAAATGAGTTCTTACTGACATACCTAAAGATGGCTGCTTTTATAATAGGGTATGGGGGTCACGTATGAAAGTTTGTTTAGTTCGCAAACCTGATTTTTGAAAATGTGTCTTTAGTAACCAATGTTTTTGCTTCTGGTAGCAACCAGGTGATAATTAACTGAGCTGCCTACAGTATACTAAGTTCTCGGTGCCAAGAGTCTTGCAGAAAACTGTTGCCAGGAGCCCAGGTGTGTGCAGACAGCCATAGAGAGTCACACATGGAGCAATTACCTGCGGTTGGGTACAGATGATTGCCAATGGATGTAAGCAGCTTGCATCCAGGAATGGTCTTCTTTCCTTAACTGCATGTAATGCTCCCTGTGCGATTACTTTCAAACACCAATGGATAGCTGCAGCCGCTGTCAGCCTTTCATTGCTTTGTACAGGCTTCCTGACTGCCTTTCTGCACAATTTTCTGCAAAATGTATATCATATCACAGCCGATTTGGCCGTGTGAATAAGGCCTTAATGGTTGCTCTGGGTTACTATAATTCACACATCATCATTGCACTTCGTATTGGATTATTAAAGCCAAAAACTTTTTTTTCTCTGTCAGGTTTTTACAGCTTTTGATCCAATAGGGAAGATTTACCTTCAATTCCTGTCTCAGTGTAAGGGGGTCAGATGAACAGGAACTGATCAAAAGCTTTCCAGTGGAGATAGAGACACTAACACAAAAAACCTTTTAGTACAATGTGGAATGGTTAAGTAATTTTAAGACACGTTTTGCTGTCTGTGCCTTTAATTTATTATTTTTTCTGATGTCACAGGGGCAGGCAGCAGTGAGCCCTTGTACACACGGTCGGAGATTCCAACAACCAAATCCGTCGGAGTAATTCCGATGGATTAATTCCAGAAGAGGTCCGGAAGTGATGTTGCATACACACGGTCGGACAAAGTTGTCGCAAAATCCGATTGTACATAACGTGATGACGTTATTTCGTTACGACGGGACTACGTTCAGGCTAGTAGCCAATAGCTTTGGTCTAGGAATTTGATCTGAGCATGCGTGGCACTTTGTCCGTCGGAGTAGGCTACACATGATCGGAGTATGTTCGATCGGAGCATTTTATCTGAAAATTTTACCGGCAAGTTGGAAAAGTTGGTGCGTTGGATATTCCAACGGAAACAGTCTGATGGAGACCACACACAGTTGGAATATCCGACAAAACGGTCCGATAGGACACATTCCGTCGGAATCTCCGACCGTGTGTACAAGGGCTAAGAGATCTCCTGGGGCCAGTAACAGCAATGGGAGATTACAATGTAGTTGAAGGCCACAATAAGCACCAAATAAATATTTTAAACTAGCCTTTCATACCCAGGGTTATGTGGAACCCTAGGGTTCCTCCAGAGGCAAGAGGATCCTTAAGCAATAATCAATTTTCGCCTGTCAGATGAGTTGCCAATAACAACAATGATCTTTTTTGCTATCTGTAAGGAGAAAAGGGGAGGGTGTTGACCACCAACGTAAGGAGCATTCATCCCAGTGACCATCACGTTGATTGTATTGTTAGCTGTAAGGCCCCATTCACACCTGAGTGGAACCTTTTTCAGGCAGAAAGTCGTACGATTTTACCATGATTTTGCAGCAATTTTTGCCATGGTTTTTGCCACGGTTTTGTAAAGGCAAAGGGTCATCAATGTAAAAAGCATAAAAACGCCTGCAATCTGCCTAAAAAAAAATCCAGAACTTGTTTGAACTTCAGGCGTTTTGGTACTTCTGGCTTCAAGCGTTTTGGAGTGGAGATGTGAACCATCTCCATAGAGAATAATTAATTTTCTCCTCTCCAGCTTTTTGTAGCTTCAGGCTTCAAGCTACAAAACGCTAAAGTGTGAATAGAGCCTAAACTATAGAAATTGTAGGAATAGTAACCATTAGGAGAGGTTCCCTGAAATTAGAAAGTTATTTTAAGGGTTTATCTGTGTTGAAAAGATGGAGAAAGGCTGTCCTTAATCAACCATAGTCTATTTAACCTAAAAGGAATGGTTGCTGTTGGGCATTAAATGAACCCATAGGCCTTTTACTTGCTGCAGAAAATTAAAAAATAATGGAGCTATGTTGTACTGTTAATGACTTGAATACATGGCTACAATGCAGAGGGTAATCATAAAGATTAATAAATGAAGAGTATACAGAGTTAAATAAAAAGTAACCCTATTGTGTGGTTTTATAATTGTAGTGCCAGAACTCTTATCATATAGAAGCACTACTGCTGCTGTCCAGGCTGCTGGGAAATGAAGGCCTCACCTGGGACACACAGAAGCTGACAACTGTAATCCGGAACAAGCACTGGCTCCATTATCTGTTTTTCTTGGTCAGCGCAACAACCCTGCTGCTAGGCTCCAATCCCAGCTTGTAATGCTTGGAAATCTATACACACTCCACAAATAGCACTGTTTTTTCAATTACTTCTGAATAATGGTACTTTTCATTTCCTGAATACTTTAGTCGTCCATACTAAATTATCCTAATTTCCCTTGACATAAAAAAAAAAAAATGATGTAGGTAGACATTCATTTGAGCTTCTGTAATTTTCTCCATCAGATTTGCTGTCTACATTTGAATGTATTATGTTATAATTCCTGAATCATAAGTTCAGGTAATCTATATCTATGTAATATATCTTATAATCGAAGCAAGGTATTTACAGTAAGTTATTTAGTGTTTAAAATTCAAATAGTGTATGTTGTGCACCTAGAAAAATGAATTAAACCGCAGCATTAATTAATAGATGTTATGTTACATTATGGATGAACTTCTGCATCAGGACTCTACCATAAATGTTACATTGGATGGAAGGTGACAAACTTTACAATCTGCACCATGTGTATCAAAGCAGTACTAAGAACCAATAGTATAGTATTAGAGCCACCGGATTCAAACCTGTCGTGGTTCTCTAACACCCAGAGACTGAACTTTTGAGTCTGATTGGTAGGTTGGTAGAAATTAATTTTAATGACTCTGTTGTACTTGAGGTAACTTGACTGCCGTGAAATTCCTCCAGCGATCTACTCCCCACCATTTACTACTACATCTACTCACCACATCATTTTATTATTGGTGTTGGTGATTGCTGCAAGTACTTTCTTTTTTGTGCCTGGGAAGGACCAGTCATACTAGCTCAGGCTTTATACTGGGTCTGTAATACTCTTGTAATACTCTGGTATCAGAATCTCAGTGACTGGTAGTATCTCGTGCAATTAAAGAGGACCTTCCCCTTGAACACACCAATGTAATTTTGGTATAAAAACCAATAAGGTTATTTTTATTTAGTTACCTCTTATGTTTAATTTCTGCCCAGTCTCCATTATCTGCACCCCTTAAAGTTTTTTTGGAAACCTGTAACACCATTTAAAGAAAAGCATCATCAGTGCCTGGCTTTTGTTTTTTGATTCTCTGCCGGTCCACCGATGATCAATCTATATATCGGTGAACTGTGCCACGGATGCAGAAGCTGTCTTTAGGGTAAGTAAAAATTTGCAGCTTAAAACAAAAATGTTATAATAGCACCAGCTCTGACCTCATGTGCATTAATCATACGTCATCTGTACACAATTCTTTTTCCATAAAAATCTTGCAGGATTTTACAAAAGCTCACAAGATTTTGCAGATTACAAACTTTATCTGCAACAAAGGCACTAATGATATAACCTTACAAGGCCTTCATATACCTAGAAGTAAAATACATCAAGTTGTAAGTACAAAATAAATAAATATTCCAGATGTTTAGGTATCAGGTTTTTAAGTTTGGGAGGAAAAGGTCCAGTTTAAATATATAGAGCAGGGTTTCGCACAAGGGGGTGATGGAGTGTTATCTAGAATTTAGAGGGAATAATTACTTTATTTTTTTATGATATTTTCTTCATCAGCAACTTAAATTATAGGCTTATAGATACACATCTGTCTAGAATAAATAGATATTTAGTAGTCTGGTAGACCATAGATTTATTGATCTTTATTTCTTTACTTGCTTATTAAAATAAAGGAAGTATAATTTTATGTTAAGTGTTATATTCATTTTCATGAGTTTAACAAACATTTTTATCAGTTTTAGCAGGAGATACAAAACACTTTTCAGCTTTAGTTAAACAAAAAAAAAGAGTTAATGTATGCTTCAGTTTTTTTTTTTTTTTGCTAAAACATTTGGCTATTCTCAGTAAAACATACAGCAGAGACAATCTGATGATAACATGATATGGATTAATCATGAGGATGGAGCCCTGGCTCCATTATTATCTTCTACAAAACTGGAAAGATTTGCATGTTGTACTCTGTCTCCTCATCCTCCAGGGTACACTAAATCCAAGACCCATATGTCATAAAATACATAATACATTTTGTCGTGTCTAACTGTAGTCAAATGAAGGCTAATAAATTATATTTTTGGTAGGACAATGTTGTTTAGCTTATAGATGGCAGTCATATTCCTGGTAAACCAGTCTTTTTGGTTTCAACCATGATGGTGTTGTATCTATTTTTATTGGCGTTGTACCAAATCTGTGATTAATTAGTCAAAATTATCTCTCTGTTCCTCATTAGGAGTCCATACAGAGCAGGCTTTTCTTTTCTTTTTTTTTTTCCTTTGCTTGTTCACTGCTTTATAGCAACACCAGACATGCAATGAAATGGACATTACAGAGAATAGAAATATCATTGAATAGAAGTATCGTTTCTATAGGTAAAGAACAACATTTGTAAAGGTCTAGGAATGCAAGTAGTGCAAGAAACACGGGTAAGACTACCTGCATAAGCTACAACCTAAGCAAATGCAAAGAGAAAAATCCAAGGCAAAGTTAGTTGTTGTTACTGCCTCAAGCACCAATCTTTGCTACCCGCCAACCTAATAAGAATTCAGGGGCAAAGCTTGCCAAAAAAATCAAACTGAGGCGGCACTACATTTGGAGCACCCAGAAATGGTCAGCAGGCTTTCCTTTACTCTTTTTCACACATGCCACTTGCTACCTTCAGCTACGTCATCACTTATCAGATGTTGGGCAATTTGTTTAAAAGCCATTGCCCAGCCCAAATTTTTTAGTTACTAGGAAGTTGAATTATATACTGTAGTTAGACACCTTCCCTACCATGATCACCAGCTTTATCCAACAGCCGTAGCTAAAAGCTGCATTTTAGTGTCAATTTCCAAATCCAATGTGGAAAAATGTAAAAAAAAAAATTAAAGCCATGTAGGCAAAACATCAACCCCTGCAACCCTGAGAGACATACGAAGTTAAAATGGGATTAAAAACACAGTTGGCTACCAAAAACTGAAATATTTGTTTTGTGGGAATCTGGCATCCAAGCTTTTAATAAGTGTTTTCATATTCTAGAATAGAATGGGGCATTTGATTTAGCCAGATCCATGAACATGAATCCCAAAATGTATTCTCTCCGAAAAAATGTGCCCTTTCCTTCCGCTGTAAGCCAAGGTTCACACTAGTGCTGCTACATAATCAAGAGTTTTTATAGTGAGTTTTTACACATGTTTTGATGCTATTTTTGTAGTAGGAGGAGGCTGGTTGTTAAACACCAAACCCTGCAAAAAACACAGCATTGCTGTGAAATGACACCGTAGAGAATTATGTGATTTCGATTGCCATACATTGCAGCGCGACAGCAGATAAAGGATAAATCGCACTAGTGTCAACGCAACCTCATACGCTGGTTTTTACATGTACTGATCCTTTACTTACCAGTGAGTGTATCTTACCTTATGTTTTAAAGGAAACCAGGAAACCTTACAATGCTAAAAATAAGATGCTGACATTACTGACTTGTTTTGAAGATCCAAACTCAAGTCCTGGCATTCTATTTCTGGGTTCTTTGCCTAGTTAGTTAATCAATAGGTGGCAAAGTTCAGATGAATTTAACAGCCCAATGTTTGTATATTTAAAAAAAAGTGAGTCCTGCCATCTCCTGTTCCATTTAATAAATAGAGTTTGGTATTTCTATTATTTATTTTTAGTTATCTAATCCTACTTGACCAGCCATTTTGTTTTCTAACATATTGACATTGCAGCTGTGTTTATTGGCACTGAACCAAATCAGCAATGGATTATTTACATTCTAGTGACAACAGTCATCCTCAATATGGCAAAATCTTACTCAATGTGCTGTGTAACATGAAATAAGAAAAGTCACAAAACATTCAGAAATATGTTTATGTCAGTGTTGTTTTTTTTCCCCTAAGGTATTATCTTTATTCATTAAAGCTTAACTTCAAGCAATTATAAAAACTAATTCAAAACCTTTTTTTTTAAGTAACGAAGGGGCAGGCCTTGTCAGGTTTCTTTTTTTTTTTGCTGTCTGTGTATTTGTGTATCAGGGAGATCTACCATCACTCATCGATCTATCAACATTGATTGTTTTTAATCCTTATGCTGCTAGCATTAGTAAATAGATAGGATGGTTTATCATCTATACTTGTTTTAAACTTTTATTTTTTTTCATTTCTTGAGTTACTTCCTGGTTTCCTGCCCAGGCAAATGATGCCATACATCCCAGGAATCTTCAGGAGAGGAGGAGAGGAGGTGGGGTTTTCTCAGCTAAGCCCACTCTCCTGCATGCATACTTGAGCTAAGGGCAGGAAGAAAATGCTACATCATTCCTTTGCCCTTACTCAAAATGGCCACGGCCAGAAATGCAAGGGGGTGTTTTTCAAAGTGATTTCACACCAAAATAAAGCATGGAGAAATGGATGGATGGGGGAGTTTGCTTTGAATATTAAACATAAATTAAATAGTGTTTTTTTACATACGACAAAATCACTGTGCAATCAGTGTAAGCACTCAATAAAGTTGAATGTGCAATGTATGCAGAAACACCCTTGTTGTGAAGAATACAATCCTCAGGTAGGGCACACCTCTCCCATATCACTGCAAATGGCTCACCCTGTGATATCGACCTCAAAGTTACACAGAGGTCAGCAAACCCATGTATCCTGTCCTGGCATCATGAAACAGACCGCTAGCGGGGGCGCGCCAGTTCACGCCTGAAAACTGCATCTTTTGGGCGGTTTGGGAGCACTGTATACATCGCTCCCAAAAAAAACCTGCCCATTGCAATGGATGGGCAGCACTTCCGGAAGCGACACAGGAGTTCTTAACCCCTTCTTTGGGATTAAAAGCACTGCTAAAACGAGCAGCGCTGTGCAGCTAACGCCTGGGCGGCCTCAGTGTGAAAGGGGTCCTATATATATATATATATATATATATATATATATATATATATATATATATATATATATTTATGTGTAATGTGAACATAACACTAACATTCATTTTTATAAGGTATAAAGATTTTTTTTTTTTTTTATTAAGAATTTATTGGCACATTAGTATTTTGTTTTATCACACAAAAGTATTTTTGAGTAGTTTTACTGAGAATTCTAGTATCTATAGCAGGCACAGTAGAAGCTGCAGTCCCCTTTTATGTTAGACATACAGTGCCTTGCGAAAGTATTCGGCTCCCTTGAACTTTTCAACCTTTTGCCACATTTCAGGCTTCAAACATAAAGATATAACATTTTTATTTTTTGTGAAGAATCACCAACAAGTGGGACACAATTGTGAAGTGGAACGAAATATATTGCATTTTTGAAACTTTTTTAACTAATAAAAACATGAAAAGTGGGGCATGCAAAATTATTCAGCCCCTTTACTTTCAGTGCAGCAAACTCACTCCAGAAGTTCAGCGAGGATCTATATAGAAATTATCCAATAGATTTCATTCCACTTCACAATTGTGTCCCACTTGTTGGTGATTCTTCACAAAAAAATTAAATTTTATATCTTTATGTTTGAAGCCTGAAATGTGGTAAAAGGTTGAAAAGTTCAAGGGGGCCGAATACTTTCGCAAGGCACTGTAAAGTGGATGTTTTTTTCCTAGTTGAATTACACTATATGACTGTTCTGTCAGATTGATGAATGTCCTCTGTTCCATTGCAGCAACCACCTATTAAAGCACCCTAATTTCACTCACCCCATTTCTGCACTGTGGAGTTTATTACCTAATGTATATGTGCAACAAATGTGTGGTCTGTGATGTTCTCTCTGCAGTTGAAAAGAGACTAGAAAGAGGGGAAAGGGTGTGACAATTTAATTCCCAGAATGGACTGTATAAAAAAAAATGTTTGTGTAGGAGCATTGCTGTGGTGGAGAATCCACTTGTCAGGACAGAGTTCAGGTCTTTTCCTCCGAACAGATTCCTGTAACCTTTCCAAAATGTACAAATACCAATGTTAATTAACTGTTGTACCATGGTCTATGAATTCATAGTGAACTACCCCTCTGTGATCAAAAGAACACACTAGCATTAGTGTACGAGGGTTTGCATCCTGTCCACATTTGCATCCGCCCTTTGCATTTTGGCTGCCCACTTCTTGCATCATCGTGGACATCTTCCTGCCCTTTCTTAAACTGGCTATGCCATTTAAAAAAACTTTATTTTTTTTGTGGAATGTTCACCATAAACCTTTTCTAACAAAGTTAAAGTTTCACTCACTTTTTTTCCAATTTTCATGCAAAATGTAAAGTTAATCTGCTCCTCCAGATTCATGTCACTCATTTTACGTCAACAGCACAACGCATACGCGTGTTATTTCTTCTACCAATCCATAAAAACTAAGTCAACTGGTCTGTCGTACCTCATATATAGAAATACCTAGCTAATGTTTCTGAAAGTTGGAAATCACTATAATAGATACCACTACTCCAGTGATTGAATCTCTTGCTGAGTGGCTGGCCTGCTGCATTCCAAACAAAGGAGGTCAGCCGCTCAGCAGAGGCACCATTCAGAGAACGCGCTCCATTTTCTGAGTAAGCGCAAAGCTTTGTCTGTTTGGGCAAGATGGAGAGGTGGGGCAGTGACATTAGGCTTTCTAACTTGTCCAATCAGAGAACATTTTGAAAATGCAAAGCATTCTCTGAATGGCGCTTGTGCCAACAGGCTGGCCTTCCATGTTTGAATGCTACCTGGGGCTTTGGGCAGGTATGGTGGATACATGGTTACTTTGGTCCAAGCTGAACCAACATAACTATGTATAAATTGTCATACCCGGAATTCCACTTTAATGTTATTATGTATTCTTTAAAAACAATGACATTTTACATACATCATGCATAACTACCTCTGTCTTGATATCAACCCCTTCTGACCTGCAGCACCAAGACTGGGACAGGGAGTGGCAGCACTTGTTCACTGGAAAGCAGAGTGACCAGGGATGACTCACTATTGTGCTGCTTCTCCTCCATTATCCACTGAGACTGAGCATGATGGGCTGATTTTCAATGCAATATGGCATTTAGTACAATACAATTCAATGCAATATGGCAACCTGGAGGCATTCTGTACACAGTTGATGTACAGAACACCCCCAGAAAGGTGATTTCTTGCTTGTGTGATTGGCTTACTAATATTTCCAGAAATCTGCACAAAGATACAAGTCAGATTTTGCGTACCCTTTGCAAAATTACATTTTTGATCAGATACTCCGAAATTGTTAATCATAACTATAGGGATTCAAACACTGTAATTTTTCTCATTAGAACACTACAAGTGCATCAGCTGATTACTAATGAAAGAGTCACTCATATTTACATTCTCTTTGTACATTGACACAAACAGACAGCATTTCCTTCATAGCAACAAAAGTTAGGAATCTGCAAGAAAGTTTGTTAAAATCCTTGCAATGTACATAGATCACCTAGAGGTGAATGTTTTTTTCTAAACAAAAGTGGAATTGCTCTTTAAAGTGATACTAAAGTCTATTTTTTTTTCCATTTAGAAAAAACAAATATGTTATACTTACCCTCTCTGTGCAGCGGTTTTGCACAGAGCAGCCCAAATCCTCCTCTTCTCGGGTTCTTCCCCGGCGCTCCAGGCCCCTTCCTCCTACTGAGCGCCCCCACAGTAAGCAGCTTGCTATGGGGGCACCCGAGCCGCTGCTCTGTGCGTCCATTCAGACACAGAGCCATGGCTCGACCCCATCCCCTCTCTTTCCTCATTGGCTCACTGGATTTAATTGACAGCAACGGGAGCCAATGGCACCCCACTGCTGTCTCAGCCAATGAGGGGGGAGAGTCCCGGACAGCTGAGACTCTCGTGCTATATCGCTGGATCAAGATGGGCTCAGGTAAGTGTTAAGGACTGAGGGGGGCTACTGCACACAGAAGGTTTTTTATCTTAATGCATAGAATGCATTAAAGCAGTGTTCCGCTTAAAAAATAAAAAAATAAAACAAATACTGCAGCTGCTGACTTTTAATAATCAGACACTTACCTGTCCCAGGGTCCAGTGCTGTGGGGGATCAAAGCTCGCTCATCTCCCCCTCTGCTTGGTGGCGCTGGAATTTTAACTGTGGGCGCCCAGCTGTGGCTTCACAGCTGGGCACCCTCTGCGCACGCGCGAGCAGCGCCGCATGTCGTGATTGGCTGCGCAATCACCTGGGACCTGTTACATGTCCCAGATGATTGACAAGAGGGAGGAGGGAGAGGCGATGTCCATTCCTGCTCTAAAGGAAGTGACGTCAGGAGCCCAGGCACCGAAGGAGGCAGACTACAAGGGACCCCCTAGCAACAGGCATTTAGAGGTGAGTAAAAAAAAAATTTCTCCAAATTTTTTTCTTTTTTTTTAAGCACATTAATACTTTTTTTTGGGTGGAATTCCACTTTAAGATATAAAACCTTCTAACTTTAGAACCACTTTAAGTGAAGGTGTTGCTTTGTTCAAGGCCAAAGACATATATGATACACATTAACATTCATTTTACTGTGCTTTTTTTTTCTTGTTTTACAATTGTAATTGTTTTACTTTGTATCGTCCATATGTTATACTGTATTAAAATGCGTTTCATTGGAGCTTTACTGCATTCTCTGATTTCTGTGGGTCCCAGTGATTGTGAAGTGGAATATATCAGTTTCCGGGGTGCTATTATAATAATTTATCTTAGATTGTAAGCTCTAAGGAGCAGAGCCCTCTGATTCCTACTGTATTAAAGTGTATTGTATTTGTACTGTCAACCCTCAAGTTGTAAAGCTCTACGTAAACTGTTGCTGTTATATAAATTCTCAATAATAATAATAATAATAATAATGTACAAGTTTCTTAGATAACAGCCGTGTAGATTATCCCAGAAGATACCATACACCAGGGCTCATTAATCCGCCTTTCCTTATACAAACACATTTAAAAACAAATTGTCTTGTCTTGAAAGTTTATTAATAATTAAAGTACAAAGCATTGATAGAACTCAAATCTTGAATCCATCAGCTTAATGACTCAGTCATAGTCAGATCTGTCATAGTCTAGTAGTTTCTCCATTACGAAATTTCTTTCACTTGTGTGTGCCTTTACCCCTTAGCCTCTCCTCCCCCCTCACATGCACTTTAAATATCTGAGATGCTTGTATATCTCCAGGTGGTTCTGCGAAGGAAGAGAGCTGCATAACTCACCTGACATTAACATCTCCTCAGAGAACGACGGTCTTCAAGTGCTTGTCATTGCTGAGGCCTTCGAAGACGACACCGGGCGCTATACTTGTACGGCATCCAATTGGCTCGACTCTGACACATCTTCAGCTGAAGTGTTTGTAGAAGGTAATGTTTTATGTGCTCATAAGCTCATTGCAGTTTCTTGGTGGGCAATGTGGATGAAAGCCTTCTGCGTATATTCATCCAATTATATATATTTTTTTCTGTAAACAATAACAAGGCCTCAAGTAAAACACAGGAGCGGAGTCTGCTTTGTCCATTGCAAACAGATTCTAGGTATATTTTTCTAGTGCAAGTTAAACAATGAAAGAAAGGATCAGATTGTCTGCTGGTGGACAATAATCTGAAAAGTAATTTAAAATATTATTTCATAAACAGATTATATTAAAGAGGAAATGTAGTATTTTTATTTATTTTTATATACCTTGGATTAATAAACAGAGTCCCGTCCGATTGTGCTAATTGTATTATGTATATTTTGTAATTAAATATATACATGTGACAGCCATGTTGTCTGATTACATATGTAGGTAGGCATTGCCTTTCTATAGTTGTGTTGTTTTGGTGGCCAACTTACCTCACTGCAAGGTCTACCTGACAACATGTTTTGGACTGTAAAGTTGGCCATATACATTGATTTTTTTCATTCAGTCCACAGGTTAAAACATTTACAGATTCCTCTACCCTTGCTAAACTGCTTGGTTTTACGAATTTCCTGATTTAGTTACTGTATTCTGACTGGATGCATCTGCTGTTCAGATCAATGATTTTCTGCCCGGCTTCTTCAATTTTTCATGCAAAAGATGCCAGGGGGGAGGGTGTCTACATGGCCACCCATGGAGTCAATTTCAATCAGTACATCACTATCCAGCCAACATTCATTCCGTATGTGGCCAAAGTTTTTAGGCCATGCTTCTCTTGTTGGTCACAGAGGTGCACTTACTTGTACTTCTGTGACCCAGAATCCACCGAAAGTGAAAATAAAGTAAATTACCAAGTTTTGGGTGGACATCACAACAGTAGTTGAGGGGAGATCTTCCAATAGGGACACTAGTTCTGGTGACACCCCAGGATTCTCTCACTTTGAAGGGATTTTCTCTTTTTGGCTATGAGAAAGGAAGTGAAGGGAAATCTCCCCAAAGGGATATAAAAAAGAAATAAACCATCAGAGATTGGGATATGGCCCTTCCTTACTCTATTCAAAACTGTAAGAAAAAAGTTTGCTTTTACTGACTTTTTAAGGAATTCATAATATCAATGATATGTTCATTCAGTTAAAAGGCCATAATACATAATAGCTAAGGTAAATAATAGTTTGTGACAAGAAAAAGGCAATAAAACAAGATTCAAACAAAGGTAAAGTTAAATTGATGAAATTGTATTGTTATGTTACATACTGATTACTTATACTTGGGTTTGGGTTACTGTGCTCTATCCTTTTAGTTTTCCATTATACATAAAGTGTATTTACAATTTTGCCACTCAGTGTTTCTTATATGTTCCCCCTCACACAGCGTTATCTTTTTAGATGTTTCTTAGGAGAAGGTATCATGGCACACTGCAAGCATTTACTGCAGATGGCAAGCTTCTAAATCTTTGTTAGAACATAGATAGTGTTCAAATCTAGTTTACAGCTGATAATAAGATCTGCCAGCACAGTACAGAAATGCTTAATTATAACACTGCTCCACTTTTGAACAAAGAGAACTTAATATTTTTCAATCTTGAAGTTTTTACGCTGGAGCATTCAAAATGGCGAGCCACAAATTAAAAAAAAAAATAAGTTACATGAATATGTTGCAGATATAAGGTAATTGTTATCCCAATGTGACTGTAAAAGTGAAAATACACTTTCAGAATGCTACTTCATACACGATGCCTCACATATAAAGTGTCTGATGGAAGAACAGTGTGTAATTCCTTTCCAGCGACCACCCAGTGCCCTGGCAGCAGGAAAGGGCGATTCTGACAGGCTGCTAGAAGAGAAGTACAGAAAGCCATATAAAGAGGCACTCATACACGAGGCTTCTATTATGCTTGACTGGGAAAGTATGTAATGTTCCTTGTTATTATTTCAGGTGCCAGTTCCTCTGACTCGGACAGTGAGGACTTTACTTACAAACCAAATCCTGGAACAATGCCTCAGTGAGTAAACATTCTGCTTACTGGAATTAAGCAAATTATGTTAATTATGGATCCATTGAAACACAGTGAATGTTTTCATCTTCATTTGCTTTATTTACCCGGTTGAAATTTTGGCAGATAATTTAATGAGATGTGCATGTAGGCAGAAATTATTTATTCCAAGTGCTGATAAATAATCTGTGTACTTGCCGGTAGACAAAAAAGCTGGTAAAAATCCAATGCCATGGATGCAGTGGTAAGGGGCCCCCTATTGTATCGCCTCTGATTCTCTTCCCATTTTGTATTAGACAACAATAAATGTTTGATTGCAAGAAATATATTAGTTTATACCAGGGATCTCCAAACTTTCTAAACAAAGGGCCAGTTTACTATACTTCAGACTTTAGGGTAGTGGGCAAGGGCTTTTTATTATTCTAGTATTATTCTGGGCTAGTCAGAGTAGAAAATTCCCTGGCGTCCAGTGGGAGTGAACAATGCCCTATCTTTTTTTGTCAGTGGGGGGGAATGGTGCCCCATTGTTTCTGTCAGTAGGGAAAAATAGTACCCCATCGTTGATGTCAATGGAAGGAATTCTGCCCCATCGTTGATGTCAGTGGAAGGAATTCTGCCCCATCGCTGATGTCTATGGAAGGAATTCTGCCTCATTGTTAGTGTCAGTGTCAGTGGAAGAAATTCTGCCCCATTGTTGGTGTCAGTGGAAGGAATAGTGTGCCCTATTGCTGGTGTCAGCGGGAGGAATAGTGTCCCATTGTTGGTGTCATTGAATGGAATAGTGCCCCAAAGTCTGAATAAAGGCAATCAAAAGGGCTACAGTTTGGAGACCGCTGATTTGCACTATACGTTTGTCAGAACCTGGTTCACCCTCCTCTCCTCTGTGACCATAATATCTATCTTTGCAACTTAACCTCTGCTTAGTTCTCTACAGAAGTATATGCAAACAGCAATAGGTGACACTTCTGCTTTCCATAAAGTTGTTCTAGACTGACATAGTCGTCGTGAAGTAGGGGGTCTCAAAGTGAAAAAGCAGAGGAGTGGTATGTGTAGTTTGGGGGAACTAAGAAATCTTTCTTTATCCAAGGGTTCCTATAGGCTTTTTATGTGTTGGAATTGAACTTAAATCACAGATTTGCCATTACTTAAGTTCTATGGGTGAGCTTTATGGGGCTTTTTTTGACCTGGTTTGAATTTCTGTGGACACAACAAGTCCTTTGGGATATCTTTATGCTGATGAAGGGTAGCCCTTTGTTTAAAGGCAAAACAGTATTTGTGAATAAAATAAACATACATTAGCTGTACAAACACATGTCCTCTCTCACCCATGTCAGTATATACCCCCATAAATGATCAAAGACAAATTAAGCTATTTACAGTAGTATATGTGTTAATGGTATGTTCCTTGCAGCATTCGCGAGGGTGACAAATGCTGAAATATACCTTATCCATATTTAATGGTTTTTGTAGCAAACAGTTAAAAGTATGGCTCAAAGCATATCCCTTTCAGACTGACATGAGGTGTGACTGGCTTGTTTCCAGCCTAGGGCAGTCTGTCTCCATATAGAGAATGCTAGAAACAAGTACATATCAGACACACAGAGGCAGTGATTCAGGTGCCTGCAGTCAGACTTGAACAGTCGGAAACTTCAACAGCAGATGTTGAGCAAGGGTAGCTGTCAGGAGATTAATCAGCAACCTGTCACTGATGCAGATCTCTCCTCTGTGTGAGAATTTTCAGAGAGGAGCCTTTATCGGAAAGCCTCATACACAGAAAGCAGTGAATGAAGAGGTGATAACATATGCCAGCTATGACCACATTTCACACTTTTTATTAGTTTTCTCTTACTGTAATATTCTGTAACTGTACTGTGGTGCAAAACACTACATTAAGAAACCAAATTAATCCTGTAAAGGAAAGGTACAGTAATAAACCATGTACAATACAGATTAGAGGTACAGTCATAGCCAAAAAGTTTCTATCACAACCATATATTTTTTTCTCTCATTGCTTAACCACTTTCAGACCGGACCAATTTGCTGGTCAAAGACCAGACCACTTTTTGCGATTCGGCACTGCGTCGCTTTAACTGACAATTGCGCGGTCGTGCGACGTGGCTCCCAAACAAAATTAACGTCCTTTTTTTCCCACAAATAGAGCTTTCTTTTGGTGGTATTTGATCACCCCTGCGGTTTTTATTTTTTGCGCTATAAACAAAAATAGAGCGATAATTTTGAAAAAAAACGCATTATTTTTTACTTTTTGTAATAATAAATATCCCCCAAAATTATATAAAAAAACATTTTTTTCCCTCAGTTTAGGCCGATACGTATTCTTCTACATATTTTTGGTAAAAAAATCGCAATAAGCGATTATTGATTGGTTTGCGCAAAAGTTATAGCGTTTACAAAATAGGGATAGTTTTATAGCATTTTTATTAATAATTTTTTATTATTTTTTTTTTACTAGTAATGGCGGCGATCTGCGATTTTTATTGTGACTGCGACATTGTGGGGGACCCATCGGACATTTTTGACACATTTTTGGGACCATTGTCATTTATACAGTAATCACTGCTATATAAATGCAGTGATTCCTGTGTAAATGACACTGGCAGTGAAAGGGTTAACCAGTGGGTGGCAGTGTAGGGGTTAAGTGTTCCTAGGGGTGTGTTACTAACTGTGGGGGGGGTTAGGCTTTCATTTAGTGTACACTGATCTCTGCTCCAATCACATGGAGCAGAGATCAGCGTCACTAGTTACTAGGCAGAATGGAAAAATGTTGTTTATACAGCATTTCCTCCATTCGGCCGCTCCGTGAGACGATCGCGGGGATGCCCGCGGCGATCGAGTCCGCTTGTCCCGCGACCGGACTCACGGGGGTCCCGACCAGCGCGGGAGCGCGCCGCCGGCGGCGCGCTCCCGATGGCACGGCGGCAACGAATATTGGACGTACATGTACGCCAATATGCCTGCCCGTGCCATTCTGTCGACGTACATCGTCGTGCGCTGGTCGGGAAGTGGTTAAACACAGGCAGTAGCCAGTGCTACCACTAGGCAAACTAGGTGGCCGCCTAGGGTGCCCTGCTGCCTAGGGCGCCCGGCCACTGGTTTTCCTACTCCCATCTCTCTGCAGCAAGCAACAAAGTCTCAGCATCAACAGGCAGCCGCCGCTCTGTTCACACATAGTGTCAGAGGCCCAGCAGTGGTGGAGGACTGTGTCTGCGTCCCAACTCCCGCAGCAAGCAAACATTAATTGAAGGGCACTGGTAGGCTGCATTTGATGGGCGCTGGTAGGCTGCATTTGATGGGCGCTGGTGAGGCTGCATTTGATGGGCGCTGGTGAGGCTGCATTTGATGGGCGCTTTATTAAAAAGGAGGGATTTACATGGGCATGGAAAAGGGGCGGAGTCAGCCAAGGGGGGGGGGGGTGGCACAATGAGATTTAGCCTAGGGTGTCAAAAATCCTTGCACCAGCTCTGCCTATACAGCACTGTTAAAATGGTTAATTAAATTTTTGCTGTTGACTGTAGCAGTGACACATTTGATTTCGATATAGAGCCTTTAAATATTAACAATATTGATATAATTGTTTTGTATAACCCTCCACAATATATTACCATGGCACTAGACTAGATCCATAATTTGTTAGGGACTCTGCAGTGCTTAAACTTACTTTAGTGTCACTCCAGTGCTCATTGTTGCTCAATCGAATTCCTAGAGTATCCAGGTATGCCCTCTGCTTTCCCATAATGCAATACTCAGAACCTGAACAGAAAGTTCCAGCAAATTGTCAAAGGAGCAGCAGAGCTCAGGGTAGGGTAAAAGTGACACTAAAAGTAAGCAATGGCATGTAATGGTTCCTGACACAGAGTGGGAAGGTTTCTTATGTGACTTTGGTGGTGAGATCTCTACGGTTGATTTATTGAGCCTGCATTCTGGCCAATATAAAGGGCTCTCACTTTCCCTGTTGGTTTTTAATGAATTTCATATGATAAGAATATGGTTGGTTGGCAACACCCTCTGGATGGGCATGAGCTCCCAAAACTCTAAGGTGGGTAGGAATTTCATCACTGGGGTCATCAAAAGATAGTAAAATAAAACAGTTGGAGATTCTGCCCACCAGATTCCACCTAAAACTGAAATACATTTGGTTTGAGTGCAGCTGTTAAGAGGTGGCAAAAGCAGGTCACGGATAATAGTGCCATACAGGGCTGATAGCGCCTCAACCCTTGAGTTATGCCTGTAATAACACAACACTGAACAATGGTCATACATGCATAACTTTGTCAATATGCAGATATGAAACTTTTTAAGTTTGAGAGTAAACAACAGGAAGAAAAGCACAGTGGATTGCATATATTGTTGGTGACAATAAACAAAATATATAAAAAAGGAAAATGCAGCGCTTAGATCATTTGGCTACACACCCTGGGTGTATCCTATAATTTATGGACTTTCACCTTTGTAATTTTGTTATTCTGTGTTTTGGTGTTTGTGATTGTGATTTCTAAGCGCTGCATTTTCCCTTTTTATAAAGTTTGAGAGTAACATACTGTAAATTACCTGTTAAGGTAAACGTATGAAATTACCTGGGCTCTTGCTCTGCTGATTATATATATATATTATTTATGTTTACTTTTAACTTGGCTGTGATACTTGGATCTCCGGTACTGCAGAATCCTACAATGAAAACACACATCTGTTTCATTTTTTTAGAGCTCAAAAGAAAACAACATCAGTTTCACTAACCATAGGACCATCATCACCAAAATGTGGAATAACCACTGCAATAATGCAGCCAATTTCTATTCCTGTACGTCAGGTAAGTCACTTTTACTCTTAAAGTCACTAAAGTCTAGAATACAACACACCTTAAATGAGAATAAATTTTGCTAACATACATATTATGTAGATTTCCTTTAAATATTTTTGAGTATTTTACATTATTGTATTATGATTGTATTATTACAATTGAGTATTGCATTATTATACATTATTCGCTTATCTTAAATTATCCTTTATTACTTTTTATACTGTATATAAATAAATGTTTACTGTTCAGATGACTAAAAACTGATATCTGTTAACAGGTCCAAAGCCCTACATCTTATTTGTGTCGCCAAGATGGGTCCAGTTCTAGATTCTCTTCTCCGTCTTTTACCAAGGTTTGCTTACACATGATACCTACAGACATATACACATTTTTTTGCTGTACATTTTTTGCATGAAAATAGAGGGTGCATAAATTTGTATATTGTGAACAATTATTATTTTTTACTGACACTTTTATATCCTTACATGCTTTGTCTGAGTAGAGTTCTTCAGCTTGAGAGTGAGTAGTGAAAATCTCCCGAAGACTGAATTACTGCCCGGTCAACTGCTTGACCTTACTTACTCTTCCCTAGCTTCTAAGCACCTACCAGTATCTACTAATACTGTAAAGCTCTGTACAGTAATTTAAAACAATAACTATGGGTTTCAGCAATACAGTTATTTGAATTCGGGGAGACAGGCTTTGAGGTAGAGCAATTGGCTGGGCAGCAATTGTTAAACTTGAAAGTGAAGAAAAATGATGGGGAAAATGTAAATCATTCATTTAGTAAAGGCACACCATAGGAATATTTACATACAAGAAATATTTAAAAGAGAAGTGTGAGATTGAAAAAAACAATCATACATACACATCAAGGTTGATGCAGCATCAGCCGGATGCTATATCTGTCCCTTGGCATCTATAAGACTGAGAACTGAGCATTCAAAGGCCGCAGATCACTCAGTTCTTGTTCGTCGCTGAGCAGAAAACTGGCTACTTACCATCATTGTCTCTCTGCTCTACCCCTCCAGTGCTCACTGGAGTACCAGACTGTAGAGGGGGCAGGAGCAGTTGGCTCAAGCTCTCTGCGGTGTGCTGAGAGACTGAGCCAGCTGCCAGTCAGGTATCTGGGTGGATCCGGACATTAAAGTCGTGATCTCTCCAGAGCCTGGACTGGCTGAGTGACACCAGCTCATAATGGACTTTAGCCAGCAGTTGGCTGAATACAGATCACAGGAATGCAGAACTAAGTGCATTCCCATAATCCACAGCAGAAATTGGGCCAAAATAGCTTTGGCCCCGCTTCTCCTTTACTACCGAATATGCAGGTTCCTGCATGTGTAGATTTGTGAATATGGGCATATGGGCGTGACTGTGCTAACTTCAAATGAAATAAGAAAAAGCAGCTAAAAAAATGTGACAAACATGTGAAGCATAAATGGTGAATGCATACATGTACACATCAATATTCAAATTAAACCATGCAAAAGGTCAAGTGTTCAAGTGACAAGTATAAAAGGACAAATGTGATAAAACTCCAATGGATAAACTAAATCTGTTATAGATGGCCCATATGTCATCTGCAAAAAGATGGTGAAGCAGGGATTTATTGTGCTGACACTGTCCAACCAGGAAAACATCAAGATAGTACTTGGTCAATAGAAGAAAGAGGTATATGTACTCCTACCAGAACTGGTGGACTCAAGTGTCAGCGACAAAGAGTCATATAGGCATTGGTGCCGGAATTGGCAGACATACGAAACTCCAAATGATCCACAGCCTCCACCAACGTTAGTGATGGCCACCAAACGGTCCTCCGACGGCCAGAACACCAAGACTGGATCCAAAAGGTCAGGACCCAACTGGACAGCAGGGCAATCTCTCATCCGGGTAGCATGAAAAAAAGGAATGCTTCCAATAGTGTAGATCAAAAAAGTATATTTTTTTATTTATAAAAACCGGCATACAATAATAAAAAACTGTGATCACAAGCTAAAAGTTTTGGACAATGTGAGGAGCGATAAGCCTGGCCCAATGCTTTTCGATCAAAAAGACCTTCAACTGGGGCATATAGCAGCTTCCCCCCCCCCCACATTGCTATTTTTTATAGACTACATGGAAAAAGACCTATAATGAAGAGCCAATCATCATTTAACAATGCAGAGACTGCTGATTGGAGCAAAAAGGTCTCCTGACCGCATAAGCTCCAAGCCTCACTGGGGACCAACGCAGAGGGAAAACACAAGACACACGGAACTACAAACCATCTCAGTAATGATCCAGAAGTGTATGTAGCTCTCACCCGGAAGTTGTGTGGCCAGCAGAGGACAAACACCTTGTGCAAAAAGCCAGCAAAATTCAGGTGAAAAGGTCATGTGACCATGTGACAAAACTGGACCAATAACTGCCAGAAAGTCACTGGTCCCTTTATCAAAGAGTATCCAAACTAAATGTTCCGCAGTAATTCCATGTTGGGTCAATAATAACCCCCAACTTGGCAAACATATAGAACCTAAATGTCCAACAGTAACAATCAAAGGAATAGTATTTGGTCACGTGGTCGGAAGTAAAAACGGGCGCTGGGACCAATCAAAACGTATGAGAGAGAGATGTATTCAGACCAAAAGTGGAAGTGGTGAACTGGAAGTAATTGGTCACGCGGACGGAAAATGTGTAGATTTGCACAGTTATTCCGCGTACACATGATCGGACTTTTCGTCAGACTAGGTCCGGCGGACGGGAATCCGTCGGACAATTCGATCGTGTGTGGGCTCCAGCGGACTTTTTTTCCCCAAAAGTCAGATGGACCTAGAAATAAAACATGTTTCAAATCTGTCCGACGGACTCGGCTTTCTAGCGTGCAAACCGTTCGTCTGTGTGCTAGTCCGACGGACCAAATACGACGAAAGGACAGCTATTGGCTACTGGCTATTGAACTTCCTTGTTTAGTCCTGTTTACATCATCACGTTCAAAACGAACGGACTTTCGAACGGACTTAGTCCAGTCATGTGTGGCCAAGTCTGTTCATTCAGAAAGTCCATCGGACCTCTGCTGAAAATCCGTCGGGAAGACCGTCGGACCTAGTCCGTTGAAAATTCCAGTTGTGTGTACGTGGCATTATGTTATTTAAATGTGTAAGTCTATTTTCATTAACAGTGCTCTAATTCTCTCTCCCTAGCCTTCTTAAAGTAGAACTGAAGGCCAAACTTTTTTTTTAATTTTGGATAGAGAAAGAGAGGGTTATAATCCATATGTTTTGCAACCTGTGTCCTCTTGTGGACTTTTTCATTCTATTAATTTCATTACTGTCCCATAGTCACAAGAGGAAGTGCAAGTATATCCTCCAAAGTGAAGGAAATCGATAGTAGTTACCCGAGTCACCAGAATTATGTCCTCATAGGAAGATTTTCCCTCTTGTTCTGATGACCACTGGAAATTTGGGATTTTCTTTTATTTTTGGTGACCTCCTCAAGGCTAAAATCTTCACAGTGAGCCCCCATAGAGTATTCATATGGGATTGTCTCTCAAGCCTCTTTTTACTGGTTGGCTCTTTGCTCCATTTTAGGCCTCATGTACACAGGACATTTGAAAACCTCTTATGAATGCTGGAACTTGACAGTTAGTAACTGGCATTTGCAGCGTTTACATGCCATGTTTATGCGCGTTTAGTGGCGTTTATGCATGCTTGTGTTTAGAAATGTTTTTACAGATCAGTAGACCCTCCAAAATGCCTCCAATGCAGGAAAAAAGACAGAGTCTCTCTCTCTCTTGTCTGTTTTTTACCATTGCTAATGGTCAGAAAACAAAAATGCTTATAAACGCGAGTTACCTCGTTTACACGATGTTACAAATGCCTACCATCCTGAATGCAAATTTTTGCTTTCAAAAATATGCTTCTAACCTCAACTGCTATAAATGTCTGAGTGTACATGTACCCATAAGATGACATTGAGGAGAGTTCAGGGGCTGCTTAAAAAAAAGCCCAAATGCTCCTAATTGTCCATTTACCAGCTGCAGTGTACATTAATCCTTGGATTTTTCTTTATTAGTTAGAAGGTTAACATTTCATTGCATGTAGCATAGTTTTTTTAATATGATTTCAGCCATATGGAACTGAGAGCCTAAAAGTAACTGTGGTTATATTGTCATAGGTGTATATCAGTCAAAGGTGGCCTAGGGAGGTTTGTAATTGGATTCTACCTTGAAATTATGTGGCTGTGGTACTACAAATCCCAAAATTTATTGTAAACAGGTTGTTTTAATGGTGCAAGACCAGTTGCAGACAAAACCTTGTCTTGTTTTACTTGAATGAGCAGTTCTGCAGATTCATTCAGCCACTCGATACTGTAAAAAAAAAAAAAAAAACAGATTAACAAGTAATGTATTTAAATGTGAATAAACCAGTAATACATATGTTCATTTGTAGGGGCCTGATATCCTAAGAATGCTAACAGGAGGTTGTGATTTACAAATGTGAATAGTAATGTTGCTTCTTATTTACTGTGTTATACAGTTTAGATCTTAACCCCTAGAATACTGTAATCTGTAGTTTAATGTCCTAAAGGACATCTCTCCATATCATGAGAATGTTAGGCTGGCCATTGGTTTACGAAATTTCAAATGAAAATTGTTAGGACAAGCCTTAGGAAAACTTGTTTGAAATTCCCAGAACATTTGAATGTAATTTTGTTTGGAATGAATGGACTTTGCCAAGTGAAAACCACATACACTGTTCGAAATTTGTTCGTTGCACTATGGTCGAAAATAAACATCAATTTGACCCACTAATCATTTTAAAAATGAGCAAACTTTCTTAGAACATTCCTTTCCTAATAATTTTCTTTTCAAATTCTACCTATCTATGGACAGCTTAAAGAGGAGGTCCAGCCTGGGTGAAAAAAATTAAAAGTCAACAGCTACAAATACTGTAGCTGCTGACTTTTAATATTAGGGCACTTACCTGTTCAGGTAGCCTGCGATGTCGGCACCCCAGTCGATATTCGGATCAACCCCCGGTGCTGTCACTGCCATTCCTGGGGGACTTTCAGCTTCACTCCTGGTTCCCTACTGTGCATGCCGAAGCGCGCTGCGCTTTCTCATTGGCCTGGTAGTGGGGGAAAGAGTAGGGGGGGCTCGGCCTGCCTCCGGAAGTGGGGAAGGGGAGGAAGCATATAAGCGAGAGTTCCACTTTTGGGTGGAACTCCACTTTAAATATGTGTTGCAACTAAGAACTAGCAGCACACACCTTTGCGATCTACTGTGGCCCCTGTACGGCCAAAGGATAGGATCCCTGAAATTATGGTGAACAGGGCAGGCTAAAATTAAATACAAAGAGAAATAAAAATGTTTTAATATACTGGTCCCTAGGCAGCCTATGAGTGCCCTATGGCACAACCTGCCTTCTTAAAAAATATCCCTGTATATGGCATGCTAAATGCCACACCAGAGTTTTGGGTGTTTTCTATTAGTAATAAAGCTGATGAGTTATTGTATATGTTAGCAGATTCTTACCCGTGGGGCTTGGTTTACTAAAGTGTGCAGTAAGGTAAAGATTGGTGAAGTGAGGTGAAGTGTACACAAACATTCAGTCATGTGCATGTAAATAAAAATACAAATAAAAAATGCTTGCCCTTGACTGGACAGTGGAATTGAACGCAGAATAGTACTTTAGTAAATCAGGCCCATTGTCTGGTTCTTACATAGAATTATGGATTCAGTAAGTGTGCTTTTCATGCCTGAGTAAGGCAACATCCTGAACATGTACCCTGCACTGCCTTATTATTGCTTTCACAACATTAAATAGCTGTGCCTATTTATTTTATTGAAATATAGGAACTTCAGAGCCTGTCAGCATCGGAAGGGCAGGTGGTCGTGCTGGAATGCAGGGTAAAGGGCACACCACCAGTCAATGTGAAATGGTTTAGACAAGGAACTGAAATTCAAGATTCTCCCGACTTTAGAATTCTCCAGAAAAGTAAGATGGATATGTTCACCTACATCTATTCTAATGTGCAATGTATAGGATAAAAAATGTATTGTATTTGATATAAATGAATGGTGATGAGTGACATTTGTATTGTTTTAGATTAATGTTGTGTGTTTCTTGCTATGCAGAAATAGCAACATTCTACATTTGGGAGGGATAGAGCTTAGAAAAAAGTCACTCATTTTATGTTACAAACCTCTAGGGCTGTTGGCTGTCTTGGCCTCACACCTAGTAGCTCACAATGTTTGAACTGTAAGATTTTTATTTTTTTTGGACATTGTGGTCAGATTAATACGTGCATGGTCCCATGTCTGCTATGTTTTTGACCAATGAGATAGCTTACTTATTTTTAATCACTCTACAGTGTATGGATTAAAGGAACATCAGTACGTTTTCATTAATGCCGGCCAAACACGGTTCGCATTTCGAAAGAATTTTCTTTCAACAATGGTATCTAAGAATTTTTGCACGAATTTTGCACCATTAGTGGGCTGCAGCAACACCTGATTTTCGTGCGGAAATCAAATTTGAGGAATCGGACATGTTGGCATTTTTTTGAATAACGAACGATTTTCTAATCAATGATGGGAGAATCGTGCGAGAAATGTAATAAGAAAAAAAAATTTATGGAGAGAAAGAAGATTCCCGGATTCTTTTCTGTAGCAACATGAGGTGAAATTGAAGGCTTGGTTTGCCAAATTTCAAAAATCAATGGTGGCATCATCGGATCACAAAAAAAAGCGAACTTTCTTATTTTGAAAATAACATTAGTTCGAAATTCGACCATGTATGGCCTGCCTAACAATGATGAAATCATGATTTTTTTTTTTTTTACCTAAAGGTCACCTAATGTGCCTTAGTTGGACACAAATGAAAATTTGGAAGAATGAAGTATTTAGTTTCAAACTAACATAGTAATGTAGACTTACTCATGAAAAAATATATATTTCCATTTATCTTTATTGGCCTTGTCTCCATCTGTCAGCTTGAGAGTCACTGATGAGGGGTCAAATAAAGATAGTCAGTTGGTCAGCTGCTTGACCTAATATGTTGCCTTCCATCTTCTGACTGTACACAACAGAGATTGTTTGTTGTTTACCTCTTTCTTAACAATGGGATGCTGAACAGGTATAATAATTAAAAATGGAAGTTTATTTATAATTATACAACAACATCATGTTATAAAAAACAGTGATCATGATCTTGCTGTACTGCTGCCTTTTCAGAAGATGCAGCCTATGAGGAGGGATTACTGCAGAGGCCTGAACTGGTAAAATTCTCATTAGGCTTCACACAAGGAGGTAGTATATTGCCAATCAGCTTCTTAGGGCAGAGGGAGAGGCACTAATTCCATTGGAGGATTCTATTTTGTGTGCATGCTCCTACTCTGCGCTGCTTCCACTATAAATGCTACATTGATCTCTACAGTCCATACATTATAATAGGTTGCATTAAGCCCATTCATTTGTGGGCTGCCAATGCACCCTAGTGTGCCAAAAACCGCTCCAGGCATTCCCCCTCACTAAACCTATAGCTGAATTGTCCTGCACAAGAGTGAACACAGATAAACAAATAATGCCTTTGGAGTTGATCACAGCCATGAAAATGTTCATTGTAACCAAAGGTGCTGTTGAATTTCCTCTGGGTCTTTGTGCACCAATGAGTTCACCAGCAAAACAGTTGAGTAAGATTGACAAGACCCTAGAGATTTGTCTGCATTCCTATGGGAAAAATAGAGGCACTTGTGACCTAAAACCTTATTTGGTTATCAGGAGCCACATACAGACTCTTTTGAGTAGAAAGTGTTTAGGCAAAAACACACTTTTTCCATGCCCTGATCATTTAGACCGAGGAGAATTAAAGTTCAATAAAGATCACAAACCCACTGAGGTTTCTTTCACCCCTAAATTCCCTATTTTAAGCATTTACAAATAAGAAATGCAATATTCAGAAAGATGAATGAGCAGCTTAGAGGAATGTAAATAACTATTTCAGTTAAATAGTTCTTTTATTTATACACATCTCTATACCAGAACAAAGAGAGGGGCAATTTGAGGAGGAATGAGGGACAGATTTATGTCCACATTTAATTGCAGAAGAGACACAGTCATTTCAATTGAGTTGGAAGCTACAGATTTGTATAAAGCTGAAGAAATGCACTATACATATCTAAAAGAAAAAAAAGACTTAGAAAGACTGTAGATTCCCATTGACAGCCCTGCTTGCCAGCGGGAATGCCTAATCTTCTGCTATTTTTCTGCTGGCAAACAAGTAGCACTCTGTTAGCATACCTTCATATATAAATGTAAATGTTTGAATAAAGAGAATACCACTTGTATCATTTAATACTTTTCATGTCAGCAAGGAAATAGCTGTCATAGTTCTGAAAGATGACAATGACATCCCTTCTACAAAATCACTCTTTGAAATCTTCACTAAGTAATTGCAATCTGTGTTCTACATGTAGCAATAAAGTTATATAAAAGTAACAACCTAACCCTTAGGCCACGTACACACGGGCGGACTGTCTGCCCAACTTAGTCCGCCGAAACACATTTGAGCGGACAGTCCGCTCGTGTGTGGGCTTCAGCGGACTTTTTCAGCGGACAGTCTGGCGGACTAAGTCTTTCGGAATTTCCGTAAGATTGTCCGTCCAAACTTGGTTTGAGCGGACAGTCCGCCCGTGTGTGTGCCAGTCCGCTGTACTTTCGAAATGAGCGGACTTTTCCCGCCCGGAGAAAAGTCTGCTCATTTCGAGCGGGTATCCAGGTAGGCGGGGCCCACGACGGAGACGTCGCGGGCCCACGACGGAGACGTCGCGGGCCCCGCCGCCTTGTATGGACTTAAAGGGGAACCCCAACGCCGAAAAAAAACGGCGTGGGGGTGCCCCCCAAGTCCACAACAGACCCTTGTCCGAACACGCTACCCGGCCGGCCAGGAAAGGGGGGCGAGCGAGCGCCCCCCCTCCTGAGCTGTACCAGGCCGCGTGCCCTCAACATGGGGGGTGCCTTGGGGAAGGGGGGGCTGCGCGGCCCCCCCACCCCAAAGCACCTTGTCCCCATGTTGATGATGACAAGGGCCTCTTCCCGACAACCCTGGCCGTTGGTTGTTGGGGTCTGCGGGCGGGGCGCTTATCGGAATCCGGGAGCCCCCTTTAATAAGGGGGCCCCCGGATACCGGCCCCCCACCCTATGTGAATGAGTATGGGGTACAATGTACCCCTACCCATTCACCTGTGAAAAAAAGTACAAAAAAAAACATAACACAGGGTTAAAATATTTTATTGCACAGCTCCGGGGGTCTTCCGTCTTCGGGGGTCTTCTCGCCGGACTCCTCCGCTATCTTCTTGTAGCTCTTTTACTAGCGGAGGAGTCCGGCTTTCTTCCTCCCCGCCGCCGGCCTCTTCTCCCGACTTCGGGGGTCTTGTCCCCCTCTTCGGTTCTTCTGCCGGGCCAACGCGCCTTCTTATAGCTCTTTTACAGGCGGTGGCCCAGTCTTCTTTCGCCGCTGTCGCCGCTGTCACTGTCGCCGCCGCCTTCCGTTCTTCTTCTTCGTCTTCTTCTTCTTCTTCTTCTTCTCCAGGAGATGTTGCCTCGACGATCTCTCCGGCTGGAATGCCAGAGCCGCGCTGCGCGGCCACTTATATAGTGACAATGGGGCGGTGTCACATGGTATATGTCACATGGGTTGGTCACATGGGTTGATGTCACATGGGGACTATGACATCGTAAGGGGGCGGGGTCACCATGTGACACCAACCCATGTGACATATACCATGTGACACCGCCCCATTGTCACTATATAAGTGGCCGCGCAGCGCGGCTCTGGCATTCCGGCCGGAGAGATCGTCGAGGCAACATCTCCTGGAGAAGAAGAAGAAGAAGAAGAAGAAGAACGGAAGGCGGCGGCGACATCGGCGACAGAAGACCGGGCCACCGCCTGTAAAAGAGCTATAAGAAGGCGCGGTGGCCCGGCAGAAGAACCGAAGAGGGGGACAAGACCCCCGAAGTCGGGAGAAGAGGCCGGCGGCGGGGAGGAAGAAAGCCGGACTCCTCCGCTAGTAAAAGAGCTACAAGAAGATAGCGGAGGAGTCCGGCGAGAAGACCCCCGAAGACGGAAGACCCCCGGAGCTGTGCAATAAAATATTTTAACCCTGTGTTGTGTTTTTTTTTGTACTTTTTTTCACAGGTGAATGGGTAGGGGTACATTGTACCCCATACTCATTCACATAGGGTGGGGGGCCGGTATCCGGGGGCCCCCTTATTAAAGGGGGCTCCCGGATTCCGATAAGCCCCCCGCCCGCAGACCCCGACAACCAACGGCCAGGGTTGTCGGGAAGAGGCCCTTGTCCTCATCATCATGGGGACAAGGTGCTTTGGGGTGGGGGGGCCGCGCTGCCCCCCCTTCCCCAAGGCACCCCCCATGTTGAGGGCACGCGGCCTGGTACGGCTCAGAAGGGGGGGCGCTCGCTCGCCCCCTTTCCTGGCCGGCCGGGTAGCGTGCTCGGACAAGGGTCTGCTGTGGACTTGGGGGGCACCCCCACGCCGATTTTTTTCGGCGTTGGGGTTCCCCTTTAAGTCCATTCCAGGCGGCAGGGCCAGCCACGTCTCCTTCGCGGGCCCCGCCTACCTGGAGACGCGCTCGAAATGAGCGGACTTTCCTCCGCGTGTGTGGGCGAGTCCGTTCATTTCAAAAGTAGAGCGGATTGTATGGCGGACTTAGTCCGCCGTATTAGTCCGCTCAAAAAGTGCCGTGTGTGGGCAAGTCCGTTTATTCAAAAGTTTGGACGGACTGTCTGTCGGATTGTCTGACGAACTTAGTTGGGCAGACAATCCGCCCGTGTGTACGCGGCCTTATTCTCCTAAAATAATTCATACACATCCACTACCTTATGACCCTGTAATCTATTTTTATTTATTTATTTATTTATTTTTTTACTGTGTTTTTCTGACTCATTCTAATGTCCTCAAAGAGATCCCAGACATATTCTTTCTCACCCCTCACTTCCATACATGTTAGTTGCAGTTGTATGCACTGCCCTGTGGACACTACAAATCCCATAGTCCATATTGTGAAAGAGAGGGTGGTTATGTTCCTACATACAGTGGGACCATGGAGAATGAATGTAGCCACCCTCTAACAGTAAGTCAGATCACAGCAGAAGAAAAAATTTAATTTTAATATTTGAAGTAGACTGAACAGAAGGTACTTTTCTGAGATGGGAGCATATACTTAAATATAATTTTTTAAACCAGAGGTTAGAATCAGTGTAAGTCTAAGAAGGAACATACAATACCTCTTTCAACCACATAACTCTATGGAAGAGTGCTACTTGCTAGTCAGCCAGAAAATGTTAAGACCTTCTTTTCCCTAGAGACTTCAAAATCATTTCCGCTTGCACATTATTATCCTGTACATTCATAATGGAAGTCCAGAGTCGTCAAGTATATATTGTTCTCCTGGCTAATCTCCTTGCTTCTGGAGAGGTTGAGAGGTTATACATTGTACTACATCTCTCAAACCCACAGACAGGAAAGTAGTTAACTGACGATTATTATTTCAAGCAAGCTACAAGTGTATATGATCTATGTGTATGCACGCTTCTATGCAAGAATACAGACCGGTCTGGATGGTTTGTGCTTTTACATAGGTGCAGCATCCAGGTTAGCTAAAATCACAGGAGATACTATGTAACATGTAAGGTTGATGCCAAAAGGTTAGTGAAAATGTCATGAAGCAAAATACCTGTGTGAGAAGTCTTAGGTAGAAGCTTTCCTGGCCATGTACTAGCTTAAAGAAGTATAGCCAAAGCTTTTTTGGTCCTACTTCTAATATGGATCACAGAAGTGCAGTTCATTCTGCACTCTTGTGACCTGTTTTCAGCCAACAGTGGGCTAAAGTCTGCTATTGGCTGACACCACTCAGTTGGTCCAGCAGCCGATCTTGACTTTAAAGTCAGGATCCACCCAGATGCCTGGACCAGCATGGCTCAGCCTCTAAGCGAACTGTAAGAGCCTAAGCTAGCTGCTCTCACCCCCTGCACAGCCCAGCACTCCAGCAAGACCCAGTGAGACTGACAGTTACCACTCCCTGCACATAGTGGAGGGGAGAGCTGAGCAATCAGCAGTGTTTGATTGCTTAGTTCTCAGTGCAGAGGTGGTGGGGGACAGATGCAGCATTGAATCAATGCTTCATCCACCTAGGTGAGTATAACATTTTTTTATTTTTTTGGAAACCCATACTTCTCTTTTAAGGACAGCAAATGTGACACTATTCAACCACCTAGTTCACCAACCTAGTATGCATTCCAGAAGTCAAAATATGACATCTGTCTCACACTGCTTACGTACCTTTACTTGTGGATTTATTATTCTTCCTATAATCATTGCAAAGCTGCTCTGATTCTTGAATTGAATAAAAGAACAAGACCAAACATTTACTGGTCTAACAGACTTCCCTGCCAACCAGAACACCCAAAGTCGTTAGTCCTAATTGAAAGGCTCATCTGTAATCCAAATGTTGCTTTACACCCAACTAATGTCTATGGTTACTACCATAATTTTAATCATACATATAACAATTAATCTATTGTGGGTTTGATATTTTAAACAATCTTTCTCTCAAAAAAGATAATTTGGCATAAAAAATAAAATATCAATTTTGTCATAGGACCTATTGCTCCTTTTATGACAAAACAATTGTTCCCAGTCCAGTAAACAGTTCATTGAAATTCAATTTATAATTCATTTGTTGATGGTGTAGGTAGCATTAGACTGAGTGCTTGCAAATAATGTATTTTTATTTTATTGGGTGCATAGATATTCTGCAGGTTCCTTGAGCAGGTCTGGTCCTTCCATGTTGCCTGCTGAACAACTTTCTCTCGCTTTATTCATTGTTATATATTGTATGTGCCCAGTGTGAGTGCCATTATATATTACAGTAGGGGCCACGCTTTCAAAAAATTGCCACTTGGTTCCAGTTAGGATTTTTTCTTGCTGGCCATTAGGCTGGAATCCTGCTGATTGTTTTGTATCTGGTATGTGTGTAGCTAATGACTCCTCACATTATACACCTTACCAACCAGTTACAAATATGTATCACTTAGCGGTTTGTTATTTTATGGCCACTGTAAGGGCTTGATGCCTATCTATATCCCCATGCAACCATATTTATAGTGAGTTGTAAAACAATAAAAAAAAATATATAAATATACAGTATATGGTATTTTTCCAAACTGTTTATAACTTTTTGTGTTTTCTTTTACAGAACCACGCTGTGCTTCTGAACCTGGTAAGGAGTTAATACATTTTGAAAAGTTTTGTTTGCTAGTATTGTGAGTTTATCAAAAAGCATAAGATCTGGGTTCATAGTGTTGCAAACATGACAAGACCAATTTCTTTTTAAAAAGGAGCTACTGAGGCTCTTTAAAATGATGGCAATTAAATGTCTGTGAGAAAAATATCAATTCCACACATACACTATATTTATGTTTGTGAATTGAACATCATTTTGAATAAAACATCATGTGATATATAATGAACACCATAAAATTGTTAAAAATAAAATTAAGATAAAATCTATGTGAACTAACTAAATGCAATTACTAGAAAAACAATGTAGAGAAACATGGACTTTATAGGCACACAGTTATATATATAATTTTATTGAACATTATGATCCATGAAAACACATTCATAAAAGTATAGGTTAAAATAAATGATCAAATCAGGCTGCTAGTATAATCCTTTAGATCAAACCAAGCCCACAATAACAATGTTAAAGCAAACAGGTGCTTAAAAAGGAAGTAGAATGCAGGGAAGGTTGGTATGAGTGAAGGCCGTCTGATGTAGCTCAATAGCTTGAGTAAAACATGTGGATCTACATCAGGCGGCCTTGACTCATACCAACCTTCCCTAGATTCTACTACGTTTCAAGCACCTGTTTGCTTTAACATGTTATTGTGGGGTTGGTTTGGTCTACAACAGGAGTTTCCAAACTTTCAAAGCCTTGTACACACAATCGTATTTTCCGCAGACAAAACCTCTCACTTTTGTCCGAAGGGAGTTGGCCCCAAACTTGTCGTGCATACAAACGGCACACAATTGTCGGCCAACAAACACGAACGTAGTGATATACTACATGGTTTTTCAGCTCTTTAGCGCCACCCTTTGGGTTCCTTCTGCTAATTTTGTGTTAGTAGAAGTTGGGTGAGTGTTGATTCATGCTTTTCATTTTGCGCTTTTCATTTTGCGCTTTTCATTTTGCGCTTTTTTATTATTATTTATTTATTTATTATGCAGAAAGTTTAGCTGTTAGCCAGCATTAACTGATCAGACTTTTTCTTTCTCATATAAGATTGGGCACCCATGGAGTAATATTCTGCATGGTTTGAATCATCTATCATAAAGCTTACTGGTCTGTATTGCACCACACAACGCTATATATGTATTTTTTTTAAATGCTAACACTAAAATGATAAAGTAAGCTTTGTCATACTGTTGGGGTCAAATGTATAGATGTAGTGTTCATAATGACTCTTAAAAGCATGTCAAAACCTAGACATTTTTTGGCCACTGCTCATCATAGACATACATGTGTCATAAAGAGTAGAAGACTATGATACTATTAATCAGCTCAGTCATAAACTTACACTTGTTGCCTTAGGGAAGTATCACCTTTAAACAAGGTACCTTACAAATTACTATACAGTCGGTAGCACCGTCCCTACACGCACTGCACACTCACACAGCCTGGGGATCCCAAGACCAGCAGCTTTTTCTCATCACTCCTTCCTCCTTTCCTGCTAATGTGTTCTCCACTTGTTCTGTCTAGACGGAAATCACCCCCGTATCACAGACTGTTTTGTGACTTAATAAACAGTCCAGTTGTTTAAGGCTACATCCCAGTTTGTCAAATTACCTGATCTGTTCTCTTTTATGCTCATTTGACACAGTGCCGATTGAACCCTTGAAAGACAAGGTTGCTAGGGGGGGAAAAAAAATGAATCATTGGCCAGCTGTTGCTGCTTTCACCCATTACTCAGCTGTCTAGAAGTGGCCCTATCAGATTTCTGCAGCATACTGCCTTTGTGGTGACATGTAAAAAGTGCTTTTATTAGATAAAAGGGAAGAAATTTTATTATAATGTCTAAACCATTCGCTTTTATGCTTTTGTTGTGAGTTCCTATATAGCAGTCAGACAGTTGTGAAACCTTTCCTCAGGGATTCCAGATAGGGAAAGTTTTTATTAAAAGCAATAACACATTTATTTGACTGCGGCCCTGCATGTCCTCAGGATTCAACAAATTTCTTCTCAGGCTTGTAAGTCGACTGATACAATATAAAACAGAAAATTGCACCAAGAATAAGAGCTCCCATTTTAAGTAATTATCTTTGTGGTAGTTAAAACATTTGTTATGCCTCATTTCTTAGTCACTGTTAAAACCATTGTGCAGATATTAGAGATTAAAGCTTGCCATAGACTAAGCAGTGATTACCAAGAAATGAATAGGGCAACAATCAGCCTAAGTACATTTTATAGTCAGCTCTAGCTTGTTAGGACTAAAAGCAATGCTAATATTGAATAAACTAAATAAAGATTTCAGTAGATCAGGAAATGGTTCAAACTACTCTTAGTTTTTCTTTGTCCTGTTGGGGAGATGGTCCTTCACTTCCTGTCCCGGAGACTCAACTGGAAGTGAGAGGAAGCCACTTCAAAGTCAGGGGAGATGTCCTGTGAGATGGCAGGTCCTGGGACAGATGTTCACCAGGAAAGGTTTCCACTTATATCCTGTTCAGGTGGCAAGTGTAATGCCCCGTACATGCGATCGGACTGTCCGACAACAAAACTGTGCAATTTTGTTCGAAGGATGTTGGCTCCAACTTGTCTTGCATACATACGGTCACACAAATGTTGACCAGGGTTAGGGTTAGGGTGAGGGTTAGGGTGAGGGTGAGGGTACTTGATTCCGAGCATGTATGAACTGTTGTCTGACAGACTTGTGTACACATGATCGGAAAGTCCGACAACAAACTATTGTTGGTGGAAAATTTGAGAACCTGCTAGCCAACATTTGTGGGCAGAAAGTCGGCCAACAAATGTTCGATGGAGCATACACACGGTTGGACTTTCCACCAACAAGCTCACATCTAACATTTGTTGTTGGAAAATCTGATCGTGTGTCCGGGGCATTACATTTTTGAATTCTCATCACTTTCTCTCCTGAAAGCAATAGTCACAGACAGCTATAAAATCCTGACAGGTTCTAACCAGGATGGAATTTTTGCAATGGAACCTGTAGATGCATAGTTTTGGTGCCCTAAGGCTTCATGTACACTAGCAGCTCCTAACCTTGAGTTTAGAAGCTTTTGCTGTTTTTTGCCAAAGCTCCTAAACTCAACTTCCTGAAATCCTATGTGTCAATGTTAGGTGAGCTTCAACCTCTGCCTCCTGAACGCATAAGAATCACATTCAGGATAGGAAGGTTTTGACTGCTAGCCATGTGAAAATGCAAAACGCAGCAATATGTTTTGCGGTTTCCCATTGCCCCAGTAAATGTAGGCAGGGTGCACATGAAACCTTAGTAACACCTGTCTGCTATAATCACCTCTTTTAATCGGAACATTTCCTTGATTTCTTAGTCATAACTTTGTTTAGGATATTGAGATAATGTGGTTGAGACTGAAATCTTTAGATTTGTATCTGAGACCAGCAACTAACACAGTGAACATAAGTATACTTTTATTCTATAGCTGGCCATAGAAGAGTCAGATTTTTTTTTTCAACCAGCAGGTTAAACAACAAAAAAAACTGACCCAATTCCCCTCATTAATACATTTGAGGTGGATGGGGGAATTCTCAGGCTGTGTCCTTGTATTCTGACAGTAGGGAGGCTTCCCCATCATCAGAAAATACTGATCAGTGCAGGAGGCTATAGCCCGCATCACTGATCGAGAGGAAATTTTCCAGCCTAGGGGGCTTGTACAGAAGTCTGTATATCTATAGTGCTCATGGATCGCAATTCGTCCGATCCCTGATAAACCAGCCAAATTTAAATCAATCTGTGGGGAGCTTTTGCTACCATATTTGAAAACCAGCAATTCATACTGTTGGAATAATCTCCGGGACCATATGAATTTGACATCAGTACAACTTACAAAGTTATGCTGTGCCTGGCAAACCATTACTATTGTTTATAGTAAAAACCTATTGAACAAGGCTAATGGGGTTAAATAGGAGTACAGCATGACTGAAAGCATGATTGATTGAAAGGAGTCGAACATATTCACTTTCAAAGTGAATTTTCTATTTCTTTATGTGAATGAGGTGAAACAAAGCGAAAATTCACAAAAAAAAAAAAAAAAAAAAGCTCACACATGATTAGTTGATTCAAGTCAGCACAACGCACAACGTCACCTCATTCACTAAGCTAAGGTGTTTATTTTCTGTCTTTTCTCTTTGTAACACAGATTTTTACTTACCTTAGTGATATTGAATAGGATAATATATTGCAGCTTACCAATCCTTAGATGTAGTGGCTGCATTCGTTTTTTCCTTTTATTTCACTTGATCCAGCAAGTAACCCGCTTCCTGTCTAATGCCCTGTACACACGGTCGGACTTTCCAATGACAGAGGCGATTGAGTTCGCATTGTGCGCTATACAAGTATTTCATTCATTCATTCATTCACAGAATCCGTCTGATTTTTTCCGACTGATTTTGGCCCAAACTTGTCTTGCATACATACGGTCGCACAAAGTTGTCGGAAAATCAGATCGTTCTGAACGCGGTTACGTAGAACACGTACGACGGGACTATAAACAGGCCAGTAGCCAATAGCTTTCATCTTGTAATTTATTCTGAGCATGCGTGGCACTTTGTCCATCGGAATTGTCTACACACAATCGGAATTTAAAAGATCGGATTTTGTTGTCGGAAAATTTTAGATCCTGCTCTCAAACTTTGTGTGTCGGAAATTCCGACGGAAAAAGTCAGATGGAGCCCACACACGATCGAATTTTCCAACGACACGATCCGATCGCACATTTTCCTTCAGAGAGTCTGATCGTCTGTACAGGGCATTAGGGTGTCTACATATTGGATGATGTACTAAAGCAGACACCTTTGGACAGCACCATTGTCAGTCTGGAGAGGGTAGTGATATGCCCCATACACATGATTGGACTTTCCGAAAACAAAACCGTGGATTTTTGTTCGAAGGTTGTTGGTTCTAACTTGTCTTGCATAGACATGGTCACACAAATGTTGGCCAACAATTACAAATGTAGTGACGCACAAGACGTATGGCAAGCCAATAAAAAGAAAGTTCATAAGCCATGTGATGTCTCCATTACGAACGCTAGTTTTACAAGACCGAGCGCTTCCGGGGCTCGTACTTGATTCCGAGCATGCGTGAACTTTTGTGCGATGGACTTGTTGGGGGAAAGTCCGACAATAAATGTTCGATGGAGCATACACTTGGTCGGACTTTCAGCCAACAAGCTCACATCCAACATTTCCCATCGGAAAATTTGATCGTGTGACTAGCAGATTTAGATGGACTCCAGCGAACTCTTTTTTTAAGCAATTACAGCAAATAGTTTTTTTCCTTTTGAGATAATTGTTTTACAGAAATTAATAAAAGCTGACTATTGTAGATACCCTTGCAAGTGGTAAATTTGTTCCAACACTCTAACTGCTACATTGGCTGAACAGCTTGGTCTGTTAACCACTTGCCAACTGGGCCATAGTCGAATGAGAGCTACAGCGTGGTCGGCTACTTTTGGGAGGGCGTACTATGACATCCTCCTGAACCCTGGGGCGCACACCCAGGAAGTGTCTGTGATCACCGGGTCCTCCAGACCCAGCGCATCAGGGATCAGGGTAATTGGCCAATACCAGTGGCCCTTTATCATGTAATCACTCTGTCCAATGATGGAGCGATCTCTTGTCAACAAACTGGATGATTGCCCAGTTAAGCTCTCTCGCCTCTCCTCACATGAGATCAGTACAGTGTGTGAGGATAGAGTTGGTGCAGCAGCGTGAGTGGGCTGGATCTGAGGTGCCCACAGCACTGATCTGTGCCCATACATGCCCATCTGAGTCTCATGCATGTCCATTCGTGCCTCATACATGGCCATCGGTGCTTCATACATGTTCATCCATGCCTCAGACATGCCTCATCCATGCCTCATACATGTCCATCCATGCCTCATCTTTGCCCATCCTTGCCAATCCATGCCTCACACATGTCCATCCTTGTCTCATAGATGTCCATCTGTGCCTCATTCATGTCCATCCATGCCTCATCCATGCCCATCTGTGCCTCATCCGTGCCTCATACATGTCCATCCATGCCTCATCCTCGCCTCATCTGTGCCCATGCATGCCTCATCCGTGTCTCATCCATGCACACCCATGCCCCATTCATGCCTCATCCGTACCCATCCATGCTTCTTCCATGCCACATCAGAGCTCATCCGTACCTCATCCATGCCATATTCATGCCCATCCATCCCTTATCCGTGCCCACCCATGCCTCATCCATGCTAATCCATACCTCATCGGTGCTCATCCGTGCCATTTCAGTGCTCATCCGTGCCACATCAGTGCCTTATCCATGCTCTCCGTCTATTCCGACACCTTTCCTTCCCCGCTCAAAAATGCACTGATTATCCCCATACTTAAAAAAACCCTCACTAGACCCCACCTGTTTCAATAACTTAAGACCCATCTCCCTGTTCCCATTTTCCTCCAAGCTCATCGAATGCCTTGTCAATGACCGAATGAGTCGCTACCTTACAGACAACAACCTTCTCGACCCGGGCGGGCGGGACAGTGGTGTAGTGGTTAGCACTCTCACCTAGCAGTAAAAGGGTCACTGGTTCATATCCCAACCACGACACTACCTGCCTGGAGTTTGCATGTTCTCCCTGTGCCTGCGTGGGTTTCCTCCGGGTACTCCAGTTTCCTCCCACACTCCAAAGACATGCAGGTAGGTTAATTGGCTTCTGACCAAAATTGGCCTTAGTATATGAATGGGGACCTTAGATTGTGGGCTCCTTGAGGGTAGGGACCAATGTGAGTGTGCAATGTACAGGGATAGGGGTAGACACTCACTCAGGTTGAACTGGATGGACTGGTGTCTTTATTCAACCTTACTAACTATGAAACTATGAAACTATGACCCCCTACAGTCCGGCTTCTATCCACAACATGCCACTGAAACTGCCTTACTAAAACTCACCAATGACTTACTAACTGCTGGCTATTACTCCACACTCATACTCTTAGACCTCTCTGCTGCCTTTGTTAACCACCTGCTCCTCCTCAGCAAACTGCACTCCCTTAGCCTCCGTGATTCTGCTTTATCCTGGTTCTCCTCCTACCTATCTAAGCGCACTTTCAGTGTCACTTACAACTCCATCTCCTCTGCTCCTCTTCCTCTTTCTGTTGGGGTACCCCAAGGCTCCGTCCTTGGGCCCCTCCTATTCTCGCTCTATACCTCTTCCCTGGGCCAGTTAATAACCTCCCATGGCTTCCAATACCAGCTCTACGCCGATGATACCCAGATCTATCTCTCCACTCCTCAACTCACCCCCTCAATCTCCTTAGAGATCTCAAACTTACTGAATGACATATCGGAATGGTCACACCACTTTCTCAAGCTTGATCTTTCTAAAACTGATCTTGTTATATACCCCCCCCCCCATGACTTTACCATTAAGATCAACAGCACAACCATTGTTCTCTCCACACTTGCTAGGGTGCAGGGTGCTGGGTGTAATCCTTGACTCTGACCTCTCCTTCAGCCCCCACATCCAATCACTGGCTAAATCCTGCTGCCTTAACCTCCGCAACATCTCCAGAATTCGACCCTTCCTGACTAATGACACCACAAAGCAACTTATTCATGCCTTGACTACTGCAACTATCTCCTTAATGCACCCTTACGCAGGCTATCCCCCCTTCAGTCTATTATGAATGCTGCTGCTAAACTAATACACTTCACTAACAAATCTGTGACTGCTGCCCCTTTATGCCAATCCCTTCACTGGCTTCCCCTACCCTTCTGTATAAAATTCAAAATGCTAACCACAACATACAAGGACTTCTACAACATCGCCCCCAGCTTCATCACCAACCTTGTCTGCAGATATCGCCCAAATTGCCCCCTCCGCTCCTCCTGCTCTCTAGCTCCCTTGTTACCTCTTCCCATGCTCACCTTCAGGACTTCTCCAAACCCTCTCCCAGCCTCTGGATCTCCCTGCCCCAGTATGTCCGATCAGCCCCTAACCTGTCCACCTTTAGGAGATCCCTGAAAACTCACTTATTCAGGGAAGCCTATCCCACACCCACCTAACAACTGTCCCAGAGCCACCCCCATCAAATTATTCCCCGCATCTATTACCTTTTGTACCACCACCTCCTCCATTTAGAATGTAAGCTCTACAAGCAGGGCCCTCCTGCCCCTTCTGTATTGAACTGTACTGTAATTGTGCTGCCCCCCTCTACATTGTAAAGTGCTGTGTAAACTGTTGGCGCTATATAAATAGTGTATAATAATAATAATAATCCATGCCTCATTCATGCCACGTCAGTGCTCATCTGTGCCTCATCAGTGCACATCCATGCCACATCTATGCCAGATAAGGGCTCATCCATGCAACATTAATGCCAACTCAGTACTCATCTGTGCCACATCCATTCCATATCAGTACTCATCCATGCCACATCAGTGCTCAGCCTCACGGTGCTCCCTGCATGTTGGGCCTCTGAATGTGGCCAGGCTGTGTAAAAGTCTCACACATGTGATATTACCATACTCAGGAGGAGTAGCAGAATGTGTTTTGGGGTGTAATTTTTTCTAAGTATATGATATGTGTTAGAATTATCTTATAAATTGACAACTGTGTTTTCATTTTCTTTCCACATTTTTCTTATTCTTAATTTAATAAAATTTTGGCCAAAATTTATGAACAAAAAATTACAAGTCTGCTAAATTTTATAACAGAAACAAAGAAATGCATTTTTTTACAAAATTTTATTTATAGGGCAAAAAATAGGGCAAAAAAGAAAAAGCTGGTGAAAAGTGGTGATTAAATACCACCAAAAAAAAGCTCTATTTGTGTGAAAAGGACAAAAATGCCATATGGGTACAGTGTTGCATGATTGAGTAATTGTCATTCAAAATGTGAGAGTATTAAGAGGTGAAAATTAGCCTAGTTAGAAAGGGGGTATAAGTGCCCAGTGGGCAAGTGGTAAAGTATGTTGTAAAATAACAGACTTACTGGATGGATCACCACGTGAAAATTCAGGAAAGAACCCTAAAAAAAGAGAAAAGTAATGCAGCCATCACATTGGTAAGCTGCAATTTAATACCTTTTTGTTTTTGGATTTATACGACTTTACTGAATAAGGTGATGTTGTGTTGATTTTAATCATCCAATTATGTGCAAGAAAAAATCCTGTTTTTTTTGTTTGTTTTTTTCATTTTCTTTGCACTTGTTTTGATATTCTTTGCAAAATAAATTTTCACCTTAATTACTATAATGAGTGATTGGGTAATACCCATATATGGGACTTTTTTGTACTGATGATGGAAAAAATATTAGGTCAGTCATTGACCGTGGAAGGCTTTATCTTTGCATTTACCACCTAGAAGCACACCGGGTTCTAAATCCTTTCTGGGTATAGGTATACTCTAGACATAATTTGGGTAGCAGAATTTGTACCTGTCCAATAAATATCAACTTGGATATCAATCCAGAGGTTTGATGTGTGTGCTCATTGCGTGATCCTTCCTGAACCAAATATCCTAATGGGGAAGGATTAGAAATTCTCATAGATGTTTGTTGCTATCTCAAACCCGGTTGTGGAAATTGATCCTCACTCTCTTACTGTCTTTCATTTTAGAAAGTGAGGGAAATATGTAAAACACAGATAGAAATAAAACGCCATTTATTTAGTAGAGTGGGAAGGGTTTAAATTTCTGTCAGTTTTTTTTACTGCCGTTTGTATTACTACTGGGGAGGTTTCCCTTACTTTCTGTGTGGGCCCTGGGATTTATTGCTTCAAAAGTCCGGTCCCTAGAAGTTGAAAATGTATTTCTTTTCTTTGGTTAGTTAAATAAATTTATCTCTAGGGTTGCGAAGGCATACTTAAATGTTCAGACTTTCTGGAGTTAAATATGTGCATGAGGTCTTCTCTAGTGAACCTTGGGGAAAGCCCTTGAGTGTACTGCACTTTGTCATTAAGACGCATAGTGACAGATTGTAAACAACACTGACCAGCTATAGTGTATGCTTAAGACAGAGGAGTGGGATATACAAGTGTCTTGTGTCCAATGCATGATTCGAAAATTTGAGATGCTGATTCGTTTTCAAAGTATTCAGGCATATGATTTGCTCATCGTGTTGAGTCAGTGAAAACTGATATTGAACCTGGACGCATTGATAACCTGGAACCCTGTTCATTTCAAATATTATATGACTTGTGTACAGTCCCAGAGGACGAGTTCTCTTTATGTAGCATAGCTGGTATGCATGGAAACATTAGAACTCATATAATTGAAAAAACATCCAAATCAGGAGACATTGCAGTAGTGAGCCAGGTAGCACTGTTACATTTGAATTATAGAGCTTGACAAAAACTTTAGTTGTGTGTCTTTTGTATGGAAGTATTCCCTGGAGTGCTCTGACTCTTATAGTGTAATATCTTACTAGTGATGTTTATGTGCTGTTTTTTGATGGGACTGGTTAAGGGAAATAAATTAGGGATTATATGAATACGAAAACAGCCTTGTCCAACTTACTGGCCCATTATAAATAACCAGTAAGAATTATGCAAAAAAATTCAGACTGAAACTTAAAAAGCAATTAAACATTAGATTATGATCTATTTTTTCTCCTTGTACACATACTATAACCAACAGTTTCCTTTGCATTGACAAATACAAATAAAAATATGTCTCTTGGTTGAGTATCCAGCCTAACCAGTAGGTGACTTCTCCCTCATTGTTATCTAAGGTGTTAGTCTGTACCTTTGAGGAGATCAATTGTCATCCTATGAAAATCACAAGTATCACATAATATTATTTTGTATTAAATAACAATGTTTCCCAGCCTCTGGATAATTACTTGTAGCCACTAAAGCTGTGCATTGTCTAAGCGTCACCTTTATATTGTCTAATTATGATCTCTCATTGTTTTATGTTCCTGCTGTGTGCTACTTGTAGTGATGACATTTCACATCCTGGGAACGACTGTTCTGTGTGTTATTTAACTTGAAGATCCAGAGAGCAGCACTGAAAATATCAGAGATAATTACACATGTGGTTTAGAACCTTAAGGCTCGGTTCACACAGGGGCGGCACGACTTGCAGCGCCGCGACCTGCACACGATCAGCGGCGACTTGCAAAACGACTTCTGTATAGAAGTCAATGCAAGTCGCCTGAAGTCGCCCCAAAGTAGTACAGGAACCTTTTTTCTAAGTCGAAGCGACTTGAGTCGCTCCTATTAGAACGGTTCCATAGTACAGAACGGAGCACGACTTGTCAGGCGGCGAAGTCGCCTGGACAAGTCGCCCCTGTGTGAACCGAGCCTTAGAGAATCTATAGTAGTTTTGTAAATACCTTCTTTTTTTTATGTTCAGGACTAAAAAATCTTAAGTAAATGTGAAATATTGCATATTCGTTTTTTAAATATTTTCTCTTAACTGCTTTGTTGAAAGTGCACTCTTTACAGAACTGAATAGCTAACTTACTAATGGCAAATCTAAAAGAGTTTGATGTATATATATATATATATTTTCAACTTCCTTTAACAGACCCAGCTGTGCAGCGAAAGTGGAGGTTATAGGGACAAACCATTTAACAGTGATGGGTGCTTAGTTGGTCAGCTTTTGTTTATTTAGTTAGTCACTTATGTAATGTCCATCTAAATCTACTGGTCTATCTGAGGCTGGCCATACATGGAGCGAATTTTTGCAGGAAAGAAATGCGCTCAATTCCCTCATCAACACATACAGTGCTAACAGGAGAATCGCTCCTGCCAGGCCATTGCCTTCTTCCGGTTGGGGCGGGCAGGGGAAGCCACTCCCCGCCGGTAAAAGACAGTAATTATCGCCAGCAGCTATAGTAGCCACGGGAGATAATTGCAAGAGAACCTGGCAGGCTGGTTGTGCTCAATTTGATCGATTGGTCAACTTGATCAACTTAGTACATTCAGCCACCCATTAACAGTTCGAGATTTGAACTGTTTATGGTGAGCTTAACACTAACCTCAACAGTACTGCTGTCCAAGGGGGTCTTCGTTGCTCCTTCATAGATAGAGGAGCACTTGGAAAGCCTGTGTGTTACTGATCAGGTCACCAGGTAATAGCAAAGGAAAAAATAAAACTTGAAAATGAATGCACTCAGCACATCTAAACACTGATAAGCTGCAACAAATTAACGTTCTGTTTTGGGGTTTAGATACGCTTTAACCGCTTCCGCCCTGGAAGATTGGACCCCCTTCCTGAAAAGAGCACTTTAACTGACATTTGCGTGTGAGGTTGCACCCAAACAAAATTGACGTCCTTTTTTCCCTACAAATAGAGCTTTCTTTTGGTGTTATTTGATCACTTCTGCGGTTAATAATATCCCCCAAAAATATATAAAAAAAAAATTTTTCCTCAGTTTGGGCCGATATGTATTCTTCTACATATTTTTGTTTAAAAAAATCGCAATAAGCGTATATTGATTGGTTTCACAAAAGTTATAGCGTTTACAAAATAGGGGGTAGTTTTATGGCATTTTTATTACTAGTTTTGTTTTACTAGTAATGGCAGCGATCTGCGATTTTTATCGGGACTGCGACATTAGGCGGGCACATCGGACAATTTTGACACATTTTTGGGACCAAATAATACAGTTATCAATGCTATAGAAAATGCATTGACTACTGTAAAAATGTCAGTGACAGTGAAGGGGTTAACACTAGGGGGCAATCAAGGGATTAATGTCTTTCCTAGTTTGTGTTCTAAATTAAGGCGGGAGGGGACTGTGCAGGGGAGGTAACAGATCTGTGTTCATACTCTGTATGAACAGACAATCTGTGTGTTTTCCCCTCAGAGAACCGGAAACTGTGTGTTTATACACACAGATCCCGGTTCTCCGTGTGCCCCGAGCGATTTTGCTCCGTGTGACCGCCGGGCACTCACAGGCAGGGTGAAGCGACATTACATAACGTCGCTTTGCCCAGCCGTGCCATTTTGCCACAGTACAACAGCAGCGAATGGTTGTAAAGTGGTTAATTTACACACACAGCTTACACACATTTTTCCACCCTGTATGGCACTGTATAGAGCTCACATAGAGACACAATTATAGTGAGAAAAACTATCGCTGTGCCTTCTCTTTATAAAACTCAAAAACATTGTTATGGGTGTCCCTAGAATTAAATGATTACTACTTAAAACAAAGGTTTTATGTAAATAATACAAAATTAGGCAAACCATCAGTTTAAAACTATGTATACTTGCAAATAAATAAATAAATGTATCCCCAAATCATTATAGTTAATGTGTTTTGGGTCACTTATATTTGGTGGCCAAAACACATTTTTTTTTTTGGAAAGAGATAGGCTTTGTATGTGCCATTGATCTTATTTATTAAGGAAGGGGGTCTCCAAACTTTCTATACAAAGGGTCAGTTTACTATCCTTCAAATTTAGGGGGGCCGGACTGTGGCCATTGGGAGTGGAAAATATCCTGCATCATTTGAAGTAAACGGTGGTGTCATTGGGCCCATTGTTGGTGCCATTGGGAGGAACTATGCCCCTTTGTTGGTGTCAGTGAATGAAATTCTGCCCCAAGAGCCAGATAAAAGAAAGCAAAGGGCTGCAATCGGGCCAATGGTTCACAGTTTGGAGACCACTGAAACCCATATAAACCATACAGTAACATACTTTCATAGTATGGGTTCCTCTGAGCTGATAAAAAGTGAAATGTAATTGGTTCTTGAGGGTTATTGCTCTTATAGCCAGAGCATTACTAAGACACTACTTTATTAAATAAACCTGTTTGAGGGAACAGACGGTAATATGTTATGCTAAGTGAATCAGCCAGACCAGTTCATGCATGTCCCTAAAAACTCCTCTATATTTTCTTCAGAATACTGACACTGTGTTGGTCCAATTCCTTCCTCTTACAAATTTGACTCAGACAGGAAAATGAACAGTGGAAAAAGAAGGAAAAATTAAGCTTAAGTGGACTGCAATAAGAAGGCAATGAACATATAATTTAAGTAAAATAATTTATAGGGTTGTTTTGGAACTCAGTATGTAGGCCAGGAAATTAAATATGTAGCCAGACAAATAGCGAATTCGTCAGCAAAATGTTAAACAAGGGGAAATTATTAATGGCAAATACAGCTGCTAAGAGGTAACATGCTATTATACAGGTAAAACATTATGGGCCTGATCCAACACTCTTCCATGAAGAAGAAGAAAGCATGTAAATTACCAAATGTTGTCATTTGGCAGAACATTACTTAGCCCCTGTACACACGGTCGGAGATTTCGACAACCAAATCCGTCGGATTTTGTCCGTCCGATCTTGTCCGAAACTGTTGCATACACACAGCCGGACTAAGTTGGCGAAAAATCCGATCTTTCAGAACGTGATCACGTAATTTCGTTACAATGGGACTACATTCAGGCTAGTAGCCAATAGCTTTGATGTAGGAATTTGATCTGAGCATGCGTGACACTTGGTCCGATCAAAATTCTCTACACATGATCGGAGTATGTCCGATCGAACCAGTTGGTCGGAAAATATTTCCAACAAGTTGGAAAATTGGGTCCGACGGATATTCCGACGGAATCAGTCCGATGCATACCACACACAGTCGGATTATCCGACAACACGGTCCGATAGGACACATTCCGACGGATTCTCCAATCGTGTGTACAAGGGCTAAGAGTTCAGGCTTCTAATGCCGTGTATACACGTCCAGTTTCCCCGTCAAAATAAACTCTGAATTCTGCTGAAACCGTCTTGCGTACACACAAGCACACCAAATTCCGACCGTCAAGAACGCGGTAACGTACAACAGGTACAACGGGACTAGAAAAAGGAAGTTCAATAACCAGTAGCCAATAGCTTCCGTTTCGTACTTGCATCAGAGCATGCGTTGTTTTTGGTACGTCGGAACAGCATACAGACAAACGGTTTTCCTGAGAGGAATTGGTTCCGTCGGAAATATTTAGAACATGTTCTATTTCTAGGCCCGTCAGGATTTTTTACGTAAAAAGTCCAATGGGGCATACATACGATCGGAATATACGATGAAAAGCTCCCATCTGACTTTCTCTGTTGTACATTCCACTCGTGTGTACATGGCATCAGAGATATCTGTCTGTCTATCGGCAGTTCCACTTTTCAGAGTTGTCTGGGTTTCGGTTTTATAAATGTAGTTTGGATAGAGTGGGTTAGAGAGTCTGGCACTGTGATGTTAGTGCACCTATTATTGGTATGCACTCCTGGTACTAAATAAATATTAAACTATTGGTTGTTGACAAGTAATATACAAGTAAGAAAAAAAATCAATAATCATGCAAAATTATTTAAAAAACATATATCAACGAATTAAAAAATAAGTGAACTTTGAATAATACCAATAGCAATAGTAGTCTGACACAAATCATTTTAAAGATATAAAAAGTCCAATGGTGTATTGGCCCCAAATTTCCTCCACTGTGTGACTGTTCAAAGCACTCCAAAATTCCACCAAAGTGCTCTCTCCATTGACACAGTTCCCCATAAATGTTTACTGTACAAAATAAGGTCCATTGGCATGGACCATAGGGCGAGTACATGGATTGAAAACTGGCAACAAGGACGAGTTCAGAGGGTGGTGATAAATGGAGAGTACTCGGAATGGTCAGGGGTGGGTATTGGGGTCCCCCAGGGTTCTGTGTTGGGACCAATCCTATTTATTTTGTTCATAAACAACCTAGAGGATGGGGTAAACAGTTCAATCTCTGTATCTGCAGATGATACTAACCTAAGCAGGGCAATAAGTTCTCCACAGGATGGGGAAACCTTGCAAAAAAGATCTGAACAAATGAATAGGGTGGGCAACTACATGGCAGGGGATATGATTTCAATTTATAAATACCGTACTGGTGACACCATAATATGGATAAAACTTTTTCATGGAAGGGAGTTTAACAAAACATGTGGCCACTCATTAAAATTAGAAGAAAAGAGGTTTAACCTTAAACTGCTTAGAGGGTTCTTTACTGTAAGAGCGCCAAGGATGTGGAATTCACTTCTGCAGTCAGTGGCCTCAGCGGGGAGCATCGAAAATTTAAAAAAACGATTAGATAAGCACCTGAACGACCACAACATACAGGGATATACAATGTAATACTGACATATAATCACACACATTGGTTGAACTTGATGGACTTGTGTCTTTTTTAAACCTCACCTACTATGTAACTATGTAACTCAGGGAATGCACTTACCAGAAGTGCATGCCTATCCTGCAACAGATTGGGCAAGCAAAACTTGTATGATCCCATCTCGTAGTGTGCATTTTGGTGTCAGAGGCATGGAAATGGCAGTTCTGGAAAATAAATGACATACCACACAAAGCAGTTACAATAACGTGTTAAAAACTTTATTGATGCTTAAAAAAAGAGAACATGTAGAATTCTACTCATATCTGTCCCTGATTGCAGAGCCAGAAATACATTATATAAAGCTAAACCCTAACCCTTATATGCAACAATCCCCAACCTTAAGCTAACGGGGGCTATTAATAAAGGTGTTAACACAACTTTCTGGAGGGATTCTCACATTTTTCCAGTTGAATTCAATCAGAAAATTGTGGGAAAACTGGGAACCTTTATAAATAGACCCCTTAATGACTTGAACTCAAAAAGGAAAGACTTGCGTTGTTATAGAGAACAATTAAAAAAAGTTATTGGTACATAAACAATACCCTAAAAAAAGAACAACTTGGATAGAATTTCTCCTGACAAATAGCAGTGCAGTTACTGTGCCTTAAAGCTGTATATCTGCTGTGTGAGATCATTTAAGGCACTGCTGCCCCTGTCTGCTACTCTCATACAATTTGGAGTGAGATTCAGTGATATCACTGTGCTTCTTATTATTGCTGGAGAGGTAACATATGTCACTTGTACAATAAAAAAAACATTGCATTTTTTGGGGGAGGGGAGGGGGAGTTACTTTCCTAATTTTACACAGGCAATAACACAGTGATAACATAGTTTATTACCTTTTCTTGTTTGACAGCCTAGCCATTAATCCTGGAGCGTAACATAAACAGTTTTTGAGGTTTAACTACTGTATTTATCCAAAGTGGGTATTATGGTACCTAGATGTGATATTGTTAAAAATTATATTCTTGCATTTCATATTTAGCTGCAGCTAAATTATTTATTAATATAATATAGTGTTAACTTGTGCTTTCTGTTTGATCCAGAGGAAATCTGTACGCTGGTGATTGCTGAGACCTTCCCAGAAGATGCAGGAACCTTTACTTGCACAGCAAGAAATGACTATGGATCAGTGACCTGTAGTGCGCAGGTCACCGTGCTTTCTGGTATGTCATTGATGTGATATCTGCTATGCCATTGTCAAGGATGGTTTCTTGTGTGAAGGGCATTTAAAAAGTATTCACACCCCTTGAAATTTTACACATTTTGTTACAACAAAAGATGTAAATGTATTTTATTGGACTTTTATGTGATAGACCAACACAAATTGGCAGATAATTGTGAAGTGGAAGGAAAATAATAAATGGTTTTCAACTTTTTTTACATGGCATTTGTATTCAGCCCCCTTTACTCTGATACCCCTAACTAAAATCTAGTGAAACCAATTGCCTTCAGAAGTCACTAGATAGTAAATATAGTACACTTACACTTGTGTTGTAATTTAATCTCAATATAAATACCGCTGTTCTGTGAAGCCCTCTGAGGTTTGTTAGAGAACCTTAGTGAACAAACAGCATCAGGAAGGCAAAGGAACACAGCAGACAGGTCAGGGATAAAGCTGTGGAGACGTTTAAAGCAGGGTTAGGTTATAAAAAAATATCCCAAGCTTTGAACATCTCGCAGAGCATTGTTCAATCCATCCTCTGAAAATGGAAAGACTATGGCACAACTGTAAACGTATCAAGACATGGCTGTCCACCTAAACTGACAGGCCGAGCAAGGAGAGCATTAATCAGAGAAGCAGATCTCTGAAGCTCCTCCAGAGCTAACATGGGCCTAGCTCTGGAGGAGCTTCAGAGATCCACAGCTCAGCTGGGAGAATCTGTCTACAGAATAACTATTAGTCATGCACTCCACAAATCTGGCCTTTATGGAAGAGTGGCAAGAAGTAAGCCATCGTTGAAAGAAAGCCATAAGAAGTCCTGTTTGCAGTTTGTGAGAAGCCATGTGGGGGACACAGCAAACATGTGGAAGAAGGTGCTCTAGTCAGATGAGACCAAAATTGAACATTCTGGGCTAAAAGCAAAACCCTACGTGTGGCAGAAAACTAACACTGCACATCACCCTGAACACACCATCGCCACCGTGAAATATGGTGGTGGCAGCATCAGCAGGGACAGGGAAGCTGGTCAGAGTTGATGGAAAGATGAATGGAGCCTAATACAGCACAATCCTAAAAGAAAACCTGTAAGGCCGCGTACACACGGGCGGACTGTTCGTCCAACTTTGTCCGCTGAACAGTGTTTCAGCGGACAGTCCGCTCGTGTGTGGGCTTCAGCGGACAGTTTCAGCGGACAGTCTGACGAACAAAGTTTTTTGGAATTTCCGTAAGACTGTCCGCTGAAACTTGGTTTGAGCGGACAGTCCGCTCATGTGTAGGCTTGTTCGTCAAACTAAGTTCCACGCATGCTCAGAAAGGATTTACACGCCGAAGGTTGCATTGCAGTGTATAGGACTTCGAATCTCTCGTCCCGTCGTACGTGCCGTTCACGTCATCGTGCAAGTTTTCAGCGGACTGTTCGTTCGTCGTGTGTGGTCAAGTCTGCTCATGCTAATTTTGAGCGGACTGTTTGTCAAACTGTTTGACAAACAAAGTTGGGCGAACAGTCCGCCCGTGTGTGTACGCGGCCTTAGAGTCTGCAAAAGATTTGAGGCTGGGGCAGAGGTTCACCTTTTAGCAGGATAACAGCCCCAAACATACAGCCAGAGCTACAATGGAATGGTTTAGATTAAAGCATATTCATGTGTTAGAATGGCCCAGTCAAAGTCCAGACCTAAATCCAATTTCAAAGCTGTGGCAAGATTTGAAAATTGCTGTTCACAGATGCTCTCCATCCAATCTGACAGAACTTAAGCTATTTTGCAAAGAAGAATGGGCAAAAATGTCACTCTCTAGATGTACAAAGCTGGTAGAGACATCCCCAAAAAGACTTACAAATGTAATAGCAGCGAAAGGTAGTTCTACAAAGGATTGACTCGGGGGGCTGAATACAAATGCACCCCACACTTTTCACATATATATTGGTAAAGATTTTGGAAAGCCATTTATCATTTTCCTTCTACTTCACAATTATGTGCCACTTTGTGTAGGTCTATCACATAAAATCCCAATAAAATACATTTACATTTTTCATTGTAACATGATAAAATGTGGACATTTTTAAGGGATATAAATACTTTTTCAAGGCACTGTAAGATCAAGTTAAAATGTGGGGCGTATACACAATTTGAATGATTATAAAGTCAGTATTTATTACTATACAGTTCACTTTCAAATTTTAAAATACCTTAACTGGTACATTTATGCATTTTATTTTAAATTTGAAAGTGAACTATATGGTAATAAATACTGACTTTATAATCATTCAATTTGTGTATACATTTTTTTGGGACACCCTGTATCTTTACATATTACAGTGTGGTAGATCTGGTAGATTTATATTATTTAATAACATGTTTATGGCTGATATTTCTCTTAAAATATGGAAAACTGCACATGCAACTGTAATGCTGTACTGTAAGAGAAAAACTAATCTGGAAAAAGTGCAAACTCTGGAGGAGGTGGCACATGTGGTAGGTTTATTTAACTTTTGTGCACTAATTGATGTGTTGCATATCATCCACAGTTAATCCATCTTCTATGCTGATCTTCTCATTTACATTATCAGGTGGTAAAGGACTAGTTTATATATGTCTTCTTTTCTGTTAGGCCCCTTTCACACATTCAGATCCGCCTGTCAGTTTTTTCAGGCGGATCTGAACGGTCGCTCCATACAGCTCTATGGAGCATCGGATGTCAGTGGTGACATGTCTGTTGACATCCGATCCACTCTGAAAAATCCAGACGGATGGACGTACTATTTAAAAGAAGAACCTCAAATATGGGATTTTTAGGTCAATTGTTCAAAAAAGATATATAAAAAAAATAATATTTGAAAAAGAAAAATATTCAATTTATTGATAACATATACGAATTGAAACAGACACACTAGGACACCCACTCATGGATGATTTTTATTTATATACTGAAATTTTACCACATCTGTCATTTTTATGCTTATATAATTGAGTTTGTTTCAATTCTTGAAACATCATAAATCTCACAATAGAAAATAGAAAAACATTTTTTTTCTTTACATCGGATTGGATAATTGCAGTAAAACTCATTTTGTTGTATGTAAATTCTCAAATCTTATAGTAAATCAGCCTCAGAATATGGATTCTTTTAAAACCAAGTGGATTGGTTTATCTCTTTTCTTGTCATCTTAAAGAAGTGAATATAACTTCTGATATTAGTGAAATGGAATAGAAGACTACTTGTGATTTCAACTTCAGTGGAACTGTAAATAATAGCATGGTTTGACCTTAGAAGAGTTAGGCCAGCTGGTATTTGCTTTAAACAGCCTAAACAGTCTATAAATACAATATTCTTGTTGGATTCAAATTGGCAGGCATCTTCTATGGTTTCTGACATAGAGATTTAGCTTTATAACATATTCTCCTCACGGCAATCGATTTACATCTATGCATTCACAGAATTTATCAAAAAATTTAGGATGGACAATATCTGTTACATGGCAAACAGACTGGAAGGGAAAGCTTAGCAAAGTGTTTGACTGTTTTACTGGATTATTACTGGAACACAGGAAAGGTTCTGGAATGCATCCATGTTGTTTTAAGGTGAATCATATTTTTACCTTGGGCTCTTTGTTTTCTCTCTCACAGCAAATAATGAGCGGACCAGAAGTGATGTGTCAAGTGGAGAGATTAGTGGTTATGATTTCCAGAAGCATTTGTCTCCTTCTCCTATAGCAGCTAAAAGTAGTGGCCTTGAAATGCCATCAAAGAAAACTCTAGAGTGTTTTCAGCCCAGCAATTTGGCGTCAAAACCAACCCTAGAAAGAAGTAATCTGCAACTAAATACTTTGGAGCGGAAAACCAATGGTGTGCACAGTAATACTAGTTTCAATGGAGTTAGCAGCAATCAAGATAGCATCTATTCCACTCCCACCTCACCTAGCACATTGGCTTCACCTACCAAAGAGCCTCCACCAGTGCCTTTCAAGCCTAAACTGTGAGTACCACCTCTAAGTCTGTACATTAGAGGATAGTGAGTTGTAAGAGAGAAATGTTTAAGGAAACAAATGAAAGCAATGATGTAGGGGAAGCTGGTCTGCTTTTTGGTCCAGTTGTCTCAACTTAATCCATCTCTGCTCAGCATTCATAAGCACAGCGAGCCTGTAGCCAGAGTTGGAGCTATTTATCACAGTGGTCCACATGGCATTTGTGGTACTTGGGAACCTTATGACGTATTTTCCTATGCTGCTCCTGCTTCTTGCATTTTTCTGCATGTCATGCTAAACAGGTAGCACTGACAGCATTGTGTATACTGATTGCTGCCTGCTTCCTAACTCTATATAAAGTATATAAAGGCTGTGTATATTCTTCAGTTTTGCAGTGACAAGAACTGGGTGATCAATACCGCATAATGAAATACTGACAATTCAGAAAGAGCAGCTTCAAAACATGTATTAAAAATGATCGCCTATAAAATCAGGGGTATGCAACCTAGGGACTACATTTTCCATGAGGCATTGCAAGGCTGGCAGTTACAAATACTCCCAGAGGCATGATGGGACTTGTAGTTCTGCAACAGCTGAAGGGCCACAGGTTGCCTACCCCTGTATAAAATGATACGACTACAAGGCAGACATGACACAATGATCATTTATGATATGATTTATTAATTTGCATTCAATCAAAGATCTTGGGTTTACTGTGCTCAGCTCTTCTTATGAGTCATTGCAAAGTAGCAAAGTTGCTTAGTGACTACCCCTGGTTTCATTTGGCATAGTTGCAGCAAACTGAGTAATCATTCGATTTTGTGGTAAGGATATTGTGCTCATTTTGTTATGTGTTGTTTTTTTTTTGTCCTTGTTGTGCCACACTGTTGATACTCATAAAACATTACATCATTTGCACAACTTTATTTTTAATAGTCAGAACTACTGATCTGTACACTTGTTCCAGGTCAGTGAAGGCATTTTGAATGCAGTGGCGTGCACTGTATTTCTCTTGGCACATTTTTTTTCTTTAAGGATGTTTGTTAAAATGTAGTTCCCTACCAGAGAGAAAAGGGAAGCAAGACATTATTGGGAAAATCATCAATGCCGGAAGCCTTCCATGACTTTAAGTTAAATGTGGCCAACTTTTGAAGAGTTACCTAACACAAATATCGCAAAATCCCCGAGAGCAATAACAAGCACTTTTGACTGTTTATGATTGCTCATTATCACTTAGCCCCTTAAGCTTCATGTACACGGGATGTTGTTCAACCTCTCCTGAACGATTTAACTTGACAGCTAGAAACCAGCGTCTAAAAACAGCCGTTTAGTAATGTTTATATGCCGCGTTTAGTTGCGTTTAGCCACGTTTTGTTAATATGAAAAAACGTCCATAAATGAAATGTTGCTAAACGTGAGTTACCGTGTTTAGCAGCATTTACAAGCAGTTACAGGCATTTGGCATTTCAAATGCCTCTGAACATTGCGTTCCAAAAAAATCTTCTAAACTCAACTGCTAGAAAGGACTTTAAACGACCCTGTGTACATGTACTGATAAGATAACAGGAGAGCTCAGGGGCAGCTGAAAAAAATGCCCAACTGCATCCGTTTACCAGCAGCAGTGTACATGAGGCCTTACACTACGCAATTATTTCATACTATTTGAATTAGTGGCATCACTTCATGGACCAAGTAGATCCATTTTGCTGATTTACTAAAAGAGTTAAGAGTCTTCACACAATAAACAGTGTGAACAACAAGTATGGATAATTGAGGCAAATATTCACATAATTTTTTATATGAAGATTCTCAACTCCTTTAAATCAGACTCATTGGGGGTTATTTACTAAAGAAAAATCCACTTTGCACTGAAACTGCACTTGGAAGTAAAGTCGTTGTAGATCTGAGGGGGACATGCAAGGAAAATTAAAAAAACACATTTTAGCTTGCACATGATTAGATAAAATCAGCGGAGATTCCACTCATTTCAGATCTACCCCTTAGATTTAGAGCAACTGCACTTCCAAGTACACTTTCAAGTGCACTTGCAGTACAAAGTGGATTTGCCTTTCGTAAATAACCCCCATGAGTGATGATGTGTGTTGAGTGTTATAAGAGCTGCATGGCCAAGCAAAGTATGTGAATGTTCACCATATCACTGAAGATGTCAGTGTTGGGGGATCCTGCTTTAGGACATCCCTTTTCTTCTGTACCATCTCCTACTGCAGCTCTCTATAGACACAAATGATCACTGTGCTTTTCTGGGTTTCTCCTCTCCTTTTCTACCGGATTGAAGACAAAACTGCACTTAAGGAAAGTTGAAAGGCGATGGAAAACCAGTTCATGTTAATTTACCCCAAACAGCTTCCTGTTGTCTTATGCTATCATTAATATGGAATCCAACAATAATATTTATCGTGATGTTCTCATTAATGTATGTGAGTCATATGTACACTAACAACATAAATCAATGAAAATTAAGTTACCAGAACAAAGACAACTACATACAAAAGTAAATTAGATTGTATATAACTCCCTCTAACAGATGCTATTTACATTTTGGTGGTAGGGGGGGGGGGGATGCTGATTTTTCCTCTCTTCTTACTGTTTATTTAGTGAAAGGAAATTAAAGAAACTAACCGGAGAAGCTCTTTGCAAGTCTTTAAATCAAAGCTATAACAGCATTGGCAAATTCATCATTTTTATTAATGTTTTTTTTTTTTAAACCGTGTTGAGGAAAAGCAGACTAAAGCATCCCCCTTCTGTGTTTCTTGCTTCACAAGTTAGTGTCAGCCATGTCAAGGCTTTTATAGCAGGTTTTATTGTCAGTCTAGTGCGGAGGTTCATAACCCTTCTCAGTCTGGGAGCCAGCGTTCAGACTTGCGGTTTAGTTTTGAATTAATAATTCATTTCCTTTTACTTACTTTTCTGTTTTCTAGAAGTTATATGTAAACTATGCTCAAGAAATGTTCTTTTCCCTATGGAAGACAATGATTAAGTAGAATTTCTATATAAACAGTAGTAAGTTACAACCACTGGTGCTAAAGCAAGGGGGATGAGCTTTGGCTCTAAGCAGGCAAGAGAATCTTAAAGGTAGCTGATACTGTAGACGAACCCTTCAACCAGAAGAAAGACAGAGAATAGAAAGTTGAATATTTAGGATACATTCCACCCTTGTGACATCTGGGAATGTAGCAGTGGTCTGGGCTTTGTGGTAAAGCATCAGCCAAGGTGTCCATATTAACCTGACCAGAAGTCATTTGGAACATGCGTGCAATGTGCAATAAAATATCAGATTCAAGTCCCATGTTCCATTTACCCTAGGCCCCACGTTATGTTGTAACAATATAACTTCTGTGAATAAGGAATGGCACCAGTCCTTATGAGGAGATTCTCTCTAAATTCCAGACATCTTCGGCACTCAACCCAGAGCACGGTATTCTAGAATCCAGTTGGCCTTGCTGCCCACCTCTGTCTGGGGGAATCTATAAAACTGTACATAAAAGAACACCCAACGCAAATCTCCAACAGATCAACCAGACCTGTTAACACCCCTCCAGATGTCCCTAAGTCCTGCAGATGCTTACGCATTTCAAAGGTACCCCTCTTGTCTGCTGAAGAGGTGTACCCTTTGAAACATGTAAGCACCTGCAGAACTTAAAAATTCAAGAGAATGTTCAGCTCTTAAGGAGCAATTCTAAAAGGTGAGTATTATGCAGATGACTTTCTAAACCTTTTACCAGCTTTCCAATCAACTTATGCCAAATGGGTCCAAAAAACTGTCAAAATCACAAATTCCGTGCCTTCTGGTTTATTCACCTTTGCTTCCCAAAGATGTTCAACTCATCACACGTGAAACCCAAAAGAAACTTATATAGTGTAGCATTTTATAAATAAATGGAAACAAATATATATATATATATATATATATATATATATATATATATATATATATATATATTGTGCTCACATGTGACTACACCAACATCAGTGCACCACCAGTGATAACATGCTCCACCCGTCATTTGTGCAGCCTCTTACCAAAAAATCTAATTAAAACTGTATATCATTCTTTTTTAGGTAGGCCAGCTGATCAACAACCCTAAGGCCGCGTACACACGCGGGGACTGTTCGCTGAAACTGTCCGCTGAAACCAAGTTTCAGCGGACAGTCCGCTCGTGTGTGGGCTTTCAGCGGACAGTTTCAGCGAACAGTCCGCTGAACAAGGTTTTTCGGAAATTCCGAAAAACTGTACGCTGAAACCTTGTTTCAGCGGACAGTCCCCGCGTGTGTAGGCTTGTTCGTCAAACAAAGTTGCGCGCATGCTCAGAAAGGATTTTCACGCCGAAAGTTATAATGCAGTGTATAGGACGTCGTATTTTTCGTCCCGTCGTACGTGCCGTTCACGTCATCGCGCACGGTTTCAGCAAACTGTTCGTCCGTCGTGTGTGGCCATGTCCGTCCATGCTAATTTTGAGCGGACTGTTTGCCGAAACTGTTTGACGGACAAAGTTGGGCGAACAGTCCCCGCGTGTGTACGCAGCCTTAGTGTTCCTCCTGGTACATGGAAATCAGGAAAATGCTCACCTTTTAGAATTGTTCTTAAAGCGCTGACCATTTTCTTGAATTTTTGAGTATGCCAGGGGGCATTGGTGGTCTGTTCAGCTGCTTGGGAGACTCTGGGAGGCACGTGTGTGCTAGTAGACTCTTTAAATCTGTCTGCAGAACTCAGGGAAAGCAGTTTAGTCCATTTGGAGGAGTGTTACCAATTCTGGTTGATCTGTTGGAGATTAGTGTTGAGCTTGAAGCTCTGTGTGTTTTGTGAGTACAATTATTTTTATCGCTTAATAAAAGGTGTCATGGTTAATGCACAAAGCTGGTGCGTCCATGTTATGTTGTGTCAGAACTGTGATAGGGTGGATCTACTCTATGTAGGAGGCAGCTGTAAACACAGCAGTAGTCAAGGCTGTACCAGAGCCTGCCCTTAATAACATAAGCATATAGAGAATCTGGCTGCTACACTTTACATTATAAACATGACACTAATTATGCTGAACTATCTATTGCATGTTTTGTATAGTGCGTTTATTGGCATACATTTGACCAATCAAATTCTAGCAGTTATTTTTGTTGTGATGGTTTATAAATTTAAGCAAATCTGCACATTGCCTATTCAGGTGAAAGCAACTAGTGTGCTTTATTTCTCCCCATCCTCCATCCCCAGCAGCATATAGTGACTTTACCTTTACTCAGCTGCTACTCAATTCAGCTGCATGGGCTGAAATATAAAGGAGACCTTGGGCTCTCTAAATGAGGCTGTAATGGGCCAGTCATAGGAAAGTCTATAGCTATGACTCCATTGACCATTAGCTCACACAGAGCTTTCCTTTTACTCCTGGTGGCTACACAAATGAGGTGGGAAGCGAGGCGAATACAAGTATATGCATTATGTAGATGAACCTGTTGCTTGACCCTGCATGGGCAAAGCAAAGATCATCCAGTTAGCTGTTATGGGAAACACATGGTTTTCTTTCACACATTATTAAAATGTACAGTACATATATATTTTTATAAAACTCCATCATCTTTTACCCTGCTTATTATACAACTAAAATATAACTAGACTTGTCTTCACTGGCTTAAACAGTGCAATGCATTTGTTCTTCAGACCAGGAAGATGTCTTTATTTTCATTCTCTCTTTATTGAGTTAGATGTTTTATGAAAGTAGACAAAACATCTTTTCAGTTCTAGTAAAGAGTTTCAAATCTACATATGAGATCATTCTTCATTCTCCATGTGTGTTCACATTAGTCTGTCACTATAAATGATGTTTCTTATTTTAAGAAATTATTTAATTGGTTGTGTCACCTAAGACTGCCATGACCTTGTGCTTATTTTATGACTATGCCTGAACGTTGCCTGCCCCCACCTGTGTCTGTTCATGGAATACAACCTTGCTTGACAGTTCAGTATTTCATGCCAGCGGCCAGGCACCTCACCAACTGACACCAATGAACCAACCTCATGGACCGATAACTTTCAATGTGAAACTCAACCTCTATGGCACATGTGTCAAACACAAGGCCCATGGGCCGAATCCAGCCCACCAGGCCATATTATGTGGCCCTTGCACCTCTCTTGCAGCTGCAGCACTCTCCTTGTCTCAGCAGTCTGCAGCAGAGAGGAGGACAGTACTGCTTCTACAGATCCTGTGCCTTTCTGTGCAGCCACAGCACCCCCCCCCCCGTCTCTGCCCCCCCTGGTCTCGGCATTTAGCAGACTCTGTCAGCTGACTCCAGCCCTCGTATAGATCTCCTCCAGGCCCTGTACTTTCTGCTTCCTAGCTGTGGCCTGTGATGACATTACCATATAGTTTTAAATGGATTTTAAATAAGAGATAAAAAAATAAAGGGGTTCTATACATGAAGGTAAAAAACCTTCTGTGTGCAGCAACCCCCCCAGCACCCGCCTGTAGATAAAAACAAACTGTGCAGCTTTGACTAGGGTTGGATAATGCCCTTGCTATAGGTGTAGGCAGTGGCGGCTGGTATTTTCTCCCCACTGTGCCCGCCTTCTTGCTCGCTCGCTTGTTCGCTTGCTGTCTGTAGGTCCGTCCAGCACTTACTCCATCAAGGTGGCAGGTGGCGGGCATCGGGCAGCGGCTCCTGTGTCCTCTCCTCCATCATGGCAGCTTCCACCATGTGTCTCCTCCCCTCTTCCTAGGCATCCAATAAGATCACCTGCCTTTCAACCAGTTGAGTGACGTGTCTCAAGACCCACTTCCTGATTGGCCGGGAGGAGGATCAGTGTTACAATAGCAAATATTAATTTGCTATTGTAACACACCTGCATGGGCTTGGTTCACAGTGCTTGCACTCTGAGCCCACCCTATTTTGAAGCATATTAGAGCCTCTGGCTCTAATCAGGTGCTTCAAACACCCCCTCCCTCCCATTGGAATCCATGCATGGGGGCCGGACACATGGATAATGGATGGGCCGTCCCTGGGTGTAGGCCTTTTTATGTACCTTTCGAAGCCTAGCTAAAATACTCCTAGAGATGGTATCATTCTGTCCTGCCTTGTTGCTAGGATGTTACTAAGATACTCTCAGCTTTTACTGCTCAGGCACCCCCCACCCCCCGTCATAGGAGCGAGCTCTCAAACTCCCCCACATGCACATGTGTGGTCAACTCTCTGAATCAGCTGGGAGTGTCTTAGCACATTCTGGCAACATGGGAGGACAGGATGATCCCACCTCTGGGAGTATTTCGGTTAGGCTGAAATGGCCTACCCCAAGGGCATTTTTTAATTTTGGTCAAAGCTGCACAGTTTGTTTTTGTCTACAGGTGTCCCTTACCAGCATAGGCAGTTTTTTTTTTGTTAAAGGTGAACTAACACTTTAAGCTCTCTTATATATTTTGGTGCCTCATGAGTAATTGCCTTTATTGTGCTGACTATTGGTCTACTATAAACTCCATTTTCCTCTATCCTATAGGCAGGCTTCCAAGTTTTAATTACATCATCTGTCCGATACAATATTGCTTTTGCAGAATAACTCTGTTTGCAGTAGCTGTCTATGTTGAAGGTCACTGAGTTTATAATTCACTATTCTGAAATCATTAGGGTTCTTCCCTGTGTGAACATTTTTTTATGATGTGGAATATTGTCTGAGGTAAAATAGTTCTGTTTAGAACACAGACATTACTCAGGCTCTGATATAAATCATAGTGAACATGAGGAGACCAAAGCGGGACCTGTCCAAGTCTTATTTCTAACCACATAACTGAGGTCCACGCCAGAAGGGCTGCCAGTGAAGCTCAACAAACAACCAAACTTGAGTTCTCAGGATATATCATCATTACAGACTTGGCTTAATGCTTGACAAAGACAGAGCCTGATGTCTTAGACAGGAATGTGGTTATTCTGAACAAAGAAGAGAAAAGAAACAAAGAACAACCCTAATCAGTATATGTTTCTAAAATCATTTGCAGCACATTCTCCTAATTAAGAGTAGTGGCGTTATAGTTTAGAGATAAGCATGTATGGCATATTTATCAGACTCAGACTATACTAAGTATATTCTTTAATATGTAAAGAGGTTGTCCTGTTTCTGACCCACTATATGGTAACACACATTGCGTCAGTTTCCATATTTGTATAAACTGAATTGTACATTTCAAATTGTACCAGAAGTCCTTAACCTGGTTTTGTGGCTTGATTATTCACAGGTATTGGACATGCTACAAGTTGTATGCCAAGTTGTTGTCCATCAACCTAGTGTAAGCTGCTAGTTACCTTACCATTTGCTGCCTGGGGGGATGCAACTATGTATGGAGGATGTTTTAGTTATTTTTAATCTGGCACATGTGAAGTATAGCATATGAATAATTCATATTTACCACCTCAGCTAGCAGGGGGCAACCACAAGAAGAACAGCTTTCCTTAGTAGTTTAAATTGATCATTTCTATTGTCCACACAAGAAAAAGTAAAAGGGTCACGTAACTTCTCCCCCACCAGCAGCATACACTTACCTTTACTTGCTCCCGCTCCTTTGGCAGTCAAGAGCAAGAAGAACAAGTCTTGTCTAAACTCCAGACTGACTTTTCAGAGTTAGCACAGTGCAATGGACTCCATAAACGCTCCCATGTGATAGCACTGGGCCAATCACAAGGCATCAGCACTGTGACATGGGGGTGGGGGAGGTAATCACATGTTCACCTATGCCTGGAAATGCAGTGCATTCCACTTGAACGCTGTGATCCTTTTCCATTGTCTTGAAGAGCCTAATGGCATGGTCACTTCACAGTATTGTTGTAAAAAAACGCTTGAAGTCAAAAGATCACCATCTTTCCTGTCTCCTAAAAGACAGGGCAGCACAGTGGCTTAGCAGTTAGAACTACTGCCTTGCAGATGATCTCTAGGGTCCCTATTTTAAAACAGATCTCCATGTTCACCCTATGCTTGTTTGGTTTTCCACCCATGCTCCAAAGACATGCTAGTAGGTAATGGATCCTCACAAAATTGGTCCTAGTATATTAGATTAATCTATATTATATTATATTGTAAACTTCTTGAGGGAAGGGACTGATGTAAATGTACTGTATGTAACGTGTTCCATAAATTGCCAACTCTATAAAAATACCTGCAATAATATTAGCAGAGGCAGGAACATCTAAATTAGTCATTCATTCACAGAGTTCCTCCAAACTCCAAATACAATAATATATTTAAAAGATTTTTTTTTCCTTTCCATTATCCTATCAGTTCCTCAAATCTCTGCTTTCAAGATGTTTGACATGTCTTCCATCGGCTGTTGATTCATAGTCAGGGAACTTATATGCTTGTCAGATAACATGGCTTGTCTATATAATCAGAAAGCAAGTGAAAGAGAGATGCTGTGGCATTTCAATTAAGTTGATGGGGTGGCTTGCATAACTTTAGATATTTTCCAATTGTTTACCTTGGAGAATTAAAAAATAAGCAGATGCTGCTGTTTTGAATAATCCTGTCAGTCTACAAATTTGGAAGGTACAATTGCTAACTCGTTTTTATTTTTGGAAGCTCTGGGGCCTTGATTTTTTCTTTTTTCTTTTATTTAGTGAGGCACAGACCTAGAACAAGTTTACAGGTTGGGAGTCTGACTCTGATTGACATGTGCTGCATAATTGTTCTTAAACCACCTGAGAACTTTGCATATTTCTTCTCTTGGGGATATCTTTGTGCTTGAGATCCTGGGTCTGCATGTCTTCTGTGGATATTATAAGAGAGCAAACTCTTACTGGTGAATATATTTATTCATTTTATATTATGGAGAATACAACAGGGTTGCTGTAAAGGAGATGAGTAAGAAAACCTAAAACACCCAGGTGGCCAAGAACAAGCCAAGTGCTAATTGATATCCATCTGTAACTACATTTTAACTTTTAGGTGGGGAAATACAATAAAGTGAAAGTTTATTGGAAATGTGGGAGCATGTGCTTACATAATAACACTTATCTGCAGTTTCACATTTAGTACAAGCATTCCAATAGGCAGTGTTTAGGGGTGTTTTTAAAAGTACCAGGGGAAGTTATTAACATGGCACTAAGTAGAGGTGAATGTAGTGTGCCATTAACCCTTCTGTATTACCGTGATCCCCAATATACCACTCTAAAGTCCCATCTCTATTTATTCAGAAACTTGTCTTCATTCTCATGTTGCCTTCTACATTGAGCTACAGGCTGCTAATGCTGGAAGCAAGACTGAGGTTGAGGTTACAAGGGCAAGCGCAATTTAAAATCTATACTCACCTCCTTTCTGCACCAACATTCATCGATTATATAATATCAGGGGATTGGCCTTTAAGCAATTGCGAAATCAGTAGAGCATGCTGGAAGCTGTAGTTTTTGGTGAAGTCAGGGGTAAACTGAACTGGACTGGATGAGTTTCCCAGACTTGGATGCTTCATTAATGGAAGGCTTTCTGATGTCATAATAAATCAATGTATGTTATTAATGTCAACCAAATTTTTCAGCATCTCCCGGTAATGTGGGAAAAAAGCTGCATGCTGCCACAATCTGGTTACCATTCTGAGCATCATATGTTTTCCATCTTGTCTTGTTGTTTAATTAGCATCAATCTTTCAGAATCAATCTCATCTCCTCTAAGAAAAAAGTATTGTCTTTAAGCAAATACTCTTTGTAATACTTATGCCAATAGCAGCAGTATGGCTTTGATTAGTGGAAATCTCTGCTTGATTTCATGTCAGTTTGGTCTGCTTCAGTGGATGATAGGCTTTAACAAAGGCAAATTAAAATCCAGATGTTAGAATGCGTATTAATATAAATCAACACAAATTCCAGAGAGTTTTTTTAACTACCTTTCTTTTTTTTTTTTTTTTACAAAAACAGGTTACAAGCATATGGATAGTGAAAATAGTGGGTGCATCATATGCTTCATGTAACTGGACCACAGAGCTCATTATTTATTTAAAAAAAATGGCATAGCTTCCTAGACATCTTTTACAAAAGCTAAGTGGTTAACACATTCAAAAACATGGTAGTGGGTCACATTATACCTTGTATTGCGATAAATACACAAACTGCCTTTGCTTACTCCTTTTGAAGATTCTAGCCACTTTGATAACAATGACGTAGGTATTTTCTGAGACACCAACTTGGAACAAGCAGTCAGGTTAGAAAAGTCAAGGTGGGGTCAGAACTCCTGATCTGCATACTTACAGGTCAGTGACTTAGAAAGTTACTTGACTGCTTGGACATTGAAGAAGGTGGTATGCCCTGAAAACTTGTCCTGAAAATGTGGATATTAAACTACACCAAAGAGATGAGGCATACACACGATTGGAATATATGATGAAAAGCTTCTGTCAGACTTTTTCTGTCGGACATTCCGCTCGTGTGTACGCGGCATTAGGTGTTGGTCACGAGTAATGATGTGCTGTGCTGAGCTCCGCTGGAATATTCCTTACTGGGGCAAGCCATGCAACCGGATCCATTCATAGTGCCTTTTCCAGGCCAAATTGAATGGTACCCGGACCTCGTGTCTGAAGAAACAAGGTTTTATCTGTAACGCTTCTCTTTTTAGAGAGCTGGACCTCGGGATCCAGTATTTGTTTTTTTCAGCCATATTCCTGGCGGTGTGCATTACAGGCCCGGGGCTGCGTATCCCCCGTGTTTAAAAAAGGGGCCCCAGTCCCTGAAGGTTTTCTAAACGGAGTCCACCATAAGTAGTGAAGATTGGGTCTGTTACCACAGAACCCTGCAGCTGGATAAGGTTAGGGAGATTTCTACGAAATTTTTCTAATTCTTTTGGGTTTTCTCCTTTAAATAAATGTTGTCATGCCTAAACTCGCCACCGGGGGCTGTCAAGAGTACGTACCTTTCCATGCTTGTTAGCCTCATCCCTGCTCAGCAGTGGGTGCATTTCTGGTAGTAGCTCTGCATTTATATATTACTCAGGAGGTTTTTTCCTCAACCACAAGTGGATTTGAGGAAAGATTAATGGCCTTAATCGCATCTTCACAAAGTGGAAGAAAACGCATTAGCTCCCCTTCTACCACCCAGGACCCTCAAACAGAGGAACTCTGGGAAAGGGGAGACGAATCCCCCTCAGAGGACTGGGATGAGACTGATGACTCCTCTTCTGAGGAATCAAGTGGGGAAGGACCCTCTTCAGCTTCACAAACTTCAAGACAAATTGCTGGTGCAATCTCTTACTGAAATGGTCCGCTCCACATTTAAATTACTCGTAAATGAGTTGGTTGAAAAACCCACCTCTTGTTTGGGTTCACTAAAGCCTCCTCAAGCTGCACATGCTTTTCTTGTTCATTTCTTGCTGGAAAAGCTTATTTATTCTGAGTGGGATCACCCTGATAAACATTTTTTCCCTCCTAAAAAGTTTTCAACACTTAATCCTGTGCAGGAAAATTTCACACAGATGTGGGGTATACTGGCAACTAATGTCGCTGTATCCTCTGTGAATAAAAGTCTAACTTGTTCTGTTGGAATTCCTGTTAAAACATTTTTTTTCCTTGGCAGGTTCAGTAGCTCAACCTGCAGTGGCGGCAATTGGGGTATGTCAATCCTTGAGAGGCCACTTGAATCAGGTGCTCAAAGTTTTGCCTGAACAGCAGGCCCGGGAGTTAGCCAACCTGCCAGCAGCTTTGTGTTTTGCAGTTGACGCACTCAGAGATTCTATCCTTCAGACCTCTTGCCTTACGCTTGGGTTGATGCATATGCCTAGAATCTTATGGTTGAAAAATTGGTCAGCTGAAACACGATACAAAAAGCTCATTGCTGGTTTTCCCTTACATGGTGGAAGGCTGTTTGGGGAGGATTTGGACAATTATATCCCAAAAATCTCAAGTGGGAAAAGTACCCCTTTGCCAGTTAAGAAAAGGAGTAAACGTCCCTTATTTAAACCGGCTCTTTCTCCAGTACCAGGGGCATCAGCCTCCAGGCAGTCACGATGGCCTCCACCGTCAGGTTCAAGAGGTAAAACTCAGAGTCAACCCCAGGGACAAAATAAGTCCTGGGGGAGGAAATCTACAAGATAGAAAGCTAAAGCCTCTTTATAAAGGGGGGCTCCCCTCATTTGAGTGGGAGGAAGACTGCTACAGTTCTCAAGGGTCTGGTAGGAGGATTTTCAGGACAGATGGGTGGTCTCCACAATAACTCTAGGTTACAAACTAGAGTTCAGAGAATTCCCATCTCCTTGTTTCCTCAGATAAAATGTTCCCAAAGACCCAGAGAAAAAGAAGTCTCTTTTTCAAGCGTTGAAGCTACTTTTGTCGCAAACAGTAATCATGGTGGTTCCCATGCAAGAGCAGGGATTGGAGTTTTATTCAAACCTTTTCACGGTGCCAAAGCCAAATGGAGAGTTCAGACCCATCCTAGATCTCAAAGATCTAAACCGGTTCCTAAAACTTTGATCTGTTTGCATGGAATCAATCCAATCAGTAGTCTCCATCCTACAAGGAGGAGAACTTCTGGCATGAATAGACATCAAGGATGCATACCTGCATGTACCCATTTTCCCCGTTCATCAGAAATATCTGCGTTTCGAAGTGGAAAAATGTAATTTTCAGTTTGTGGCTGCCTTTCGGTCTAGCTACTGCACCTCAGGTGTCCTGGCTCCTCCTCTGACCAGATTAAGGGCCCAGGGTATAACGGTTATAGTGAACCTAGACGACCTGCTCTTAATAGACCGGTCAGTAGCCCACTTAGACCAAAGCTTGGTCACCACAGTCAACTACCTGGAATACCTAGGTTGGGTCCTCAACCTAGAGAAGTCATCTTTAAAACCAGTAAGAAGAGAGTACTAGGGTCTGGTCATAAATACAAACCAGAAGAGGGTGTTTTTACCAGGCAAAAATCAGTGCCATAAAGGAGCTGGTTCAGGTAGTCAGGGCAAAGAAGGGTCCTTCTATTCACCTTTTGATTGAGATTGTTGGGAAAGATGGTGGCTTCATTCAAAGCGGTTCCCTATGCTCAGTTTAATTTGAGACTGCTGCAAAAAAGTATCCTGTCTGCCTGGAACAAGAAAGTCCAGGCGCTAGATTTTCCGATGCACTTGTCTACAATAGTGAGTCAGAGCCTCAGTTGGTGATTGGTACCCAAGAATCTGCGGAAAGGGAAATCCTTTTTACCAGTTACCTGGAAGGTGGTAACAGCAGATTCCAGCCTTTTGGGTTGGGGAGCAGTTCTGGAAGAGATGACTGTCCAAAGGAAATGGTCCAAAACCAGAAGGACTTTACCCATCAACATTCTACAGATTTGTGCGGTGTACCTAGCCCTAAAGGCCTGGACATTCAGGTTGCAGGGTTGTCCTGTCGGGATCCAATCCGACAATGCCACAGCAGTGGCTTGTATCAATCACCAAGGGGGCACCAGGAGTCGTGCAGCCCAGGGACAGGTAAACCAGATCCTAATCTGGGCAGAAAAGCACGTGCTATGCATATTGGCAATCTTCATTCCAGGGCAAGGCGGTCTACTTAAGTCACCTGCAGTTGTTCCCAGGGGAATGAACTCTTCACCCCGATATCTTCCTGGCTATATGCCAAAGATGGGGGATCCCAGATGTAGATCTGTTTGCGTCCAGATTCAACAATAAGATCGACAACTTTGTGTCAAGAACAAGGGATCCACTTGCATGCAGGACAGATATATTGGTGACTCCGTGGCATCAGTTCTCACTGATTTATGCATTCCCTCCTATTCTGTTACTACCACAACTTCTTTGCAGGATCAAGCAGGAAAATAAGTCAGTGCTTCTAGTGGCTCCAGCGTGGCCCAGAAGATCTTGGTATGCAGAAATAGTGAAGATGGCTGTAGGGTCCCCATGGAACCTACCACCACGTCCAGACTTGCTGTCGCAGGGACCAGTGTTCCATCCTACCTTACAAACGCAAAATTTAACAGTTTGGCTATTGAAACCCACATTCTGAAGAGTCGTAGGCTTTCAGGCCCAGTAATTTCTACCTTGATTAATGTAAGGAAGCCAGCTTCCAGTGTCATTTATTATAGAGTCTGGAAGGCATATGTCTCCTGGTGTAAATCCAGGGGTTAGCATCCCAGAAAGTATGTCATAGGGAGAATCCTTACTTCTCTGCAAATGGGGTTAGAGACAAAGCTGGCCTTGAGTACTATCAAGGGCCAGGTGTCGGCCTTGTCGATATTATTTCAACATCTGCTTGCTTCACATTCTTTGGTTCGAAGTTTTATACAGGGGGTAACTCCACTTAATCCACCAGTTGGAGCTCCCCTGAACCCCTGGGAATTTAGTTCTGTCGGTATTACAGAAACAGCCTTTTGAGCCCGTACAATATATTCCCTTGGTCCTTTTGACAAGGAAACCTTGGAAGCCACTGCTCAGATTTGCAAAACAGATGTTTTGTTTGTGCTGCCTGAAGGTTCTAAAAAATGGACAGGCAGCATTGAAATCTACCGTTGCTAAGTGGATTCGACATTTAAGTGTTCAAGCTTATGATTTGAAGAGGAAAGTTCCACCTTTTCAAATCAAAGTGCACTCCACCAGGACTTTTAGTACTTCATAGGCAGTGCATCACCAGGCCTCCATGGCTCAAATCTGCAAGGCCGCATCTTGGTCTTCAGTCCATACATTCACCAGATTCTATCAGGTGGATGTGAGAAGGCATGAGTATATCGCCTTTAGGTGCAGTGTCCTGCAGGCAGCGCTACAAGGCCCTCAGGTCTGATTGCACCCTATTTTTTTGTGTCTCCCTCCTCTCAGACAGCATTGCTCTGGGACATCCCATCAGTAAATACTGTGGCTCTGTGTCCCGTGATGTATGAAAAAGAAAATACGATTTTTATAACAGCTTCCCTGTAAAATCCTTTTCTTCGAGTATATCACAGGACACAGAGGTCCCTCCCATCTTCTAATACACATATATTGCTTTTCTACAAAACTGAGGTACTCCCAGTAAGGGGAGGGGTTATATAGGGGGCTAAACTACTGTGGCACTGTGTCCCATGATGTACTCAAAGAAAATGATTTTACAGGTAAGCTGTTATAAAAATCCTATTTTTAAACAAATTTAAAGCAAGATGGAAGTTTGTACTAGGCACTCCTAACCACATACTTTATCTAGAAGCTGTCCATCTGCTCAGTGATTTGACTATCATGTCCACGGGGGCAGCAGCCTTGGCCCTGTACCGGATACCTACCTGGACCACAAACTAAACTTTAACAAGGAAAATATACTTTATTTCATATTGATATGAAATAATCTCCACTCACATTGGTCCAGCACTATCACACACCAATCAGAATATGGGGTTGTGCCATCTATCATTTGAGATTTTCCTCACTGGGTAGGTTGTTGAAAATGGTGTATAAATTATGTGACAGCATGTGTTAGGCATGTGTTAGGCTTGTAAGACTTACAGGATAAAATAGAACTACCACCAGTGCTTTATTCACAGGTCTGTGTTCATGTGTACATATTCATTTTCTATTTAGTACATATTCAATTTGGTATCTTTATGAGCTGTAGCCTGAAGGTGGCAGGACAGACATGGAAATAAGTCAGTGTAAGTTTCATGATATGGTTTCCTGCGTATTTGTTCTTAACTTCCCCTTGTAAGTATGCAGCTCTGTAAGGTCCACATGCTTCACTTACGTCTCTGTTCCTGAATATAATGAGTTTTGGATAGAATGAGATACACTATAGCTGTTTCCATATTCCTTGTAATGTGTGCTGGAAAGAGTTTAATAAGTATAAACGGAAAATCCAATTTTTTCTTGCATAGCCCTTACTGTGATGAAAGGATAACTAGCCACTTCTCTTTAGGTATTATTTTACACCAGTAAAGGTAAAAGGAGAGGTTGATAGACTTCACCAAAACAAATAAATGGGACAATACTTTTTTCTTCTTTTTTTGTAAAGGAATAGAAACAACTCATTAAACTGCCATTATATATTTGATAGATGTTTATCCATTATGTATAGCAAAGATGTATAGTTACAGATTTTGATAGATGAGGTCTAGCACTCTACTTTTTTTTTTCTTAGATGCCCACTATCATACTGACTGGCACAGTTTTGTTCGCAAACTATGTTTATTGCGTTAGGTTTGCATGATGTACACATACATAATACAAGAAAATAAGGTAACAAGATACAAAAGAATATGTTTATAGGTCAGCATATATGTACACAGGGTACAATACAATAGTACAACAGAAAGAACAGTCAATCAGGAGTACATGCAGTACATTACGCAGACAAGAGTAAAACCAAGAATCTTGACATAGCATTGAAGAAGCATTGGGGTTGATGTACTAAAACTGGAGAGTGCAAAGTCTGGTGCGTCTCTGCATAAAAACCAATAAGCGTCCATGTTTTATTGTCAAAGCTTAATTGAACAAGCTGAAGTTAGAAGCTGATTAGCTACCATGCAAAGCTGCACCAAATTTTGCACTTTCCAATTTTAGTAAATCAGCCCCATTGAATCACAGTTTCTTGTGGAAGTGACACATTTTTTAATTTCCAAAATTGATCCTAAGTGTCCCAGCATGCAGTACCCAAAGCTGACAAGCCAACACCAGTTGTTGATGTTAGTCGCCTAATATCTACAATCCATATGAATCACAGATTTCCTACATCTGCTAATTTGCTTCAGAGGTAGGTTTATGGTTTCAATACACCTTTATTATGCCACTGACGCCGTACCTATTCTGTTATAGATCATGCAGACAACCCACATCATAACAGTCAGAATAGTCATGTACGAGAGTAGATACTTTTATGAACACGTAATATTTGTGCACAGAGACATCTACAATACTTATTTCAGCCCTTATGGGGATTTAAAATTCATCTTGTTTCAACGCAGACCTTTTTTTTTATAGGACTTGTATAAGAATGATTTGGCAGCTGTTGTGTTTAGTTACCTAGACAACTAGTGCTTATAGAAAGTGATAGCCAGGCCAGCTATAGATGGAAGCTCGTAATGTTACTACTTAAGCTTTTCCTGACTGGAACACTTCTTGGCTTTGGGATGCAGTTATAATCTGTTCTTCCACTGATTTGCCTGATTAAAACTTTGTTTTTAATGGCAATCTTCCTCATTAATATTGAAGGGTGTTTCCCCTGCCATTCTTCTTATATTGTCTAGTGCACATTTTATTCATTTATGACACATTTTTGAGTGGAAGAGAATTAACCTCTTCACCTGTCAAAATGTTCAAGATTACATTTTTGGCCTGTCAGGATATTTGAATGTGATCATTCAAAGTGTTTCCTCTGGGAGCAGAATTTAGTGCAGCAACTGTTCATTGCAGGAGTCCTGCCAAAGGGCAGGTCTTCATAGACACATTGATGAATCGTGCACGTTTGACAACTTATAGTCCTGTGTTTTGCAATGTAATAACTACTGAGAAATACCCAATATTACTATAGTTGGTGGCATAGCTTGCTTAGTCCTTGTTGTCCAGCGATGACATGATATACCAAGCTATGATGTCATGCCATGCTAGCCAATAATTGGTTACACAGCAATCTGCTACCATAACTTATAATTAAGTGATGACAGGCCCTCTGAAACATTGTGGGGGGAATTACTAAAACTGGAGAGTGCAAAATCTGGTACAGCTCTGCATAGACACCAGTCAGCTTCCAGGTTTTAACCTCCCTGGTGGTGATCCCAAGTCTGGCTCGGGCTGCAATTTCAGTACCACGAGCGGTAACCACGAGCCAGACTCGGGATCGCATCGCTGGATACAGGGAGGATACAGGGAGAGGTTACTCACCTTGTCCCCCGGATCCAGCGATGTCCCCCGCTCGATTCACACAGTGCCCGAGTGCCGCCAAGCTCCGTTCCCTGCGACGTTATGACATACGGGAGCGGAGATCGGTGCCAAATTCAAAAAAGTTAAAATACACAAAACACATACAGTACTGTAATCTTACAGATTACAGTACTGTATAAAAAAAATGCACACCCCCTTTGTCCCTAGTGGTGTGTCCAGTGACTTGCATGTAGTTTTATATTATAAATGCTGTTTTTTTCTGCCTGGAATTTGGAGATTGTCAATAGCAACCTAAAACTGTCCCTTTATGTCAAAAGTGATTTTAGACCAACTAGAAAACAGCGATAATAAATTAGAATCACTTGCAGAATTGAGCGATAGCGATTTGTGGGGAAATTCGTCATCAAACACTAAATCTAATGACAGCGACAATTCTGCAAATGAGCAAATTTCGGTGTTTTTGGATTTGATTACATTATTGAATAATTTTTATTATTATTTATTATCATTATTTATTATATTATACATTTTATCATACCCGGAATGTCTGCTAGCCTCTGGTTTGAACAGATTTAAGAGAGTTATTCCTAAGAATTGCAGGCCTACAATATAAAATGCCAAATTTCCCATGCAAAATAATTGTACCGTTTTCAGCACCTAAAATCATAAATAATCATACCGCCAGGGAGGTTAAGGGGGATATGATCAACATGTACAAATACATAAGTGGTCCATATAGTGAACTTGGTGTTGAGTTATTCACTTTAAGGTCATTACAGAGGACAAGGGGTCACTCTTTATGTGTGGAGCTAAAGAGATTTAACCTCCAAATATGGAAAGGTTTTTTCACAGTAAAATGTGAAATAGGCTCCCTCAAGAGCTGGTTCTGGCCAGCTCAGTAGATTGCTTTAAATAAGGTCTGAATTCTTTCCTAAATGTACATAATATATAACTGGATACTAATATTTATGGCTAGAGCTGATCCAGGGAATATGTGATTGCTTCTCGGGGGATCAGGAAGGGATTTTTTCCCCTGCTGGAGAAAATTGGTTCATGCTTTGCCTTCCTCTGGATCAATTGTGGGTACAGGATTGTGTATATAGGATTGTATGATATTTTTTTGTTTTTAGGTTATTTTTTTTGCTTTTTGTTTTCCTTTTATTGGTTGAACTATTTGGATTTTTTTTTCACTCTTGCCACTGTTCAGATACTTTGGCCTAAGATTACTTTCACACTCAGGCACTTTGCATGCGCTACAGCACTATAAATAGTGCCTGCATAGCGCCTGTAAAGAGCCTTTCCTGTTTCTCCAATGTGAAAGCCAGAGAAACGGGAAGGCTTTCACACTGGACCGGTGCGCTTGCAGGACGGTAAAAAAACAACACATCTTTGCAGCTCTGTAGGAGGGATGTATACACCGCTCCTAAATTGCCCCTGTCCATTGAAAACAATGGGGCAGCGCTGCCAAACCATCGGCAAAGCGAAGATGCAGCGGCACTTTGCCAGTGGTTTTAACCCTTTTTTGGCCTCTAGGGGGGGGGGGGGGGTTAAAACCGCCCACCAGTGGCCAAATAGCACCGCTAAAACAACAGTAAATCGGCGCTAAAAATAGCGCCACTTTACCGCCGACCCCAGTCTGAAAATAGCTTTAGTATGTACTTCTTCATTGATTACCAGGAAATGCAATTCCTCAGCTTATGCCACAAATTATTTACATTTTTCATTTAATGTTTCTCAGTCACTTATCTGCCGCAGGCCACAGAAATGGAGCGTGTGATCTTTTTCTGTATTATTACTCTAAATTTCTGCTCTTGACGTTTTGTCTAATAATCACATTTGTAGATGTGCACTTATATATCCTGTAATGCCAGTGAGTGGGGTCATTCTTCTGTTAGGCTTGCCATACGTGGACAGGCCTCTCATTGATAACTGTGCAAGTTCAGAGTTCTGCATCCTTTCTTAACCACTTGCTTACTGGGCACTTAAACCCCCCTCAGTCCCAGACCAATTTTCAGCTTTCAGCGCTGATGCACTTTGAGTGACAATTGCGCGGCCATACAACACTGTACCCAAATGAATTTTTTATCATTTTTTTCCCACAAATAGAGCTTTCTTTTGGTGGTATTTAGTTACAGCTCGGAGTTTTATTTTTTGCTAAACAAACAAAAAAAGATGCAAAAAAAAAAAAAAAAAAAATCATGTTTTAATAGTTTGTTATAAAATTTTGCAAACGGGTCATTTTTCTCCTTCATTGAAGTGCGCTGATTAGGCGGCACTGATAGGCTGCATTGGTGGGCACTGATGGGCTGCATTGGTGGGCACTGATGGGCTGCATTGGTGGGCACTGATAGGCTGCACTGGTGGGCACTGATAGGCATAGTTAAGGCGGCACTAATAGGCACAGATAAGGCGGCACCGATGGGCACAGATAAGGCGGCACTGATGGGCAAAGATGGGCACAGATAAGATGGCACGGATGGGTGGCACGGATAAGTGGCACGGATGGGTGGCACGGATGGGCACTGATAGGTACCACAGATAGATGGGACTGATGGGCACTGATAGGTGGCACTGATAGGTGGCTCTGATAGGTGGCACTGCTGGGCACTGATGGGCGGCACTGCTGGGCACTGATGGGCGGCACTGCTGGGCACTGATGGGCGGCACTGGGGTGCAGCACCTGAGGCAGATTTTGGGTGGCACTGTGGGTGGCACTGCTGGGTGGCACTGTGGGTGGCACTGTGGGCACTGCTGGGTGGCACTGTGGGCACTGCTGGGTGGCACTGTGGGCACTATGGGCACTGCTGGGTGGCACTGACAGGGGGGCACTTACTTTATTTCAGGATGGCACTGCGGGTGGCAGGTGGGCACTGGCAGGGGGCAGGTGTCCTTTTAAATTGCTGGCCGTGATCGGGACTGATGTCCCGAACACGGCCGCCGGCGATCGGCTTTTTTTTTTTCTCCTCGCGCTGTCAGCGCGAGGAGGAATACTAGCCGATTACCGGCTCCGTTTTATCACATGATCAGCTGTCATTGGCTGACAGCTGATCACGTGATAAGGGGTCGGGATCGACCCCTTACACGGATCGGTGATCAGGCGAGTCTCACGGACTCGCCGATCACAGAGCGCGCCGCGCGCGCCCCTCAGGGGGCGCGCAGGCCGCTCGTAACCGGGACTACGTCAATAGACGTAGTCCCGAAAATGTGGGTCCGCGCTATTGCCGTCATTTTGCAATAGCGCGGATCCCAAGTGGTTAAAGTGATACTAAAGTCAATTTTTTTTGTGTTTCAAAATAACAAACATGTTATATTTACCTGCTCTGTGCAGTAGTTTTGCACAGAGCAGCCCAGATCCTCCTTTTCTCGTGTCCCTCGCCAGCGCTCCTGGCCCCTCCCTCTTGCAGAGTTCGCCCACAGCATGCAGCTTGCTGTGGGGTACCCTAACCGAGCTGCAGCTCTGTGTGTCCATTCAAACATGGAACTGCAGCTAGGCCCTGCCCCATCTCTCATCATTGGCTCACTGACTTTGATTGACAGCAGCGGGAGCCAATGGCGCTCTGCTGCTGTCTCAGCCAATCAGGAGGGCAGCCAAGTCTCTCCTGCAACATCACTGGGTAGAAATGGGCTAAGATAAGTATTGGGGGGGCTGGGGGAAGCTGTTGCACACAGAAGGTTTTTTTATCTTAATGCATAGAATGCATTAAGATAAAAAAAAAAAACTTCTGTCTTTGCAACCAATTTCAGTTTTATGCAATTTGCTCCCAAAATTTTAATGCGGTTCCTGTGCTTCTTCAACTAATTTCTCATTTCTTGAAAAAACTGTTCTGTTACCCACTTCACTACTGCCGTAGATTTTAAAACACTGGAGTGGTAGATGTGTATTTCTTGGGTTGTAAACAGCATTCCAGAAAAAACAAACAGGCAACCAGTGTGCCCTGTAGATGGCTGTGAGTTGAACTGTCATCGGATGACTCAGATAACAGATATAATATACAGAGCCAATCAGAGTGGCTCTGTACTTTGGTAACACTATTGTGCTCACATTTGAGAACCCTCTCAATTGTTCTGTGATAGGACAAGGGTAGATTGTGATATCACAGATTGCCTAATATTCTTTAAAAAAAAACACAAGGTGTTTTATGAATGGAGAAGCTGCAGTGCACGTGACTCAAAGGAGTTGATTTACTAAAGGCAAAAAGAAAGTGCAGTTGCATTTACAAAGTACACAGTCTATTTGCCTTTAGTAAATCAACCCCAGAGTGTCAATTTCATTGGCAGAAGTTCAGTGTTTACATCACTGTTGGGAAGTGCAAAAATCCAACCGTTTTTAGGAATAAAGCAACAGTCACTAGTGAGACACACATCATTAGCGGTACCTAGTTTTTGCTCCAGTACAGTATTAGTTATGTCTGGAGTTTAGCTTTAAAACCCACCAAATGAAAAATTGATATAGTTACAGTGCTGCATGTCTGACAAACTATCACAAAATACTAAAAGTGGGCCTGTTAATGAAGGAATTGTACAGGTTGGTACTTACGTGGTTAACCTGCTTTTTTGCCTTTGAAAATTGGCAAATTTGTGGGTTTAACGTGAGTCTCGTAGGTGTTTATATGTTAAATCACCAAAACACAAATCTGTTAAATTACTATCTCACGTAAAACTATTTAGGATTGATATTATCAAAATGGGATTTGGAAAGATGCCTAACCTTTAAAAGACCCTGCTGATAAGGTGCAAATAGGATCATTATTTTCCCTACTCAAATATGTGTTGTATAAGTGCTGTAATAATGATTTGGCACATACTGTGTCTAGTTGTCAAAACACTCCATTGCTTATTTCCTCAATCAACACAGAACAAATTTTACATGGCATTCACAGCAGTGCAGACTTGGGGAGTTACTTTCCACACATTTCCTGATTTAAAACTCTCAGTGATTATCCGATATTTGTTATCTGAGTTATTTTCTTGCCTATATCCTTACCGTTAATTGTTCCGCCCTTTTAATATTAAGGATGTTGCCCAGCCCATATCCTTGTTGCCCACCCACATAACATTACACCCCCTGTTGGCCAGAAAGGTGCACTACTTACTGATAATACTTCTATTAAACGCTCACAAATATTTAAAATTAAACAGTATATATGCCAGGCCAGCACTCTAATTATATGTTTACACATGGCTTAAAGTGTAACTAAAATTGCTAACAGGTAAGTTCTGTATGACATAAAACAAAAGGGTTGGTTTACTAAAACTGTACAGTGCAAAATCTGGTGCACCTCTGCATAGAAGCCTTACAGTATTTTTTGTCAATGCTTAGAGTGATATTAACCTCCCTGGCGGTATGATTCATTCTGGTTTTAGGTGCTGAAAGCGGTACAATTATTTTGCATGGAAATTTGGTGTTTTATATTGTAGTCCTGTAATTCTTAAGAATAACTCTCTTAAATCTGTTCAAACCAGAGTCTAGTAGACATCCCGAGTATGATAAAGTTTATAATATAATAAAGAATAATAAAAATTATTCAATAATGTAATCAAATCCTAAAACACTGAAAAAAGGGACACTTTTTGGTTTCTATGGACAATCTCCAAATTTCAGGCAGAAAAAACAGTATTTATAATATAAAAGTGCATGCAGGGCATTGCACAGACCACTAGGGACAAAGGGGGTGTGTAATTTTTTAATACAGTACTGTAATCTGTAAGATTACAGTACTGTGTGTGTTTTGTGTCTTTTTACTTTTTTTAAATTTGGCGCTGATCCCCGCTCCCGTGCGCCGTAACGTCGCAGGGAATGGAGCTCGGCGGCACTCGGGCACTGTGAATCGAGCGGAGGACAGCTCGATCACACAGCGTGGAGGACATCGCTGGATCCAGGGGACAAGGTAAGTAACTCTCCCTGTGTCCTCCCTGCATCCAGCGATGCGATCCCGAGTCTGGCTCGGGGTTACAGCTTGTGTTAGTAAAATCCCAACCCGAGCCAGACTCGGGATTACCGCTAGGAAGGTTAAAGGTATATTTTTCTTGCTTTAAAAATAGCAAATATGTTATACTTACCTGCTCTGTGTAATGGTTTTGCACAGAGCAGTTTCCATCCTCCTCTTCCCGGGCCTCCCCCGGCGATCCTGGCTCCTCCTCTTCTCTGAGTGCCCCCATAGCAGGCCGCTTGCTATGGGGGCACCCGTGCAAGCTTGCTCCCGAGCCCCGCCCCCCACTCCCTCTTCACTGGCTGTGATTGACAGCAGCAGGAGCCAATGGCTAAATATTTCTGTACCATATCAGTTTTGAGCCATAGTGGTTAATTTGGGGCTATCTAAGAATAATCTCCATTATGGAAATGAGCTCCCCCATGCTCCTCCGGTTGCCTTAAGACTCTGCTGATTTCCTGCTCCCTGACTGCTGTAAGGGAAGCGAGTATTTGATTCAGCCAGAAATGTTGAATACATACTGTCCCCACCAGACACTGTGGGCTGTCCCACCATTTTATATGTCACATAGTGACATATGATCTAGTGAGACAAAGCACAGCATGCAGCAGAAGGTGCAGGTAACTGGAAGTGTTGAATACATGCTCTTCTTTTATGGATTTGTTTACGAGTGAGCCTCTGGTGACAGGATCACTATCAGGAGTTTGTATACTAAGATTGCAATGTAAGTGGCCAAAGTGGCCAGTAACTATACATAGCAACCCATTGTAATTTAATTAGATTTTTTCTAGAATAGAAGTAGCAGTTTGTCTTATGATGGGATGCCAAATCACATCAAAGGCATTTAAACTGTGACAAAGATGTGGATGTACAGTACATCACATAATAAAGAGCCAAGAAAAAACTATTTCAAATGCAAGTACTGTAATATTAGACCTGGATGTATTACATATATTATAGCCTCAGATCTGTGACACACGGCTCCTTTTTTAGCATGTACATTTCAATAGCACAGTTCCATGTTCAACGCTGGCTCGTAATTTCATTTTTTATCCTTGTCAAGAGGCGGCTAACCACAGGCCTTACTTCCCACTTCAAAAAAGAACCAGCTTAGATATCCCATGAAACAAATAAGAAAGCAGCAATAAAGAAAGCTTTTGTTGTCTGTAAAATAATGTGCTTTGACAGTAACAAAATTCAGAAATCTTTGTTCTGGGCTGGCCTTTATTCCCTGAATTATTTGGTGCCTGGCTTTCTGCCCATCTATTGTTGTGTTGCTCATTTAGGGACCTGATGTTTATGATCCCTTTGGAGGATATATTCCCTCTTATCTGGCCCATATCCAGTGGGTTTTTCTGCTACAACAAAAACATTTGTTGTAGCAGAAAATGCCAAAGAGGATTCACGGGTACCCTTAAATTTTCCATTATTATTTCCTGTCTGAGATAATAAGTAATTGTGTTATAGTCTAGGACATGTATCTGATATGACTGCCCTGAATGATCTGTGGAGAAGTAATACATAGCTATGGCCAGGATTTTTCCGAAGGATAAGATTTACTATAAGTCAAAGGTATTAGATGGAATGAAATCTGCCACCATTGAAAGAGCTTATACCTGTAGCAATTCACAAGATAATATGAGTATGTCAAGTCTGTTGATGTCCAAATTATTGATGCTATCTAATCATGAATTCAGTCTAGGCACAGCCATGGTAAATAGTTCTGTATCTGTATTCAGAGCAGCCTTGAGAGCTTTATGCAAGCGTTACAGATTTGTAAGGTATTGTTTTGATGACTCCTGTAGTGCAGTTCTAGTCTAACTGTCCACCAGATTTTCCCCAGTGCTGCTGACCCAGTCTTCAAATCCCACTGAGTCAGTTTTTTCCTAGATTAGTGCTGTGGTTCCCCAATTTACCTGTAGCACTGGTGAAATCAGATTTTCGAAGTAAAGGTACATTATGACAGAAGCAGACATTAGGCTGGCTTCATACTATCGTGTTGTATTACCACACAGTGAACCTCTTTTTTTGCAACCCCAATTCCAAAAAATTGGGATACTATGTAAAATCTACATAAAAACAGAATTCAATGATTTTCAAGTCTCATAAATTCATATTTTATTCACAATAGAAAACATATTAATTGTTTAAACTGAGAAAATGTACCATTTAAAAAAAAAAAAAGGTAATTTTAAAATTGATGACAGCAACACCTCTCAAAAAAGTTGAGACAGGATCATGTTTTTTTTTTTTTAAATCAGTTTATTTTAATTTTTTGTACAAACATACACAAAAACAAAATATATTTAGTATCATAAACACAGAAACAATCAGTAGAACAACTTCTTGAGGGTGCTTCTTACAATCATAAAACTATATAGCTGGATGTGTGGAAGGGGACTGAGGGTGACCCCAAATTTGGCAGTGGCAATCATTTTAATAACACAAGGTATCCTCCAACAGACACAATAGTAAAGATGACAACTAGAAAGGGTAGTTAGAATTATCCGAGACAACAGTTCTATATCTCTCGAGACAATAGTTCTCTATATCTAGAGAAGCCACCGCAAGCGAATCAGTGTTGAGATGTTGAGCATGTATTTTGGGGAATAATCTACAAAGATTGATGCCTGTGGCTCTGTGGGGCATGAAGCCTCTTTGATCTGAATCTATCACCGAAGATCACATTGGATATAACCGAAGGGCAAGTAGCTTTGTGAAGATTTTAAAATCATTATTTAACAGGGAAATTGGTTTGTATGATGCACAGGACTTGGGATCTTTAGGGGATTTATATATAAGGGTCAGGTAAGCATGGCACATAGATGCAGGCAACCTCCCCTCCCCCAGGCACTGAGTGTATAGAGAGGCCATCAGTGGTGCCAATAATTCGCTATGTGCCCTGCAACAATAAATTGGGAGTCCATCCAGACCCGGAGCCTTCCCAAAGGGGAAGGACTGAATTGCACTAAGGACCTCTAAAGCTGTAAAGGGCTGCACCAGTGCCCCTTGCTGCCCATCCGACAGTCAGCCTAGCGACAAGCGATATAGAAGATCCTTTAAGGCACCAGGCTGATAATATCAGAGCGGAGGCATATAATGTCTTATAAAACTGCTGAAAGGTATCTAGAATATCTGAGGGGGAAATCACGCCATCAGGGATAGTGAGTTCAGATACAAGCGTGAGTGAGCAGTTGTTCTGGGGATCATGGCCAGCAACTGTCCATTCCTATCTCTCTGCTCAAAGGTACGCTTCTTTTTTATAGCAGCAATGGAAGAAATATATTTCCCTCTAGTGTAGGCCTTAAAGGCATCCCAAGTAGTTTCTGGAGAGGAGGACCCCGAATTATGCTCCCAAAAGTCAGCCAACAATGGGGGATCTTATCTGCAAGGTCTGGATTGAAGACCCAGTGGGGGCCCAGCCATCACAGTGCTACCTTGCGGGAGGCAGGAGAACTACTGCTAGAGGACAGTGGTCCAAGAGGCCACTAGGTAGATAGGATGCCTTAACTACATCTGCAAGAAGCATAGGATTGGAAAGTGCTAAAGCGATGTGGGAGGCGGTTTTGTATGAGGCTGAAAAGCAGGAGTAGGATCATGTGTCAGGATGTTTCCACCTCTAAATTTCGCTGAGACCCACTGCCTGAGCCCAGGCAGAAAGGTCTTTGGAGAAGTTTCTGGAAGGGGTGGGTCTATCTAGACCAGAGGACAGTGTGGCATTAAAATCTCCCATAATCAGTATTCTTGCAGGGTAGAAGGGGGTAATCCTCTCCAGAACAGTATATAACAATGCAGGTGGGAAAGGTGGACGAACGTATATGCTAATCACTACATATCTTTGTGACCATAAAGTAAAGACCAATAATACAAACCCTGGGGGTCAGTACGTAACCCTTAAATCAAACATGGAAAGTTTTTGTGTATGAGAATTGAAACCCCCCTGGCAAACGTGGAGTAGGTGGCATGAAATGTCTTTTGTATCCACGTTTTTTTCAGAGTCATGATTTTACTGCCCATGATGTGAGTCTCCTGTGAGTGCACTAGTTGAGACGAGCACGATTTTAGGTATTGAAAGAAAAGGGCTCTTTTAAATTTTAAATTTAGGCCCCTGACATTACATGAAAGCATAGTAAAGGAGGCATTATCAGCCATGGTTATGATGGATCGGAGGTAAGTCACTATTACGATTATCGGAGCTCATGAGCAGCACAATCACAGCAAAGCAGCACCATAAAATTTTAGCATACAAACTGATAGAAAACAAAACCCCTAACTGCACCTGAGTGCATACCCTTCTCGTATTTAACAACCCCCCAAAAACTAGGAAGGATGTAGATAGGAGCCTCATACCCAAAACAATTAGAACAAAAACTGGTAAAGCAATTAGACCCAGTATGGCAATAGGCAAGGCTCGTGCGACCAAATAACAGGTCAAAATCGACAGTGCCAGGTGGTGTAAAAAAAGGGGGGCCATCTGGGGGGGTGGGCTTTGTATGGGGGGTTCAGGGACTAGAGTAGTCTTGTGAGAACCCAGGAGACCCTGAAAGTTTTATGTCTATTGTAAGCTTGTGAGGTTTGAGGCAGTCGTCAGAGCTCCACTAGCTGAATACATGGCAGCAAAAGGTGAAAATGTAAAGGAGGAAAGGAAAGGGGAGGGGGCGCAGGAGGGGTCTTTACATAAAAAAACAGGGAATAAACAAGATATCCACTGGTGCAAGCATCTCATATGAAAGTTGGCATACCCAGTTCAACTGGCGTCAAGCCAGTCTGTAGCTGCTTCAGGGGTGTTAAAGAAACTGACCCAATCTCCATCCACGACCCGCATTCTGCTGGTATACAGTAAACTGCAGCACATATTCTTGTCACAGAGCTATGAACATCAGTGAAGGATCTGTGGCGCTAACGTTTCACATGAATATACCATGCACAACTGTGTCTGTGATAGCAGAGCAGATAGGAATCTGTCATCAGCCTGCACAGTGGGGATCAGCGGAGAGAGCAAGCGGATTCTGCATTACAGAGACGCCCGTGTGAAAAGAGCCTTCCCTTCTGCCTAAGCTTTAAATTACAAGAGTAACTCTATACTTAGTAACTGCTTTAACAACAAATTTAATTGAAGATTCTTCACTATGCATATATTTCTTATAACTAAAATGTTCCCAATTTGCTGCCTAAGATCTTGAGACATTGTTTGAGTATTATTGTACATTGTGTGGTTACAGCTACACAAATATATTTTCAGTTGAACTCAGTTGTTCAGAATTGTGACAGCAGATGCAGAAGTGCTGAATGCTGGATGATGACACACATGGAAACAAGACCATGCTCTGGGTCATCCTGCTGCATTTCCAGATGGAGATTCCGGAAGATGTGTAACAGAACACGGCATATGGAAACATTCTTTTCACCAACTAGTTAAAGTGTGGATGTAGATACAGATCTCAGGCCATTATGTGTGTACTTTCCCCTGAAACATCACATGGACAGAGAGAATAATTCAAAATGACAAAGACTGAACCTGTGCTTTCCACAGAGCTTCAAAAGATCAAATTAGTTATACTTTGAAAAACAGAGGGAATGGTACTTTATGTATCAAATCATACTATACTTATAATAACCATATACCTTGCAATAATCCCTATAATTTTACACAATAACCCTGTATGGACTCACAGAAATAGTAGTTCTTAGAAGCTCAGTAGCCTAGGGGGGCAAGTAATGCCCTCGCTGTACAATATTATAGCGTAATAACATTGCCATCCATTAAGAATATTTAAAGGCGTTGTAAAGCTTTAGATTATTTTTTAAATAAAAATAATACAATTTGTTATAATTACCTGCTCTGTGCAAGGGTTTTGCACAGAGCAGCCCGGTTCCTCCTCTTCTGGGGAGCTGTGCTCCAGGCTCCTCATCTTCATTGGGTGCCTCCATGGAGAGCCGCTTACCATGGGGGCACCCATGCCAGCACGTTCCCGAGTCCAGCTTCTGCGTCATTTGACAGAGGCAGTGCTCCCGTGGGAGAAATCAAAAGTGCTAATTTTAAAGGCTTATATGCAAGTAATTGTCATAAAAAGTGTTTGGGGAGTTTTTTTTTTTAAGTGTTTGAGTCCTGCCCCAGGGGACATGTATCAATGCAAAAAAAAGTTTTAAAAACATCAGTTTTTTTGGGAGCAGTGATTTTAAAAATGCTTAAAGTGAAACAACAAAAGTGTAATATTCCTTTAAATTTCGTACCTGGGGGTGTCTATAGTTTGCCTGTAAAGTGGAGCATGTTTCCCGTGTTTAGAACAGTCTGAGAGCAAAATTACATTTCTAAAGGAAAAATTGTCATTTAAAACTGCTCGTGGGCTATAATGAATTGTCGGTACTAGCAATACACATAAAAGTAATTGAAAAAAACGGCATTGGATTCCCCCACAAGGGAACCCAGAACCAGAATGTAAAAAACAAATGCGTGGGGGTCCCCCCAAATTCCATACCAGGCCCTTCAGGTCTGGTATGGATTTTAAGGGGAACCCTACGCCAACATTTAAAAAAAAATGACGTGGGGGTCCCCCCCAAAAATCCATACCAGACCCTTATCCGAGCAAATGTCCGAGCAGACACTTACCTTATCCGAGTAGTCCTTTACCCGAAAAACTTTTTAAAACTCACTGTGTCCAATTCCTGACAGCCCCCCCCCCCCGCACGCGCTACCGGCAGGAGAGGAGGGGAGCCGGCTGCGGGGGGCGAGGGGGGCAGAGGAGGAAGACAGGAGGGGCAGAGGAGAATGAGAAGGCGGATAAGGACACGGAAGTGGCTGGGGAAAGAGCACACAGGAAACAGCTGGGAATGATTGGTACGGGGGGAGGGACAGCTGTGAGCACTGATCTCCCTGTATAGCTTTTTAGCTGACAGCCATGGGAGGTAGAGAAGGAGAAGCGGCGGTCAGCTAAAAATCTATACAAAGGAGATCGGTGTTCACCGCTATTCCCCGCTGCACCGATTATTCCCGGGGAGATCGCGACTTGCCTATAAATGCGGGAGACTCCCGCACCTTGTGGGAGACTTGGGATGTCTGCCTCTCCAGGGTCTCCTGCCCTGCTGACAAAGTCATCCTAACAGCAGGGCACTACAATGTAAAGAGGCACTGTGATGTAAATGGGAATGCACTAAAAAGGGCCACTGTAATGCAAAGGGGGGCTGTGGTGTGAAGGGGAACTGAGGATACTGTGTAATTGCTTTAAAGGGGTAAAGGGGGGACTGTGCTGTAAAGGGAGACTGTGATGTGTAAAAATTGGCTGCCATGAAACCGGTCCCAGGGGCCAAAAAGTTTGGGCATCGCTGAGTTAGGCCGCGTACACACGGGCGGACTGTTCGCCCAACTTAGTCCGCTGAACAGTGTTTCAGCGGACAATCCGCTCGTGTGTGGGCTTCAGCGGACTGTTTCAGCGGACAGTCTGACGAACAAAGTCTTACGGAATTTCCGTAAGACAGTCCGTCCAAACTTGGTTTCAGCGGACAGTCCGCTCGTGTGTAGGCTAGTTCGACAGACTAAGTTTGGCGCATGCTCAGAAAGGATTTACACGGCGAAGGTTGCATTGCAGTGTATTGGACGTCGAATTTCTCGTCCCGTCGTACGTGGCGTTCACGTAATCGCGCACGCTTTCAGCGGACTGTCTGCTCATCGTGTGTGGTCAAGTCCGTTCATGCAAATTTTGAACGGACTGTTTGTCGGATTGTCTGACGAACTTAGTTGGGCGAACAGTCCGCCCGTGTGTACGCGGCCTTAGGGAGATAATGGTCAGCCACTAACTAACCATGTGCATTAAATACACATGGTTTTGACCATCAAGGTTTGTGGGAGATTGGTGAGTTTGTAAGTCATACATCTTGTAAATAACAAACATAAAGCAGAACTGCAGGCACATTTTTTATTAGGTGTACATTCAGCAGTTACCTCTCATGAGGTGAATCTCAGGGCCTGATCCCCACCATGTCCTTCAAAATCCCTACTTGTGTTGAGACAGAATGGACAAGGGGAGAAATGGCTAAACAACAGTATTGCTTCCCTGTATTAGAGCAGCAACTGGCTAGATGTACAGTGATATAATCCAGGGTCCAGGGCCAACACAAAGTGGTTATTTTGAAGAAACAGAAATGATTAGACAAAGAGATACTCTTGAGGAGAGGTAACTTTTGCATGCGCACCTAAGATTTAAAAAAGCGTGCCTGTTCTGCTTATAGAGTGTACAAAAAGTGCATTAGTAGATGATATTGACATCTAGTTCTACATTCCTAGTTAAAAGTTTTCATTCTACACTAAAAAATGCTACAGTAGTTCAGCACAGAGGTTCGTGGAAAACACTAATTCTGTAACAAGGTAGATTCAGTCTCCATTTCTCCCCACCTGAAACATATGGTAGTAATTTTCAGCTTAGTGTGTTGAAAGCACACCCCAGTTTACAATTTTAAATAGCATGGAATGCCTATCTGACATGCTGTTTGTTTTAACTTGTGATCCATTTCATTCAATTTTCAGTTCTGGCTAGTGCTGCATGAAGCATTCAAAATAGTGTGCTTGCATTACTGCTGGGTACAACTAGACAACCAGTGACCACTTTTGTTCCCCACTTCTAGACCAAGCCTTTTCTGGCACTTTTTGTTTACATGAAACAATCAGTATTTTTGCTCGAAAATTACTTAAAACACCCAAACATCATATATAAAATTGCGCATGTCCGTGCAACAGCGACAAATTGCATACATTTTACTATCCATAGGCCTTTACAGGTTACCACTTTAGATTTAAAAAGGATATCTAGTGGTAGAATTACTGCTCATGATCTAAGGTCCGCAGTGATACTTCACATGTGTGAGACGATTGTTGTTTTCATGCGTGCGGGACACGCCTTTGCACGGAGGGACAGGGGCACTTTTTTTAAATTAATTAATTTATTTATTTTTACACTGTGGCTTTCAATTTTTTTTATTACTTTTATTGCTATCACAAGGAATGTAAACATCCTTGTGACAGCAATAGGCATGTGACAAGTACTCTTTATGTAGAGATCTGATCCTTAAAAGCATTCAAAACACCAAGATCAGTTTTTTCAAATGCTTTTGATTTTTTTTAAATGGCGCTGTTGGCCTCCTGGGTTAACCGTAAGTGATGTCAGATTATCGCTTCTGGGTTGCCATAGCGGAGAGCTGATCAAAGTCAATCCCATGATTTGTTTGGCTTTTCGACAAGCTGGGGGTCACTTGGGTCTCCAGGTGGGACAGAAGAGCCCGAGCAAGCCATGGAAGGTGGCTGGAGGGGGAAGGAACGTCCTTTCCCACTGGTTGTAAAAGCAATCTAGCGCCTAGTTACCCACTAGGATTGCTTCTACAAGAAAGTCGACCACCATCTCTAAAAAATAAAAAACTGTACCGCGGTGATGCCTGCAGCTGCATCATCTCAGTATAACTGGTCACGTTCCAGCGACATACGGTTACGTCACTTGTACAGAAGTGGTTAAGCTGGACCTATAGGCAGAATGGCAGCAAGAAATGCTAAAATGTACAAAATTATATTTTTTAATGATCCCGTTAGCAGTCTAATTAAATAAAAATAGTAATTGAACAAAAATAAATAAAAAAAACAACTTGGCCCACAAAAATAGGAACCTGTTGTTTTTTTCTGCTGCTGTTTGCGAATACCCAAAGACAATAGAATAATTGACACAATTCTTACTGGTATTTGTAATATCTCCGGTTGTTTTCTCCTTGACATGCTCTGTATTCTTTGTGCTCTATAAATCTTTCGGACAGATACATAACTTATCCAGAAGTGAGACTATTCTAGACTATCTGCAATGTCTCAGTCTTCCATTAGTCACATTTATGACTGTGAACCCAAAGGCAGTCCAATGTCATAACCAGGTGTCATCCTTTCAGAGCAGGCTTTTTTCTGGTCATCTTGTCTAGCGTGCTACAATGAAAAGAGGGAGAACAAAGCTAGAAAGTCTGTGTTGCTGGAATTTTCAGCCAGACAGATTGCTGCTACTGTGAAATCATCTTTCATGGGTTAATATATAAAATATCCCACACACAATGTGCACTTCCTTTAGTCTTTCTGTTCTATTTCCAGTGTCTGTGGTTTTCTGTTTCTCCAATAAGACCTTATTACCTCCATAGACTCGATGCTTACATTGTTTATCAGACTGTAAAGCATGATTTAAGGATGTAAGAGGGTAAACCAAAAATATCTGAGGTTAGGCCACCCAGGGTTACTTTCACACTCCATTCTGTGTGTTGCCTGTTGCTGAAAAAAAAAAAATTCCTCATATTTTGAATACTCCCCTATAAATACATGAGAGACTTAACCTTCCAGATGTAATAAAATATTTGTTCTTTCTCAACAATCATCCTACATATTCTGTACAGTATTGCATACAGTACATATGAACACCTATCCATTCATTTGAGTGCCATCATTTCTTGCCTGCTTGGAACCCTTGCAGAAAATGTGACTGTTGTAAGACCTAACATTACATAGACAACTGTATAAAAAAAATCCTGTGAAAGCAATTACGGTTCTTTGCATATGCATTTACTTCCGCACTAAAGCAGACCTTCTCCCTCCCCACCCACTTTCCATTAATGCACTCCTATCCCCCTCTTCCTTCACAATTAGTCATTTTATTAATTCATTAATACCTTTTCTCTTACCGTATTTGCCGGTGTATAAGGCGACCCGGCATATAAAACGACCCCCTAATCTTATAGGACAAAAACGCTTTTAAAACTGTACTTACCGTATAAGACGACCCGGCTTTCAAGGCTTCCGAGGCTTCCGAGGCTTCATATTTCTTCCTTCTTCCTGCATCTGCTGGAGCCAATCACGGCGAGCGATGTATTCTATTAATGAATACAAAGCCTGCTTGGATTGGCAGAGGCTGTAACATCATCAGCCCGCGCCTCTCTGACTCTCCAAGCCAATCCGAGCAGGCTTTGGCAGAGGTCGTTACTCCAATCCGAGCAGGCTTTGTATTCATTTGAATACATCGCTCACCAGGATTGGCTCAGCGGTATATACTGTATGTAGCCGAAGCTACATACAGTATTACCGAACACCAAGCAGCCATCCGAGGGGCTGACCCGGTGTATAAGACGACCCCTGCTTTTTGGCCAATTTTTTTACATGTAAAAGGTTGTCTTATACAAAGAAGATGGCGACGCAGGATTTCAGCAGGACAGCGCTAGATTCACTGGACCTGTGAGTATGTATTTTGAGGTTAACCCAGGAAACAGTCGGGGGGGGGGGGGGGGTTGGTGGTTGTCTTTGTGTAGTTTTATAACTTGGATTTTAATTGGCTTTTATTATCATTTTATGTCTCTGTCTAACATTTCGATGTGTACAAATGTCACTGGATTTCAATATAAATAATTACAGCTGTTTCTAGAAGGCCCTAGAATATGCTGGTGAGTACTAACAAGCTATCAAAAGTCTGGAGGAAGCAACAATTTGGGTTGAGGTAAAGAAAATGTATACCAAACATTGAACATTCCCTTGAGCATCTTTACATTTATTAATAAAACTGGATAAACAATATAACCATAAATCTGCCTAGATAAGGCTGTCCCTCAAAACTTAATGGCTAAGGAGGACATTATTCAGACATGAAACCAATGGTGACTATGAAGCAGCTGGAGAGGTCCTATAAGACCACTATAATCTGGGCACTCCATAAACCTGAGCTTTATGGAAGAGTGTAGAGAAGATAGCTATCTCTAAGAAATCCCATATCCAGCTTGGAGTTTGCATGTTCTACCTGTGCCTGCATGGGTTTCCTCTGGGTACTCCAGTTTCCTGCCACACTCCAAAGACATGCTGGTAGGTTAAATGGCTCCTGTCTAAATTGGTCCTAGTATGTGTATGTATGAATATGAGTTAGGGACCTTAAAGCGGAACTTTACCCATAACAATTTGATAAAAAATAATGTTCTTTAGCAAGGAACATACAGTCCACATTATTAATTATGCTACCAAAATTATCTGTAAATTGCCCCCCAGCATTGCTCCTGTCTTCTTGCTGGAGGATACCAGTTTGCTGAAGCCCAGAGCCCCAGCAGTAAATCATAAAGTGGAACTAAGCCCATCATTTTAACATTTTCAAAAAAACGGGTAACATTCCTGGAATGCTAGGATTGCTGTCACATTTACTTGTGTAAGCAACCAAACTGTCAAACCATCAAATGACTAGTCATAACTGATCACATGTGCAGCACTATGGCAACTGCAGTTCAAACAAAAGCAGCTTCCTTGGCTGTAAAGGATAGGTGGGTTTAATTCTGCTTTAAAGTGGAAGTAAAGCCTCCTATCGTTTTCAGCCAAGGAAGCTGCCATTTTGGCCTCTGTTTAAACTTCAACTGCCATAATGCTGCACATGTGATCAGTTATGACACCAGCTATTGGATAGTTTGACAGTTTGGTTGAGAGCACAAACCAATTAGACAGTTACATTCTCAGCATGTGCCAGAAATGTAACTGTTTTTTGAAACTGTTAAATTGATAGGTTCACTCCCACTAAAGCTGTCAGCAGATTAGAGATTTGGCAGTGCCTAAAAATAGAGAGCAACTGAGCATGTGTGGAGCAGGTTGAGGCAGTGTATTACTGGATTTGAAACAATATAGACACTTATTTTTAATGTTTTACATAGCTATACCTGCAAAAGAGGCCACCCTGAAGTGATGTAGCAGGATTTAATTTTCTGACCCAAATTCCACTTTAAATTGTAAGCTCCTTGAGGGCAGGGACTGATGCAAATGTACAACATATATGTAAAGCACTGCGTAAATTGATGGAGCTATATAAGTACCAGTAATAAATAAATATCAAATCTCATTTGGAGAGTGCCAAATCACAACAGATCAAGCATAGAAAAAAGTTCTATAGTTGAAATTTTTGGCCTAGGAGCAATATTCAGTGTATGGCAGAAATCCAGCACTGTTCATAATCCTAAAAACACTGACCCCATTATGAAGAATGGCGATTCTTCTTGTGGGTATGATTTTAGCAGCAAGGACTGGGAATCTCTTCAGAGTTGGGGAATGAAGATGAATTTAACGAAAACGATTTTAGTCTGCTTGACACGTTGCATGGAGGTTCACTTTCCAGCAATACTTAAACCCCAAACAATTTAAAACTATGAATCGTAAGGTGTTGGAATGCCCAGTGAAAGCCCAGACTTTAGGCCAACTGAAAATCTGCAGCAAGACTTGAAAACTGTGGCTCAAAAATAATCACTATAGCTTTTTTTGAAGAAGTTCGTACTTTAATACATTTGAGGAACACTGTTTTATTATATCACAAAGCAGTAGGTAGATCATCTGACTGACATCAACCCCTAATTGAAATTCAGTCTTGGGAGGAGACTTTAACCCAGATTACTATGGAATAATGTGGTATGTACTTCATTAAGCATACAGGGAGTCATAGGTTTTATAAAGCAACCCGTGTCATTTGCTGGAACAGTCTTAGTAACATAATATGTTGTTGACAGACAGAGGCAGATGCTGGCCTAGAAGAGGATCTCTCTCAAGGAAAGGTAACATATCAGTCATGATATTATAATCTATAACAATGATGCCCCTGAGATGGGCCAGATATCTCTTAGATGGGTGGGTGGATCAATCACATAACATGAGCTTAGCAGGCTGCACAGGGCACATGAGCCATTCTGCAGCAGTATTTATTTTAAGACATATGTTCATTTTGAAGCACTGCTTGAATGAAACATTGTTTTACAAGAAAGTCTCTAAAGCATCGCCTGTGCAGAACAGTAAACGACGTTATATACATCTTTCTTTTGGACACCTGGGGACTTTAATCTGCCAAGGACAAGGGAGGATTACATGGGCTTTGGCAGCACACCTTGACTCAGAAATGTGAGGAACTGTGGGTCATTTCCACAATATTCGTTTTCCAGCCCAATCTTGCCATACAGTAATTGTGTTCTGTCAGCTTATTCACTTGTCTTTGTTATACATTAATATAATTCTTCAATGGATATGTCAATAGGAAAGAATTAATAAAAAAAAAAAATGTTATTTCAGGTGTATTTCTAAATATGCTGTACTAATAGGTACCCAAAACTGGGCCCTGTCTCAGCATTCAGTGATCAAATAGCTTTACAAAAGGTATCTTAAACCCTGTTTGGGGGATTAAAACTGGCCATAGATGGATTGAGATTCGTCCGGTTCAGCTATTAAGATAGCAAAATTAGAAAAGTGATAGCAGAAAATGAAAAGTAGTCCATTGAGTCTGCCGATTTATTTATTTTTGCCGTAAAGATCTCAGACACCTTCATCTGGCTCAGTGACCTGTGCCCCTTGACACCACATCACCATGTATGTTACAGACCTTCCATGTGTCCTAAACGAGGATTCAAGTCTAGTGGGTAACACTAGTTAGTGAGTGAACACTAGTGAGTAACACACTAGTAAATGCTCAGCATAAGGCCATGTTCACATCGGGGGAACTGCAGTTTGAAGCGTGATTGTATATGTGTTTTAGGTACAGTTCCATTGACTTCTATTAGACCATGTGCTTTTTGAAAGTGCATTAAAGATGCAGCATGCAGGACTTTGAGGTATTTTTTTACGGTCTAATAAAAGTCAATGAAATTTCACCTAAAAACGTATATATGTATATATTGTATGTATGTATACAACCACTCTGCATCCAAACTTCAGTGTACCAGCCTAACGCTTGTTCTCTCTGGATGTTTTGCCATGTAAATTACAGCATTTTTTAAAATTCAGCAAAACATAGATGATTTTTTTTTTTACATTATCGTTAGCAATTCTGCTATACTAAACATATGTTTGACAATCTTGCATGTCAAGAAATATACTGTCACTCCAAGGGGCTATGGGTGGAGCTAGAGTGACAATTTCTAAGTAACTATAGGTTGACAATACTGGTGTGATTGTTGCAGAAGGTAGAATGTTTTCATTCTATCAAAAGAAGTTCATATGCAATGGTTTTACTGCCAGGGTGAATAGGTATTTACTAAAATTTCTAAGGGTACCTTGAAAAACCCAGTCTTACTAGAATGAGTCACCTACATCACATACAGTATCTCAAAAAAGTGAGTACACCCCTCACATTTTTGTAAATATTTTATCCTATCTTTTCATGTGACAACACTGAAGAAATTACACTTTGGTACAATGTAAAGTAGTGAGTGTACAGATTGTGTAACAGTGTAAATTTGCTGTACCCTCAAAATAACTCAGTTCACAGCCATTAATGTCTAAACCACTGGCAACAAAAGTGAGTATACCCCTAAGTGAAAATGTCCAAATTGGAACCAATTAGCCTTTTCCCTCCCCAGTGTCATGTAACTCGTTAGTGCTACAGAGTCTCAAGTGTGAATGAGGAGCAGGTGTGTTAAATTTGGTATTATCGCTCTCACTCTCTCATACTGGTCACTGGAAGTTCAACATGGCACCTCATGGCAAAGAACTCTCTGGGTATCTGAAAAAAAAAATTGTTGCTCTACATCAGGGATATGTAATTAGCGAACCTCCAGCTGTTGCAAAACTGCATGTCCCATCATGCCTCTGCCTCTGGGTGTCATGCTTGTGGCTGTCAGAGTCTTGCTATGCCTCATGGGACTTGTAGTTCTGCAACAGCTGGAGGTCCGCTAATTGCATATCACTGCTCTACATAAAGATGATCTAGGCCAGTGATGGCGAACCTTGGCACTCCAGATGTTTTGGAACTACATTTCCCATGATGCTCATGCACTCTGCAGTGTAGTTCCAAAATATCTGGGGTGCCAAGGTTCGCCATCACTGACCTAGGCTATAAGAAGATTGCCAATACCCTGAAACTGAGCTGCAGCATGGTGGCCAAGACCATACAGGGGTTTAACTGGACAGGCACCACTCAGAATAGGCCTCGCCATGGTTGGCCAAAGAAGTTGAGTGCACATGCTCAGAGTCATATCCAGAGGTTGTCTTTGGGAAATAGACGTATGAGTGCTGCCAGCATTGCTGCAGTGATTGAAGGGATGGGGGATCAGCCTGTCAGTGCTCAGACCATATGCCGCATCAAATTGTTCTGCATGGCTACCATCCCAGAAGGAAGCCTCTTCTAAAGATGATGCACAAGAAAGCCCGCAAACAGTTTGCTGAAGACAAGCAGACTATGGACATGGATTACTGGAACCATGTCCTGTGGTCTGATGATACCAATATAAACTTATTTGGTTCAGATGGTGTCAAGCATGTGTGGCGGCAACAAGGTGAAGAGTAGAAAGACAAGTGTGTCTTGCCTACAGTCAAGGATGGTGGTGGGAATGTCATGGTCTGGGGCTGCATGAGTGCTGCCAACACTGGGGAGTTACAGTTCATTGAGGGAACCATGAATGCCAACATTTACTGTGACATACTGAAGCAGAGCATGACCCTCTCCCTTCAGAGACTGGGCCGCAGGGCAGGATTCCAACATGATAACGACCCCAAACACACCTCCAAGATGACCACTGCCTTGCTAAAGAAGTTGAGGGTAAAGGTAATGGACTGGCCAAGCATGTCTCCAGACCTAATCCCTGTTGAGCATCTGTGGGGCATCCTTAAATGGAAGGTGGAGGAGCACCAGGTCTCTAACATCCACCAGCTACGTGATGTTGTCATGGAGGAGTGGAAGAGGAATCCAGTGACAACCTGTGAAGCTCTGAATATTGACGCTTTGGGCCCAGTTTGGACATTTTCACTTAGGGGTGTACTCACTTTTGTTTCCAGTGGTTTAGACATTAATGGCTGTGTGTTTAGTTATTTTGATGGGACAGCAAATTTACACTGTTATACAAGCTGTACACTCACTACTTTACATTGTAGCAAAGTGCAATTTCTTCAGAGTCGTCACATGAAAAGATATAATAAAATATTTACAAAAATGTGAGGAGTGTACTCACTTTTGTGATTTTATAGTTTGACCACAATTCCTAATTTATGGCTTGAAATTGTGTACCAGCAATGAAATTGTGACACTTAAGTGATATAGCTCATATCTATAGGATGAATCACCTTTTTATTGTCTACTGCTGCAAAGCTTAAACATGTTTTTGCTAGATTACTGTGTGCCTGGCATATGTATGCCACCCAAGCAAAACAAAAGCAAAGGTGCTTCTCAAATGACTCAATCGTTAAATGCTCCAAACAGCTCTGCAAAGAAAAATACACTATATTACCAAAAGTATTAGTCCGCCTGCCTTTACACGCACATGAACTTTAATGGCATCCCAGTCTTAGTCTGTGGGGTTCAATATTGAGTCGGTTCAGCCTTTGCATCTATAACACCTTCAACTCTTCTGGGAAGGCTGTCCACAAAGTTTAGGAATGTGTCCATGGAAAGTTTGACCTTTCTTCCAAAAGCACATTTGTGAGGTCAGGCACTGATGTGGAGGAGAAAGCCTGGCTCACAGTCTCCGTTCTAATTCATCCCAAAGGTGTTGTATCAGGTTAAGGTCAGGACACTGTGCAGGCCAATCAAGTTCCTCCACCCCAAACTCGCTCATCCATGTCTTTATGGACCTTGCTATGTACACTGGTGCACAGTCATGTTGGAACAGGAAGGGGCCATCATTAAACTGTTCCCACAAAATTGGGAGCCTTAAATTGTCCAAAATGTCTTAACTAAGAGTTGCCTTCACTGGAACTAAGGGGCAAAGTCCAACCCCTAAAAACAACCCCACACCACAACCCCCCTCCACCAAATGATTTGGACCAGTGCACAAAGCAATGTTCATAAAGACATGGATGAGCGAGTTTGGGGTGGAGGAACTTGTATGGCATACACAAAGTTCTGACCTCATGCAGCTGACAAAAACTATGACGATAATATTTTTTGTGACAAAATTAACCCTGTATCATTGTCAAAAATTCTGTACAGCACATATGTCACATGGCCTGCGGGCTGAATCGGGCCCGCAAGACCTTGTTATGTGGCCCTCATACCCAGTTTTACAGCCGGAACATGTTGGAACTCCATTCCGTCACCTCTAGCTCTCACCGTCTTCTCCTTGCTGTCACATCTAAAGACAGAAGCCTTCTGTGTTTACAGGGGGCAGCTTTGCCATCAGCGGCAAGGTGAGGCAGAGCCGCATACACAGGAAGGTACTACAGCCAGACAAGATAATAGGAAAGAGATGTGAGGAAGCTGGGGGGGGGGGGGGTGCATAGCTCTCACCAAAACCCTGCACTCTGTACACAGCACACCCCTGAACTTTTCAGTCTGTACATAACGCAACAATGAACCCTACCATAGCATAATCATAATCCTGAGCTCTGCGCTCTGTACACCCCTGGGCGCTGCATGTAGCATAATCATGAGCTCTGCATGTAATGCACTCCTTAACCCGGCACTCTTTACATAGCACATCCCGTATACAACTGGCCCTTTGAAGGAAACCATTTTGCTGATGTGGCCAGTGATTAAATCGAGTTTGACACCCCTGCTGTACAGTATATGTTTTTGCTATTTGTTTTGAGCCAAGGAGCTATCAAATAATTTTGGAGATCTTCATTGCACTGGGGCACTAGCGAGGCCATAGTGCAGAGCTTAATGGATAACTTCACCTTTTGTAACATGTTACATGTTACACCCATATTCAGGTAACATGTAGCATGTTACAAACCCACCGGCCCTTGAACCTCCCCGGCTCCCCAATGTGACTGACAGTGACTTCCCTGCCTGTCTGTCACACTCTGTATAGAACAAGACCTCATTCGGGCTCCACCCGCCCGGCCACATCACTCATTCACAGAGTTCTGTGGATAGAAAACGACAAGATCCAGCAGGCTTTGCGTCTGCCAGATTGTAGTTCTCAATGAACTACCACAGCGCTGTTGAGCGCCGTGGTAGTTCATTGATGCTACTGGCTAGTGTGTAATCCTTCCTTACAGTGGGGCAGCAATAATTATATGTGTTCAATATTTGAAATAATTATATGAGTTATTCAATATTTGGAGTTGTATTTTTGAGAAAAGTATCTGAAAAGTTATGTGTTGCTCTATAAACAACTGAAAGGCATCTAGGATAGCTGTTTTAATTAAATTGCTGGAGTTGATTTAAACATCTTTTCTCCTCATTTTTTTTTTTTTAGTAGCATAGATAGACAAAATTTGAAGAAAGCAGTAATCTGTCATTAAAAGATTACCTCCTCACATGACAGCGTGTTTCTTATCCTATGCCATGTTGCAGGATGTCTGTTACTATAGGCTCTGATGGTTGGTAATGAGCTGAATAGAATTCCGTGGAAACCACAATTGAAAGTGCTTAGGATTTAAAAAGATCAAGAGTGTTTAGGGTTGAACTCAGAGAAATAGGTGTGATGAAATGTAAGGTTAGTGATTACACATACATGTGACGTTGCTGAGCGCTTGCAGGAGTAGGAAACCTGCTTGTATGTTCTTGTTTCTTTGGATCATTGCCTTTAACCCCTGTATAGTTTACAAGAAAAATGCTGGTCATTCTCACTGTGCATTGGATAGGAATTCTGAAAATGATCAGGTAATGAGACTGCTGCATAATGTAAAGTATTTAATTATTATATATATTTTTTTACATTAAAACAAATCTAGCATGGAGGACACATGTTGTTTTTGCTTCTTAGCCCTTGTACACACGGTCGGTGATTCCGACGGAATGTGTCCTATCGGACCGTTTTGTCGGATATTCCGACTGTGTGTGGTCTCCATCGGACTGTTTCCATCGGAATATCCGACGGACCAACTTTTCCAACTTGCCGGTAAAATTTTCAGACAAAATGCTCTGATCGGACATACTCCAATCATGTGTAGCCTACTCCGACGGACAAAGTGCTACGCATGCTCAGATCAAATTCCTAGACCAAAGCTATTGGCTACTAGCCTGAACATAGTCCCGTCATAACAAAATAACGTCATCACGTTATGTACAGTCGGATTTTCCGACAACTTAGTCCGACCGTGTGTATGCAACATCACTTCCGGACCTCTTCCGGAATTAATCCGTCGGAATTACTCCAACGGATTTGGTTGTTGGAATCTCCGACCGTGTGTACAAGGGCTAATATATTAAGGAATGCTCATGGATATAGAGAAGTTACAATCCGTTCCCCAACTTTATTTATTCAAAGTGATACTAAACACACATTGTTTAATTTACATTGTCCCTTCTGTATATGGATGATGCACTGTTATTATTAAAAAAAAAAAAAAATTGAATTACCCCTTTGATATACAGCTGTCACATGATCCAGCTCTTTCCCAGCCTGTCTGCGGGGAAATATAAGCCGGGGGAGCTTCTAGTCCTCTGCTGCTGGTCACATGTTCAAAAAAAAAAAGCTTTTGGGATACAGAGTAAAAATAAATAATTAATATCAATAAACTGTTTTAAATTGTCATATAAATATATATTTGAAATCAAATGTTTATTATTTTTATGGCAATAAAACGGTGTGGCCAGATTTCTGCCAGTCATAGGCTGTGTCACGCCCCTCCAGGCTTTGTCTTAGAATAAGAGGGAGGTGAAGCCTTCATTGATCTGCATGTAATATCCTACCCCATTGTGTTTAGCTGGTTAGTAGGCATGGAGGAGGAGGGAGGGAGGGGGCTGTCATTTACCACTGTGTATACACCCACATGTGTGACTCTATAGTCACATGGGCTGCTCAGATGTGATTTGGAGAAAATGCTTAGCATAGAAACACTGAAAACTGTGCAGAGTTGCCGCCACAGCTGCAAAATCTGTAGCTCATTTGGGGACATGGACATGGACAGAAGAGGGAGATAGAGAACTGCAGGATCAACCAGGTTTTTTGCAGGTTACAGAAACTGAATCTCATAGTGACTGAGTGAATATGAAAAGCATATAATACCTCATTTATTGACTGTTTTATATGATGTGGGTTTAGTGGCACTTTAAAGTGGAGTTTCACCCCCCAAAAAAAAATATATCATTTATGTGCATAAAAGAATAAAAAAAAACATTTGGAGAACATTTTTTTTTGACTCACCTCTAAACGCCTGTTGCTAGGGGGTCCCTTGTAGTCTGCCTCCTTCAGCCCCTCATCAACATGGGGACAAGGTGCTTTAGGATGGGGGGGCATGTGGCCTGGTACGGTTTAGGAAGGGGCACTCGCTTGTCCCCATCCCCTTTCCCGACCGGCCGGGCTGCATGCTCAGATAAGGGTCTGGTATGGACTTTGGGGGGCCCACCACGCCGTTTTTTTGGTGTAGGGGATTCCCTTTAAAATCCATACCAGACCTAAGGGCCTGGTGTACAGTACTCTGTACGCGAGAACCAGCGTGATAGGATTGCGCTGGAAACATTCTCGCGGGCAGGTGCTGTAGTTGCCGTCGTGTCGTAGTTGGTCCGTCAGACCAGCATACATACGAGCGGACTTCCCGACAGGAACTGGGTCCGGCGGACTTTCGGCGGGAAGATTTAAAACATGTTTTATTTATAGGTCCGCCGCACTTTGGGGAAGAAAAAGTCCGCTGGAGCCCACACATGATCAAATTGTCTGACAGACTCTGGTCCGCCGGACCAAGTCTACCGGAAAGTCCGATCATGTGTACGCACAAATGGCTTATTGCAAAACTACTGTACTCTCATGTTTGATTGTACAGAACAGGGTTTCACAACCAGGGATCCATGGAAACCTAGGGTTTCTCCAAAGGTGGCTAGGGGTTCCATGAGCAATGAGCAATTTCTGCCTCTCAGATATGTTCCCACTTACCCCATTGATCTTTATAGCTATCTGTAAGGGACCAACGACCACAAGTAAGGAGTATTCTTCCCACCGACCATCACACTAATGTATCACTAGCTGTAGATATAGAATTTTTTAGCAGGTGTTCCCCGAGACTGGGAAGTTGTTTCAAGGGTTCCTCTGTGTTGAAAACATTGAGAAAGGCTGGTATAGAAGTACAGAATAGTGCACTACTATGTCCTAATCTTGTCTGTAGTGTGGCACATTTTATGTCTGACGGTTTTTATTTCATTGATCTTCAGATTCCTGCTCCTAGCTCCTTTGCTGGAGAGTAGCAACAACTTTTCTTTGTAAGCACCACCTCAGAGATAGACTAACAGGAATTCCATTATGACCTCAGCCTGATGGTGACTCACTGTGAGAAAATTACTGTCTAACCAACTCTGGCCACTACTTTAAACACCAGTGATATATAAAATTCTGCCCTCAGCTGATTGTGGGAATGATGACCAGATGTCCTCGTAAATTTTGTTGACCCAATTGATGAGATTGTTGCTGATGACCTGCCAGATGTGTGTGCTGGCCTTATATCTCTGTCTGTTATCAAAATACTGGTGGTTATATTAAACCGTTTAATATGGAGCTTGCATTTGGTTATTATCTTCTTATATGAAAGCCAACATTTTCAATGTGTGCATCTAGATAAGGATGGATCTCAACAAAAGCCAGTAGAAAGGTTTCTGGGAGAGTTTAGAAAATGTGCAGTGTGCATGAGACCTTGAATGGTCATATTTAAGAGCTTAAAAGTCAATGGTATTTCATTGTTGCTGATAACCAATGCATTAAATCAGATTTAAATTCTGCCCAGAGTTGGCCTTTAACCACTTACAGACCCATCCATTTTGCTGGTCAAAGACCAGACCACTTTTTGCAATTCGGCACTGCGTCACTTTAACTGACAATTGCGCGGTCATGCGACGTGGCTCCCAAACAAAACTGACGTCCTTTTTCCCCACAAATAGAGCTTTCTTTTGGTGGTATTTGATCACCCCTGCGGTTTTTATTTTTTGCGCTATAAACAAAGATAGAGCGACAATTTTGAAAAAAACACATTATTTTTTACTTTTTGTTATAATAAATATCCCCCAAAAATATATAAAAAAAAGGTTTCCCTCGGTTTAGGCCGATACGTATTCTTCTACATATTTTTGGTAAAAAAAATCGCAATAAGCGATTATTGATTGGTTTGCGCAAAAAAGTTATAGCGTTTACAAAATAGGGATAGTTTTATGGCATTTTTATTAATCATTTTTTATAATTTTTTTTACTAGTAATGGCGGCGATCAGCGATTTTTATTGTGACTGCGACATTATGGCGGACACATCGGACATTTTTGACACATTTTTTCGACCATTGTCAGTTATACAGCAATCACTGCTATATAAATGCAGTGATTCCTGTGTAAATGACACTGGCAGTGAAGGGGTTAACCAGTGGGTGGCAGGTTGGGCTTTCATTTAGTGAACACTGATCTCTGCTCCAATCACATGGAGCAGAGATCAGCGTCACTAGTTGCTAGGGAGAATGGAGAAATGCTGTTTACAACGGCATTTCTCCATTCAGCCGTCCCGTGAGACGATCGCGGGTATGCCCGCGGCGATCGAGTCCGCGGGACCCACGACCGGACTCACGGGGTCCCGACTGGCAGGCGAGCGCCCCGGCGATGGCAGGGCTGCATTGAAGATTGGATGTACCTGTACGCCAATATGCCTACCCGTGCCATATTGCTGATGTGCATCGGCGTGCGCTGGTTGGGAACCGGTTAAAGTTTTAGGTGGAGATGACCTTTATTTATTTTTAGAATTTTCTAGTCCATTGTTAAATATGCAGTATTTGCGTATATGCTAATGCTGTCTCTGTGAGGATTAGGAAAAAGATGTTTTACATATTCTGATTTTTTTTTTTCCTGTAGGGATTACATAAGTCATTATTGGTCCTTTCGCAAGTAAAGAATACCTGTAGTCTTGCAGTTAGGGGGGGACCACTAATCCAAACGAGCCTTGCCTGTTGGGTGTCTACAGATTGTATATATAAATCTATATTAAAAAAAAAAATATATATATATATATATATATATATATATATATACAGTGAGGGTAAAAAGTTTTTTAACCCCTGCTGATGTTGTACGTTTGCCCACCAACAAAGAAATGATCAGTCTAATTTTAATGGTAGATTTATTTTATCAGTGAGATGGAATAACAAGAAAAATATCCAGAAAAACACATTTCAAAAAAGTTATAAATTGATTCGCATTTTAATGAGTGAAATAAGTATTTGATCCCCTATCACTAAGAAATATGTCTGGCTCCTAGGTGTCTTCTATACAGGTAATGAGCTGAGATTAGGAGCACTCTCTTAAAGGGAATGCTCCTAATCTCACCTCACCTCTTTACCTGTATAAAAGACACCTGTCCACAGAAGCAATCAGATTCCAACCAGACTCTCCACCATGGCCAAGACCAAAGAGCTGTCCAAGGATGTCAGGAGACAAGATTGGGTAGAGGTTCGAGTTACCAAATGTCAGCCTTGAAAATTTAAAGACTTGGAGAGGATCTGCAAAGGGGAGCGGGACAAAGTCCCTACTGAGATGTATGCAAACCTGGTGGCAAACTACAAGAAACGTCTGCCCTCTTCTTGCCAACAAGGGTTTTGCCACCAAGTACTAAGTTATGTTTTGTGAAGGGGTCAAATACTTATTTCACTCATTAAAATGCAAATCACTTTCTAACATTTTTGAAATGTGTTTTTCTGGATATTTTTGTTGTTATTCTGTGTCTCACTGTTAAACATAAAAAATAAACCTACCATTAAAATGCAAGACTGATCTTTTCTTTGTCGGTGGGCAAACCTCAAACCTACAAAATCAGCAGGGGATCAAATACTTTTTTTCCCTCACTGTATATATATATATATATATATATATATATATTTGGGGGGGGGGGGGGGATAACCGCCATTATCCTGATAATAGACTGCCTGAAACTGCCCCTAAAACGAAATTTATGGGCACTGCTCTATGTTTTGTTACTGGTGTCTGTTGTTCAGTAAAAGTACAGATGAAAAAGTATAACATAGACTAAATACCACCAAGCAAAAGATTTCCTGATGATATCAGTCAGTAGGAGGACAACACATGTGGCAACACTCACCCCCTGTAAAAACAAAATGAATACAAAAGGAAGCTGGAATGAATTGAAGGGTGGGCACTTATGTGGCTGGGTCCAGGAAGTTGTTTTATGTAAATTCATAAATCATTGAATTTAGTTTGGCAGTGCTTACTCATAATGGAATTTTAACCACCTGTGAGAAAAAAAGTCACTTCAAGTTTCATTTATTCAGAATGCCAGGCCATGTACCCTCCAACGCCTGAGGCTTTAACCCTTGCATAATATATGGATTATGTTAACATGGTCTCTAAAACGTCTGTTTTCTGTAATCATTTGCTATTTTTTTTGTTGTAAACACACTCTTGTTTTGTTTAAAATATGGCAGAGGAAGGCCAATATACAATGTATGATATTGTGTATATATACTGACATTGTATATATTCTGTATATATCATTTTTTTTTTGTTTCTGGTACAAGAGATTTGGGACAATGTGAATTTATTTAGTCTGTTATGTTTTGTGTCTTTGTAAGATTTTCTTGCAATTTCAGCTCAAAAATATGAATTTATACATCACTAGGTGGATTCTCAGGAGCTTATTAATGTCACCATGTGATATAATGGTGGTGGTATGTTAATATTAATAATATTTTTTTCTCAAACGTACTTAGTGCTGATAACCTGAAACTGTAGCATACTTAAAGGTTTAGTTCACCATTATAAAAAAAATAAAAAATACACAGTGAAACCATAAACAAATCAGGCTTTAAAAATTTGGACCTGTAGGCCATTTGCACAAGGAGTGAAGCCTGCTCCGAAGACTTTTGACTGTTTTCAAAGCTTTGTTCTGTCCTTTCTAGGATGCACCAGCCATAAAGACGAGTGCCACCCTTCTGATACTTACACATTTGCAATGCACTCTCCGTGGATGGACAGAGAGACAGTGTCACATCCTAAGTGTTTTGGGCAGGCTTCACTCCTTAAAGCGGGAGTCCGCCGGGACTCCGCGTTTTTTTTTTTTTAAAAGCCAGCAGCTACAAATACTGCAGCTGCTGACTTTTAAAATAGTGACACTTACCTGTCCAGCGCGCCCGCGATGTCGGCACCCGAAGCCGATTTCTCGATCGTCTCTTGGGTGCTGCCGCCGCCATCTTGGGTATGGGAATCAGGAAGTGGAGCCTTTCGGCTTCATTTCCCGGTTCCCTACTGCACATGCGCAAGTCGCGCAATAAGGATGGACCCGCTGCCTCTGGGATCTGTGTTTCCCAGCAGGCAGCGGGGGACTTTCGGAAAGGGGCGTAATCTACGCCCCTTTCCGCAGAGAGCTATCCCAGAAGTGGGTGCAGATACCTGTACTGTACAGGTATCTGCACCCCCTCCCCCCTGAAAGGTGCCAACTGTGGCGCCGGAGGGGGGGAGGGTTCCGATGAGCGGAAAGGTCCACTTTAGGGTGGACCTCCGCTTTAAGCAAATGGCCTATAGGCATGGAAAGAAAATAAATGCAGATTTTTTAAACCTGATTGGGCTAGCACTGGAAAAAAAAATTGTTTTGTTTTTATAAAGGTGAACCAACCTTTTGTGGGGGGATTTACTAAAACTAGAGCATGCAAAATCTGGTGCAGCTCTGCATAGAAACTAGTTAGCTTCCAGGTTTGATTGTGAAAGCTTAAGGCCCAACTCCAGGATCCTGCTAGGTTTGCACTTTTGTGATGATCCCCCTAGACTTTATTAAAACACTGAAACTTTGTATGGTACAATGACTTACTTTCCTTTTAATTCTGGACTTTAAATCCCACTGATGTCATTATTATCCACTGAACAGTGTGTACTTCCGTGCGCCAGGAGGAGGGCTTTTTGTCTTCACCCACATCACATCCGTGCGTGAAAAAAGCTCTACATGATTGGAAATGCAGGAGGTGATGTCCTCGGTGTGTGGGCGGAGCCTGTTGGGGTTATGATGATGGTGGTGACCACGCGGAGTTGAGGCTGCCACATGTGTAATAGGCAGGTCATACAGAGAGTCTGAGACTCCCAGGTCCGCCCTCTACAGTGAGAGCCGTGATGTAATTACATTACTGCTCTCTGTAAAAGAACTACAGATGGGAAGTTGTCAGACTGGTGGCCGGGAGGATAGAGAACAGAGCAGCCGCTGGTCTTACAAACCGGATATGTAGGTGAATCAGGCCTATAGATAATGAGAATAAGCATGGATTTCTCATGATCAATATACTTGTTGAAGCACTGAGCATCACGTTTACTCATAGTATGAAAGCCCCTTTATAGATATTAAAGGAGAAGTACAGCCAAATCTTGTTTGGCTGTACTTCTACTGTGCATCACAGGAGTGCAGTTCATTCTGCTGAAGCCCGCTGTCGGCTGACATCACAGAGCTGGTCCAGGCTTGGGCAAGGTCGCAACCATATGATTGGGATCCAACCACATGCCTGGACCAGCACCCAACTCAGCCTCTCAGAGAGCTGCTGAGAGCCTGAGCAGGGCCACTTCCACCCCCTTCCACAGCCCAGCGCTCCAGTGAGTGCTGGAGGGGCAAAGCAGACAGCGATGACCGACAGTCAGCAGCTCTCTGCTCAGGGAGCTCTGAGAACCGAGCCATCGGCAGCGTTGGATCGATTGGTTCTCAGCCTTATAGCTGGCAGGGGGACAGATGCAGCATCTTCCTAGTTAAGTATGATTCTACAATAAAAAAAAAAAAATCCCATACTTCTCTTTTAAAACAATTCTGCCTGGAGATCTGCTTTATCTGAACAAGTTAGAAGCTGATTGGCTACCACGCACAGCTGCGCCAGATTCTGATTATTACAGCTTTAGTAAATCTCCCCCATTGCTTGAAAGAGCATAAGTGTACATTTTTACAACAACGGTGTTTATGGACTGCATATTTATATATATATATATATATATATATATATATATAACCTTTAACTTATTGTAACTTGTGCACAGGATTTCTAAATGTTATTTGCAGCTTTTGTTATAAACCGATGTGCATATTCCTGTTAACAGAAAGAAAACAGAAAGTGAATCATTTCCTGCTTGCTCCGCTGCTTAGCTTACATTTACACGGGCAAGGATGCCTTCCAAAGAGCAGAACTCCCTGTAGGCCCTGAGATTTATGAAAGGAAAGGTGTTCCATAAATGGGTATAACTGTTTGTATGATTGGCTATGGAAGTACAGATGAGGCAGGGTGACCTGCTTGTGTGCGTTTCGTGTCTATGGAGAGATGTGGAATAGCAGCTGAAAGGGGGAGGACCTGCCTTCCCAGTGAGCTTTCCAAAGGAGACAAAGAACAGCGCTAGCAACCAAATAAGGAATTCTCAGCACAGCGTTTTCAGAATACAAGTTATTTTGGGGGATTTCGAGAAAGTTAGAGCACTGCCTGCTTGTGTAACTCAGGGATTTCTTTCCAGGCATGAGAGTAAACAGCAAAAGAAAAACACCCTTCTTCTGATCTCTCGTTTTATCCCCTCTGTCTACACAAAACATGTTTGTTCTTTTACCGTAAGCCTTTAATCCCGATGCCTTGTCTTGTAAATCTAAGCATTTTTCAGTGATAAAGCCTTAAATATCACTTGCAAAACACCACGCAGCCATACAGAAGTCAGTGTTTATGGCTGCAGTGGTAGGTGACCATGTTGCTTGATAGGGTTGTGGCAATATACACTGTAGAAATACATTACTTGACAATATTAATACAGTTTTCATACCTGCAGCAAGCACATTGGGAAAGGTGAAAGGCATAGCAAACACACAGGCAACAAACTTATGATACCACCCTGTGTAGCATACCTCCCAATTTTTGGAGATGGGAATGAGGGACACCTATCAGCAAAAGTATGCAGGCACACCCCTTGCCACACCCCCTTAAGGGAGAATAGTACAAAAAACAAGATCGGTTAAAACCACAAGTGATTTTTTTACTACTACTATTCCTTTATATTGGCTTTTGGAATTTAAAAATGCAGCAATTTAGAGATCAGGCGAAAGGTTTAGCGCTGGAAAACACTTTTTGATAGAAAAAAAGTGTATTTTATCTATATAGATCAGACCAAAATGAGGGACAAATGAGAAGGAATGAGGGACAGGGGGACATTGCTCCAAATCAGGGACAGTTGGGAGCTATGTGTGTAGTCAAACAGGAATCCGTATCAGTTTGTTTAGCTTGCTGATTTTAAAGCAATAAATAAATCAGCATCTAATTCCCAGCCATACACAAGCTGACTTCCTAACGATTTTTCCTTTTCGAAAATCTCACCTTTGAACAATCATTTTTCGACCATTAGTGGGGACGCAGCAACGGCCGATTTTTGTGCGGCCATAGATTTCGAGTGATCGGGCAAGTTGGAATTTTTTTTCAAATGAACGAATTTCTAATCAATGATGGGAGAATCATGCAAGAAATATAATCAAAAAAGAAATGTATATGAGCTGTGACCTGGAAAGAAAAGAAGATTCCCGGCCACACATTTTCTTTTCCGCAGCATCATGAGGTGAAATTGAAGGGTTGGTTGGTCGTATTTCGAAATCAGTGGTGGCACCATCAGATTATAAAACGCACACAATTTTTAATTTTCAATCGGCAAATTGTTTGGTATTTGGCCTGCATAACTTCAGTTTGTTCAATTAAACTTTGCAAACAAACCCTGGAAGCTGATTGGTTATTATGCACAGCTGCACCAGTTTTAGTAAATCCCCCCCGTGTTCTGTAGTGGCCTATTGACCTGATTGAGGGGCGCAACCTATCTAAAGGCCCGTACACACGGTCGTACTTTTTGACAACAAACATGCAAATTAGCTGTTTTGGAGCAACATCCGACTGTGTGTACGCTCCATCGGACAAACTTTTTCTGTTTTCATCGGACTTTTGTTGGCTGTGCGAACGGACAAACTTTCTGGCAACAAAAGTCCGATGGAGCAAAGTCCGACCATGTGTACGCAAAAGCATCGGACTTTTGTACAAGGTACAAACACGCATGCTCAGAACCAATGCAAAAGATCAGACTACAATACAGAAGTTGACCAAAGGTGGCGCTGGAGTCATTGAACGTCCTCTTTTGAAGTGGCGTCAGTACGTTGTGACGTCACTACGTTCGTGTTTGTTGTCAAAAAGTCCGACCGTGTGTATGCAATACAAACTTGTGGACCACGCCCTTTGTACAAAAGTCCACGGAAAAGTTTGTACAAAGTCCGACCGTGTGTATGAGGCTTAAGAAAGATTCAAGTGTTGGATAGCTGCAATACCTGTAGCTATAGTTCCTCTTGCCAGCTGCTACGTCACTGTTGTATTCTGTAGTAATGCACTGACAGAAGGAGGGACACCCTATCTGAGACAACTGGAAATGTCAGAGTGCATAAGTGCCTATAGGTATGGTACCTCCTGACAGCCGCTCATCTCATTCACTAAGGCCGTACATAGACAGTTTGGATCTCGGGCCAGTTCAGCAGGAACCGGACGGGATTTGAACCCTGTATGGGCAGGCTGAATATACCAAGTTAATTGATCGATCAACTTGGGTACAACCAGCCTGCCCGATTTTACTTTACGATTATCACTGGTGGCAGCTCGGCAGGAGGGATTCCCACATCAACACTGTCTGTGTTAATGGGGGAATCGAGTGGATTTCTGGGTAAAATTCCATTGCAAAGTGCCTTTACTAAATCAGCCCTAATACTTTGCATTGTTTATTTGCCTATCTATGGCGACCCCAAGAACTAAAACTTGATAACATGGAAGTGCTGCCTTCTTATTTTTGTGCAGATCATGTCAGCACAGTTCAGTAAGGCATATCATTTCATGGCAATTGTTTAACAGATCATTTTTATTTAAAAACATTTACCTATCACAAGGGAATTTTCTGTAAACTTGGTGCAGTTTGAAAAATGTATCTTATGTTATAAATATGTTTAACATTTACATGTAGTGGGTAGCACTCTCACTCTAGCAGTAAAAAGGGTTGCTGGCTCAAATCCCAACCACGACACTACCTGCCTGGAGTTTGCATGTTCTCCCTGTGCCTGCGTGAGTTTCCTCCAGGTACTCCGGTTTCCTCCCACACTCTAAAGACATGCTGGTAGGTTAATTGGCTTGTCTAAATTGGCCCCAGTATATGAATGTGAGTTAGGGACCTTAGATTGTAAGCTTCTTGATGGTAGGGACTGATGTGAATATACAATGTATATGTAAAAGCGCTGCATAAACTGACGGCACTTGTATAAGTACCTTAAATAATAATAATAATGTTACCTAGACTATTTACTAGACAACATGCAGTACTAAACAGACCTTGAGCACTGGTGACAACAAGCAGCACTAGTGAGTGACACATACACACAGCTATTGTGCCAGAGTACACATCACACACATGCATAGTGTAGCTGAGCAAATAGCTTTGGGTGTGGGCACTGTTGAAAGGCGGAGGTATATTTGGCATGCGGTGACAGAGGAGCCTTGTTTATACATATAGATATACATAGTTATTATATTAGAGGTTAGAAAGCTTGGTGTTGTGCAATATATATATATATATATATATATATATACATACATATATATATATATATATATATATATATATATATATGTATATATATATATATATGTATATATATATATATATATATATATATATATATATATATATGTATATATATATATATATATATATATATATATATATATATATATATATATATATATATATATATGTGTATATATATATATATATATATATTCATATTTGTTATAGTACATGTGTAATTACGTTTGAGGAAGAGATCACACTGCTCTAGTCTCCAATTTTATGATGCCACCCTTTCATACATGTTGTGCTTCTTTTATGCATGCTTATGTCACATGACTGGGTTTGTCGCAAGCAGCCACGTTTATGCTTTATGTGCAGAGCACTTAGGAGGCTGGAGAGTAAGGCCAGCCATACACGGTGCAAATGACTTTCCTGCCCATTAATGGTCTAAATCTTGGCCTGCTGAACCGGCCGAGATTCAAACTGTGTATGGTCGGCCTAAGGCAGTCCATATATTACCGTATATACTCGAGTATAAGCCGAGATTTTCAGCCTCTTTTTTGAGGCTGAAAGTGCCCCCTCGGCTTATACTCGAGTCACCGCTGTCTGACTGCTCGATCAGCGTATCGAGCAGACAGACGGCGGACATTAAAATTCAAAAGCCGCGCCTCCTTCTCCGCCTCCGCCTGTGATAGGCGGAACACTGAATTTCCCAGCAGTCAGTGTTCCGCCTATCACGGACATCCGTTCATTCTCATACTACGGACGAGTATGAGAGGATGTCCGTGATAGGCGGAACACAGGCTGCTGGGAAATTGAGTGTTCCGCCTATCACAGGCGGAGGACGGAGGCGCGGCTTTTGAATTGTAGAATGGCCGTCGAGAAGAGCGGCGATCCATCGGCACGACACGGGACGGAGGAGGCACGGAACGGAGGAGGCACGGGACAGAGGAGGCACGGGACAGAGGAGGCACGGGACAGAGGAGGCACGGGACAGAGGAGGCACGGGACAGAGGAGGCTCGGGACGACGGCGGCTCGGGACGGAGGCTTGGGACACAGGTAGGCTGGACACACACACAAGGCTGCACGGACACACACACACACACACACACACACACACACACACACACACACACACACACACACAGGGATGGATGGATGGATGGATGGATACACACACACACACACACACACACACACACACAGGGATGGATGGATGGATGAATACACACACACACACACACACACACACACACACAGGGATGGATGGATGGATGGATACACACACAGGGATGGATGGACGGACACACACACAGGGATGGATGGATGGATGGATGGATGGACACACACACAGGGATGGATGGACGGACACACACACAGGGATGGACGGACACACAGGGATGGACAGCCATGTCTCACCCTCGGCTTATACACGAGTCAATACGTTTTCCAGTTTTTTGGGGGTAAATTGGGGGCCTCGGCTTATATTCGGGTCGGCCTATACTCGAGTATATACGGTATTCAATTTTCTTTCCTTTAACCACGGGTTGAGGAAAATAAAATTGCTAAATTCCTCCATCCACACAGTCATTGTTGACAGGGGAATACCTCCCTCTGTCAGCAGGGAGCGGGGGGAGCCTTCCCCACTGGCAGAATACAATGATTCCTGCTGGCAGCTATAGCAGTAATCAGGTGAAAGAAAATAAGATGGATCACCTTTAGTAAAACCAACCTGCCATAGATGGATCTAAATTCAGCCAATCTATGGCCAACTCTGTTGATCGACTTGTGTACAACCAGTGTGTCAGATTTTTCCAGAATGATTAGAGCCATCGGCTATAGCCGGCAACACTATTCATCGTGTTCTGCCAGCAGAACACAATAGCGCTGCAGGTGGGATTCCCCATCAACACAGTGTTGATGGGGGAATTGAGCAATTTACTTTCCTTCCACCCATGGTAGAAGGAAAGAAAATTGCATAATCTCTGGCCTGCCTTAGACATCTGTGGGTTGAATGTGTTGTAAAGGCATGGGTAGCTGGTACTGTCAATCATAGGCATGTATTGCTGTTTGGATATAGGTGGGAAAAGGCCTGTAAAGGAAAGCTGTAATGAAAGCAATACAAGTTCTGTCATTATTGACCTCTTTCTTAAAATTCTAGTTGCATGACTGTCTCTGGCAACATCGGTATGGAGATTTTATCCTGAATACTGAGGCCAGCAGCTCATGTAAGCATAACTTTACATGACCAATTTTATGATAAAAGCAAATTATTTATTTGTCCTCCTGTCTGTGACTCCCAAGTACAAGGTGCTAAAAAAAGATCATTATTTGACTCAGGAATGCAGCAAGAGTCATGATGGAATGGTCAGATCCCCAGCCAGATAGGTCACTGCTGAGTAATGAGCTAAATGTGGATGATTAAGCCGCCTAAAAAAAAATGACATGTCAGGATTATTTAAAAACTATTTCTAGGCTTTCTAACTTCTCAGTGTATCTAATGGCTTTGAAGTACTCACAGACCATCACACAATCTCTTCTGATAACACGCAGAATCCAAATGATTGATAACTTTCTTTTACATTAAAATTTGAGTATCATTTTTAATATAAGTTTAAAGGAGTTCTAATGAAGGTTTTTTGCCTTAATGTATTCTCTGTGTTAAGGTAAAAAAAAAAAACCTTCTTTGTTTAGCTTCCCCATAGCCCCTCTAGATACTTACCTGAGCCTGATTTTGATCTGGCACTGTGCCAGAGAGCAGCTCGCTGGACAAAGAGGCAGCAGCGAGAGCCATTGGCTCCTGCTGCTGTCAATCACAGCCAGTGAGCAGAAAATGGGGGCGGGGCTGGGCTGCAGTGTGGGTATCAGTTGACACTCAGAGCACGGCTTGGGATCAAGCACCGCAGGAGTTCCCCCATAGCAAGCGGCTTGCTATGAATGCTCTTGAAAAGGGTGGGGAGGGGACAGGAGTGCCGGCAGGGGTCCCCAGAAGAGAACGATTAGGGTTGCTCTGTGCAAGAGCAGGTAAGTATAACATGCTTGTTATTAAAAAAAAATCCTTTACAATCACTTATTCAATCAAGTATTTTATCCAAATAGGTATTCCAACTTTTTCACCCAAGAGCAATTTCACATTAAAAATACTTCTAGGTACCTAAAAATCAGGTTATGTCAGTTGAAGAGCATTTTAAGGCTGGGTTCACACTTATGCAAATTGGATGCGGGTGTGTTTATGGAGCCGGTTCACACATCTCCGCAGCGGCTGGTGCAGGAGTTCTGTGCATCTCTTGGTCATTTTCATGCTGAAATCGGACCTGAAATGGTGAATGGAGACGCACCACACACCTGTTGTGAGCCGCTGCGTGTTTTAGTGTGAACCCAACCTTAAACAAAGTGCAGTAATCTTTTTTGCATTTTTTAACCTAATGTAGCACCCCACGCCCCCAAGATACATAGATACGCCTCCATTCCACAGGCGTGGCTTCTCACTGTGTTTATATCTTTAGGGAAAATCTTCCCTGTGTTGGCCACAGTTGATCCCTACAGACTTCTAATCAACCATCTCTGGAGTGTCTCCAACTGCGTGATGGAGGTAAGTATGCCTTTAGATTGGGGCAAAAAATACTTCTTTTTTTAAACTGCTTTCAGACATGCAAGCTTTGCTTCTAAAAAAAAAAGTAAATCTTTAATAAACTTGGGCAATTCAAACGGAGGATATAATAAACATGCCTGTAAAGATACCCATGGGGTTGATTTACTAAAACGGGAGAGTGCAGAATCTGGTACAGCTGTGTATGGTAGCCAATAAGCTTCTAACTTCAGCTTGTTCAATTAAAGTGGATGTCATAATGTAGAGTATAAGATTTCCTATCATTTGAGCCCAGTCTTGCCACAAAAAATGAATCCAGCTCTGAGCAATTCTCTTGTATTGTTCAGTGAGATAAATCTTGACAAACAGAGAAAAACATTGTCAAATCTTCCCCCTCGCTGTGAGTGACAGGTGATTTACATATCTCATGCACTAGCATAAGAGACATGCATTATTTTTTAATTCCATCCCACTCCTTTCTTCTGCTGCTCTGCCAGGATTGCATGATTTGGCATGCTGAAGTCATGTGGTTACTTTCCTGTCTTTTCACTGGATGTTAGAGATCGTTGCAGAAGTTCAGTGTAAGAAATGCACAGGAGAAAATGCATATTGACAAGGGGAGTGTAGAGGTGGGCAGGGAGTCTACTGACATCACAACTCCACCCACCGAGCTCCAGACAACAGACCCACCCACAGAATCTTCAGTTTTTCGGGTCTCATAACAGAGGGGAGACATTTGACAGGCAAAGATACACGCAGGAGGCATGTATATCCTTCTAGGTAACTCTTATGGCGGTAGTTTGAAAAGGATGACATTGGGTTTACATCCACTTTACGCTTTGACAAAAAAAATGGAAGCTGGTTGGTTTCTATGCACCGCTGCACCAGATCTTGTTTTAGTAAATTAAAATGATCTGAATATGCTGAGATAAAGACAGCAATTTGTTCCCAGTTAGTGCCGGGGATGGTAAAACCCTCTAGGATATTTTGCACGATATGTATAAGTGAGCAATTCAACCCACTGGCATCTATGTTTAAAAAACATTTTAGTATTGAATGGACTGATCCTTGGTCAGGATGAAAAGCCAACCTGCTGAGTGAAGATACTTTTCACCCTGACATTAACCTTTGGCAGAGATCGCTACCCCTTCAACTAAATCCCCATAATCTGCAGCATCCTTATCTTTAAACATATCCAGAATCAAAGGCTGAGGAAAATGTGAGCCAAGTGTTCCCTGGTTCCAAGCTCAGACATTCTCAGAAAGGGAGAAGACAGTGTTACAGTAGCCCGCAGTCCCATCCATAATTAGCATAAGAAACCTCCTGAATCTGACTGGTTTGTATTTTTAAGGCTTGGTGTAAAGCGAGTGGACTTTATTACTTTAGCAGTGTCTCTTGGGTAACTATAGCAATTCATTGGCTGAGCTTACCTGTTTCTGGGAATTCTTTGATGACTCCTCACTGATATTAAAGTATGACAGAGGATCAAACCAAAGCTTCAATTAGTTGGTAGAAATAAAGATATTATATACCAGCAGATCTTAAGATATGCCATATGCTTTGTGCACGATGCTTCCTAGTATTGACACTAATGAATAACGCATTATAGATTACCAAATGGATTGTAAATGTTGAGCAGAATTCCAGTATTTTCAAACTGCTTTCTACAGTTGCAAAGTGTTAAGACAGCGATGTACAACTGGTTGCGAATGCAAACCCTCTAAGCCTGTTGGTGTGGCCCATTTTCACTGGAGTAAATGATGTTGTTGCAGACTTTCTCTTCTTGTTTTCTTTGGCAATTGCTGTGTGTTATTGTGAAATCAGCCATTAGCACAGTTATGTAGACATGTTAAAATTATTAAGTGTATTTTGGGATACCTCTAGCATAATTGTTTGGAATGTATCATTATACTAATTCCACACAATCCCCTGCAAACTACTAAGGGAGAAGTTATACACTGTGGGCCAATCAGGCTTTATTGCAGTGTATAGTACTGCCAGTGTAATGCGATTTTAGACACTGGTAGCAGGATGCAGCGGCGTCTAGCTTTCAGGTGGATGGTACCAACCAAAGCAATGCAAACCTGAGAAATGTATGAATATGAAACACCAGCAGGGTATTTTCAAGAGTTTGATGTTATAAAGGTGCACATCTAATGATGATTAGCTATAAAGCACTAGAAGGCTTTTGATAGCATTCTAGAGTTTCATCAAGCCATTATTGCATTCTAAGCTATTGCGCACTAGAAAAACTTTTATAGGTTGTATTTAAAACACCTATTAGCATTGGTACAGGTTTATGAAATTTAACATTGTGTGAGGAATATGTTTCGATATCATTACCAAACAGTTATTGTCATTTAATAGCTAACCTCCTTGCTATGTCCTTCACTGTACTTGGAACAATTGCCAAGATTTGGAGTCAAACACATGCTCCTTCTTAGATTGGCATCTTGACATGTAGTAATGCTCTCTTTCTAAGGTTTGCTGTGTCATTGCTTATGGAATGGTAACTCTTGGTTGTTTTTGTGTTATGGCTCAAATGTGACATTGGAAAGGTAGATCAGCCTTTTTTGTAAATCATCTGATAATAAAAAAGTGGAGGACAGGGAAAACATTCACCCATAAAAGGCCCATTAAATAAGTGAAATTTGGTTGGTTGCTCTGAGTGGTACTTTAATTAGCTACAATTGTGATAAACTCACTCAGTATAAAAGCTTGGTCTATAGAGCCATGGTCAACTAAATGGGGTTATATTGTTCAGCTTAATTTGGAGAGTATCATATATGATTCTTCTACTTCTTCCAAAATACCAGTATAAAGAGAGGTTGCTGTCCATGAGTAGTCCATGAAGGACATGCATACTGTTGGTTCAAAATGATTCCATTTAACAAGTCAGCAGATTCATTGATATGGAAAATGCACATTAAACTTTAACCCCTGGAAACTAGCTGGACATTTAATTGTAATTAATTTGCATAGACTTTCTGGGATCTGATGGCTATACTACTATCATAACTATATTACTAGATGACCATGTGAGCATTTCTGTTTACATTTTATATTATTAAGCTCAGCCTGGGAGATTGTGGATGATTGTTCTCTTAAAGTTTGAGCCTAAATTCTGTTTTTATAATTCATTTTATCTAGAGGATGTCTAGAGTTCCAAGCTGTTCTGTAAAGATGCAGCCAGCCAGGGTGTTTATGATGTGCCTAGAGATGGGAATGCATACTCAACCTTCAGCTCAAGTCTATTATATCTGACTTTTCTGCCATTTGCCTTGGTTAGTCTGTGTAAATCTCAATTACTTTGCAGCCAGTAAATATTTCAGATGGGAAATATTAAAATTCTTTAGATCAAACACCGAGGATTAATGCAGACGTAGTTTACTGAGTACATAATGTGCCAGCCACTAAGTTTTCTTTGGTCTTAGGCTATAAGTATATGGAGCTAGGAACTGAGTGTTCTCCATCCTTTCTGGGCTTAGAAATATATCTGTTATACTGAAATAAGTATACATGATATATTAAATGCCTGGGTGTGATTGATGGCAATGCAGAGTATCACACACCAAGAAATTAAATAAAATTTATGCAATATATAGCAAAATGGCGGTAGTTTGATCTTAGACTATTGCACCTGTATCTTTTTCTGTATGGTCCCGTGGAAGGCATCACTGCAAAGGAGGCATGTAGAGAAGGCAAATAATACTCCTGTTTTTTTCCCCAAATTTAGTTATAGAGTGATATAAAGAAGGTGTTTTAAGTAAATTTGTCACACTTGTCACACTTGGGAGAAGTGTGGGGGCTGCCATTTATAAACATCTTCTAAAAATGCTATAAATAACCCGGCTGTTATTCTTCTCCATTAACATGGATGCTTTGAGTCAGTGACCTGGAACAAGTATGTAGATCAATAAAGTCTTCATATTAATACTTACTCTGGTTTAGTGACTCAAAAAAGGGAAGTAACAGGATAATCATAACATCCAGGCCATCGACCATTTCATTATACCATTGTATCATGACATGGAGAATTTTCATTAACGGATGTTACATACAACTTTATTGCAGGTGAAATTTTCCATTCCTAGACATAAGAAAAGATCTCAAACAGGTCTTCTTGCGCAGAAGAAATATTTGAACGTAAATGTTAGTAGCCTAGTTGTCATGCAGATTATTCGATGTTGATGCTTTAACACTTTTGCATTACTGACCTGAATGAAGAGAATAAATAAGGAATTTCTCCTACATTATTTGCTACATGCTTATTCTGGGACCATGACTCAGGAGACAGAAGCCAAACACAGCCAAGCAAATAGCATTTTTCAGAAGGGCCCTACTGGCCCAACTCTTGTCTCTTCAACATGTGATATGGCAGTGGTGGATGCAGGCACTCCCACAGAGCTTTTATAACAGGCTTTGGTGGGGAGTTGGGGGTGTGCCATAGCTCTGAGCTGTCCCTCATTTCGGGAAACAGTCCCTCTTTTGAAGTGAAGAAAGGAAATATGTCACAAGAACACAATGGTCCATAATCAGTAGTACAAACGTTTGTTAGTAGAGAAAGGAAATATGTCACAAGAACACAATGGTCCATAATCAATAGTACAAAGGTTTATTAGAAGCAATCACATCACAAGTGCCATTTCAGGGAGCGTGCAGGTATTGCTGTGATGGTGTCCTGTTGACATATGTGCTGACAGTTGCTACAGTACCCCTTTACTTCAAGCCTTGCCCAGGAAAGTGTGAGCTATATATTGAGTCAATCTTTTGGAGCCAAATCCATCATTTCTCATTTGTCCCTATTTTTTTGGTCTGATGTATAGACCTTTATATAAAGAAATGCTATTTAATGACAATAAGGGTTAAACTACACTGTGGGGTTGATTTAAACTTTGCCAGAGCAGTTGTTCCAAAACTTAGTAAATGATGGGAAGCACTGCTGACTTCCATTATCCAATCATGTGAAAGCAAAAATCCTTTATTTTCCATGTAAATGGTATTCTTTGCAAAGTGAATATTCACCTTATTTAGAGTCTGTAGCAATTGCACTTGCAGAGTACACTGTCTGTTTGCCTTTAGAAAACCAACCTCTAAACCTTTGATTAAGGTCGAAAATGACTGTTCTTTATTTTGAGGGGACAGTATAGGAAAACGGTGAAAAGAAGCAACAGTGATTCAGACCAATCATTTTGTGTGTACTAAATCTTTGTAATTTGTGCAACTGGGAGTGTAACAGTTGTGTGTCCTTTGCCTACATACTTGATAGATATGGGTGCACTATAACCTAGGCCCATGGTCACCAACCTTTTGGACCTCACAGACCACTAAACCACACAATTTTGAATCCTGTGGACCACTAACATGAATTTTAAATGTGTTATACACACAATGCTCTGGCTCTCTGCCCCCCTATGCCCTGCAGCCCCTATCTCTGCATCACACTGCGGCCGTGCTCCATCTCAGAGTCTGTGATCAGCACTGCCATTGGAAGTCTCCTTCTTCTACTCTCTGCACTATTCTCAGCGCCTCCCTCTAAGTTCACAGGAGCTAAGACTACAGAGGAAGTATCAGGTATAAATGCACACTGACAGTATTGACTCTAAGAACAACACTGGATACCATATTTTTGGCGGTATACATCCGCCATAATGTTGATTTGTGGCTGAACCCCTGGGGACCACCAAAATTTTCTCCACGGCACTGGTTGGTGACTGCTGATCTAGGCCATCATGTACACAAAGGTAATTCCAGGACTGAAAAGTGATTATTTAAAGAGAAGTATTTTTTTTAGTGGATGCAGCATCGGTCCCCTGGTCGAACATTGCCGATGGCTTGGTTCTCTCAGCTCTCCAAGAACAGAGCTGCTGCCTTTTAATCAGCAGCTCTCCCCTCTGCCTCCACATTCACTGAAGCACTGAACTGTGGAGGGGCGGGGAGCGGCCGTCTCAGTCTCTCATCGGCTCATTGAGAGGCTGAGACATGCATCAGTCCAGGCACCTGGCAGATCCAGACTTTATTGTCGTGCTGACGCAGTGCCTGGACTGATCTGTGTGACATCAGCAGAGAGCGGCCTTCAGCCCGCTCTCTGCTGGAAACGGGTCACAGGAGTGTAAAACTAATTGCACTCCTGTGATCCATAAGAGAAGTCCAGCCAAACGAGCTCAGGCTGGACTTCTCCTTTAATTACTGCACCTTGTGGGAGGGAAAATCTTCTATTATTTTAAGTCATCCACAATGACTGACTATGATGCTTTTTTCTAATGTTTTTTACAAGAGGATTCACACAATTTATGAAATGTGATACAATATAAACCTCTGTCTCCCAGGTATTTAATTGATTTAGCCCATAGTCACTATTGCAAATATAAACAGATAAGCTTGTATTTACTGGTACCATGGAGGAACATGCAAACACTACATTATTAACTGGGAATGACACATACCTTACATACTGATCATGCTGTTATTATATTGACATTCACATAATGAGTAATAACCAGGTATTCCCCTTTGTGCATAAGCTTTTCACCTCCGATGGAGCCACTGAACACAAACCGCTATGTGTTAAAGAGGCATAAAACACACATACATAGATAAATATGCAGACCCAAAGTTATGTGAAATTAAGTTGGGGATATTGCTGGCAACAAGACCCTGAATAAAAAGTGGTCTGTACTGCATCTGAAATCATGCTTATGTTCCTATGAGATGAGGTGCATACATTCTATACACTATAAAGAGAAAGAGAACCCCAGGGAGTGGGATTTTTTAGGCACCACCAAAAAACAATAAAAATTAAGAATAATAATTTTAATAATTTTGTAGAAAAATACATGGAATATTGAACAAAGTCGTGAACATTGAAAAAGCAAGATATGCAAACTGACGATACAAAAATCCTATATGTATTCTTATTTTCAATTTGCATATCTTGATTTTTCATGACTTTCAATATTCCATGTATTTTTCTACAAAATTATTAAAATTATTATTCTTCATTTCCATTGTTTTTTTGGTAGTGCATAAAATATCCCACCCCCAAGGGTTTGCTTTCTCTTTATTCTTCATGGAATGTGGCACACTTTTTAAATCTTATACAGTATCTCGCAAAAGTGAGTGCACCCCTCACATTTTTGCAAATATTTTAATATATCTTTTCATGTGACAACACTGAAGAAATGACACTTTTCTACAATGTAAAGTAGTGAGTGTACAGCTTGTATAATGGTGTGAATCTGCTGTTCCCTCAAAATAACGCAACACACAGCCATTGATCTGTCAAAAGCGAGCCATCGGCTGTGTTCGATGGCTCGGTTCTCGGTGCAGAGGAGCCAGGGGACATCCACCTAGGACCGATACTGCATCCACCTAGGTAAGTATGAACGGGCAAAAAAAAATGTAATGAATAAAGTGACATAACTAGCGAATTTGACGCCCAGAGTAAATAATTTTTTTTATATTTCCCCTGCTCTATACAATAACAAAAAATAACAATAATAACTGAAAATAAACACAGATAGTAAAAAGTGTGTTGCCCCCTTATGTTAGTGGTCAGCACAGATGTGACCCCTTACATTGGTGGTGGTATATTGCCACCCCTGCAAATGTGGTCCATGTAGGTGGGAGATCAATTTTCCATTATTTACAACCCCTATCAACATCAGGAGGAAGGAACCCCAGTTCTACAGAACCCTGGTTGACAAAGGCTGCATTGGGTGTTGTCCAACATCTACAATTTTGAATAGATAATAATAATCAGATTAGATGCATAGGGGAGGATTTACTAAAATTGGGTGCAAAATCTGGTGTGCATGGTAGCCAATCAGCTTCTAACTTCAACTTGTTCAGTTAAAAGAGAAGTATTTGTTTTCATACTTACCTAGGTGGATGCAGCATTGGTCAGATGCATCTGCCGCATCCCACCCCCCTCCCCGCCCACCTCTGCACTGAGAACCAATCGATCGAACACCACCGATGGCTCGGTTATCTCAGCTCCCTGAGCAGAGAGCTACTGACTGTCAGTCAACATCTCTCCGCTCTGCCCTCCCCAGGCACTCACTGAAGCGCTGAGCTGTGGAGGGGGGGAAGAGCGGCTGTCTCATGATTGCCGAGCTGCTGCGGCGGGTATCAGTCGAGGGACCTGGCGGATCCAGACTTTATTGTTGGGATGACGCGGTGCCTGGACTGATTTGAGTGACGTCAGCAGATAGCGGACTTCAGCCGCTCTCTGCTGAAAACGGGTTACAGGAGTGCAAAACAAATTGAGCAGTGCAAAACAAATTGAAGAGTGCAAAACAAATTGCAAAAAAAATTGCACTCCTGTGACCCTTAGGAGAAGCCCAGCCAAACGAGCCCAGGCTGGACTTCTCCTTTAAGCTTTGACAAAAAAAACTGTAAGCTGATTGGTTACTTTGCAGAGTTGCACCAGATTTTGCACTCTTCGATTTTAGTAAATTAACTCCAATAATCAGAGCATTGGATGACCGTTTATTCAAGCTGCAAATGTTCCATCAGTTCTTTACTGAATGCAATTGATACTGCATATACGATACGCTGCCCCTATACTGATAATAATCATCTCAGTTTTGGAGAATATTTTCATTTATTTTGTTTTTTAATTACTTTCTAAGCACAGTCCGTAGTTTTCTGAAGAAATTTGTACTAACATTCCCATATAATCGCAGAACTGGGATTCAGTCGTTTATATATACTTATCTTAGAGTAGGAGGATGACATATTCATTCTATTAAAATAGATCAAGTGATGACCTCAGCAGTGGTTTTTCCCTTGAACCTTCGTGTCGTGGGAGCAGGGGTCTTTTCACTGCCCAGAACCACGTGGTTCCTCTTACACGCTCTGCTATTTTTATCTCATTTATGTTCTAGGAATACAATTTGGTCATAGTGTCTCTGTACCTTTCTTAAATAAGTACAATGAGTTTTGTTCTCAATGTTATGTTGCACTAATGCTTTTAGTGCCCTGGCTTTCATGTCAAGCTCTGAAGAAGAGTATACGGTTGCAATGCACAGTACTGATATTTTTAATCAGTCTTCCACTCTAAAAAAATATTGTAAGATAACCAGCCTTTGGGGATGACATATAGTTATTACCAGCTTCAGCCTCAGAAGATTTGGCTGCCAAATGACCAGGCCATTTTTTGCGATTTAGCACTGCGTCACTTTGACTGCCAATTGTGCGGTCGTGTGATGTTGCACCCAAACAAAATTGACATCCTTTTTTCCCCACAAATAGAGCTTTCTTTTGGTGGTATTTGATTGCCTCTGTAGTTTTTATTTTTTGCGCTATAAACACAAAAAGAGCCCCAATTTTGAAAAAAAACTCAATATTCTACATATTTTTGGTAATAAAAATTGCAATAAGAGTATATTGATTGCTTTGCACAAAAGTTATAGTTTCTGCAAAATAGGGGATAGATTTATATCATTTTTATTATTATTTTTTTACTAGTATCGATCGATTTTTATCATGACTGCAACATTATGGCTGACACATTGGACAATTTTGACACATTTTTGGGACCATTAGCATTTATACAGCAATCAGTGCTATAAAAATGCATTGATTACAAAAATTTCACTGGCAGGGAAGTGGTTAACACTAGGGGACAATCATGGGGCTAACTGTGTTCCCTAGTGGGTGTTCTAACTGAAGGGGAGATGAAAGATCACTGTTCATACTTGTATGAACAGACGATCTGTCACTTCTCCCCTCAGAGACCGCCATCGAGACCGCCCGGAACTCGCACACTAGTGGCGCCCCTAGTTGCCACCTGAAGAAGTGACATAAGATAACGGCGATTCGCCTGCCCGTGCCACTCTGCCGCAGTACAACAGGTTAATATAATTACCGGAAGTAAAGGTAAATCTCCTCTAAAATGAAAAAAAAAAAGAAAAAAGTTCTACTTTAAGCCAAAAGTAGAGTGTGTACCAGTAACATGTTTGGCATGCAGTACAAACAAATGGCCACTGCCTCCACTTATAAATGGCCTTTGCAGCAAGGAATATATGGAAGGGCAACACATGTCAAACAAAACCAAAGAAAATTCTCAGCTCAACTTACCGACCAGCCTGCAATCAACAAAATTATCCTGTCTAACAGTATGCGTTAAAAACAGGGGTTTAGTTTGCACATTTTGCAAATTCATGCGTAAGCTGCTTCGGCAGCCCAGTATTATCTGCAGTCCTAACTCCACAGTGGAAGCACATGCATAACAGTACAAAAAAATAGGCACTGCGCCACCTATAACTGGCCTTTGCAGCAAGGAGCGCATGGAAGGGTGATGCATATCAAAAGCTTATGCATGTATTTGCAAATGTGTGCAAGCTAAACCCCTTGTTTAATGTATACCGTTAGACAGGACACATTGGTTGGTTGCAGGATGGCCGGTAAGTAGAGCTTGGAACTTTCTTTGGTTTTGTTTAACACGTTTGACATGCAGTTCTTTGACAGGTTTATCATATTTCACCGTGCCTTTATCAATCAAATGTGTGCCTTTTTAAAGACCTGATCGGACTAAAATGCAGTTTTCTTTATCCAGATTGAATCTTTAGAGTGAACAATTTGCAGCACAATCAGGACTTTCTTAGATATCTTAGACATCTACGTTTAAATTAAAGGCCCCTTCACAGTAGAAGGTCATGTGGAAAACCTGTGTTCCGTGCTGATTTCCTGCACTGCCCTTGCGATCTGCAGTTGGTCAGTACAAAGTACAAAGTTAATGACACCCCAAACGCAGGCCGTAAATGCAGTGTTTGCACCAGATAGCATGGTACAAAATTACTATGCGATCCAGTTGCAGTGTCTTTCAGAAAGTGGTTCATGCTCTAATTTTGGTGCAGTGTGCTGTGGAGTTCAGCCCATTCAAAATGAATAGGCTGAAATTGCACTGCACAGAAATTGCATGTGAATCACGCAGGAGCAGGAAGCACAATCCTGTGCGATTTACATGCAGTTCCTAGTGTGAATGAGCACTAATTGTTAATCATCTGTAATAACTGTAAGAAACCCTCATCTTGAAAAAAAAATGGCCATTGTCCGTGATTGTAAACATTCAATAAAAAAACAAAAACAAATATGTTATACTTATCTGCTCTGTGCAGTGATTTTGCGCAGAGCAGCTCCAATCCTCTTCTCATCCCCTGCTGGCACTCCTGGCCGCTCCCTTCCATGGAGTGCCCTCGTAGCAGGCTGCTTGGTGGCACGCGTGTGTGCTTGCTCCTGAGCCCTGCTCTACGTCTTGGCCCTGCCCCTCGCTCCCTCCTCCCTGGCTGTGATACCGTCTCTAAATCAGTGGGAAGTTAGAGAGCTGAGAGAGCCTCGGTTCTCGTGCATATAGTTGGATCGAGATTGGGCTCAGGGGAGTAAGAGTAAGAGGTTGGGGGGGATGCTGCACTCAGGGTTCTTTGTTTTACTTTTGTGCATAGAATACACAAAGGTAAAAAAAACTTCTTCCTTTACAACTACTTTTACACTGGGGTGCCTACAATGACCAGCATTTATTTATTTGTTTAAAACCTTCCTCCCAAAAGGAAGAATTAGCGGGAGGTCTGCTTCAATTTGTTAGTGCATCTTGATCTGCCATCTTGATCTGCTAGTGCATCCAACACTCCTCCCCCAGACTGACAATGCTGCTACCCAAATGTGTCTCTGTGCTCCTTCATCCAGAGTGGAGGCGCTTTAAAGTGGTTGTATAGTCATTTTTTTACTTTTACCCAGGGCTCGAGTCCTGCGGGAACGCGTGGGAACGGCGTCCCTGCACTTTTTTCACAGCAGGAACGCCGTTCCCTTTGTAGGACCAGAGCCGCCCGAGGCTCTAGCACAGCCTGCTAGCTGTGTTGTCTTCATAGAGCTGACATCGGAAGAGCAGCACAGTGATACACGGAGGGCAGGGGCTGGCTCAGTTAACTGATTGGTTAATAGAACTGCTCTGCATTCTATCAACCAATCAGTTAACTGGGGCAGGTCCCGCCCTCTGTCCATCCCTTTGCTGCACTTCCGATGTCATCTGCTGTGCTGTGTCCTGTGTAAGGTAAGACAGGGAAGAGGGCACTGTTAAGAAGGAGGGAGGGGGAAAGTATCAGAAACTGAAAGGGATGAGGAGGGGTGATATAAAAGGGAGGCAGGGCAGGAATGTGAAGGGGGGTTCTACAAAGGGGGTGAGGACAGGAATGTAAAGGCGGTGCCATAAAGGGGCTGAGGACAGGTTTAAATTTTAAAACTGGCTACTTGGTCATCTTCCGTACTATGTCGCATTCACAGTCTGGTCATCTCCTGTAGTCGCAATCGCAGTCTGGTCATCTCCTGTAGTCGCATTCGCAGTCTGGTCATCTCCTGTAGTCGCATTCGCAGTCTGGTCATCTCCTGTAATCGCATTCGCAGTCTGGTCATCTCCTGTAGTCGCATTCGCAGTCTGATCATCTCCTGTAGTCGCATTCGCAGTCTGGTCATCTCCTGTAGTCGTATTCGCGGTCTGGTCATCTCCTGTAGTCGTATTCGCGGTCTGGTCATCTCCTGTAGTCACATTCGCAGCCTGATCATCTACTGTAGTCACATTCGCAGTCTGGTCATCTCCTGTACTATGTCGCATTCGCAGTCTGGTCATCTCCTGTACTATGTCGCATTCGTAGTCTGGTCATCTCCTGTAGTCGCATTCACAGTCTGATCATCTCCTGCAGTCGCATTCGCAGTCTGGTCATCTCCTGTAGTCGCATTCGCAGTCTGGTCATCTCCTGTAATCGCATTCGCAGCTGGTCATCTCCTGTAGTCGCATTCGCAGTCTGGTCATCTCCTGTAGTATGTCGCATTCACAAGTACTAATATCACTGGCAAACAACCTGAACATAAAATGTTAAGAATATTCCCCACTGATCCCAGCGCCCACAGAGTCAAGGATGATATAATTTGCAAGCTGCTATCATACAAAAGATAAATAAATCATAAAAATTATATAGTATATAGCTCTCGTAAATCTATTGTCCAATATATACCATATTGACAGCGCTAAAACAACAAAACAATCAATCTTAAGAGGGTGATAGTCCCATGGTTATATGTCGCATTCACAGTCTGATCATCTCCTGTAGTCACATTCAGTCTGGTCATCTCCTGTAGTCGCATTCGCAGTCTGGTCATCTCCTGTAGTCACATTCAGTCTGGTCATCTCCTGTAGTCGCATTCGCAGTCTGGTCATCTCCTGTAGTCACAGTCTGGTCATCTCCTGTAGTCGCATTCACAGTCTGATCATCTCTTGTAGCATGTCGCATTTGCAGTCACTGTATTTTATGTGAAATATATATATATGCATACGAGTGTATCTTTTTTTTTTGGTGGGGAGTGGATCTTGGGTGGGAGTTCCCACACTTTTTTCCCCAGGACTTGACCCCTGCTTTTACCTACAGGAAAGCCTATAATAAGGCTTACCTGTAGGTAAAAAAAATATCTCCTAAACCTGTACGGTTTAGGAGATATTCCCCTCAGTATGCGGCGCTGACTGCAGCGGCGCATGCGCACAAGGGGATTCTCGGCTGAAAGACCAGCAGTCGCCGGACCCGGCCGGGATGAAATCTCTACCTGGAAGCATCGCGGCACCTGGAGCATGTCAGTTCCCTCGGCGTGGATCGGGCCAGATGTTGGGGCCTCGTTCTAAGGTGGAAAACAGAGAGAAAAAAAAATGAAGACAAAAGCAGCCACCACATTTAATGATTGGTAAGCTGCAATATATTACATTTCTGGTTTGGGGTTTATTAGCACTTTAACAACTTTAAGACCAGCTGCTGCAGTTGTACTGCATCAGGTTGGCTCTCCTGGGTGAATCGCCGTCATTGAGCATCTGCTGCTTTAAGAGCTCTATGGGGCGTGCGCTCCACCGGGAGCACACGCGTGCACCCGTGGCACAACACCAGAGCTGATGCATGTGGCCGGCAGCCACGATGTCCACTGACTACCCGTGATTGCTCATGAGAGAGATAGGATGGGAATCTGTCAATGTAAACAGACAGATCTCTGCTCTGTCAAGGGAGGAGACAGATCCTAGTGATCAGGAATAGCAATCCTTCTCCTCCTCCAATCACTACATTCCCCCCAGAGTTAGAAACACCTCCCTAGTGAACACTTAACCCCTTGATCACCCCCTAGTGTTAACCCCTTGCCTGTCAGTGACATTTATCCAGTAAACAGTGGCTATTTTTAGCATTGATTATTGTATAAATGTCCAACTGGTCCTAAAAAAGTGTCAAAAGTGAGGAATAAATTTGTTTTTTTAAATATTTATTATAAAAAAAAAGCCTTTTTTTTGTTTCTAGTGTAAAAAACAAAACAAAAAAAATGCAGAGGTGATCAAATACCATTAAAATAAATTTCTATTTGTGGGGAAAAAAGGATATCAATTTTGTTTGGGTACAACGTCGCACGACTGCACAATTGTCAGTTAAATGACACAGTGCCATATCGCAAAATGGCCCGGTCATTAATGGGGCAAATCCTTTCAGTCCTTAACTAGTTAATGGCTTTTAATGAAACATGTTTATAAGTGGGGGGAGACATACACAGCCTGATAAAGCCAGAAATATGACACATTCGACCATTGCTTCATCAGATTGTGTAAAGGGAAGACTGATAATAAGTGTTAGGATTACTCATTATGACATGCTGAAATTTCCCATTTCATTGGAAGATCTCTTTAGTCCTACAAAGCAAATTTTCCACAGAAAACACAATGAATAACTGTTATTTAATGTCTATATTTAGTGTTAATAAATGAATCTACCTCTGTTTATATAACTGATAACGTCATTAAATCTGAACTACTCTAGAATCATAGATGTGATGGTGTGGTTGCCTTTGTAAAGCTCTGCTATAGGGATTGCACTATATACATACATACATGCATAAACTTCATGGAGCATGCTAGAGCTGCACTATTTTGGCCAAAATGAGAATCACAAGTCACAAGTTTTTTGCTTAGAACAAAAAGATCATGATTCTCTTGATGTAAAATATTTCATATTATACAAAAAATAAAATTGGGCTAATTTTACTGTTTTTATTTATTTATTTATTTTCTAAATCATTAAACTAATTTTTCCCTAAAAATTGCATTTTAAAGACTGCTGCGCAAATACAGTGTGACATAAAATATGGCAAAAAATGCCATTTTATTCTTTAGGGTCTCTACTAAAAAATATATATATAATGTTTGGGGGTTCTAAGTAATTTTCTAGAAAAAAAATGATTTTAACTTAACCATCAGAAAATAGCTTGGTGTTTAAGTGGTTAAACTTTCCTCATTTACACACAAAGTCTATTCCTTTGACAAATTGTTACAATGTTTATACTTAAGTTCCACTGATAAAGAATGTTGTGATTCTTGGCAGACTGCCCAGTTTTTTTTCTTCCTTTTTTTTTTTTTTTTTTGCTGTCTGTGGCTTCAGAAGAGCAGAGAGAATTCTTTGCATAGAAATAATTGTGAAAGTGGATGCATCAGTCAGCAACTTGAGTGTCATATCAATAGAATGGGTTGTCGACTATAGATTGACCGTTGCTATGGGGAGTGACCGATCAGAAAAGAAATCGATGATTTCTAGAAGCGTGTTTATATACAAGTGAACATCTTATGTTTATGGATAAGAATGAAGTCCTAGAAGGATTTCTTTTATGTGGCTTTTGAAGGTTTAATTATAGGTCTTAATGTATTTGTATGCAGTAAAATTATTCATATGGGAGTCTACTGTATAGTAGACTTAAAGAGGAAGTAAACCCTGATGGGTTTACTTCCTCTTTTTTTCCCTGCAAAGGTAAAGCATAATGGACTACTATGCATCGCATAGTAGCTCATTATGTGTCACTTACCTGACACAGGAGCCAGCGAAGTCGCCGCTGTCCCCTGTAGTCCGCCGCATCCATGTTGCTTGTGGCGTCTCGCAGCTCCGACGAATCACAGCGGCGCAACCGCGATGACGTCACTCCCGCTCATGCGCACGGGAGTCGCGCCTCGCAGCTCCGCCGCTGTCATACGGCGAAGCCGCGATGACGTCACTCCCGCGCATGCGCACGGGAGTCGACAAATTTGGCAAATCCATTCTTGGATTTGCCGCATTTAGTGCGCCTGCGCGCCGCTGTCTACGGCGCATGCGCCGTAGACAGCGGTGCCCATTTTCGGGCAAATATCTCCTAAACCATATAGGTTTAGGAGATATTGCTTGGACCTACAGGTAAGCCTTAATCTAGGCTTACCTATAGGTCCAAGTTGTTTGGAAGGGTTTACTTCCTCTTTAATGTGTAACTAAAGGAAAAACATTATTTTTTTTTTTAATCCATTTTAGACAGCATAAGGTGTGTGTGCAGGGCCGCTGATAGGGGGGGACCACCAGCCCTCCTGTACTGGGCCCTGCCCTGTAGGGGGGCCCAGAGGCAGAGGGGGGACTCCCACATTATAGGGACTATACTAATCCTGAGCTAGGGTTCCATGTAGTGTGCGTGGGAGGAAGCAGAAAGCAAATTATTTAAACACTTTTGGGAGTAATCTGCAGCCGTATGTCCAGACTATTACATACAGTACATTACACAAGTCCCAGTCTCTTCTATATCAATACGCTGGCCGGGACTTGTGTAATGTAATTGTCTGGACATACGGCTGCAGATTACTCCCGAAAGTGTTTAAATACTTTGCTTTCTGCTTCCGGCTGTCCAACTTCATGCCCAGGTGGAAGGAGCAGAGGTTTTAGAGGAGCTCATCTTCTGGCCTGTCCCCACGCTACCAGATCCAGAGGATCCAAGCCCCCCACCCCAGGAGAAGCACTGCATGAGGAACCCAGATAAAAGAAGCCAGCAGGACCAGGTACTTGTGAAGTTGGGGGATGTTAGGTGGAGGTAGAGACTGGGCCTGGGCTCTGAGCATAAAGTTGGCCATACTGCATACTGCTCTCCCACATATCTAAAATATTGTGGGTATTCACCGTGCCCAGAGTGAAAGTCTTTTCCCTGCTGTGTGGGGGGCCCCTTATGTGGGGGGCCCCGCCAGGTAGACTGTACGGGGCCCCATGATTTTTAACAGCGGCCCTGTGTGTGTGTGTGTGTGTGTTATAAACTCCGTCAGCTTTTCTTCCCCATCTGTGTCCTATAGGGGGAGATTTCCCTTCTCTTCCTGTCCCATAGCTAAAACAGGAAGTGATATCCCTCCAATGTGAGGGTTTCCTGGGGTTTCCCCATTGGAAGTTTTCCCCTCTATTAGTGTTCTGATGTCAACCTAAAATTTGTGATTTTCTTTTACTTTCGCTTTCAATGATAATGGTAAACAGGACACATAGAGAGGAGGAATCTCCCTATCAGGGGCACAGACAGCAATAAAAACAGACAGGTGGTCTAATATAGCACCAACAGTTTGCTCAGCACTTTACCATATAAAGAGAGATGGTTCAGTTACAATACAGTCCAATACAGAAGGGATAGAAGGGTCCTGCTCAGGCAGCTGACAAACTAAAGGGGTGCCAAACTGGTGGCCCTCCAGGAACTACAAGTCCCATCATGCCTCTGCCTGTGGGAGTCATGCTTGTAACTGTCAGCCTTGCAAGACCTCATGGGACTTGTAGTTCCACAACAGCTGGAGGGCCTCCAGTTTGACACCTGCGTATCAATATCGGTGCCGACACTGAGTATTTTTACTTGTAAAAAATACTCCGATATCCGGCACTGATACCTTTGTGTTATACTTTCAGCACATACAAAATGATTGTTCTCAAATGGCACTGCAAAGAATGGCATGCAATTTAAACAGGAATGCAGTGCGCTTCCTGTTCAAATCGCATGCATCTGTGCCACTTCTGTGTGAGCCCAGGCTGAAATCACTATGCTGCCTGCCTGGGTTCACACGGTGCAGGGAACTGCATGCAATTCAGATAGGAATCGTACCGCGTTCTTGTTCAAATCGCATGCGATTCTTTGCAGTGTGATTTGAGCCTGTTCATTTTGTATGGGCTAAAACCTTGCCGCAAAGGTATTGGTACATGGTATCAGTGAATACTTGACCGAAAGCAATGGCAACATTTTGAGATGGAAATGAGGGACACATACTAGAAAATTTATGTAGGCATAGGACACGCCCCCTGCCATACCCCTTAAAGGAGAATTAACCAAAAAAAAGGTTTATAAAATCCACAAGGGACTTTTTTTTAACACCTGCGATTCATTTATATTGGCTTTTAAAATTTACAAATGCAGCAATTTCGAATTTGTATAAAGGTTTAGCACTGGGAAACACTTTTTTGAAAGATAAAAAGTGCATTTTATATACATATATATATATAGATCAAACCAAAATGAGGGGCAAACGAGCGGGAAAGAGGGACAGAGGGAATTTGCTCCAAATCAGGGACAGTCCCTTGAAATCAGGGGCAGTCCATAAAAATCAGGGACAGTCCCTTGAAATCAGGGACATTCTCTAAAAATCAGGGACAGTCCATAAAAATCAGGGACAGTCCCCTGAAATCAGGGACAGTTGGGAGCTATGTGTACATGTATGTATGTATGTATACGCTCAGGACTGCATTTACCAGTGTATGGCTGCAGCAGCGGTGACCGCTGGGCACAGAAATATGCCCTCTGCACCCCCTGTGTATGAGTCAAGTCCTTTCACCATAGATGTGTCAGAAATTGTGCCCTCCATGACTTCACCAGCAGATTTCCTCCCCCTAGTGTATTATGTATTAGAGGCGCCTGGACAGCAGCTGTGCCCCAGCATCCAGCTATCTGCTGTCCTGTGTACTTTGTTCCAGGATTAGCTGCTGCTATCCAGAGTATATTAAAAGAAACTTACAGACCCTACACAAAGAGGCAGTGACCCCGCAGCACAGGAGCTCGAAGGTTTGCTGGGGACAATCTGTAAAATACTACTTTAGACTCTGCCAAAATATGCCTCAATGAGCCAAGGAGAGGGGCATGTAATCTGCCTGCCATCAATATTCGGATCTGCGGCTGCTGCTACGCCTCTTTTTTAAACACATGCAAGAATTCTCCATAGAGGGGGAGGGACTTTTATTGTGAAAGTGCAGCTGGGCAGAAGAGGGATTTTTCTGTGCAGAATCACTGAGTCATGAAGTTAGTGATCCAGCTCCTCTCTCACTAAGCTAGACTTACCTGGAAGGCGTCATTTCAGCTTCCCGCTACTGGGACTTACAGTCCCTACAGATCCAGGACCAAGGTAAGATGCTGCAGCCACAGCCTCCAACTCTACTGCTGACTTGCTTGGAAGTTGTGCTGCAAGAACTTTTTTTGTTTGAAACTTAGTAGATAATAAGTGTGTTTCTGGAAGGGCTGTGCTGTGCCTGTCGCTTTCTGTTGGGGAACTAGAAGTTCCAGCATACCCACGACTTTATACGCATGGCCAGACGTGGCGTTCCACAGGTGAAAAGGTACAAAGGCTGCCCGAGACTACCTATCACTTGACTGCTTCATATCACCAATGTCTGTCTGTCTATCTATCTATCTATCTATCTATCTATCTATCTATCTATCTATCTATCTACCTATCTATCTATCTATCTATCTATCTATCTATATATCTATCTATCTGTCTTATTGTATCCTTTATAACTGTAGAAACTCTTTACTTCCGATACATCTGAACCTGACAATATGCAATCTTTCATGTATTTACAAATCTATCTATCTATCTATCTATCTATCTATCTATCTATCTATCTATCTATCTATCTATCTATCTACTTATCTATCTATCTACTTATCTACCTATCTATCGACCTATTTTTCTATCTATCTATCTATCTATCTATCTATCTATCTATCTATCTATCTATCTATCTATCTCTCTATCTATCTATCTATCTATCTATCTATCTATCTATCTATCTATCTATCTATCTATCTATCTATCTATCTATCTATCTCTCTATCTCTCTATCTATCTATCTATCTATCTATCTATCTATCTATCTATCTATCTATCTATCTATCTATCTATCTATCTATCTATGCACATGCCTACCTATCTATCTACCTACCTATCTACCTACCTACATATCTATCTATTGATCTATCTATCTATCTATCTATCTATCTATCTATCTACTTATCTACCTATCTATCGACCTATTTCTCTCTCTCTCTCTCTCTCTCTCTCCCTCTCTCTCTCTATCTATCTATCTATCTATCTATCTATCTATCTATCTATCTATCTATCTATCTATCTATCTATCTATCTATCTATCTATGCACATGTCTACCTATCTATCTACCTACCTATCTACCTACCTACATATCTATCTATCTATCTATCTATCTATCTATCTATCTATCTATCTATCTATCTATCTATCTATCTATCTCTATCTATCTATCTATCTATTTGTCTGTCTATGTATTCCTCCATCTATCTCGATGACGCACAAGTAGATGTTTGCAACCATAACATTAGATATCCTTGTAACAGTTATCCTTTGCCTTGAAATGTTTTTCTGAATATATATGTAATGGAGTTATTACGTTTTTTTTTGTTGTTTTTTTTCGAGGTATACTAGAACGATCAGGCACCCATTAAGATAGATTTCCCAGCATGCTTGTCATTTTCAGTATAATAAGGGATGCATAGATACCATTTTTTTTTTTTTTCACGAGTATGAGTACTGATACATTTTTTTTTAGTGGTCACCAATACCAATTACCAATACCTACCACAACTGTTTTGTTTTCGCTTCAACTGTCCGCAGCGGTACAAAGCATTGAAGAGTTATTTATAAATGAAATAATTCGATATTTTTTTTTAATTTTGCGATTTTTCAATGTAAATGTGTAAATATATGTTAATATATATGTGTAAAAATATTCACTAACAAAGCAAACAAAAAAAAATTTGTAATTGTTTATTGTTTATAAAAAAAAACAGGAAAATAATAATTAAATGGAGGAGGATAGGGGATTAATTAAGGCTGATTCGAGTACATTAAGAGTTAATAAGGGGTTAAACAGAGGAACATTTGCTCATCCCTTTGATCTGCAGATGAAGAAACAGAAAGATACAAAAAGAAACTATGTTTCTTTTTATTTTAATTTGGCTGAGCAATGTTGTTAATAAACATTGCCAGGTGTTTTATTTTTTTTGACAGCTTCAATTACTGGACTTCTTTAACACTTCAGCTGTCAACAGAGGAGACCCACTGACAGCTCAAGGAACTAAGCCTGAAAGTATCGGTTTCAGGTATCAGTGCATTTGCACGAGTACCGATACTTGTGAAAATAATCGGTATCGGCACTGATACCGATACTGGTATTGGTGGAACCCTAACTATAATTAGTGTCAGTAGATACCAAGTTGTCACTAGCAGGGCTTATATCAGTTTGCATGTTCTCCCTGTGTTTGTGTGGGTTACCCCTGGATAGTCTGGCTTCCACTCACACTCCAAAGATATGGTGGTAGATTAGTTGGCCCAACTGAGTGCACCCAAGATGGCTGCCTAAGCTCCTTCAGTCCCCACAGAGAAAAGTGTTATAGAATTACATATTACATTTACAGCGGTATTAAACCCAAACCCAAAATGTAATATATTACAGCTTATCAATCATTAGATGTGGTGGCTGCATGTGTTTTCTTTTTTTTTTTTTCAATTTAAAACTTAGTACATAATAAGTGTGTTTCTGGAAGGGCTGTGCTGTGCCTGTGGCTTTCTGTTGGGGAACTAGAAGTTCCAGCGTACCCACAACTTTTTTTTACGTATTGTCAGACGTGGCATTCCATAGGTGAAAAGGTACAAAGGCTGCCCAAGACTACCTATCACTTGACTGCTTCATACCACCAATATCTATCTATCTATCTATCTATCTATCTATCTATCTATCTATCTATCTATCTATCTATCTATCTATCTATCTATCCCTGGATAGTCTGGCTTCCACTCACACTCCTGGTAGGTTAATTGGCCCAACTGAGTGCGCTAAAAATGGCTGCCAAAGTTCCTTTGGTCCCTACGGAGAAAAGTGTTCTAGAATTGCATATTAAATTTACAGTGGTATTAAACCCCAAAATTGAATACATTATAGCTTACCAATAATTAAATGTAAGCTGCAGCTGTGGCTGCATTTGTTTTCCTTTTTTTTAGGCTTTTTTCTCCTGTTTTCACCTGGTGATCTGGCCAGTAACACCTCCTGTATTACAATGCCCCCACTCTGGAGGAAGGCACACATGGGGCACCTGTGGACAGCAGCATTGTCAGTCTGGCGGGAGGAGAGCGTTAGATGTATTACCAGATTTAGATAAACTAACAAGTTGAAGCCAAACTCCAGCTAATACTTAAAGCGGTTGTAAACCCTCTGTTGTGTTTTTTGTTTTTGTTTGGCCACCTGTAAAGGAAAATGCATAATGAGCTAGTATGCACCGCATACTAGCTCATTCTGAAATACTTACCTTAGATCGAGGCCCCGACATCTGTCCCGAACCACGCCGAGGGAGCTGACATGTTCCCTCGGCGTGTCTTTCGGGTATGGCGGCTCTGGCGCTGTGAGTGGCCGGAGCCGCAATATCGTCACTCCCGCGCATGCGCTCAGGAGATTTCTTCCAGGCTTGCCGGGCTTCCAGCCAGGAATCCCCTGTGCGCATGTGCCACTGCAGTCAGTGGCGCATTGCGAGGGGAATATCTCGGTTTAGGAGATTTTTTTTTACCTACAGGTAAGCCTTATTCTAGGCTTTCCTGTAGGTAAAAGTCCCCAAAATTACTATACAACCGCTTTAAAGTATAACTAAATGGAAATTTATTTTTATTTTTTATTATTATACAAAAAAGGAAAACAAAAAGAAAGAAACAAAACAACAAAAAAGGCGGTATATGTGGCACTTTCAAAGTAGCAATAACAATGACATTTAGGAGGCTCAAATATCATACATGTGGTTTGTAACACACCTTCTCATCCTTACATAAGTAAATGCATGATAATAGAATGTTTACCCTCAAGGCCCCATTTTCCCCACATTTTTAGATAGAGTGGGGCGGTATTAGAACACCTAGTCGTTGTTTTATTGCTGTCTGTGGCACCCTTTCTGTTTGTCCTGTTTACTGTTATCACCAAAAGTGAAAGTAAAAGAAAATCTCAAATTTTGGGTTTGTTCCAAAAGGGAAAAATCTTTCAATGGGGACACCAGTTCTGGTGAGCTGGGGGCCCCCAAGGAATTCCCTTAATTTGCAGGTATTTCTTCTCACTTCCTGTTTTGACTATGGGGCAGGAAGTGAAATCTCACCGATGGGACACTGATGGCAAAAAATAAACTGGCAGGGGTTATGACCCTCCCTTACTCTATCCATAATTGGAAAAAAAAATTTTTGCCCATAGTTTTACTTAAAAAAAACTGTTACAGCAACAGTTTTTTTTTTTTGGGATAAAGGATTTACATAAATAAAAGCTGAATGTTGTAAACACCCCTGCTAGTATTAAATGGTTTGTCTCATCTCTGTAACTGATACATTCTGCTGGAGAGCTTGCTCTTTTGAAAAACAACAGACTTACTGGCCGGATCACCAGATGAAAATAAAAAAAAGTAAGCCTGAAAAGGAAAACAAAAATGCAGCCATCACATCTAAGAAATGGTAAGCTGCAATATACAGGGATACCCCACTTTTAAGTACACAATGGGGCTTATTTACTAAAGCTGGAAAGTGCAAAATCAGGCTCACTTCTGCATAGAAACCAATGAGTTTCTAATCCCAGCTTGTTAAATTAGGATTTTGTAATAAAACCTGGAAGCTGATTGGTTTCTATGCAGAAGTGAGCCTGATTTTGCACGTTCCAGCTTTAGTAAATAAACCCCATTGTGTACTTAAAAGTGGGGTATGCCTGTAATAAATGTTTAATACAGCTTTAAAAAGGCCAGCATATACTCGTCACCTACAAAATCTTCAGACAGGAGGACCTCTTTTTTGTTCCAAACCGTTATTATTAACCTGTATGGACCTCAATGAATGCCTGAAACATATACATATTGGGTGGTCTGTCACCTTTACAACTAAATTACTGTTGTGTCCATTGTGCCAGATGGCATATGCCACTGATTATCCTACAGACAGAAGTGAAAATAGTGCAAGCTATCAGGCCCTTTCACTTTCATATACAGAATGTACAGGGATCCTCTCAGGAATATTGTCACTTTAGTTCCAATAAGGGCCGGTTCACACAGCGAGGCGCGGCGAGGCGTCTCCGACTTGCCTCGCCGCGACCTGCGGGGACCTCAGCGGCGACTTGCAGAGGACTTCTGTATAGAAGTCAATGCAAGTCGCCCCCGAAGTCGCCCAGAAGTAGTACAGGAACCTTTTTTCTGAGTCGGAGCGATTCGATTCGAGTCGCTCCTCTCAGAACGGTTCCATTGTACAGAACGGGGGCGACTTGCGGGAGCGAGGCGAGGCGAGCCGTGTCGCCTCGCATCGCCTCGCATCGCCTCGCTGTGTGAACCGGCCCTAATGGCATCACGTTATACTAACCTCTTTCTGTATGACTCCCTTGACCTCTTTGGTTAGCTATTAAGCATTCTTTAAATGTATCAGGCAAAGATTAACATTTGCAACCCAATGGTGATGGGAGATGTAGTGATGTAGTTTATAGTACAGTATATATGTTGGCACTAGAGGGGAGATGGTTCCTCTTCTAATAGCTTGTTATTATGTATTAAAGTGTAATGACAGGCAGAAACACCCTGTGTTCCGGAAACCATATAAATGGGCAAATATATTTATATAATATAAAATTTGTCTTTATATTGACTTTCGGTAGTGCCCTGGATGCCCTAAATCAATCCAATCAGGCTCTGCCTTGCACAGTATTGTCATCCTACTCTTATTCAGGCCCGGGGGTTGGAGTAGATGTTTAGGGGGGCTTACTGGAGAAGAGGATCATTTATGAGCAGGTTGGAGGCAGTGTGGTGATGGAATGGTCATGCCCTGGCCCTGCTTGTGTTACATGGTGTGTGAATCGTGCATATGTACCATATCTATACTGTACATTTAGCTGTTTGGCTAGAGTTATTCTTTAAAGAACCAGTTTGGTTCAGTCCATAAGTACATAGGAAAAAAACCCGGGGCAACTTAAGTTCATGCCGTGGCTTAGGACATTTGCTTAATATTGGGTTATTGAGTCAAAAATACTGCAAAGTTTCCTGGCAAGAAGAATGTATTTTTAAGGAACTCTGAAAAGGAAAATGAAAAGACGGGCCTTCTAATGATGTGTTTACAGAAACTTGGAAAGTTGAGATGAAGAGATGGCTTTTGGAAGGGGACCAGCTTCGGCTGAGACGACATAGATGACTAGAAGTTTAATGTAGCCTTGACTTGAAGGGCACTAACTTTTTAGAAGAGGAGCAGATGCTGGGAAGGTCTTCTACATAAGGGTGGGATTGAAATAGTTCTTTGTATAGCCTTCATATGTGTTTGTTTTTTGTGTTGTCAGGATACTGGATACTCTGTCCCTCAACAGAAACAAGAATTGTCTCTAATTGCCGTCAGACATTAGGATTTTGATTCAAGGAAACAATGTAGACCGTGGACATTACTAGATTGTACTTGTCACATATACACAGCTGAGACAAGCAATATGTTGTTAGGCTAGAACAGTGTCTCAGTAAGTGCGGGCTATCAATTTACTAGAAGTCATTAACGTATTGAATGCTCCAATTTTTTTTAAATTAATTCCTTATTAGAAACCTGTTAAAAATCCTCCAGTGCGTATATTGCTGCATTATGTGGGCATCGACTTACACTGCTAGCGGTAGCAGCTCCAGCTTGCACAGCACCGCTTCCCTGAACTTCCAGGTAGGGATGCGCACATCCTGATTAATTCACATAAATGGACAGCATAACCCCAGCTACCACTAATTTCTTGCAGGGTGGTGGGGGAGCAGGGGAGTGGCTTGCTGCCCAGAGTTTCTGTAGTGTAGGGGAACTCATCTCTAGGTGGCAGCCAAGAGAGCGGACTCTCACTTAGAAACAGGAACCAGCGATACAAGGATTTATAGACACAGAATGTGAAGCAAACAAAGACATGCCATAGATGGTGCGATTTTGCTTCAACACAGTCAGAGAACATAGTGGGGTTGATTTACTAAAACTGGAGAGTGCAAAATCTGGTGCAGCTCTGCATGGTAGCCAATCAGCTTCTAACTTTAGCTTTTTCAATAAAACCTGAACGCTGATTGGTTTCTATGCAGAGCTACACCAGATTTTGCACTCTGCAGTTTTAGTAAATCAACCTCAGTGATTCTGGCTAGCGGCTGCAGCCGTTGGTAATAATCGCATATAAAAATTCAACATGCTGATTGTACCCAAGTCGATCTCTGGATCAAATTGGGTACAATCAGCTTGCCCATAGAGGGTTTGAGTCTTGGCAAGTCCCTGCTGAAGTGGTTGAGATTTGAACCATCTATGGCCAGCTAAAAGCTTTAAAAAGAAACCAAACAGCAAAGATGGTAAATTCCGAGGTCTGCAGCATTAACTGATTTTTACATCTGTGGGTTTCATGACACTTTAACATAATCCAGCAATGGCAACATTATATTAGAAGCTAGCAAATGTTCTAAAAACACTCCAATTATATTGTCTCAGCTTTTTTGGAGATGTTTTGGAGGCAGTCATTCACTACTGCATGTCTCTAAGCTCCCCTAATATGTATTAAAAAGACATTATATATTATCATTAAGTCACTTAATAATACGCCACACATGCCAGGCCGCTGAGGAAAAACATATCATTGTGCAACTTGGCAATTTCTTTTATATAAAACACATTTAAAAATTGGATCTTATTTACTACTTATTTACAGGAGTACTATATACCCTCATCTGCCTTCACAAATACCCAGTTGGGCGCATTTAAATCAGTTCCTAAATACTCTTCTTTCTGTTAAGACATTGGACTTTGCTATAAAATGAAGAATATTAAAAGATCTGTGATTTAATCTTGTTACATTCAAGGCATGTAAAAAATGGTAACTGTCACAGTTGCTTGTGACCTCAACTGAACTGTCAGTCCATCAAATGGCTGGTGTCATAACTGAACACATATGCAGCACTGCAGGTCTGCATAAGCAGAGCATAAGATGGCAGCTTCCTTGGCTGTAAAGAATAGGAGGGTTTGGTTCTGCTTTAAGATGCCCTCAAGTTGTGAATCTTCATGGCTGCTCTGCCTTTAACGGCTGTCAGTGCCTGCCTGCATGTCACTGCAAGGACACACAAAAAACAGTTGTTTTCTGTGTGTAATTCACACTGCAATGAAGTCCGAACATACTGCATTTTATTGCAGTGCACCATACAGGATCGCCCTGCTGTACAGTGACATAAATGAAGTGTACTTTTGTACAATTGAAATAAAGTTCAGTGGAAAAAAAAGGAGCTGTGTAATGCACTGAATTGCACAGCACACCACCCTGTACCGTGGCCAGAATGGACAGCTGCTAGAAAAGAAACCGGGAAAAAAAGGCAATTTTCTCCTGCCAGTAAATGCCAGTAAAAGGAAAAAGTTGCCAGTAAAAAATATGGTTGTGATGTCCGCCTTGGTGCAGAGCCGGTCGAGACCATCCGAGTCCCTGCTACAGTGTGTTCGGGCATCTCTGGTGTAGGCGGTGCCCGAGCGTGTCGTATGAGTGGCCAGAGCCTCGTGTGTCGGTCTGCAGGACAGGAGCAGGGCAGGTTGGGAGTGGAACTGTCATTGCTGTTTAGACTGGATTGGACTGAAAGGACCAAGAGTCAACTTCATGTGTGTGTGTGTGCCCCTTCCTATTCTAATTTATTGCCCTCCTGAGTCCTATCCCTGAGCTACTTACTTACTATATCGAAAATAAAATAAGAAATATGTTTTTTGCCTAAATATCTACCTTATATCACATTGCTAATTGCATAGTGTACATGTTTGTAGCCTAAATACTAAAATTTGCACTTAAAACTGTAATTTTGTAACTTTTGGAAATGCCAGTAAAAACTTGGCTGTGCCAGTAAATTTTGGGTGTTGTGTCTGTAAATTTCAATCTGATAGGTTGGCAACACTGCCTACAGCTGTCCATTGTGTGTGAATACAGCCTCAAGCTTCAGGTGACACTACACTCAGATTGAACAGGCACAACTGAAACTCATGGGGTTTTGGATGTTGAACACTTTGGAGCTTCGAGCTACAGAACACACAGGGGTGAATGGGGCCTTATGTCTATTTATTATTCTATTCTTTTCTATAATGAAGGGAAGTTATTGCAGGGTACACCAACCATTTGTCACAGCAGATCCTTAGCGGACCAAAATTTGCAGACTGATTTGAAAACCTTACTTGAAATGCGGTAGACCCTGCTGTACCCTTTGATAAATGGGGGCCCATGGAAAGTCACTGATGGCTGACTAATCAGCACGGTAGAGCTGCCATGAAGATACTGGGTCTTTACTTCTATGCCTTGGAATAAGTAATTTCTAGAAGCACATCTTTTCTAGAGCCAGCTCGTTTAGCAATAAGACAGGCTTTGGGTATTTTTTGTAACTCTCCACACTGGATGAGCATCTGATAACCTAAATAGTCACAATTCAGGTGTCATTATTTTAGAGTAGTCTAACCAATGAAAGATAATTTATGATAACTGTCATAGGCTGTAGTGTCTGATTAAATAAGGGGCAAGGCAACTACTGGGGAAGTTTGTATTGGCATACTGTACATTGCAGCATGTACAGCATGTATGTGGCATAAGAATAACTAATGGTTCTTATTAGACTTGTCATTATTGTAATGGAAAAATGTCTACAAGATGGCAATGGTAGTGAGATGCAGGTACCAAGAAGTGGAGTCCTCCAAACCCTGGACATCCACCTTTTGACACTACAGGTATATCACAGAATAAAAGTGTACTCTAGGCTACTTTGTTTGGTGGGTGATAGACATAAATAGCACTTTTTCCTGTTGTTTTCAGGTGTGCTGGAAGAAGGATGGTGTGTAAAGATGTCTTCTTATAGAACATTGTTGTCCATTAGTTGTCCATTATTACTTTCTTTGGCTCTATACCATCCTTGTGCTTCTCAACCAAGGCATTTGCAACCAATGGACTAAATTAATTATGTACGGTAAAATGCGACAATGATGCGGAAAAATCCAGTGACCTAGACCAATCGATCTGATTTCATCTGCCATCAGTATGCAGCAATCAGAACTATGAAATCTGATTTCTGATTGGTTGCTGGAGATTGCTGCACATTTTGCTTTGCTAATTCTGGACATTTTCTGTAATAGGTACTCTTACCTTGTCTTAGCCCTTGTACACACGATCGGAGATTCCGACGGAATGTGTCCGATCGGAGCGTTTTGTCGGATATTCCGACTGTGTGTGGTCTGCATCGGACTGTTTCCGTCGGAATATCCGTCGAACCAACTTTTCCAACTTGCCGGAAATATTTTCCGACAAAATGCTCCAATCGGACATACTCCGATCATGTGTAGAGAATTCTGATCGGACAAAAAGTGCCACGCATGCTCAGATCAAATTCCTACATCAAAGCTATTGGCTACTAGCCTGAACGTAGTCCCATTGTAAGGAAATTACGTCATCACGTTCTGAAAGATCGGATTTTCCGACAACTTTGTCCGACCGTGTGCATGCAACAGTTTCGGACAAGATCCGTCGAATTTGGTTGTTGGAATCTCCGACCGTGTGTACAAGGGCTTATAGTTACTCTTCAATTATTTAATGCAAGTCAAAATTTCATCTGTGATATTTTATGCCCAGTTGACACTGTCTACTGAATCATTCATATACTATAGTGCAGTGGTCTCCAAACTGCAGCCTGGGAGCCAGATGTGGCCCTTAGTTTGCTTATTTATGGCCCTTGGGGCATTATTCCTATCACTGTTGCTGACATAGTTTCTGCCACAGACACCAACAATGGGGCACTATTCTTCCCACTGACACCAGTGATGGGGCACTATTCCTCCCACTGTTACCAATGATTGGACACTAATCCTCCCACTGACACCAATGATGGGGCACTAATCCTTTCACTGACACCAATGATGGGGCACTAATCCTTCCACTGACACCAATGATGGGGCACTAATCCTTCCACTGACACCAATGATGGGGCACTAATCCTTCCACTGACACCAATGATGGGGCACTAATCCTTCCACTGACACCAATGATGGGGGACTGTTCTTCCCATTGACTTCCATGATAAGGCACTATTCCTCCCCATAATACCATTAATGGAGCATCGTTTACTCCCACTGACCCTGAGACATTTTCTTCTACTGCTGGTCACAGTGCAGCCCCCCTAAAGTTCAAAGGACAGTAAACTTGCCCTTTGTTTAGAAAGTTTGGAGACCCCCTACTAGAATATAGAATACAGAGGAACATATTCTAAGTCAGCCATACATGAATCAAAATTTGGTAGGTTCACCAGGGACCCGGCTGAGTTTTGATCCATGTATTGTCCCTGTGGTTGAAGAGAAGTTGATCTACTCATCGACTTCTGTACAACCTCCCTGATGGATTTTCCCTGCTCGATCAGTGCTGCAGGCTAAAATCTGTGATCAGTGTATTCTTACGGCGTGGAAGTCTCCTGGTTGTCAGAATACAATAAGGTCACTTTTTTCCTTCAACTCACTAGTTGAACAAAAAAAACGGAATAATCTAAGGCTTGTAAAATGCTGATGACGTCATGAGTGATATATGTGTGTGTGTGTGTGTATGTGTAACAGGTTGTGCTGTACTTGATGACTCACAAACTGTCCAGACTGTTGTATTGTAGAGATTAGCCTCCCGTTTGTTTTAGATCCCAGCCAGACTCGAGTCATAAAGAAAGCTTCATGTTTTTACCTAAAAATACATTGATTAGTGTTACCCAGAATATGTAACGTCAGGGGAACTCTGTTTATTGTAATCACACACCAAGCAGAACGTGGTTTATGATAACATGCATTTATTTGTTCTCTAACTTCATGTGGTTGATTTACTAAAGACAAATAGGCTGTTGTTACAAGAAAATTTCCCCCAGAGCCAAGCAAATGTGTGGAAGTTTCACTTTGCAAACAATACCCAATTATGTGCAAGGCAAATAAAAAAGTGAACAACCTATTGGCCTTTAGTAAAGCAACCCCTATGTGTCATTGTATTAAAACTCAACAACACTTGGTTTGACAGCAGTCTCCTCCACATAACAGCTAACAGTCATAATGAATAAAGAAAACATAACCATAATACACCCTAAAATCTAACAACTTATACAGTTACCACTACATTAAAACCAAACTTGTTTCAACAGCTTGTCTACAGCTCCAGGGAAAAAACTGTTCGGCTTAGTTCCAGTATGGATAGATCTAAGGTGACATGAGAGGATGGTGGCGAATACGGGATATCCAAGATGTGTGGGATCTCTCATTACAGCTTGTTTACAGGGATGGCTGGAGTGGATATCTCTAAAAACTTGGAGGTGGAGAGCCAGTAATTCACTAAGCCATGTTACCAGTCGTGGGGCCCCAAAGCAAAACTTTGGTCTAGTCCCCTGATATATCTAGACAGTCTTAAAAAAATACACAGGCAGTCTTAAAAAAATGTAGGCGCCCCAGAGAAGCGCACTGTACCAACTATGTGATGTTAGTACAGCGATCTCCCCACTGCGCTATTGTGTTCTGACAGGGGGACCCCCCCAAAAGAATACATTGGTTAGCGCTTGCAGCCATTAGCTGCCAGTGCTGATTAGATCCCGATCTCCTACTGATTTTCCAGCATGCCCCTTGAACAGAAGCCAGGCGTTAGGCCGGCTTATGTCGAATAGGCTGCTGAACACACTGGCCGCCAGTTCCTGTTATTCAGCCAGTGTGTACCAGCCATACCTTTCTGTATCAGTTTGCATTGCCAACTATGGCAATACATGTCATTGTTCTTAAAGTGCAACTTTATTAACAAAAACAAACATTTGCAAACAAACGGGCTTTCTAATACAAAAGGCATATACATGTTTCTTCTGCATTGAAGTTTTATTACCTGCTTGTTTGCAATGTATTTTTTGATGTACAATCACAATGTTTCAAGAGCTGCCTGAGATGAATAAACTCAGGCATATGTGCGGGAGTTGCCGGCAGGGCTTAAAATACATTAGCCACAGGCAGCGGGAGATTCGTTCATCTTCATTGCACAGCATGCCTGGAGGAATCATTTTGTTGTTTTTTTTTAAATTTCACTTAGCCAGCAAGGGGAAAAAACATTTGTATGCCCTGCTTAAGGGCCCATTCACACTGCAACGTGGCGCAAGAAACCCACGTTCTGTGCATATTTCCCACACCACATTCAAAATGCTGTTAATGACTCCCCAAGCAGTGTGTTTGCCTGCACTGGATCACATGTTGCCAAAGTATCATGTAATCCGGTTGCAGTGTATTTTTAAAAGTAGTGCATGCACTACCTTTGGTGCACTGCAGTACGATTTCATCCCATTAAAATAAATGGGCTGAAAACGCACTGCACTCAAATTCCTGGTGTGAACAGGCCCTAACTCATGAACTGAAGATTACGTGACTGTTTCATTCTAAGAGGTCAGCGATTCATTTTTGTGTTATTAGTACAGGTTAGAAAATGAAATTGGATGAAAGGTTTAGCACTGGGAAACACTTTTTGAAAGATAAATAGTGCATTTTATATACATATATATATAGATCAGACCAAAATGAGAGACAAATGAGGAGGAACGAGGGACATTGCTCCAAATCAGGGACAGTCCCTCCAAATCAGGGACAGTCCCTCCAAATCAGGGACAGTTGGGAGCTATGATTAGAGTGCAGTGTTATTGTACCATATACAGTACTATAGTGAATAGGAATCCTGATCCAGATCTTCATTATACCTTCATGGATCTGCTTTCCTCATATACAAAGGTCATGGTTTTCTGCGTTCAATAGATGTGATCATTTGCTTCCCAACAGGCAGCATTTTTATCAAGTTAGCTTTATCAATGAAAATTCAGCCTATGTGTAGAGAAAATCTATTTGAAATATTTTAGATTTCTTACATTGTCATCACCTTTTGTTTAATCTTGGGATCTCCCTGTACTAATGGAAGCGTTGAAATGTATAACAATAGCTGGGAGAATTTAGTTCTACTTTCTAGTTAAAATACCGTTCGTAATCAGCGACTTTCAGGAATAGCAAGCTGTAAGAAAATTTCCTTTTGCCAGTAATGCTACAAATCCCTGGTGACTTCATCAGCTGTCAGCATAATGAGTAATTCCAACAGTCAGTAATTATACCAGTCGGTAGTATATCATACTAGACATACCATAGTTCTACTGTGCCCTATGTTTTAGAAAGTGTAGAGAATATTAATTATCCTATATCTGAGAGAGCCCTAATGTAGTACTTATCTGTGGGAAACACTAAAAAAGTTATGTTCAGCTGATAGATATCTAAAGTATATCTAAACACACAAGATTTCCTTTTGGTTTGGATAGACTAGAGAAGGGTTATAGTCCATGTTGAGTAGAGAAGGGTTATAGCCCCTGTTGGGTAGAGAAGGGTTATAGCCCCTGTTGGGTTGAACTGCAGACTGTGTCTTTGCTGGGTAAATTGACCTCCTCTTTTTGTCCTGGTCACAGTTGTCACTAAGACCTCTTTAACACTGGGGCGCTTTGCAGGCGCTACAGCCCTAAAAATAGCGCCTGTAAAGCATCCCGAAACAGCCACTGCTGTCTCTCCAATGTGAAAGCCTCAAGGGCTTTTACACTGGAGTGGTGCACTTGCAGGATGCTCAAAAAAGTCCTGCTAGCAGCATCTTTGGAGCGGTGAAGGACACCGCTCCTAAACCGCTCCTGCCCATTGAAATCAATGGGGCAGTGTGGCTATACCGCCGGCATAGCGCTGCTGTAGCAGGGATTTGCTGTGTTTTTTAACCCTTTCTCTGCCGCTGGCAGGGATTAAAACCGCCCCGCTAATGGCCGAATAGGGCCACTAAAATTAGGGTAAAGTGGTGCTAAAAATATCGCCACTTTACAGCTGCCCCCCGCACCAGTGTTAAAGTGGCCTAATACAGATGTGATGGGACTCCAAAAATGTACAGTTGTCACCAGCACAGGAATAGAAGGGAACGTTTCCAATAGGCCAAACATTAAAAATTCAATGAGCACACTGATTGTAGCAAAGCAGGACTAGATATTTATTAACCACAGCATTAAAGAGGTCATTTAAGAATGACAAATAATCTGCTTACAAGGGAATTGTCCATAGAGTTTAGTGAATGTGGTAACATTTTACTTTGCAGAGAATAACCAATTATGTGCAAGGAAAAAAAATGTTTTTTTTGCTAATGCATGATCGGTTAATGGAAGTCAGCAGAGCTTCGCCTCATTCACCAAGCTCTGGGCAAAGTTCCCTTGCAAAATACACATACAGAAACTCCTGACGCTGAAATTTGAAGATTTAATCTACTATAGGCTGTGTGTGCAGGGCAACAAATTACAACATGAAATTACATGATCAATGCACATCTTATGCATGTTAAAAATGCAAGATGCAGGTAGCAAGGTTTACAATGCTTAGAATAGGGACATCTCTAAAGTGTTTCTTAAGGCAGATGTTTTTTTTACCTTAATTCATTCTCTGCATTAGGGTAAAAAAAAAACAACCTCTGCATACAACTCCCCAGCCCCCCTTATACTTACCTAAGCCTGATGTTAATCCAGCAATATGCACAAGAGCAGAGGCCCTCTCGTCTCCCTCCCTCCTCACTGGTTTAGACACAGCAGCAGGAGCCATTGGTCAATTACAGTCACTGAGGAGACACACAGGGACACACAGAGTGGGGCTCAGGAGCGAGCACACAAGAGTGCCCCCATAGCAAGCAGCTTTTTATGGGGGCACTTGGTGAGGGGGAGGAGACAGGTGACCCCAGAAAAGGAGGATCAGAGCTGCTCTATGCAAAACCATTGTACAGAGAAGGTAAGTATGACATGTTTGTTACTTTAATAAAAACAATGAGCATTTGCAATCTCTTTATGCTTTCAATACGGACATCTATTTCAGTGACAGCTGTCTGAGGGGATTTCTTCAAATTTTAAAAACATTTCTTCTTACTTCCTGCTGTGTCTCTAGGACAGGAAGTGAAGGGAAGCAGGAAAAAATGCCTGACAGAGTTTACAACTATTCCCTTCTCTATCCTGAACAGAAAAATGTTCTGACACTAGATATACTTTAATAGCTTTTCCAAACATTTCTTCTTTTCTGTTTGACTTCTGATACAATTATTGACTGAAAGGTTTGCCAGGAGTTAATAACCTTCAGCCAGTTTGGTTACATGGATAGTAATGACATTTTCACAGAACGTTAGGCTACCTTTTATGGCTCCAGTGTAAAAGTTATTTGTTCAGCTTTGTGCCCTTTTAAAGCAAGTCTAGTTGGAGGAGATCATTTTCTCTCTTTATCCTGGCTCTTACATGTCACTGCAAGACTTAGAGACAATGGGGGTTATTTACAGAAGGCAAATCCACTTTGCACTACAAGTGCACTTGGAAGAGCAGTCACTGTAGATCCGAGGGGGGCATGCGAGGAAAATAAAAAAACAGCATTTTAGCTTGTACATGATTGGATGATAAAATCAGCAGAGCTTCCCCTCATTTCAATCTTCCAAGTTCATTTGCAGTGCACTTGTAGTGCAAAGTGGATTTGCCTTTAGTAAATCAACCCCATTGTTTGCTATCAGTTCATTTAAGTTCTACTGTGCAGTTAAAAGCATAGGATAGATTTCTACAATGAATTAAAGTGGTTGTAAAGCTTTAAGGGTTTTCACCTTAAAGTGGAAGTAAACTTCCATCTCTGACTTGTACCTATAGGTAAGCCTATAGTAAGGCTTACCTATAGGTAATGTAAATATCTTCTAAAAGTGCACTGTTTAGGAGATTTTTACTATATGTGCAACTGATGACATCATCGGCACATGCGCTTTGAAGAAATGGCCACCCGGGCCATTTTCCTGTGCCGTAAACAGCGGCTCCCCACACGTGTGCAGGAGAGACATCATTGCGGCTTTGGCCAGTCACACATCTGGAGTCTGTGGACCCAGAAAGAAGAAGGGTGAAGATGGAAGTGGCCTCCAGCTGCTGGATTGCTGGAATGCTTAGTATGCGATGCACACTAGCACATTATGACTTTACCTTGCTGGTAAGAAAAAAAGAAACCCGCCCAGCTTTAATGCATTCTATACAATAAGTGAAAAACCTTCTCTGCTGCAGCTGCACCCCAGACCCCCCTTTTCCTTACCTGAGCCCATCCGATCCAGCGATATGCACACGCTCAGCGGCTCCCGCTATTGTCTTGTTATTATCTCCTCATTGGACAGATTGATAGCAGTGGGAGCGATTGGCTAGTGCTGCTGTCAATCAAATCTGGTGGCAGGGAGGTGTGGCCAAGTCCATTGACACAGACAGCGGGATTCAAGAGCAAGCATGCACGGGTGCCCCATAGAAAGTGTCTTTCCATGGGGGCACCCAATGAAGAGGAGGGTCCTGGAGTGCCGGCGGGGACCCCAGAAGAAGAGGATCGTGGGCAGGTAAGTATAGGTATGTTTTGTTATTTTTATAAGGACACAACATGCTCTTATGAGTTACAAAATATTCACATTAAACTTATGCATCATTCAGCATTAACATCTACCATAGTTTATCACTATTCCATTGGTATGCGCACAGAAAACGTTACTATTTTCTTGTTGTTTATTTTGTATTTTTTAGGAAGTCAGGTAATATGGAAACTCACCATTAAAACTTTTAAAATGCAGGATTTTGTGTAGTATGTATTTGGTTTGAAAATAAAATCCAGACATAACTGTGCTGAAGGTCATGTAGCATTGCATACCGTATAACAAATGGTGAAATGTAATATCGGTAAAATATGAAGCCATGTAGCATAATGTAGGAAGCAATGTGTGCTTTAGCAATGTGTATGTACATACGCGAGAGAAGTATTCAGATGCTTTATTTATCAAGTGATGCAACATAGTAAAGAGTAAGTGAAATATTGTAACAGGTGTTGTATTGTTACAGATGACAAGTTAACCCCCTAGCGACTTTACCTTTGGGGGGTGTCTGACTTCCAACTGAATTGTCTAGTCAATTCACCTCACCTTCCAGTGTGAGTTAGCCCACAAATTCTGCAGAACAAACCTGAGCCATGCTTCTTAAATTGGCAATGTACAAAGATATACTTAAAGCCCAACTCCAGCCAATTTATTTTTGAGCTTTGGAGAGGAAATCTTAAGATTTCTGTTTTTTTATTTCTGTCCATGGCCCTGTTAAGTAGTAATTCCTTCTCTTCACATCCATATAGTAAGAAAAGTACAGATAGCATTAAATATTATCAGAAGTGCTAACTATTTCTCTATCTACCACTCTACTTAAAATGTGTTTCTTGTTTTTGTTTATGTTGCTGTTTAGGAATTGTTCCCATAACTTCCTGTCCTGACAGGAAGTGAGGGAATATCTACCCAATAGGGGCACAGGCAGTAATAAAAATCTGTCAGAGCCTCTAATGCCGCGTAAACCGGACTTTCTGGAAGACTAGGGATTAGTCCGTCGGACAATCCGATCATGTGTGGGCTAGTCCGATCGTTTTACGGAAAAAAAAATCTGACTGACCTAGAAATATAATATGTTTCAGATCTATCTGACGGACTCAATTCTGAAGGACTAAAATCTGGAAAACCGTTCGTCTGTTTGCTGGTCCGACGGACCAAATATGACGCAAGAGAAGCTATTGGCTACTGGCTATTGAACTTCCTTGTTTAGTCTCATCTTACATCATCATGTTCAAAATGAAGGGACTTAGTCCGTTCGTGTGTGGCCAAGTCTGTTCATTTGGAAAGTCCGTTGGAACTCCACCGAAAGTCCGTCTGGAAGACCGTCGGACCTAGTCTGCCGGAAAGTCCGCTCGTGTGTACGCGGCATTAGAGTTCTTCCAGAATTGAAATAACCCCTGTACATGCATTAACACCTATAAAAATAAATTGTGAAAGTTGCATAAAATTGTCTTTTAATACCCATATCCCATGAAATTTGGGAAAGTTGCAACCTGGTAAGAGTGGTCACTGAACTGGTAATGTGATTTAGTCCCTAGTCCCATGGCAATTGAATGAAATTTGTTCTGCAAAACACTTGGTAGACATTATGCATGACCTTTAAGAGCAGAAGGAGAAGTGGCGATGGCATAGTTGTATCTAAATTACATAGTCCCTAGCTAGATCTACCTTACTTTAAATAGAAACCATTCAACGTCAGTGATAAACAACACTATCTCTAACAAGGATTCATCAATGATGATAATAAGGAACACATATACTATCTATGTATCACACAGGATTAAATTGTGGTTCTTACACAGGGATCTGTTTCAAAACCTCACCATTAGTAGTACTGTGGTTCTACCAAGTGAAATAATCAAAGAAACTGCTGTGATCACCTGTCAATCTCAAAGCTAAAACCTTTCTATTCATTTTGTTTGTCCATTTGTGCCCACTTGGAGAGGTTTCCCTCCGCTTCATGCAGACACAACAGGAGGACATTTCTCTACAGTGAAGGAAATCACTACTTAGTCATCCCTGGAACAAATGTCCCCATTGAAAAATGTACCCTCTATTCCTCTTCTGGTGGCAAATTTTTGGACTTTCAGTCCCAGTGACAGTGGATACAGGGACACAGGCAGCAATAAAAACCATACAGGGGATCGAATACCTCATCATTCTATCCAAAACTAAAATCAAACTTTTAGCTTTAGATACACTTTGACTTATATATACACATGTATTTACTCATCTTGCTGAAGTCCTATTATATTAACAAAGGTCATTTTGCCCATTTGGATTGGGCATCCACAGTGGTGACACATGAAATGTCAAATGCCACCAATTCATGGCATTGACACCACTACAGTCCACATGAACTGTTAACTAAGATTTGGTGCCTGTTATGTCAAGAATACTAGAGAACAACAGTGCATAGAAAAGTACTCTGATTAGGGGTAAGAATTACTACAGATGAAGAAAACGTCCTTAATCCCCACTTTTAATTAGATCTGCTGACATCAGTGGATTGATGCAGCTACAGTGGTCAGGAAGCTAGGCATAATCCTTGAGGGTTGGACACAACATATTTCTAAGGCCCTGATATTGGAGGGAGTAGAATCCACAGATAAATGGTTTTATTATCATTGGGAGTAAGAAAGAAACCACACTTGCGGCAGATTAATGAGCATCCCATTTTTATTTATGTTTTTTACTTATTCTGATATGTAGGAGTTTACATGCAGGGGGTTACTATACATGCCTTTGCTATAGAGTCATAAATACTACAAAACATGACATAACCAATCAGACTTTTTTGCATATTTGTGTAGCTGATCTGATGAGCCAGATCTAGGCAAGAGTTACAGCGTCCTTCTATATCTAAGGTACCGATATCCTTCCATCACAGGGGTATTTGTCCCCAAATTACTAACATATTTCAATGTAATGCAATACTTTATCCATTCTTAGAGTGTTAATTGCCAGTGACTGCTAGCTAAGCCATGCCAGAGTACAGTGAAAGAAACAATTGAGAGAGAATGATCCCTTAATCCTTCCTCCACAAAGTGTGTGTATTTTTCACGTTACCTTAAAGGACCTCATGTGGAATGTTCAGATCTATCTTATGGATCTCAGCTAGAGACGTCTGTATAACCAGAAATTTGATGTCTGAACTGAATGGAGACCCACAATTCTGACCTCATTCGTTGTGTAGCCATTCATTATGTGGCATTCACACATACTGTGCAGAGTGCATTCTCTCAGCTCTTTTGGGGTGAATTACTAAAACTGAAGGGTGTAAAATTCAATTAACTTCAGCTTGTTCACTTAAATTGGTTGTAAACCTTAGTTGTTTTTTTTTAACTGCTTGCCGACCAGCCTCCGGCTTGGCTGCGGAAATCGCTGTTATGTTACGTCGCTTCTTCTGGTGGCCACTAGGGGCGCGTTTCCGCTGCTCGCCCCTGGAGCCGATGCGAGTGCCCAGTGGTGAACAGGGATCTCTGTGTGTAAATAGAGAGATCCCGGTTCTTTGAGGGGAGAAAAGACAGATCGTCTGCTCAAATAAAGTATGAACAGCGATCTGTCATCTCCCCTAGTCAGTCCCACTCCCTTTCAGTTAAAACACACACTAGGGAACATAGTTAACCTCATTGATCACCCCCTAGTGTTAACCCCTTCACTGCCAGTGACATTTTTACAGTAATCAATGCATTTTTATAGCACTGATTGCTGTATAAATGCCAAAGGTCACAAAAATGTGTCAAAATTGTCAGATGTGTCCGCCATAATGTCACAGTCCTGATAAAAATCACAGATCGCCACCATTACTAGTAATAATAATAAAAATGCTATAAATCTATCCCCTATTTTGTAGACGCTATAACTTTTGCGCAAACCAATCAATATACGCTTATTGCAATTTTTATTACCATAAATATGTAGAAGAATACATATTGGCCTAAACTGAGAAAAAATTTGCTTTTTTAAAAACAAAATGGGGATATTTATTATAGAAAAAAGTACAAAATATTGTGTTTTTTTCAAAATTGTTGCCCTTTTTTTTTGTTTATAGCGCAAAAAATTAAAAACGCAAATACTACCAAAAGAAAGCTCTATTTGTGGCGAAAAAAGGACGTCAATTTTGTTTGGGTACAACGTCGCACGATCGCGCAATTGTCAATTAAAGCGACACAGTGCAGAATCGCAAAAAATGGCCCGGCCATTCAGCATCCAAATCTTCAGGGGCTGAAGCGATTAAATAACAAACATATCACACTTACCTCCACTGTACCATTAGTTTTGCACAATGTGGACCCAATAATTGTCTTCTGGGGTCCCCCGGTGGCGCTCGCGGCTTCTTCCCGCATCGGTAAACCGCCTGGGAGAAGCGCTCTACTGGGGGGGGTTATGCGTCATTGGATTTGATTGACAGCAGCAGGAGCCAATGGCTGCGCTGCTATCAGTCTATTCAATCAAGAGCCGAAAACCCTGTCCAGAAAGGTATTACTCATCTCCTCCGAGGGAACGATGGGCTCAGGTGAGTAAAACGGGAAGGTTTTCCACCTTGATGCATTAGGACGCATTAAGGTGAAAAAACACAAGGGTTTGCAACCCCTTTAAGCTTTGACAAAAGCTTTGGTTTCTGTGCAGATCAGCACCAGATTTTGCACTCTCCAGTTTTAGTAAACCAACCCCACTGTGTAGCTGACCGTACATGTTATAGTCTGATTGTGCAATCTCCTATACATCTACTATGAACTATGTTGTACACAGGCCTAACTAGGCATACATCAAATGGATTCTTCAGGTTAGCCCTCCCATAGTTTAAATACTTCCCAAATAGATTATACAGAGAAGAGATTGTAAAACAACTGCCCATTTCAGGAGGAGGCTGTAAAGTTATTCGTAGTTCCCAGTACATATATAGGTTAAAGGTGAACTCTAGCTTTATTTTCAGTCTTGACCAATAGCACACACTCCTTTCCTGTACTGAAATGTAATACTCTGATTTCACTGCATAAAGTCAGCTTCTCACAGTGTGCATTAGAAGCTGTTGAAGGTCAGATAGAGGTTACATCGTTTCCTGGATGGATGGCATCCATCATCATCCAGCTGTTTGATCCCCAGCCTGACTGTTTCTGGCTTGGCCATTCGTTCATTGGATTTCAATGTTTCCATTATGGAGACTCTGCATCACATGTGGGTGAGAGCTGCATACCAATGTAGACTGCCTGGAAACACCCACTCCTCCCTACTGACACAAACTCATCAAGACAATTTTACATTTGCATATTTTCTCCAACCAGCCAGTCCACTGCTTGCATCAGGACTGAGGGAGGGTGCTGTGATGTTTTCAGGAAGGTATGTATAGAACCCTACTGGCCAAACCCACCAGCCATGACTTTCCTGCACTGCATAGAGAAACACAGGGACTCGGTGATGACATCAGTGGGTTTTAAATAAGTTATGTAATAAAAAAAAAAAGTTTTTTATTTAAAAATGTCATTAGCAATTTGAAGAGAGGGGAATGAAGAACTGGGGAAACAAAATATAAGCAGCATAAACTTCAACTTAGAAAATCTGCATGTATTATAGAGATGTACTATACATAGAGAATGTGCAGGTATTATAAAGATATACTGCATGTTTTTTTGTTTAGTTTTTTACCTTTAAATATGATCAAAGTTGCTTTAAATGTATATCTATAGACAGAACTTACACACAACTTCACACCTATGTATGAAGTAAAAGGCTTGGTGTGGCCCTTTCCAATGCTTCCAGATTTATTTGAGATCTGAAGTTATAATTTCACATTTTAACTGCACTGCCATCTGCTGGTGGTTATCTGATGTTGCATCTGTTAAGCCTCGTATATACGATCAGATTTTCAGCAGGGACAGACTGCCTAAAATCCGTTAGTACGCTCCTAAAATCCGTTAGTACGCTCCATCAGACAATTATTGTCCAACTTTCCGCCAACAAATGTTGGATGGCAGGCTAGTAAATTTTCGCCGGACAACGATCTTTTGTATTTTGTGTACACAAGTCTGTCACACAAAAGTCCAAAGTACAAACACGCATGCTTGGAATCAATGCTCACCAAACACAACATGAGCGGAAGGTGCCCAAAGGGTGGTGCTCAAGAGCTGAAATTCCACGTAGTATGTAACTATGTTCGTGTTTGTTAGCCGCCAATTGTGTACCGTTTGTATGCAAGAAAAGTTCCTGGCACACGCCCTTCAGACAAAAGTCTGACGCTTTGTCTGCCAACAATCTGATCGTGTGTATGAGGCTTTAAAGTTTGAAATAGTTTGGGCAGGTACAGGGTTGAAATTTACCTGGGCAATATACAAAAAAAAAAACAAGAAAACGTGAAAGGATGTTCCCATTGTTATTTACAAGGAACTGTGAACAGATGGTCAACAGAGGATAATGTTTTCCTTTACAATTAAAACAACATATTGCAAATTAGCTTCATCAAAACCTTTTTTGTTAATTAAAAATAAACACAAATTGAGATTTAACAAACATTACAGCATTCTGATGAGGCAACATTATGCTCCAAGCTTTGGAACAGAACAGAAAAACAAGGGTGAGGTAATGAGACCATTTCTACTGCATTATTAGCAATCACGTATAAATGATGTCATCTAACACCTCGAGGGTGTGAGAATTTATTAATCACCACACCTTTCATATTGGGTATTAGGGAAGTCTTACTCAGATTAAATTTCATTGTTATTTTTGCTATTGTAGATGGAAGAATTCAATGTATTTGTCTCAGGAAAGACAATGATATGTTTTTACCTGTTAATCTACCTTACCGTGTTGTCAGAAACAGTTCACTGGTAATTGGCCTAAATTTTACTTTATAACGAGTGTGTCTGTAATTTATTGGATGGTCAGATATGTGCTAAAGACTATAAGCCTGTGTCATAGGGTGGATGTATTATTTGAGGTCCATCTCTACAGATTTCCATGTAGACATCTTAGTACATACAACAAATTAATGTTTGGGAATTGTTTGGGAATATTTCATGAATGTGGATTATAACAATTTTACTAAATATGTGTCCAAAAAAAAATCTGTATTTCTCATCATTTGCATCAATATGACCGAATACATACAACATTGCTGCCATAAAATGTCTGCGATATTTGTGTCAATAATTGCTCATTCAATGTTTCTCATTATCTCATTCGTTACAGAGAGGCAGTACTTTCTATGGCAAAGTATGACTGAAACCAGTGTGCACCAAACTACAGGGATGCTTGTAGTTTATACATTTTATATCAGTGTTGTTGGCTTTGTTAGCTTAAAAAATGTATCTTGTGCTGTGCTGCCCTCTGACTTAGAGCCCATTCACACTGAGGCAGCACGACTTGCAGCGCAACTGCCTCAGGCGACCGGGATCCGACTCTAGCGGCGGCTTGTGAAATGACTTCTGTATAGAAGTCAATGCAAGTCGCCCCAAAAGTCGTACATGAACCTTTTTCTAAGTCGGAGCGATTTGAGTCGCTCCGATTAGAACGGTTCCATTGCATAGAGCGGGACGCGACTTGTCAGACGGCTAAGTCGCCTGACGGGTCGCCCCTGTGTGAACCGACCCTTAGTCTTACTTTGTTGCTGGTGCCTGACTTTTCCTTGACTAAGCCTTGCCAGCTGCTTCTCTATTGTCCAATAACCTCCCTGGCGATATGATTATGTCCGATTTTTGAACCTGAAAGCAGTACAATTATTTTGCATGGAAATTTGGTGTTTTATATTGTACGCCTGTAATTTTTAGGAATAACTCACTTAATCTGTCCAAACCAGAGTCTAGTAGACATCCCGGGAATGATAAAATTTGAAAAACGAAATCATAAATTATAATCTAATAAATAACTATAAATAATTACAACAAATAATAATAATAAAAAATATTCAATAATGTAATCAAATCAAAACACTGAACTTTGCTCAGTTGCAGAATTGTCGTTCTCATTACTTTCAGTGTTTGATGACAGATTTCCCCACAAGTCACTATCGCTCAATTCTGCAAGTGATTCTAATTTATTATCGCTGTTTTCTAGCTGGTCTAAAACCACTTTTGATGTAAAGGGACAGTTTTGGTTGCTATGGACAATCTCCAGTTTCCAGGCAGAAAGAACAGTTTTTATAATATAAAACTGCATGCAGGGCACTGGACAGAACACTAGGGACCAAGGGGATGTGAAATTATTACATACAGCAAAGTAATCTGTAAGATTACATTATACAGTATGTGATGTATGTGTTTTACTTTTTGAATTTGGCGCCGAACTCCGTCCCCGTGCGTCGCAACGCTCGCAGGGAACGGAGATCGGCTCCGTGATGAATCGAGCGGAGGACGAGCTGCTCGTACAGCGGGGGGGACATCCCTGGATCCAGGGGACAAGGTAAGTAAACGTCCTCCTGGATTCTGCGAAAGGGGAGGTGAAATAAATTGATACAGTAATGTAATCTGTAAGATTACAGTGTACTGTTTATGTAGTGTGTTTTTTACTTTTTGAATTTGGCGTCGCTCTCCGTCCCCGTGGGTCACAACGCTCGTAGGGAACGGAGCTCGGCACTGTAATAGATTGAGCGTAGGACGGCTCTCACACAGTGATGGGAGACATTGCAGGATCCTGGGGTAAACTCTTCCTGGATCCTGCGATGCGATCCCGAGTCTGGCTCAGGGAAAATCCTCCCCGAGCCACACTCGGGAATACCGTAAGGGAGGTTAAAAGAGTTCTATAGTCATAGCATACACTTTAATTTTAGAACATCAGCATAGTAATAGAATACACACTATAGTTATTTGCTGCCTGCAGGGCAGGCAGTGATTCCTATACTGATTTCTCCTCCTGAAACACATCCTCATAGCACCTCTGTAGTTCAGAAGGTAGGCTCTGTGAAATGTGTAGCAGAGCAGTGCCTACTCACAGGGCATAGTGGATGCATGTCACAGAATTCAAGAAAGTCATTGAGGTTGATTTACTAAAGGCAAATAGACTGTGGACTTTGCAAAGTGCAGTTGCTCCGGGGCTTGGTAAATGAGGTAAAGCTTCACTTTGCACATAATAATTAATCATGTGCAAGGAAAGTTTAAAAAACAGCATTTTTACTTGCACATGATTGGATGATAGAAGCCAGCAGTGCTTCTGCTCATTTACTAAGCTATGGAGCAACTTCTCTTGCAGAGTGCAACTGCACTTTGCAGAGTGCACAGTCTATTTGCCTTTAGTAAATAAACCCCAATGTGTGGGGATCTTCAGCAATTAAGTTTACAAATTCCAAGAGCATTCAGATTAATAAGAGTAGGCTGGAAATAATTGAAATATAATGTGGAAATTACTTTATGATTTTACATTTTGACCATGGTACACTTTAAGTGGCCAACATGGGCATTATCTTGGCACAGGGAATTTTAAATGGAAGGCCAAAGCACCACCAGCATGCACCTGCGCTGCAACCAATTGTGCCAAAACACAAAAAAAGGGATCCATACCCATATGGCATAACTATTCCATAACTTTGTGTGTCGAGATGTGCTACAACCTATTTTTTGTATTGGGGGTTCCATTGTTCCATTGGGGGTTGTTTACTAAAGGCAAATCCACTTTGTACTACACACTTGCAGTGCACTTGGAAGTGCAGTTCCTGTAGATCTGAGGGCGACATGCAACGAAAAAAAAAAACAGCATTTTAGCTTGCGCATGATTGGATTATAAAATCAGCAGAGTTTCCCCTAATTTCAGAGCTTCCCTTCAGATCTACAGCGACTGAACTTCCAAGTGCACTTTCAAATGTACTTGCAGTGTACTTGTATTGTAAAGTGGAGTTGCCTTTAGTAAATCAACCCCTATGTGATGAAACACAACAAAAATGCTTTCACTAAGGTGCATTGCAAAAAAATGTGAGTGGATGGGGTACAATCTGCATAATGCCAATGCTAATGCTCCAAAATACACATGTTGTCCATTGTATGTCAGATTGTGGGGATTGCACAGTTAGAACTGCATTTTCAAAACGTATATATTTGCAACATTATTTTGGGTGGAAAAATGTGTTTCTTGTGTTACTTATTACTTTGGCTTTTGTTTTTGTAGTCTTTTATAGATAGGTTCAGGCAGACACATGCTGGAAATAACCCTGAAAGCGTTTGTGGACTCATAGAATCTACAAAGACTATTCATTTCCAGCATGTGCCTGCCTACTTCCATCCATCCGTTATTCATATTCCAGATTGTGTCACCCAGCATTTAAATTCTAGCAGTGTTCATATTGTATGGTACAGAGTGACTTCTCGATGACAATGAACATTTCCCTAGGAAGAAGCATGTTTTTGGCACGTATAATTGGCCCTTATTACAACACATGTAACTTGGTAGTGTTCATCCCTTAAAAGGGAAAAAGAATAGTGAAAATAAACACAAGTACTGCAAGAAGATATTTAAGTAATGATCCATCATTATCTTTCATTAAAGATGCATGTTAATACTTCCTGCTCTTGAGCTGTGCGGTTTCCTTGGCATTTCGTTAACAGAAGATGTTAGGAAAGTGTCTAAGAGTAAAGGCAGGCTCTTATTTTAACCCCCAAGCAAAGCATTCATGAAGATATGTCCAAGTTAAGGAGTTCAGTAGCCTGCAACTTGTTCTGATTATGTGAAAGAGCCACTGACATTGTCTAAACCTTTAAATTCTCATGTGCTGATGTCAGGCCTATCTAGGGCTGTCGTCATTTTTTCTTAGAAATGTCTAATTATGGATGCTTTATAAACTGTTTATCTACAGTAATACTCCTCTAAGTGGCAGGTGAAATATGAAATGGAGCAGATCATGAAAATCTCTTCGTTTTATTCATATAAATTAGATTAGCATAGCTGTTAGTGCATGGATTATTCTCGCTCTGCCATCATTTGTCATTAAAATGAATGTGAATCCGGAGTATGTTACTGATATAACTTTACAATTAGTCAACTGTGTGCTACAACTGGATCTCCGATTGGCTCCTGTGATGAAAGTGCTGGGTTGCGAACTGTCATAGCAGAGGACATTTTTCAAAGCAAACCAAAATTAAATATTCAGTATTTGATTGCACATCTCAGCTTTGTAATGTTGCATCACTAAGGCATACAAGGGCCTTCTGGAGAAGCATTGCAGTACATAAAAGAGGTGTCATCTGAACTGAGCAACATTTCATTTCTATGCTAGAGTAACAACAAATTGGGAGCCAAAGTCCCTATTTTTCTGCCATATTCCCTCCTTTACTGTTGTTGCAATTGGTCCAAAGCAGAAATTAAGCCAACTCTATAACTCCTTAGTACAGGCATACCCCACTTTTAAGTACACAATGGGGTTTATTTATTAAAGCTGAAAAGTGCAAAATCAGGCTCACTTCTACAAAGAATCCAATGAGCTTCTAACCCCAGCTTGTTCAATTAAGCTTTTGTAATAAAACATGGATCATTGGTTTCTATGCAGAAGTGAGCCTGATTTTGCACTTTTCAGCTTTATTAAATAAACCCCACTGTGTACTTAAAAGTGGGGAATGCCTGTATTATCCTTTATTTGGATACATAATATACACAGGACATGCTGACATGTTTTGTCTATTACAACCTTACTCATGGCTATGAGTAAGGCTGTAATAGCCAAAACATGTCAGCGTTGATCCTGTGTATAATATGTAGCCAAATAAATGATAATACCAAGGAGTTATGGAGTTGCTGGCTTAATTTCTGCTTTGGATATTCGAACAGGGGAGTGAGGATCCCCTAGCCTGAGCACTGAATCTCAGCAAGTATTTTTTAATTGTGTGGTTGAGCTTGGGTATCTTCTGCTTGATGGGGCATTTGGTGGCATTGACATCAACCTCAAAAAGAATGTGGCCAAGGCTTCACTGTGTGCCTGGTGTGCTGCTGCTACTAGATGGTAGAATGATGGGGATTAGCTCTGGGAGGCCAAACACTAGTAGATTTTCAAATAAACATTCTTACGACAATTCTCAATATATTTGGTGGCCCCTTGGCCGAGAGTGACGTCATCCACAGCCGGCTGGTCCGTGCTTGTGAAGCGAATGGAGAGGGACAGTGTGTTTGAAACAAGCAGGCTATACTTAGCCATAAACGTCTGTTCAGCCCCGCTTGTAAGGAGCTTGTAAATCGGGAGAAGAGGCAGCCGTGGAGGCTCTTGATCTTAATGCCAGAACAACATCAGCAATCTGTGAGTGCGATACCTGGTTTTTAATTGGTTGAATTTAATAAACGTTAATACACTAGGGCTGGTGTGCGCTCTCTCTTGCTTTATACTTCATTTGGTGGCTTGATGAATGCCATTTAAAAGTACTTCAAAATTTTGTTTGCTTTTAACATTCGATCTTGGAATGAATGGATTAACGAAAACCACGTACACTGTTAGAAATTTTTTCCATCCTGATCATTAAAATTTCCTCATCATTGCTGTTGAAAATGAACATCGGTTTGATCCCACTAACATTTAGAAAATCAAACTAATATTTTTAGAACAATATTTTTCAAACGAGATTCTACTAGTGTATGGGCAGCCTTGGCTGCTATTTATTCTAAAAGAAAGTAAGATGAACTATGCTCCTGTGCTCTGAGCAATTCAGCAACATCCTGTACTGAGTGATAGTTTTGTGTTAGATCTTTTAATGTAATCATTGTCAGCCAGTAGAAGTGACACGCTGAATATTTTCCACTGAAGCTAATATTAACAGACCTCATTTCCTTGGTATAATAATGGCACAGTGCCATTGTAATGTAGGCAACACTGAATAAGATCAGAAAGGCTTGTGTGTGTGGTCTATTTAGTATCTATAGTAGCCATAAAACAATGTATCTAGCCTCTTGAATTTGATATCTTTTAAATTATTTATGGCTGGCCAGGAATAGAAACACATATGTCAGAATCAGTACTCCCAGAAATTCAAAGTATTACCAAATTTAGAATTTTATTGGTTGCAAATGGTGCACAATTGCAGCTTACTAAATTGACTTATTCAGTTGGTACATTTCTCAAATATGTTTGAAGACAAACATAACGTGCAGAATCAATGAAAAGGAATGTTTGCTAACCTTTAATTTCTCAAGTTCCAAGGTTAGCGTTTGAATGATCTAAGCTGAGTTAGCGACCCACAAAATTAGATCCAGCTGTCTTAACTTTGACTTGATGTTTGTAGACTGAGCTGACATCACTTGCTTCTGATTCTCTCTTCTATCGTATTGTAGACAGTACCTTTGCCAGTTAATACCAGTTTAGGAAATTGTGTTGATTACAGTCGGAAAATGATGAAAACTGTTTCTCCAAGCTTGACTAAGTAGTAGAGCTTCCAGTATGTAATCACACAAATTAATTGTGCAACTTTAAAAAGTTTTGTGATCATCAATAGCGATCATAACCCTATACAATTATCAAATTTATTAAGTAAAATTTGTTTTGTAAATGAAGTCATATGGTGCTATTTTGACATGTTTGGGTGACAGCTAGACAGTGAATGGGATACAGATGACTGCATATAATGTTGGGAGACTGGCACTGGACAAACCTTATTAACCATCTTGAAAATTTATGAGTGTCTCTATTGCTCTCATATTTTAGAATAGAGATGAATCTCCTACACAACCAACTGCTGAAGCACACTTTAGGATTAAAAAAGCCAGATTCCCTAAAGTGGAGCTAAACATACCTTTCCTTCAATAGTCCCTGTCCCTCACTGAGATCCAGTGGCGTCTCCAGCTTTCATATTTAGGGGGGCACACGGGGGACAGGGACAAAAGTAGGGGGGGGGAACTATAAGATGCAATTATATATATATATATATATATATATATATATATATTACACTAACCTACCTGATTCCTATACTGACCACTACACTGACCTACCTGATTCCTACCCTGACCTACCTGATTTCTACCCCCTCCATTGGGGGGAGGGGGTCTTGTCACATCCTCAGCTCTGAGGAGCTCATGCAGAGACCTGCAGTCTTTCTTTTTTTGGGGGGTCACATCCCCCTAAAAACAAGTTCCAACATTAACTCCTCAGATCTAAGGATGGGACTCCCTCCAAAATTTAAGGATTGCATGTCCCAGCATAAACCCCTGAGATCTAACGATGTAACCCCTTAGATCTTACAGGTTCATGCTGGGACCTGTAGCCCTGTTTGGGGGCTTTGCTGAAATATCAGGGTTCTAAACAGACCCCAAATATCTAACTTTTGAGACAGAGAAAGGGACTGAGGACAGAGATTTCCCAGTCCATCTAGCTGCAGCCTTAGATGAACTGCACAGTGAATAAATGGGAAGTGCTCTGTGCTGAGCCGCTTACCATTCATTCACAAACTGAAGCATAGCAACCCCCTTTCCCCCACAGCAGCCAGAATGAGAGGACAGAGGGAAGCTATCAGTGCTGCAGGGAGCCATCGTGGGGTGAATCAAACCAAGTGGCAACCCTGTCAACCTCCACACCCAGTCCGGCTGACTTCTCCTACCTGGGGCCCAGGAACTGGGTGCAGTGCTTCTTCTGCAGCATTCTCCTGAACTTAGAGCCAGGGACCGGTGGGGTTCCTTCCTCTTGAGAACCAAGCTGGGCAACGCGGTGTGGAACATAAGGGTCACTATCACTTTCAGGTGCAGGCAGAGTGATCTACCGCACTACAGCTCCCGATAATTAAATTAAAGCCCTAGCCTTCCTCAGGCATTTGATATAGAAGAGGCTGGAACTTGTATGTAATTGTCGGGAGCTGCACTGCGGTAGATCACTCTGAAAAGTGGTTAAATAATTAATATTTCTGCCCATTATTGGCCCTGAGATGTGGACGCCCATGTTCCCAGTGTCAGTTTCATTTAATTGGTGGGCACATGGGGGGCACAGGATAATGTTGGGGGGTCATGCTGACATCAGTATCTTCTGGGTGCTTGTCCTTAACAACCTTTATTGGCCGGGACAGGATGGAACTATGTCTGCGATGTAAGACATTGCATGTCTCTTTTTCAATAAAGATCCTGCCTGCTCTCAGTTTGTGACTGTGGAGCTTCAGTTCCATTTTAAAGTGGAAGTAAACTTCCAATGTAAAATTATACCTATAGGTAAGCCTATAATAAGGTATACCTATAGGTAGTGTAACACTGGTGCCTTTCCTTCAGAGCCCTGTGCTGTGAACGGCGGCTCCCGGCCAGTCTCAGAGCCGCAAACCCAGAAGCAAGACGGGTGATGATGAAAGCGGCCTCCAGCGATGACATTGCATGCCTGTAATGCTTTATTTTCAGGTACGTTTCACATAATGTGCTGGTATGCGATGCATACCAGCACATTATGGCTTTACCTTGCAGGTAAGAAAAAAAAAAAACATCCAACGGTTTACAACCGATTTAATTGAATTAAACTTTTATGATAATATAAATATTCTTGGACTTTTTTGGAGTGTTAGCCATACATCTTCAAGACTGAAAAAAAAATGATTGCAATTTTTGAAACTTATAATACATTTGAAATATTTGAATTTTTTAGGGCCCTAGTATGAAATGTTGTAGATATTTCTAAATGAATGTGTGCACTTATATTTGACCACACGTTGCTTCCATTATTTTTCATTTTACAGGATTCTAAAGCCCCGTACACACGAGCGGACTTTTCGACATCCAAACTCCGACGGACTGAGTCCGTCAGACTATCCGATCGTGTGTGGGCTGCAACGGACTTTAGCTTAGCTAAAGTCTGACGGACTTTAGAAATGAAGCATGCTTCAAATTTTCCCGACGGAACTCCGCCGGACCCGGTCCCCTTCGAAAAATTCGCTCGTGTGTGTGCTACTCCGACGGACTAAAACCGACGCTAGGGCAGCTATTGGCTACTGGCTATGAACTTCCTACGTCGAATCCAGTCGTACGTCATCACGTTCGACTCCGTCGGAGTTTGGTGTGATGGTGTGTGGTCAAGTCCGTTCGGTCGAAAAGTCCGCCAGAACTCCGTTGGAACTCCGGCGGAACTCCTTTGGAGGTCTGTCAGACTTAATCCCTCTCGTGTGTATGGGGCATAATAGATTTCTCGTGTATGCAGTAGGTGAATGTAGGGGTATTCAAATAAAGAATGTATCCTAAAATGCAGAACATGCTCTGCAATTGTGTGGTGAACAAAGATTTTTATGAATGGACGTGTCCACGGGGAGTTATATATTAAAGCAATGATTCTCCTATTAAAAGCAACAAAAGATACTATAAGAATGTGTATCAATCATATTATAAATATAGAAAATATTACTTTCTATTTATAAATGGAAAAATCCTTATGATAGTAAATGTTCCCTGAAAAGTGAGAAAGATTAAATCTTTTCCTGCATTTGCAGATTGTGAATTTCAGTTATTTGTAAAAAGAAATAAAAACTAAAAATGGCATTTCTTCCATGCAGGAAAGTTTTGGTGGTTTCCAACTTAGTGTATTTCTTCTAACATTCCTATACTTCTTTTAACAACCCTCATGCAACAAAACAGATGTGACAAATATGTTTAGTTTGATTGGAAGGTCTTCATTCCTGGGATTCCCATGTCTAATTATTTGCTTGTGTATCCTGGAGTTTTGACCTTTTTGTTAAATCTTGATTTTCTGCAGGTTTATACACTTACACAATTTCCATAAAAAAAAAAAAAAAATCATTACTAATCTCTGCCAATCATCTAATTTGACCATAAAAAGGTAAGGCTTTTATCATTAATAGAATTTTCAGCTCTCATGCTATTGTTGGAAATCAGTGTCAGATAGATAGCAAGAACTTGTTTAGCAAATTCAACTTAGGTTACCAGCATTGTATAAAAAAAAGAGAAAAATAACTAGAAACTGACTGTCGACAGTACAGTGTACAGAGCTGATCATGGTGAAATTAAATGACTTTATGAACACAATTATTAAATACATTAGAACAGCATTATGCCTGGAAAATGAGCATGCCTCAAGACTCTTTCAGTGGGGGGCATAATCGCAACTTCCCTGCAAATGATACCTGTAATGTCAGCCTTAACATTAATATTACTATATAAAGCAATATCTGGCACTGATAATTGTAAAAGGACCAGTGGTGACCTGTGAGGCCTAAGGGAATTCCTGAAGGTCAAGCTCTGACCTCAATTACCTATGGCCTTTTAATACTACTGGCATGAAGAAGTCACTACTGGACAGAGATGCAGTCTGCTGTGAAATGCACAGAGTACAGCAAAGTTGACCAAAAAAAGAAACAAAGAACAATGGCTCTAAACTAGTAGAAATCCAGAATAACATCCATTGGTGTGTGAAGGTGACCAATGTAATGATGAGAGACGAGGGACCCCTAGTTTATGTAAAAGACAATGCTTGTCAGCATTTCATCATTACATATGTAATTTAAGATATTATTCTCAGTATATGTGATTGTTATTTAAATGAAAAGACACTGCTCATTTCTTTACCTAATATCCAATGATAAGCTCCCTCATGCATCACTGTAGTGTCTCTCTTATACATAGTAACATAGTGTTACCTTGTTATGCATCTGTAAGGGGAATTAATAAGTGTATAAAAAGGAACTAGCTCCTTTGTATTCTTTTGATTCTAAAGCCCACTCAATTCTCTACAAAATTCAGCGAAGGCATTGATGAAGGAAAAGGGAACAGTCCAATAAATAACATCAAATTGAAATGTTAGCTTGAAAAATATCAAATTGTTATGTAACTGTTTTTGTTTAATATACACTCACTGGCCTCTTTATTAGTTACCCCTGTTCAATTGATTGGTAACACAAATTGCTAATCAGCCAAGCACATGGCAGCAACTCAATGCATTTAGGCATCTAGATGTGGCAAAGACAACTTGCTGAAGTTCAAACTGGAAATCAGAATGGGGAAGAAAGGGGATTTAAGTGACTTTGAACGTGGCATGGTTGTTGGTGCCAGATGGGCTGGTCTGAGTATTTCAAAAACTGCTGATCTACTGGGATTTTCATGCAGAACCATCTCTAGGGTTTACAGAGAATGGTCCAAAAAAGAGAAAATATCCAGTGAGTGGCAGTTGTGTGGACGAAAATGCCTTGTTGATGTCAGAGGAGAATGGGCAGACTGGTTCAAGATGATAGAAAGGCAACAGTAACTCAGATAACCACTCATTACAACAAAGCTATGCAGCATACAATCTGAATGCACAACACACCGAACCATAAAACAGATGGGCTGCAGCAGCAGAAGATGACATTGGGTGCCACTCCAGTCAGCTATGAACAGGTAACTGAAGTTACAATTTGCACAGGCCCACCAAAATTGGACAACAGAAGATTGGAAACATGTTGACTGTTCTGATGAGTCTTGATTTCAGCTGTGACATTCAGATGGTTGGGTCAGAATTCAGCTTAAACAACATAAAAGCATGGATCCATCCTGCCTTGTATCAATGGTTCAGCCTGATGGTGGTATAATGGTATGGGGCAAATTACCTTGGGATACTTTGGGCCCCTTAGTACCAATTGAGCATCATTTAAACACCACGGCCTACCTGAGTATAGTTGCTGACCATGTCCATCCCTTTATAAATACAGTGTACCCATCTTCTGACGGCTTCTTCCAGCAGGATAATGCACCATGTCACAAAGCCCAAATTATCTCACCACTGGTTTCTTGAACATCACAATGAGTTCACTGTACTACAATGGCCTCCAAAGTCACCAGATCTAAATCCAATAGAGCAGTGGTCATCAACCCTGTCCTCAGGGCCCACTAACAGGCCAGGTTTGCAAGATAACTGAAATACATCACAGGTGATATCATTTGCTGCTCAGTGATTGCAGTATTCTAGTCTGCATCTCCCAAAGGTAATACATAAAACCTGGTCTGTTAGTGGGCCCTGAGGACAGGGTTGATGACCACTGCAATAGAGCACCTTTGAGGTGTGGTGGAACAGGAGATTCTCATCATGGATGTACATCTGACAAATCTACAGCAACTGCATGATGCCATCATGTCAATATGGACCAATATTTCTGAGGAATGTTTCCAAAACCTTATTGAATCTATGCCACGAATAATGAAGGTAGTTCTGAAGGCAAAGGGATCCAACCTGGTACTAGCAAGGTGTACCTATTAAAGTGGCCAGTGTGTATATATAGATATATTATTATTATATTATACTGTAGTATTATACTATATTATTATATTATACAGAATTTATATAGGGCCAACAGTTTGCACAACGCTTTACAACATGAGGGCAGACAGTACAGATACAATACAATTCAATACAGGAGGAATCAGAGGGCCCTGCTCGTTAGAGCTTACAATCTAGAACGAGGGTCAAGTGAAACAAATGGTGATAACTTCGGGGGATGAAGTGATGGAGAAAATGAATATACAGTAAAACCTTGGTTTGGGAGTAACTGGATTTGAGAGCGTTTTGCAAGACAAGCAACATTTTTAAATAAATTCTGACTTGATATACAAGCGATGTCTTGATATACAAGTAGCATCACATCACAACTGAGTATAAAAGTGAAGAGAGACTCCTCTAAGTGTAGCAATATAGCTACATTTAATGAAGGTACATCATTTAGCAACTCACATAGTTGAAGATTAAAACAGGCACATCTAAGTAGTCAGGCACCTGGTGTAAAGCTGTCACTTAGACCACCCTCCTCATCGCCATCAACGTCATCCCTTCTGCGCTGCATGAGCGCTTCAAGCCTCGCTTTCAGATGACTCTACTGCAGTGTAGTCAGCGGTGAGAGTCGGCGGTGTGGAGGACGGTCAATGTGGACAGCTTTACCCCAGATGCCTGCATACTTAGATGTGTCTCTTTTAAACATCAACCATGTGAGTTGCTAAATGTTGTACCTTCATTAAATATAACCACATTGCTACACTTAGAGGCACCTCCCTTTTCTTTACTACTTTGTAGCTCCTGCTGGACTTTGCTTCTAATCCCCTTGTGGAGGCTTCCATTTGTGGATGAACATTTTACGGTTACACTAGCTATCACATTGCTATAATCTTTTTATATTGGCTATAATCTGAAGAACAATAAATGGTTGTGGAACGAATCATCTGAGTTTCCAATATTTTTTATGGGAAAATTCGCTTTGATATACGAGTGCTTTGGATTACAAGCATCTTTCCAGAACAAATTTTGCTCACAATCCAATGTTTTACTGTACTGTTGGGTGTGGGTAGGATAGACTTCTCTGAGGAGGAGGGTTTTCAGGTATTGTCTAAAAGCTAATAGAGTAGGAGATATTCGGACAGATTGGGGTAAGAAGTTCCATAGGATTGGAGAGGCTCTGGAAAAATCCTGGAGGCGAGCATGGGAGCAGGTGATGAGGGAGTGAGAGCAGGAGGTCTTGAGAGGAAAAAAGAGAATGATTGGGTTGATATTTTGAGACTAGGCTAGTGATGTAGCTGGGGGCTAAATTGTGGATGGCTTTGGAAATTGTTGTTAGCATTTTGAAATTAATTAGTTGGGTGTATATATATATATATATATATATATATATATATATATTTGTAAGCTCGAATGAGCAGGGCTCTCTGATTCCTCCTGTATTGAATTGCTCTCTGCCCTCATGTTGTAAAGCACTGCTCAAACTGTTGGTGCTATATAAATACTGTATAATACTATAATAATATTGCTGCTCCTAAACTGTCTTTTTTTGGGGCTTTGGGCATTTTTTACCCAAGGCCCTGAACTTGCCTCAATAGAAACCTATGGGGTTGATTTACTAAAGGCAAATAGACTGCACATTGCAAAGTGCAGTTGTGCTCTGCAAATGTCGTTGCTCCAGAACGCAGTAAATGAGGTAAAGCTTCACTTTGCAAAGTATACCCAATCACATGAAAGGAAAATAAAAAAAACAGCATTTTTGCTTGCACGTGAATTTGATGATGGTAGTCAGAAGGCCTTCTGTTCATTTACTAAACTCTGAAGCAAAAGCACTTTGCAAAGTGCACAGTCTATTTGCCTTTAGTAAATTAACCCCATAGGTTTCTATTAAGGTTAGCCTATAGTAAATCAACCCAATGTGTTTAATCTAATAGGCTGAATAACCATTACTGCACTGGAGTGAACAAACCCAGGGTACCATGGGTGTCTGCAGAACTTTTTTCAGGGGGGCATCATTTTAAGGTCACCCGTGCTCCCCCCTTTTCAACAATGTCATAAAGGGGAGGGCAAGCTATATGGGCAGAACAGCGTCTATATGAGCACAATAGTAGCTATATGGACACAATAGCATAAAGACACATGTACAGAGTGGCTCTATCTGGTGGTGCGGGTAAAGCGTGGCTCTCTCTGGTGGTGCTGGGGCTATTAGTCCCCCCAGCACAGTCCTCTCTTTCTTTCTCCATGTCTCCTGTAGCTGCTACATTGTAGCAGTCTTCAGCTTGTTCCTGGCTTTTCTCTTTTCCCCCCAGCAGAGTGCATGTTGGGGAGTGTAACCTGCTCCCTCCTGAGAACAGTTGGGCCACCAATCTCCCAGACTACATTTCCCATTATGCCCCTCTATTTTCTTCTGATTGGCCCTCCGCTGTGGCCAATGGGGAGTGGAGAAGAACAGGCAGGAAGCTTTCTCTTCTCCCGTGCTGCCAACATGAGAAAGGGGGGGGGGGCGAGCAGGGGAAACATCCTGACAGCGGCCCGCAGCTCTCCCCTATCACAGCGCCGCTGCTGAATCTGTTCACATATCGATAGCACCCGCTACATCTACATCTGACTGTTGTCACCTCCATAGTGACGCGGCAACCAATGGGACTCCACATCTTGCCGATTCCAGGGGGCACTCGCCCCCTTGCCCCACCGTGCGGACACCCATGCAGGGTACCCATGTTCTCTGTTGTGCTTCACTGTTGTTGCAGATCTTGATGTATAAAATGGGTGGCAAAGAAATGTATTCTTCAAACTACCAGGGAGCACAGAACTTCTAACTCTATGTACTTGTACTACCTTTACATAAAAAAGAAAAAGAATTGATGCAGAATTATAGGAGTTTAACAGCTTCCTAGCAGCCAGTGTGCAGATTTTCATTCAGCCAGGATTTTTTTCAAAAGAAAAAGTGTACAGGAAAGTCACACAAAAGCAGTGAATGGCAGTTACCCCTAAGGAGAAAATAGAGGCACCGATAAAGTTATTTTTTGCATTACTCTCCCAGCCATAATGGCTTAATATATCCTAGTGCATGTTTCGATCATGTATTAACCTGTAATATAATTACAACTTCTCTAGCATTCTTTGATGACTAGCTCTGCAGACATCTGTTGAATGGAATATAATAATTTTCCTCTTCTCAGCTTTTCACTTTCTCATATTTTCATTAGTCTCTTGACTTCTTCATGACATCACTGGGTATAATGCTTTTCTCTTGGGGGTGCAACTTTGAGTGTCATTTTTTTTTTTTTTTTTTTATCTCTGTGTGTTTGGGGAAGGGTACCAGTGAAACGAACAGATAATATAATTTATCTTTGACATTTCCATTCTTGTAGCTGAGACAACAGATGACACGGTCGCTGAGCCGCTGTTCTGTGACACAGATGTTCAGCATGTGTAGATTGATGGGTTGCTCCCAAGTAAAAATGTAATCAGTTGGGTATTATGTTTTACTTTGTTATGTGTTGTTAGGGAGAGTAAATGTCATAGCCAAGCTCTGCTTTACTTCTGTACTAGCTGAACTCCCTAGAACTTGTCTCTGTTTTAGGGAAATGGCTAACAGAAAATAAAAATAGAAGCTGTATTCATGGAGGAAATCTACTTCTGAATGTTTCATCTGGTGGATGGAACACTGGATGAATAAATTGCTGCAAAAAAGTTTCTAGATTTATAAGGGAAAAAAAAAACCCCATAGACTGCCAAAATTAAGAGATCGAGAAACCCTTGGTACATGCATTAAATCTTTTACTTATGCAAATACAGTCATAGATCCCAACTGTCCCTGATTTTGAGGGACTGTCCCTGATTTGGTGCAATGTCCCTCTGTCCCTCATTCCTCCTCATCTGTCCCTCATTTTGGTCTGATCTATTTAAATGTATATAAAATTGACTTTTTATCTATCAAAAAGTGTTTTCCAGCGCTAAACCTTTCATCTGATTTCTATGCATTTGTAAATTCCAAAAGCCAATATAAAGGAATAGTAGTGGTAAAAAAAAGCACTCGTGGGTTTAACCAATCTTGTTTTTTGTGCAATTCTCCTTTAAGGGGGCGTGGCAAGGGGTGTGTCTTATGCCTGCATACTTTTGCTGATAGGTGTCCCTCATTCCCATGTCAAAAAGTTGGGAAGTATGTACAGTACATTGTAAAAGTAGCAAAAAATTGGCTTGTAAAATCAGGTAACATCTTCCTGCAACTCTACTTCCTATTCAGATGGGCCTAGGAGGAGGGCTTGTCTCAGGCCTGAGAGTGCAAGGGGGTATGCGAAATACCCATGCACACCTTTACCTCCTTATTGTCAGCATACTTTAAGCTTTGGTCATACCAGAAGTGCTATACTTAATGTATTTATTTATCACGGGTACCTATATAGCGCCGTCAATCTACGCATCGCTTTACATATACATTGTACATTCACATTAGTCCCTGTCCACAAGGAGCTTACAATCTAAGGTCTCTAACTCACATTCATACACAAACATACTAGGGCCAATTTAGACAGGAGCCAATTAACCTACCAGCATGTCTTTGGAGTACTTACTACCATTTTTATAACATGCCACCACCTGGAGCCCATAGAAACTGTTACCCAGTGTCTGTCCAAATATAGTCCTGGAGTAATTCTATTGTTTTTGATTAGGGGTACAGATTGCTATATGAAAAAAGTGTTAATTTGACTTCTGTTTTAATAAGCGGATATATACAAACAGTAAGAGACATAAATGTAAAATGGTCTACTCAGCAAGATGATTTGTAGGTGTGCTTCTCTCCTATAAACCTCCCATGTCAGCTTCCAATGCCTGAAACAGGTCAAGTTAGGCTCACAGGACCAGCTAAAGCTCAATTTTTCTTTTGTTTGTCTTTTAGACATAGTGCGACCAAATGGAGAAGTGTTGTTTTGCATTCAAACAGTATCAGTTAAACACAAAATTTGCATTGGGGGTGAGGAATATCTACTGCATTGTAATGCCTCTCACATTCTTCTGATTTCAGTTTATTGCAGGCTCTAGTGCCGTGCATGTCAGGAGATAAGCCGATCCAGATATAATGACAGCTGAAATTGTATACAAATCTTGATTACTGCTTGGCCACAGCTCTCCCACATCCCAAGCCTCCTTAATGTTTTGTTAAAGTGGTTGTAAACCTCAGACATGAAATTTGAACAAAGCATTTCTATAGTGTGTACTTATACTTTTTTGGGGTTTTGAATAGAGTGCAGAGGGATTATAACCCTTGTAGTTTTTTATTGCTGTCTGTGCCCCTGTTTTGGCAAAATGAGCAACCTGGCAGAATTTCAGCAATTTCAGCAATTATCTACATAAATATATATAGGTACAGTAGATAAGCTCACTTGATTGCTGAAATTAGTTTGCTAATTCAAAACGGGGTTTGTGTTAGCAAGATGTCCGCTGCCCTGCCTGCTTACTGTAGGTGTGATGAGATCGAATGTAAGGTGTACCAAGATGGCCTTAAGAATGTCAATTTAGTGAGTGTTAGTTGATTTCTGCCGTGCGCATGCACAGTGGTCAGGCATTTTGTCAGGCAAATTCCTCCATGTACTGACATCAACAACTGAAGGGATGTATGACATGTTGCACCTGCGCGCGGTTTGGGGCTACAGCGGATTCCACGTCACAGCTAGTGAGGTGGGTTTCACATTCTGCCAGGTTGCTCATTTTGTCAGTTCATCCTCTCTGTTTCCTGGTTACCATGATCATTGAAAGTGAATGTAAAAGAAAACCCCAAAATTTTGGGTTGTCCCCAGAAAAGTAGTAGAGGGTAAATGGGGACACTAGTTCTGGTGACCTGGGGGTCCCCATGGTATTCCCTTAATTTGCAGGGATTTCCTCTCACTTCCTGTTTGGCTGTGGGACAGGAAGTGAAGGGAAAGCTCCGTAATGGGACACAGATGATGAAAATAAATAAATTGATGGGTAATAACCCTTCCTTGTGTCTTTGACCTCTTTTGGTCTAATGAGGACCTCCAACGCCAAAGATAGCTGACATCCTTCAATATGTGGTAGGTTGTGAGGCATAGTGGATGCAAAAATTGTGAAAGTAATTGGGCGCCAGACACTTCTTGGATGTAAAAGAGGATTTATTTCTTTTGACAGCACTTTTTATATATTTTAGGGAAAGACGGTTAGGGCGAGGACACCCTTCGATAGTTGCAAACTCAATTGACAGACGCCGAGACTTCAATAAGGAGAACAGCCGTACAGGGAAAGGCCCCAGCAAGGTGCCACTTCTGTACGTGACGTGCAAGAATGCTGTTTCCTATGGTAACAGTCCTTTAGCAGTTCCTAACTCAAATGGATCAGTTCTTTCAGCTCCACTACAACTGCTCCATGTAGTTCTTCAATACTGAGCTCCTGGTCTCTCACTAGACCCACTGATTCACTGACTATGAATCCCTTGAGCTCCTCCAAGGTTTGCGGTGGTATCCCCTCAAGCATCACCCCTGCTTCTCTGCTGGGTCCATAGCTTGGCACTCCAGACACTCCTCAAGCTTCAACCCTGCTAACCAGCTCGGTCCCTGGCTGCTCTGCAAGCGTCTCCTCTGCTGGTTGGGTCCCTGACTTGAGCACCGCCTGAAGTTTCCCGATTAACCACAGTGCCCTTCAGTGAGAATATGATTCCGGTACTTGATCAGTTACTCACTGTGGTCCCTGGTAAAGGTGATAGGTTCCTTCGTAGCGACAGTTTCCCTTCTACCGCCAACCACCGTCAGGTTCTCCGGTCGGCAGAACCGTCACTTTAGGTTGTACTGCAAGCCGCAGTCCCAACCCTGCGCCACTCTTTTACTTCTGGATATGCCCTCACACAGCCTGGCAGCCAGTTCCCCGTTGGATAGGTCCAATCTCTGGCCTTGCAGCTCAGGCAGATGACACATGTCCTCCCAGATGGCAGTTCGGGTGGCATAGAACACAGATCACCTGACCACACCCGAATACATAGTCTCTCGCAGCAGGTCAAGGGATTCAAGAAAACTCCTGCCCATTGGCTGGGACACCCACATATCCATAACGTGACCTTGAGTTGTCCTTCTCGTATCCAATACCACCAAGTACCCCACCACCCAGTGGTAGAAGAGAAAAGGGCAATAAGGTCAAGCTTAGGGATAAATCAATAGATCCTTATCAATCGACCAAGACAACTACTTTTGGCAAGTAAATTTGTGAGGAGCTTCCTGACTAAACTCCAGGGTGCTACACCTGCTCTGTTCAGAATGAAAAAAAAAGCCTATCTTTACCTATAGTTCTACTTTAATAGAGAGCACTAAGTGTAATTTCTGTACGCTGCCTCATTCCTCTGCTATCAGCATGAATCACTTGTGATGCGTTTTTCTGACACCAATACAAAAATGGTGACAGGGGAGGTCATAGTCTGTGACTGACAGCCTCTGATCTGTTCCAGTGTGCTGTGTGAAGGGGAGGTGTGTCCCTTTCCTCCAATCAGCTTTCAGAGCTCTCCTTATTTTTTATGTTTTTTTAGAGCTGAGAGATCCTATGTAAATTCTGCACTTCGGATGTAGGTGAAAGATTGCTGTAGACAAACAGGTCCAACTCATGTAGGGTGATTTTGCTTAATTTCTGTGTATCAACTGAGGTCAGTCACTTCACTGGATATATACAGGCATACCTCACTTTTAAGTACACAATGGGGTTTATTTACTAAAGCTGAAAAGTGCAAAATCAGGCTAATTTCTGCATAGAAACCAACGAGCTTCTAACCACAGCTTGTTCAATTAAGCTTTGGTAATAAAACCGGGAAACTCATTGGTTTCTATGCAGAAGTGAGCCTGATTTTGCACTTTCCAGCTTTAGTAAATAAACCCAATTGTGTACTTAAAAGTGGGGTATGCCTGTATAAGGGTTTACAACCACTTTGATGTAACGGGTAACCTCATTTACCAATGTAGGAGATCGAGAGATGATAAAAGACAAAGCCAAGTGTCCACATGTTCAGTATTTGTGGTGTAGATCATTTACATATCTCCACCACAGTTATAAGCAATAATCACTTTTTACCCAGATGTAATTTTTTTTATTTTAGTTTTTCCATTAAAGAAGGACTTAGTATTCTCAATGACTTTATACTTAACAAATTCAAATTAAAGTTTTTGGTTTTTTTTTGCATATAGCAAGGGAAATGTATTTTTGGTTACAACGACCTTTCCAGCTATTTTGTACATTTATCCAACCTTTTCCTAATGGCTGTGTGTACAAACTCAAAACAGATGTTTTAATATGAAAAAATATTTATTCCCAGAAAAAGTGCTGTGCCTGTGGCTAATGATATGGGACATAGAAGGAAAAGTATTTACATCCATCAGTAAACTACCTTAAGGCTTCTTGCAAGCTGTTTTCTCTTCAGTTACAAGGAGATAACATCTTACATGTGTCACCCATAAGCAAGGAACTTGCAGAAATGGATTAGGAAAAACTGTACATTCCATGTGAATCCCACTCCAAACATTTATTTCCAGTATTGAGTAAACTTGTGTTTTTTGAGTGTGTTTCTCATTTTGCATTTCCAGAAACACACAGTAAACAATCTGTTATGCAATAAGGCTAATTTTACATGGGCAGAGAGAGAGGGCTGTGCTAAAAAATTGCCATTGGAGTTACAGTAGCATTGGCCATCTAGCACATTCACTTGGCGGGCCGCACTAATTTTAACTTACCACGTCAGGTTTGACAGGCACTACACCTGCCAAAAGCACCCTTTAAAGTTAAAGGGACCCTGTTGCGTCTATATGGCAAACAGAGCAATGATAGTTATGACATGGTATTTCAATGTCGGGATTCATGTTGGGATTCGGGGTAGTGGCACTATTGCTTCATCAACACCTGTAAACCAGCTCTGAACCACAATCTGAAAAGCGATTCTCTGCAGATCGCCTCTCAGAGACTGCTGCCCTTATGAGACAAGCCTAACAGAAAGATGGGAGGAGAAAGAGAGGGGGAATCCCTGATGCCGCACATCCACATCGGTGTTCAGTAGTGAAATATGGGGGGGGGGCATGGGGGGATATTATACATTCACACATACAAGTTCCTAGACACAGCAGTTCCTATTCTCATCTCCTCCATGGAGGTCTCCCAGATCAGACCATGAGGCTAGTGGTTCACACAAAATTCACCTACTGGGTCTATGATGAGCCAATGATGGAAATCAAATCTGACTGGTTTAGCTAGGGACCCCAAATTTTCAAAAAATTAGCAGGACAGGCTTTAGCCTGGTGTATAGGCTTAATCTTAGGTAAAACAGTTTATGACTAAACTAATGCAAGCGCTACTAGATGAGGGGTTGGGGTCTCTCCACTTAAGCAGAATGGCTTTTCAAACAAGCATTGGGGGAAATCTACTAAAACTGGTGCACACAAAATCTGGTGCAGATGTGAATCGTAACCAATCAGTTTCTAACTTCAGCTTGTTGAGTTAAGCTTTGGCAATAAAAATAAAACCTAGAAGCTGATTGGCTACTACACACAGTTGCACCAGATTCTGTGCGCACCAGTTTTAGTAAATCCCCCCATTGGGTATGAAGCATAGATCTTGTGGAAGTAGTAGAGATCAAATCATTGATGTGTAATAGAAGATTTATTTCCACAGAGGCTGGAGGAGGTGGCCCAAGGTGTGCTGACAGTTTGCTGGGTAAACAGTTTTTTTGTTTTTTTTTTAAATACTGTCATTAGAATATTTTTAAATAAAGTTGGCAATATGCACGCTGAACTAGCTGCAAAGAAAAATCTGGATGGCAGAAGTCCCTTTTCTCTTTATTCACAAGGAGGAATACATAGATACTTGCCTTTATTCTTCTCTAGTTTTTCTCATCTATAATGATTACCTACAGTAGTAAATACTGATTAACTTACCCTATTTTACTAATATTATAGGAGGTGTAAAGTTTTGGTTGTGGTATGCCTATGCTGGTCTTGGATATGCTTTTGATATGTATAAATGCTATAAACAGCTTCTCCAATTGTACCCTATGACATTTTCTAATTTCCTAATTCTATTCTAAATACCCTTTTTTTAGAGAGATTCCTATCTTTGCTTTATAATTTCGATGAGAGATTTTCATTCAGGCTAAGAGACAATAAAAATCAGAATGATGCCAGTGTAGATTATACATTAGAAATTGTTCTGGTGGCTTGCCAAGGCTTCAGTACAGATACTGACACATGCACCAGATTCAGGTAGGTTTTACTACCAGTGCCACTTTTATAATCTTTCACTATGGCTGCGACATATTCTAAAAGAATTACCACTGATTCCAAAACCACTTTTGGACTGAACAGTGGCTATGAATCCACCCACTGCCATCGACTGTCATTCAAAATTATAGTGGACCTGATGGGGAGCTAGAATCTTAGTTCCCTATCAGGCTTCACCCACCTCTACTGACAGGCTATGTGCCTGCCAGTGTGATGTCCCAGAGGTCGACGAGAAAGAAAGGGAGTCACTGAGGAGGAAGTATCCAGTATGGACATGGCATCAACAGATTTATGTACCTGTCTCTTGACCTGGCAGAATGCATATACCAACCCAACAGAATTCTAAAGGGTGTCTACGACACCCTTCAGCAGTTCTCTAGAATATGTTCTAAAGCAAAGGCTAGTCACTGAAGACTAGAAATAAAAATCATTTTCAGAATGTTGCTCCAATTTACATTTGTTTCTTTATTCTGTGGCTGCCCCTTTTCACAGCAGAGTGAGCAGCATGTGGACAGACAGGAGTGCCAATTTGGCTGGTTTCCTTCTATATTGGGCCAGCTTAAAAAATATGTATTGTTTTTTTTTCTGATAAGGAAGTCGATTCTCAGCACTTGCTACCGTATTTCTTGGCCAGTCTATAGGACTTCACTGTGTCCTGGAGCTAGATGAGATTATACAAATAATATGATCATCCACTTTACTTGTCAGATATTTCTATGTGATCCTTGTTTGGGGGAAAATATATGTGTTCAGAGTATACAGTACAAGCATACAATACACTATGAGCACTCCAGTTTCTAGGACCAAAGAAGTTAAAAATCTGAATACCTTATCTGAGTGTGCATGAGAAACACTTTCTTCATCTTTTAAGTAGGAGAAAATAAGAATAAGAGAAGTTTATTGAGTACTTATTGAGTACTGTCCGTGATACTTTTTTTATTTGCACTAACATACAATTTTTCAGGACAAGCTTTCAGGGTATGTCCCCTTCTTCAAAGTCCAAGCAGTACTAATACGGCTACAATCGCATCAAGTATTTAAATGCCCAAGCAGCTACAAAGCATATAAATCCCCCTCTGTGTACACTAAATGCCTTTGCAAACACATTTATTACCTTGTAAAAAGTAGTGGTGACATCATCACTGTGCTATATGTATTCAGGGGAATTCATAAATAGCATCTACGACACTCTTTAGAATTTCATCATGCCTCAGTGTGACAAATGTTGGTGCTGTAACAGATTCCTGTTCCTGTTATAAACAGGTACATATATTTTGACCGTGGCACCATGTGTGAAGCAGCACTAGGACGAGAGGGCCCATATGGACTGCCCAGCAATTGAGGACTAGCTAGGTGGGCAGAGTTTGATGGGGATTCAGTGACTCTAGTTCCCATCAGGTCCACTCCCCTTGTGATTGACAGCAGGCAGTGAGTGGATCCATAGCTAATAGCATGCTGTTGGCTGTACAATGGTCCCATTGCCTGTTGTCAATCACAAGGAAAGAGCTGACTATGGATAATTTGTGTCTTAGCTTCCTCGTCAGGCTCCACCTTCTGCCTGTATCATTGAGAGTTACAAGGCTCTCAAGCTTAAAAAACAGTGACAGACGGGGAGGGGAAGGAGTAGTGGCAGCAAACATGCCAGTTTGCTACACACCATACAGAGACAGGCACTCTACCAGGCACTGTATGCCAACTTAGAGTTGGTCTTAACAACCACCAGTTTTATCTACAAATTGGAGGCTATTCATTTTTTAATTTGGTTCAATAATAGCATCAACTTTATAGAAGAACTGCAGCACATTACAGAAAAAGTACTGAAAATGGCAGCAGGGCATTTTAAATCTGGCATAGGACCTTGGACCTTTTAAAGGGCTATACCACCTGAAAAGTAGAACAAAAGTTTTATTAAATTCCCCTGATTCTGTGCAAAGAGCAGAGCTGTAGGATAAACCTAGCAGGTTCACACATTACAGAAGGAATCACCCTGCACAAGGAGAGATAGCAGCTGCGACCGGTCTTTATTACAGGAAGCTTCTGTCCAGAGACAATGGGGTTGATTTACTAAAGGCAAATAGACTTTGCACTTTGCAAAGTGCAGGTGCCCTCTGAAAGTGCAGTTGCTCCAGAACTAAGTAAATGAGGTAAAGCTCCACTTTGCAAAGGATACCCAATCACTTGCAAGGAAAATGAAAAAAATCTAATTTTTGCTTGCACATGATTGGATGATGGAAGTCGTCAGAGCTGCCGCTGATTTACTAATCTCTGGAGCAGCTGCACTTGCAGAGCGCAACTGCACTTTGCAAAGTGCAAAGTCTATTTGCTTTTAGTAAATCAACCCCACTGTTTCATGCCAGATAGAATTACAACAAAGACACCAAGAATACACATGCCTCTTGTATTTACACAGCATTACCATATCCCTTAAAGCATTCTTGCCTCTTGGGATAAACAGAAGAGTTAAGAAGGTATTAGTATATAGTATATATATGAGGGGCAGCCGCATTTCACATTTGTACTGGGGCCCTGTTATTTTTAGTTGTATAATGGAAATCGGTTCATTGCATCATCAGAAATCCTACAGCGACTCCAATATATCCCCTGTAGTGTTCTCTTTATTTTTAGATATTATTCCCATGCAAAATATTTCACATACAGAAGCATTTTTACCCTCCACACAAACCACAGGCCAAGCCATTGAACAGCAGGCTGTATGCCCCAGAGCCTTGTTACTGAATGGGAAAATTAACAAGTATTTTCAAAATGGAAAATACAGAGTAATACGTAGTGATAAATCAGCTGCATGAGTCCACATCTGGAGAGTTAAATCAAAATAATATGCTGATACAAGTAGGAAAGATTCCCGGCAATGAGAATTCATTGTAACAGTTTCTAGCAGCCCCTGTATATCCGTCTTCTGTGTTGTGGTTCTGCCCCAGATGAGTCATTATAGTCCCGTAGAACCATGTTCAGAAGTGGCTCTGTTTCTTCGTGGCTGGGAAAGCAATAAAACAAATATTTTCCCCAAGCTCACATGTCATACATTGCAATGGTCCAGTATGTGTATCTGGTTGTAATTCTGGAAGGGCCATTATAAAACTTTATTATTAACTACAATAAACCTGTTCTTCCATTACATGCTGGGGACCTGAAGTTCAGCTGCAAACCCCTTTGCTCTAATTAAAAAATGCTAGCAATGTTATAATTCTTTATATAGAACTGGGTTGGTTTAGTTAAGAAGTGGAGAATGATTAATTAGTCGAGTGACTACTTACTCAGCTTAGTGAGTAAGGAGGCTATGTTAAATTTTAGTATCCAACCATGAGGAGGGAAATGAAAAAAATATGGATTTTGCCTTTTTACATAACTAGATCTGAAGTGATCATAGTTTCATTTTGTTGCCTAAGTTGAAGGCACATCTACTCCTTTAGGGCCCATTCAGACCTTTGTGTGCTTTAACAATACTGGGGTGCTACTGTTTCTGGTGCTGAGCAAATACTCTGACTGATGGATTGCTATACTGGCATCTGAGATCCTGCATTTCGGAGAGTGAGATGCTTCCTGTTTCTTCCCAACAATGTCTCTGCATCCGAATGGTTCCTTGGATGGCAGAAAGCAGCTTATCAATCTGCTCAAGAGGCAGAGGCGCAGTTGCTGTCTCCATTAAGAGGTCGAGATGGAGGCTGCTTTTATATAGTCCGCTAGGTAGGCAGAGCTGAGGCACAAATTATGTTTAAAATATGTTTTTTTATACATGCTGATGCTGCAGCTATGCTTATTCAGCACAATGAAGAGAATATACTGTATAAGGGGTGTTGACTTTTACTTTAGGACCTATTCACACCATGCATCATAAACACGATCTTCATAGCAGGGGTTTGCCAAGAAATGTGGCTGGGATGGAGCAGCACTGGGGAATAGTGCCTATGGTATGCACAATTTGTTCTTCACTAAAGATCTTTATGTGTATGCCGCAAAGTTCACAACTGGTTCAGACAACTTGTTTAATGTACCTCAATGCCTCTCAACGCACCTAGGGTATCATCTGTAACGCTGATACATTTGTTTTTACTGTATATGTCTGCAAGCCTTATATGCAGCATTACTCACTTTAAACCACCGGGTTTTAATTCTTGTTTTTTCCAAACATGAAGATGAAAATCCAATCTAAGTAAATAAACCTCAGTATGTAACAATAAATATAGAACTTGCAGTTCTCTGATTGCTTGCAATACTCCTTTGGGTTAATTCAAATACCAGCACCCTTCTTTCTATTGTTTCTATATTGTAGTTTGGTTTAATACCCTGTTTTTCCATTTGGTGGAAATGTCTAACCTTAATATAACCTTAATTTCTTACGGTATATTATCTCTTGTGATTGTAGCACTGACCCCCGAAGGAGCTGCTGGTTTTATTGGGCTTACCGTTACCTTCCTGACCTAGTCTCCGTCTAGGGTTTCCCATGGTAGATGGCCCAAAGAAATGTAGAAACTGACACTGAATCTTCTTTTGGGTTATTTATTTGAAGTAGAAACAGAATCTCTCAGTCTAGGGTAAGGAGGAAGTTCAGGTGCTTTGGACTGTCAAAAATGGAAAGTCCTTTATAAAAGAAATCCAGGGAATAACCGTTTCACAGCTGGATTTTCACAACCCCCAGATATAGACCTGCTCTCACTAGACCTAGTAGCCGGTAGGGTGTTAAGTAAAGTAAAGTCTCTGCCACAGACTTGAGCGTAGAATACTTGAGAAAAAGTCTCTGCCACAGACTTGAGTGTAGAATACTTGATAAAAAGTCTCTGCCACAGACTTTAGCGTAACTGAGGGACATAGACAAAATTATAGAGCTATCATACGATACCAGTATCTCTCAGCCTGTCCAGCGATACCATATGAGTGTAGATCCATGAAGTGTCCTTCAACTGAGTCTCCAGGCTCCTTCAGAGAAACCAGCCTTGCGCATGGCCTTCTCCTGAAGAGTCCTCCCCTGGATGCTTCTCCAGCTGCTCGACGTCTCCTTAGATGAGACGGCAGCGGACCACCCTTGAATCACCAGGCCCCGATATCCATTCAGGCCTGTCTCTGAAGTTGCTTTGCCTCAGGCTATCCAGCCCGACACTTGCAAATGCATGCAACCGCACCCCAGGCCAGGAGGGCCATGGGGGCTGGTCAGGAGGACCAGAACCAAACAGACAGAAAACTCTTCTGGCACGGAACCCTGTAGCACGTGATGTCAGTACCTTAAATACCACCTCCCAGAATGCACAGCAGGAGAACACTCCCACTGGGCTGGTTCTGAGAAAAACATGGCACTCAATACACCCAGCTAAACTGCGATCTCACAGCGATGACAGTGACACCTGCGGCCAAGGAGAACCCAGTGCAACCCAGCTGGATTGGTACTGAAATCATAATTTAGCAAAATTAGCCCTAAAACCCAACTGTGGTTTCAGGAATATTAACTTTCAAAAACATATAGCACATGCTCGTCAGGAGCCTGCGCCACATGATATATTAGGGTGATTTACTAAAGGCAAATTTGCTGTTTACTTTGCAAAGGAAAGCTGCACATTGCAAGGGAATTTGCCCCAGAACTTAGTGAATGAGGTGAGGCTCTGCTGATTTCCATAATCCAGTCATTTCCAAGCAAAAATGCTGTTTGTCATTGGTTATTTTTTGCAAAGTGAAGCATCACCACAATTACTGAGCTTTGGGGCAAATTCCTTTGCAATGTAGGGGTCCTTTCACATGGGATGTCCCATCAGGTCCGCCTGTCAGTTTTTCAGTCGGACCCAACCTGACGCTCCAGTCTCCTCTATGGAGCAGCGCATTGTCTGCTGACACTTGTCCGATCCGATCCTCCCTGCAAAAAAACAGACGAACAGTGGTCCTATTTTCCTGTGGAAAATAGGCGGTCTGTTTCCATCCGATTTCCCCATAGAGGAGAGAAGAAATGTGTCCGTGTCCACTCTGCACAATGGCACGGACACGGACCTGTCATCTGCCTGCTCAACGGGGATCAGCAGAGCGATCCTCCGTTGAGCAAGCGGAATCCGCTACATCCCCTGAGTATGATCCAGCCAGGGGATTGCTGGACCATAAGGACCAGTCAATGTATTCTATTGTGCACTTGTTTTTACATGATATATGTATTTTAAACAATCATTTATATTGATCTTTCGTATAAGTGCTACAGCCACTCTCTTGGGACTTTCCTGCTTTGTTGATTTTACACTGTTTTTGAGCCCTGGTTAGCACTTTGAAGATGGCACAGTCCACAAGGTTTTTTGTTCTCCTTTTTATTTGAAATATCTTTTATTCTTTAGGGCTCATTCACACAGGCGATGAGACCCAGTCACATGTTAAAATTTGACATGTGGGCAGGAGGGGGTGCATTCGCTCCTGCCTACATGCTAAATTTTGACATGCGACTGTGACACTGCGACCATTGCATCTTCTTCCATTTCTATGGGCTGCTTGCACTCAGCACAGAGAACCTGTCTCAGCACCTATCTGAATGAGCCCCAAGACAGATATTTTGTTTGAAAGCTAAGTTACAAAGATGACAATTTATGCATTATCTGTAAACGTTTTGTGTAAAATAGTCTTTTCTGATCTGAGAACATGGTGCCAATAAAGTGACATTCACGCTAGCCTCCTGTGTTTGGTATACTTAAACAAAGGGGAATGATCTGGGAAGAAATAACGAACTGTACACTTCCAAGAACAAGTTCTTCTGCGTTTAGTTCCATGTGTTTAGATGTGTTATCTAATCTGCCCCTGGACGCACGGAATACAGTTTTCTCAAAACGCAGCTAATCTGAATGCACCTAAATTCCTAGTAAATGCATGTAAAATCACTACATTCATTCTTATACCTGTATAAATATCCTAAAGTGCATATGAATGCATAAAAACACATATATGTCATTGCCAATGTGAATGAGGCCTAACAGCTTATGGCTTGGTTGACAAATGGTGGACTGTTTGATATGTTGGTGAATTGTCACTATCAGCTGCGAGAAGGTCTGAATCATTTCTGTCGTCTCACAATTGAACAGCTGATTCTTTTTAAACAGACATTAACCTAATTTCCTCTGTTCAGATAAACTGAGAAAAAAGGAAAACTGGCATCAGTTCAGCTGCTTGTTCCTCTAATGATAAAACCATCAGCTGTCACAAAGCAAATTAGAAACAAGACTGCCTTTTTAGGCACTGCTGTGCTTCACAAGCTCTGGCCCCTGCTTACAAATGTCTGCGTGATAGTTACAGGGCAAACAGACAACTTACATGACAGCCTAATGCTAAAGAAACGCTATACTGAGAGGAATAGAATACTGTTTGTTATAGTAGTGATGTATAGTCTTGGACACAGCACTTTTCAGCTATGTGTTTCTTACACGCTATACCAGGGGTCTCCAAACTTTCTAAACTAATGCACGCCATACATGGGTTCGAATTCCAAGTAAATTTTCTTTTAAAAATCGTAGCTGAGAATTTTTGTTTAAATTTCATATTATTAGTGGGCTACAGCAACAGGCAATTTTCGTGCGACCTTCGAATTTGAGTGATCAGGCATGTTGGAAATTTTTTGAAAAACAAACTATTTCCTAATCGATGATGGGAGAATCATGCGAGAAATATAATCAAAAAAGTAATGCACATGATCGCAAGAATAGAAAATTCCGGGAAAGAAAAGAAGATTCCTGACCACGAAAATTATTTTCTATAGCAACATGAGGTGAAATTGAAGATAGGTTGGTCGATTTTCGAAATCAATGATGGCATCATCGGATCACAAAATTTCAGATTTTTGAAAGAAAATTAGTTCAGAATTCGACCCATGTATGGCCTGCATAAGGGCCAGATTACTGGCTTTCAGACTTTAGGGGGGCCGGATTGAGGCCATTGGGAGTAGGAAATGCCTTGGCTTGGTTGTCAGAAGGATCAAGAAAATTACACTGCACCTGTGGTCAGTAGTAGGATGAATAATGTCCCGTCATTGGTATTGGTGAAATTGAAGGTCGAGAAACCTAGTTCCCCTATCAGGCTTATCGAAAACAGAAATGAGCTAAAGGACTATTACGGTACAGATAGGAGTATTGATAACCAATAGTTTAAACCAAAAAAAAGTATATCAATTTTATTCCAATTATAAAAACATTAACGGTATACAGGTGATGACGTATTTCAACTAGTTTCGCTCTAACTGAGCTTCTTCAGAAAAAACATACGTCTATGAAAAACACAATATTTCTATCTGTACCGTAATAGTCCTTTAGCTCATTTCTGTTTTCGATAAGCCTGATAGGGGAACCAGGTTTCTCGACCTTCAATTTTATATAATTCTGGATGATGGTACGCTTTAACCATTTATCTTACATCTGAGTCACGAGACCTTTTTATAATTTACAATTTATGCATTGGTATTGGTGAGGGGAATATTGACAATATATATATGTCAATTCAGTGCCAGTCTATAGATATAATGTAAATATGGTACCACATTCAGAAAAATGTAACAAAAAAATGTGTGTCTGTGATTTCTGGATTTTACTGGTACCCCTTGAACACAATGCAGTACTACATCTTAAAATGAATACCTTATTGATAATATATTGAAATCGGTGTAAGGAAAAGAGCCCCATTATTGGTGTCAGTGGAAGCAACAGTACCCCATCATTGATGTCAATGGGAACAAAAATGCTTTGTTTCAGTCAGAGGAATAGTGCCCCAAAGGCCGATAAAGGCAAGAAAAGGGCCACATCTGGCCCACAAGCCACAGTTTGGAGATCACTGCACTATATTATTAGAAGACATACTAAGTTATCCTTGTAAAATTCAACATGCCTGATATGTTTCTGTAAGATAATTTGATGTACTGCTTAACTTGATACTCTCAGGCCCCATATCAGTCAGAAACATCGTGATTCAAAAACACATTAAAATAGTGGCAAAATGTGCAATGCGCATTTCAGTGCCATTCATTCATAATGGCACCCCAAATGTGGTGCAATTTTTGCCATGATTTTTGCCCAACAGATACGTATGGAAATTGCAGCAAAATATGCAAAGCTCGTCACCTAAAAAGGTGCAGGCGCTTTTTTTGCAAGACAAATGCACATAGGGTGGCCTATTCAAATGAATGGGCTGCCCGATGTGTGATACTAGGAAACGTATGGTGGCCTGTACAAGTGAATGGGCTGCCCGATGTGTGACATTAGAAACGTGTGTAATTTTCCCCCAAAAAACGCAAGCGGGAGTTTTCCCTAAGCAAAGTGTGAATGGGCCCTCACTGATAACACATATTCTGGACTTGATATTGTTATTTACTTTTGATAGTATGCGTGGAATTATACTCATTCCTTATTATTGGATCTATCTTTGTACACCAACATTCTGCCTGACAAAATACATTTGTACACCTTTGTAAATTCTCAATAAAAAGAAAGTTAAACAGAAAAAAAAAACCTGCCTGTAACCATGTTCATAAAAATGCTAGTTGCCTGGCGTTATTGCTTTTTCAGTCAATGATCCAAAACAAGTGATGTCAAAACATCCGATCTGCATACCTATTCTAAAGCCAGCAACTAGCAAAGTATTTAAGAGTCAGCTGGCATGGCAGCCAGGTAACTAGAGTTTTTAGACGACAATTTAACCTACATATTCCTCTTTGTACATGTTTCCTTTAACATGGAATGCAACATGCAGAGTGAAAATTCTGCTCCCCAGCCCCTCCTTTGCGGAAAACTCACACAAGCTGTGTAAATTCTGGACTTTGAACAGCTCAAAGGAAGAGAATGAAGCAGATAAACAGGTACAACTTATGTCGGACAATGTGTTTCATCTCTATGATTCACCTGAGGCCAGTCACTTCACTGGATATATATAAGGGTTTACAACTACTTTTTATTATGGCCTTTCCAAAATATTCTATAGACTTTGTCATGGGAAGAGACAAGGTCAGTGTCTACCTTACCTCTTCCTTTATATAATTTTGATACTAAATTTCAGGCGCATATTACCGTATTTATCGGCGTATAACACGCACTCCAAGTTTAGGAGGGAATTTAAAAGAAAAAAACTTTTAGGAGGGAAGTTTAAGAAAAACAACTTACATTTAAATGCCCATCAATGTAGCCTTTTCAGTGTCATTTGCAGCCTTGCATTGCAGCCTTGTCAGTCATTTGCAGCCTTGCATTGCATTGCAGCCTTCCATTGCAGTCTTGCATTGCAGCCTTGACAGTCATTTGCAGCCTTCCATTTAGCCTTATCAATCATTTGCAGCCTTGTCAGTCATTTGCAGTCTTGTCAGTGTCTTTGTCGTTTAAAAATGGCACCGCCGAGATACAGAGCGCATGTCCTGTGTAACTTGGCGGCGATTGGTAGTTCTCGGCCGTTCTCAGCGGCTTTCGGGTATTTTCGGACGCACTCGGCCGTTCTCGGCTATTTTTGGCCACACTCAGCCGTTCTCAGCGGCTTTCTGAAAGCTGCTGAGAATGGCTGAGTGTGGCCGAAAATAGCCGAGAACGGCTGAAAATAGCCGAGAACAGCCGAAGATAGCCGAAAACGGGCGAGTGCGGCCGAAAATACCCGAAACCCGCCGAGAACGGTAGAAAGGGTTAGAAACAGTGGGGATCGGCGTATAACACGCACCCCCGATTTCCCCCTGATTTTAGGGGGAAAAAGGTGCGTGTTGTACGCCAATAAATACGGTATGTTTTCTTAAAAGTTGAAGCCATAAGTGTAGCTATTTATGAAGACTGTGGAGAAGTTTTATACTTTCTGGCCTTATGTAAGCTTACATCAGCCCATGAATTTGTTGCCATACCAATCTTTGTATTATAGCTCGCTTTTACAATGCGCAGATAATTTTTTTTTTTAACAGGTACAAAGGTGTGTCTATGTATCAAATCAATCACTTTCCAATTTTTAAACAAGCGATATAAAAATACAAAACCAATGCTGTTGGAGTCTTTCAGTGCAATGCTTTGTATATTTCCATCAGCGTTGATGAATTAGCCTTCTATCATGCATAGAGTAGTGTCTGTGGGATGAACCTGGTCATGATTGATATTTGTAGCCTTGCTTTCAGTAATGTTATCGCCTAGCTGCCAGCTGGTTTATGTTGTCAAAGAGACACGTTCCTGTTATCTCAGAAGGCCTAAGGAGTAAACTGGGGAATTTTCCTGATTGTTGTAAAATTTTTAATATTTTATCTGCTTTCAATATAATTTTTATTTTTTTATTTTGTGTCCTTTAATGTATAAGGGTCATTCAGACAGGATAGTACATTTAAATTATGCACTGTTTCTATGGAGGTTTGCATGCCTGTAACACCCAAAAAAGTAAAAATAAAATGAGACAAATTTTAATATAGTGTCACATTGGGTGTAACTGTGGGGGTGAAGCTGTCCCAGGGGTCAGAGGGCCCTCCCATGATTCTAGCTTCCCTTTACTTGCCAGCTTTCTGTCCTCTGTACAAATAAGGCAACATTCTGTTTCCTCTACATCCCTTTTCTCTGCCATAATCTACTTTCTGAACATGTAGCAGGATTGAAAGAACTAAATAAGGCAAACTCTAACCAAATGTTATGAAAAGTCAGCATATCAGCTGAAGAGAGAAATCAAAGCTTTTGATTTAAGAAATAGTTGGCTACAGTGTTTTCTTTTTTTCTGCTGTGAAAATGTAAAAAAAAAAAAAAAAAAAAAAAAAAGGGATTGTGAAGGTTAAAAAAATAAAAATAAATAACAAACATGTCTATACCTAACCTTGCTCTATGCAATGGAATTACACAGAGCGTCCATGAACCTTCTCTTTTCAGGACCCCCCGCCAGCTCTCCTTTCCCCTCCCCTCTGTGGCCCCTCCCCTCTGTCCAGTGCCCCCATGGGAGGCCGCTTCCCATTGGGGCACTCGTGCGTACTCGCTCCCGAGCCTCACTGCTGCGGCAATTGACACAGACAGTGGGACTTGGTCCCGCCCCCGCTCCTTCGTCACTAGGATTTGTCAAATGTAAAAAATGTATTAGGGTTATTTGTAAGATAAATCAATGAGCAGATGTCCGGAGTGCAGTGAATGATAGTAACCAATTAGATTTCACTGTTAAAGTAACCCGTTCAGTAGAAATAAAAGGCAAAACATTTTTGAGAGCTGGGGAGGAGAAACAGCAGCTCTCTCAGTGACTGGCTGTGCTGGGGGGGCATGTCAGGGCAAGTGTGGTCAATGGAGGCTGAGTTCTCAGCACAGCCAGAAAACTGACCACATGGTGCTCTCCTGCTTAGCATGGTCAGTTTTTGATAGGAAAACAGGGTTACTGGGGTTACTGGCAGGAACTCCAGGGATTTCACACAAAGGAAGCAATACAAAGAGAACAGAATACTTTTTCATACAAGCACATGGTACAGTAGGCACATATCAGGAATATATAATGTGGGGTTTACATATTCTTTAAGCAACTTGAAGCAATCCAAACACTGAAAGATGATTGCCGATTTAATATTTTTTTAAATAATTGTATTTTTATAGATTTTTTAAAAAGATAAAAAGTACACAGATAGATCTAGAAACAAGGAAAAGAAACCTGAGAGTCAAAAATAACAGTCCCATTGTATCATATCAAGTACTGTATACAGGAAGTGATACAAAAAACATAGTACATTCAAGTGTCACAGTAAGACATTAAGCATAACAAAAAAAATAAAAAATCTAAACATACGACCACTATGTGCCAATTAAATATTAATGGAAACAGTGCACACTACATTTTGTCTATAAAATCAATTTTATTTTTTTATTTTTTTTCTATGTTTAAATATGTGTTTCCTTGACCAGTTTGTAATTCTGTAGCAGATGTTCTCTAACAAGGTGTCACAGAACCCTTGGGTTTTTCCACAGACTGATAGGGCTCTTTAAGCTGTGGAGGACTGACCTGCTATAGTTCCAGGACCAATGCCACTTGGCAAAGCCAGCAGTATGAACTCAATAATCTTTTTTCAGCTGTCTGTAAGGGTGTCATTTTGACCACCACTGTAAGGTTACATTCTTCCTACTAGCAGCACTAGGGTCATCGGTTTGAATTCCGACCACGACAGTACTTACACAGAGACTGCATGTTCTCCTTGTGCCTATGTGGGTTTACGCTGAGTACTCCGGTTTCCTCCCACACTCTAAAGACATGCTGGTAGGTTAATTGGCTCCTGTCAGACATAGGCCCTAGTATGTGTATGTACGAATGTGAGTTAAGGGCCATAGCTCCTTGAGGGCAGGAACTCATGTGAATATACAGTATTTATATAATGTGCTACGTAAATTGCCAGCACTATATATGTACCTGTAATAAATGAATACTTAAATAAATAAATGTTTATTAAAGAGGAAGTAAACCCTGATGGGTTTACTTCTTCTTTGTCTCCCTGCAAAGGTAAAGCATAATGTACTACTATGCATCGCATAGTAGCCCATTATATGTCACTTAACGGACACAGGAGCCAGCGAAGTCACCGCTGTCCCCTGTAGTATGGAGCGTCCATCTTCTTCTGGGTATCGCTGCTCTGGCCACTCACAGCGCCGGAGCAGCGATGGCGTCACTCCTGTTGGCGCAAAGGTGCCGCCACTAACGGCATTTTGCCATTAGCAGTGGCATGCTGCTAACGGCGATAGTGCGCCTGCTCGCCGCTGTCAACAGTGCGTGCGCCGTAGACAACGGTGACTGTCTTTTAGTAAATATCTCCTAAAACATGTAGGTTTAGGAGATATTTCTTGGACCTACAGGTAAGCCTTAATCTAGGCTTACCTGTAGGTCAAAGTGGTTTGTAAGGGCCATTTTTGCCATTCGTTTCCAAAAAATTGGTTTTAGTGACTATTCTACGAGACCCGGAAATTATTTTGGGTGGTTCTTCTGGGGTAAAAAGGTTTAGAAAGACAGGACAATAGGTTCATGGGGAAATCTATATTCACTAATTACCTGTACTCATTCACTTTTCCTGCTTAACAATGATGCACAATGGCTGTGCCTTGCTGATCATCTTATCCAACTACAAGGGCCTCGAAGTTTATCATATTGAAGCTAAAAATGATCAGAAAGTCCCACAAAAAGTACATTTCTTGTGAATGTATTATTGTGCTCCCAGTCGTTTTCTACTCTTAATATGTTTTATCTTCAGTGTAATCTGAGTGCAGTTGTCAGAAATGTGACACATTCGGGATTGGATATCTAGGGTTTGTTTTACTAAAGGCAAATAGACTGATCACTTCACAAGAGAAGTTGCACTCTGCGAGATCATTTTCCATAGAGTTCAGTAAATGAGGTGAAGCTCCGCTGCATCATCCAATCACGTGCAAGCCAAAATGTTTTTGTTTAAATTTCCTTGCACATGATTGAGTATTCTGTGTAAAGTGAAATTTCACCACATTCATTAAGATCTGGGAAAAATTCTCTTGCAAAGGGAATAGCCTCCTGATGTCTATTACAAAAGAGGACACCAGCCACTACATCCTTTGAATATTTTATAAGTTTATTTTCTTTAGAACTCTGTTTCTTACTTAAAGCAGTTGATAGGAATACACTGCAGCATTCCTTCTGTAGTTTCTGTTGAACACACTGCACAGATGCCATGCATACCATTTCCCTGTTCATAATTTTTCTTTTTTTTTTATCTCTCTCTCTTGTCCAGGGATTCTCAGACACTGCTGCAACTACAAAATCAGATACGTCAAGAGAAGGAATCTGCTACTTTGAAGCAACAAGCCAGTCATCAGCAAAGCACACCACCCTCACCATCCTTCCCGCCTCCACCTTCCTTCCAGGAACTGGAGGCCAGTCAGCTTATCACCCCACCAGTGCAAATGAGTGTTCTCAACTCCCACAGTTCTCCTGCCATGCAGTCAGCAAGCTCCTTCAACTATGCTCGGCCTAAACAGTTTATTGCAGCCCAGAACATGAGCAATGCACCAGGCTGCATTACACCATCTTCAGGTTCCTCTACCTCCAGCATCCCATCCCCAATATCACCCTCAACACCTCAAAATCAGTTTACCAGGGCTCCCGTGCAACCTTTCTCCCAGCCATTCTCCCCTGAAGGTGAACAGTTTTGGTCGCCAACCTCCTCATCTCCACCTCCTCCTCCACCTCCTGTGATGAGTCCAACTGCAAACTATTCTTCCCAGGATTCATTTCCTCTTCCTCCACCTCCTCCACCACTTCCTGGATCTGGACCTTCTCCTTCATACAGTCCATCTCAGTCTCCAACAACCAGAGGCTCTAGCTCCAGCCACAGCCCTGCGGCCTTCCTCAGTTCCATGTTGCCATCGCAGCCATCACCTGTCTTTTTCAACGAACTTGGACTACCAAAAGGTGTTATGCCTCCGTGAGTATATTTTCCTTCACTTTGTCTATGTATATGTTTTTACAGTTCAATTTGATTTGGTAGACAGACGATATTAGGAAGATAGCGATGCAGGCAGACAGGGAGATTAACTGTATTGGCAGTGTACTTCACTTACTGTACATGTACAACAATCAGGGTTTTTTTTTTTCTCAGAGAAGAGGTGCAGACACTACCCCCTTCCAAGTTGCTCTTTGTTTCTGCCCCTACCCACCTCTGAGCACCGTCCCTTGGTTCCACCCCAACCCAGCAACCCCGAAAACAATAGACCCCAGCCAGCAAAAATACATCTCCCAACAGCCAGGGTCAGTAGACCTTCCAGCAGCCACCTACAATAGGCCGCTCCCTCAACAGTAGATACCTCCCAGAAACAATCGACCCTCCCAGCAACATAAGACCTCCCCAGCAACAATAGACCCCCACAACAATAGATCCCTCCCAGTGACAATAAATCCCCCAGCAGCCAGCATTAATAGACTCTCCAGCACCCCTTGCCATTATATAACTGCATTCTCCTGAGTTCCCTTATGAGCTCTGACAATAATTATCATTACCATTACTACAGAAGTGTACTATATACACTGTAAAATAAAGAAACACATTCTCAAGTTACAGATTGCTGCTATCTGAAATGTTGCCACCTTGTCTTAGAATCACAACATGTTTGCCAGGTCACACTTCAGAGATTGCCAAAGTTTGAGAAATAACTCCTAACAAGAACAGTGACTTCCAGCTGTGACTGTATTGCTCACACAGCTTAAGTAATCAAAAATTACTTAATGTGACCAGCTCTTGGCACAATTAAATCTATTGGCTGTTAGGAACATTTCATTACAAGCTCATTGCAAGAATGATGTACTGTTAGAAAATATATATTTGAAACTGTGTGCTTGGACCTTATAGTATTTGTATACTGTACAGAGGTTCTTTAGGAACTTTATAAAGCATCCCATTGCTGTAAGTGGTATTATTATTATTATTATTTTTTTTTATATAAAAAGCTAACCCTCTAGTACAGTACAGTTAATAGAACAATTCCACAAACACTTCCATTGACCCTGAATTCAAGCTTATATGCCTGGAAGGCAAAGTAGCCAAGTGGCTCTTTCATGGTAGAGATAACTTTTTCTGAATAAAGAAAGTATAACATGCAAAGTGTGCCATGATGCTCTCAGTATTTGGTCACTTTACATCAGAGATGCCCCTCTGCCAGATTCTGTGATCATAGGTCTGAACAGGGAGCAGGTACCTATATAATATCCAGCATGTGTAACAGACTGTGGTTCTTGATCTGATCGATCTCTGAGTGGTGAAGTATTCTCAGGGCCACCAGCCAAACATAACTTATTTGGACAGGCCCAATGGGCAAATGCCTTCTTGTCTCCAAGCCCATTATTGCCCTTAAAGCTACCTAAAGTGAAGTAAAGGCAGAAGTGTTTTTATCTTAATGCATCCTATGCATTAAAGTGGATGTAAACCTCAATTTTTTTTTAAATTAAGGCTTGTAACTTGTACAGTATAGGATTTAATGTCATCTGTGCCCAGTCTTGCTACAAAGAGTTAATCTAGCTCTTAACTATTTTCAGTGAGATAGAAATGGACAGAGAAATACCAGTCAGTTCTTCCCCATGTTGTGAGTGACAGGTGATTTACATATCTCATGTACGATCCTTAGCCCTTGTACACACGGTCGGAGAATCTGTCGGAATGAGTCTTATCGGACCGTGACGTCAGATAATCCGACTGTGTGTGGTATGCATCGGACTGATTCCGTCCGAATCTCCGTCCGACCCAATTTTCCAACATGTTGGAAATATTTCCCGACCAACTGGGCCAGGCGGACCTAATCCGATCATGTGTAGAGCATTTTCATCGGACCAAGTGCCACGCATGCTCAGATCAAATTCCTACATCAAAGCTATTGGCTACTAGCCTGAATGTAGTCCCATCGTAACGAAATTACGTCATCACATTCTGAAAGATCGTATTTTTCGCCAACTTGGCCCGACCGTGTGTATGCAACAGTTTCGGACACAATCCGTCGTACTAAATCCGACGGGCAAAATCCGACGGATTTGGTTGGCAAAATCTCCGACCGTGTGTACAGGGGCTTAGAGACGCATTATGTGTAATTCCCATCCCCCTCCTTGTGTCCTATGTAGACTGCGGAGTATGTGCACATGTGCAGGAGTGACAGGAGTGACATGGGGCCGTGAGCATCTTCACAGAATGCACTCTGCCACTCCTGTGCGTACACTTTAGTCTCTGGCCGGGGTAGTGTAGTGGTGGGTGGAGGAGTTCTCTGACGTCACGACTCTACCCCCCGAGCGCTGGATAGCAGATCGCCCACAGCTCCACTAAGCTAAAGGGGTGAATTATGACAGGTAAGGATACATGCAAGAGGCATGTATATCCTTCTATATATGCCCTATGTTATTAAATTAGAAATGATGACAGTGGGTTTATATCCACTTTAAGATAGAAATCCTTCTGTGTGCAGCAGCCCCCCTAATACTTACCTGAGCATCAGCTTGATACAGTGATGTTGCAATGTTCAAAAGCTTTTGTTTGCTTCTAAAATTTGATTTTGAAATGAATGGACTTTACTGAGTGAAAACCACATACACTGTTCAAAATTTGTTCATTCAAGAAACATTTTCTGCCCTGCTATAGAACTACAGGTTAGAAAAAAAATCTTTCTTGGAACATTCTTATTCTAAGATTTTTTCATTGGAAATTCCACCCATCTATGGTCAGCCTAAAGACCTAAAGAGGACCTTTGGCTTACTCCCCCCTGCCATTTTACTTTTCTCGGCCCCTGCTTACCTTCTGTTGTCCTAGCCAGAGTTCAAATACTCATCCAGCCACCAGATGCGGTGTTGTTCCATTGACATCCTTCTGTCAGCAGACACTGCTGAGTCTCGCGTCGCCATCTTACTTGTGACGTCATTGAGAGACCTGACGGCTCTTCCAGGTTCAGCCGACGGGGTCTTGTGATGACATGCTGCTAGGCCTGCCCCCTTAATACAGTAATTCAGAATGAATGTCTAAAGGCATCCCGGGATATGTGGTGTTTATATCACAGAAGGCCTAGTGAGCACTATGTCATTCATCTAGGCAAATTACTTGCATTGAGGGTAGGGCCGTGCATTTTTCCCAAAAGAAGGTAAATTATAAAAAAAAGAAAAAAAATGCAGATTTGTGAAGAGGATGGGAGGAGGGGTGGAGAGGGGAGAAGTTCAAATAAAGGGTGAAGGTCCACTTTAAGGCTTTGTCTCTTGATTGGAACATAATTTCTGACGAAAATCTGTTCTTCTTATACATATCGGTCAGTTAAATTGTTTATTTACATCCGTCTGTACTTCTGGCAGATAAGATTAATCAGAATGCCTTGATCCTTTTCCCTTGCACGTGCCATTGTTAATGCTGAGCAGTTTGTTTTGTGCCAGCAAGACTGTAGGCCTATGTCAATGGGCTTTGGACTTGTGTTGATGGGGGAATGCAGCTTGTGTACAATTGCATTTAGAGTAGCTTCAATTTCAGATCAGTTTGAGGGTCTTCTGTGACCATTTAACATTCACTGAGGTGCATCTGACCTGAAGTTGACCTCCTTCTGACCTGACCTCCTAAGCTGCATTGGCCTGTTTTTTGCCTTGCCATTCCCATTTATAGGGAAAGAAGTGCTAATGGTGTAAAAACGCCCATTAACACAGGCCCTATATATGCCTGTTGTCTACCTGAGGTGAACCAAAATATAAAGGTCCTTCTTTCTGATATTTTTTTTTTTTTTGGGGGGAATTTTATTTACCCATTTGACCTCTGAAAGGTTTTACCCTCTTTGTGACCAGGGCAATCTTTGCTATTCAGCATAGTGCTACTTTAACTGGCAATTGTACAGTTATGCAACACTGTATGCAAAATTACATTTTTATATATTTTTTTTTTCACTCAAATAAAGCTTTCTTTTGGTGTGTATTCCATCACTACTTTTTTATTTTTCATTATATAAATGAAAAAAATTTAAAAAAAAAACACGCTATTTTCTACTTTCTGTTATAAAAAAAATCCAATCAAAAAATAAGAAAATAAAATTCATAAATTTAGAAGTGTATATTAATTGGTTTGTGCAAAAGTTATAGTGTCTACAAACTATGGTATATATATTGGAATTTATGCAACTATAGGCTATGTACTGTACTAGCGGCGATCAGCGACTTATAGTGGGACTGTCATAAGGTGGCAGGCAATGTGGAATTAACAGACACTGGCTGGGAGGGTCAATAACTGACACTGATGTTGCTAGTGACACTAATACAGTGATTAGTGATAATATTGTACACTGACACTGTACTAACGACAATGATTGGAAAGGGGTTAACATCTAGGGAAAATCAAGGGGTTAACTGTGCGCCTAACTAGTGTAATGTGTGTTGTTTTTACTTACTAAGCTGGCTGTTTTTCTCCCTGCTTTTCAGGGAGAAGAAACTGCCAGATCACTGTTCCTATGTACAGAGTCCTGTGTGTTTGTAAAAAAAATAACTCTTTGTGTGATTGGGTACAGTCGATCAGCAGGTTTCAGCTGAAATCTGCTGCAAAAACTCAAGCTGTGTCTAATCAAACCCAGAAAAAGCCCAGTCATGTACAGTACATGCATGTGACTGTGCCTGTGCATGCGGCCTGTTCACAGTATATTTACTGTGTGCAGTCAGCAGGTGGTTAAAGAGGTTGGCAGTCACAGGATCCACTTAGAAAAAAATATATAATGAAACAGTCTTAAAGTTTTAGGTATACAATGTAACTCTTAAAAGTTAAATAGTTAAAATATTAAAAGTTAACTTTGCTTTATTGATAGCAATTCATAAAAATATATTGATTTTGGATGGTTTTAGAAAAAGATTAAAACAAAATTGGAAACTATCATCCATCTGTATGTAACCAGCAAGGAATTTCAAATGTGTATTGAGTACAATCTGGATTTCGTTATTGTAATTCCAGCTGCCAATGGTGGGGGCCATGCAATTTTGTGATATCCTCGTAACGCTCTACTTTTCAGAAACTGAGAAGAAGAAATTCTTTATGAAATATTGTCAGTTTAGGGTATAATTGGTATTTTTACTTTATACTTTCTTTATCATTTTCCTCGGGATGTGTTATCTTAGAGACTAAATATTTTCAAGCTGCGACCTGATTCGTTTTTCTGCTTTCTCTGGGGCAGTATCTTTAGTAGAACTTTGTTTCCTTCTTTTTATACTGTTCAGTTAAAAACCATGGCAGTAAGTCAACCATGGAAACATATGATGGATTTTCTATAGCTGTAGCGAAAAAAAGAATGTTGAGCTTATTGCTTAAATAAAATCATAGTTCTTATATACAGCCCCAAATAAAAACTTAACTCAATTTAACTCAATTTATGAAAACTGGAGAAGGTAATGGCCATAGCTACAATACAGAGATATGCTTTTATTTATTGTGGCCTAGAAATAAATGAGAGCTGCTATTAACTAGGTATTATGGGCAACTTAGATGTTTCTGACGTTTCAAGCAACACAGATGTTGCACTAGTTTTGTTAAATCCAACTTTTCCATCAGTGACTTGGAATGGTTTCCTGCTAAATTTCTAGTATTACTAAATTAAGATTTGAGAGTATGAAGCATATAATTCGTTAACAGATTTGTCACCCCAAAACACTATAAACCATTTATGTTATATAACAGATATGATGGACTTGGCGGTAGAGCGGGTAGGATATTGTGGGTGGGTAGGCCACATAGCTGAGTTTGAATATTATAAATAAAAACTTGCATTATCGGTTTTTCTCCCAAGCCTGATATCTATCATTAGTTGCTACTGAATTTAAATATTGTATCCTGTTAAACATTTGGCAGCTTTCAAAATGGCTGTGGCCACCACTAAGAAGTGATAGGTGCATGCAAAACCAAAAGTCTGCCAGTGAAGGAACTTTTGGAAATGAAAGGGCTTCACATGATTTATGGGCAAGGGCAACCCCAGATTTGAAGCTTGTTTCAATTAAAGTGCCGTAGATTAAGCCACAAAATTATTGCCCTTAGCTGGACTACTAGAGGTCAGCAGAGAATTGTTACCATTTTAGATGGAAGGAAATATGATGTATACTTTTGTGTACTGTCAGTCCACATCTAACACTGTTGACTGTTGACACTTAAAGTAGTATTAAACCCTAAAGCAAAAATGTATTACTGTATATGGCAGCTTACTAATTCTTAGATATAATAGCCACATTAGCTTTCTTTCTTTCCTTTATTTTCACATGGTGATCCAGCCATTAATGTGGTTGTAAACCCTTACAATCCTATAATGAGGCTTACCTGTAGCTACCCCGCATATCTCCTAAACCTGCACGGTTTAGGAGATATCCCCTGTATCTTCATGTGCCAACATCATGGGCACATGCGCGCTAAAGCAATGGCACGTATGTGCTGTTTGCTTCAGTGAGTGTGTCGTTACCAGCAGCTCCCTTGTGCATGCGCGGAAGTGACGTAATCGTAGCTCCGGCCAATCACAGCGCCAGAGCTGTGATATCCGGAAGTAACTCCGGAGAGAAATGTTGTAGTGCTGTGTACAGGTACCGCAGTGGGGGGTTTTGATCTCAGGTGAGTATTACATAATGAGCTAGTATGCTATGCATACTAGCTCACTATTCATTTGTCTTGCAGGTCTTTTTTTCATGTGGGTTTACACTTTAAAGTTATTCTAAAATCAATAAATAAATAACAAAAATGTTATACTTACCTCGTTACCTAGTTTTGCACAGAACAGCCCAGGTCCTCCTCTTCTCAGGTCCCTCTTTGCTTTTCCTAGCCCTTCCCTCCTTTGAGTGCCCCTCAGCCAGCAGCTTGCTACAGGAGGCACCTAAGCCGAGTCAGAGCTCTGTGTATCTTTTCAGACAAGGACCCATGGCCTGACCCCGCCCCCTCACCCCTGATTGGCTGGCTGACTTTGATTGACAGCCGTGGGAGCCAATGGTGCCACTGCTCTGTCTCAGCCGATCAGGAGGAGTGCCCTGGATGGCTAAGGGGATTGTGGACATCGCTGGAGAGAGAAGGGGCTCAGGTAAATAATTAGGGGGTTTGGAGGGGAGGGCTGCTACACACAAAAGTTTTTTTATCTTAATGCATAGACGGCATTAAGATAAAAAACCTTCTGCCTTTACAGCTCCTTTTAGACTGTTGTTTTTCAAATGTATCGTTTTACCAGGATGAGACAAAACATTTGGCAGCAGTGCTTTATGTATGTAAAACCTTTATTGTAAAAGGATTCCCCCCCCCCCCCCTATTGGGAGGCATGTGTAGCAGTGAGGTGTAACTTTAATTTGCCCATTTTTATTTTTTTAGCATAAAGTTCCACTTTAGGTGTAATTTAAGGGTAAATATAATAGCAAAAATCTCAATTTACTTTACATAAGATATTGATAATTCTGACTGATTGATATAGGTGCTGCACCTAAGAGTTGTTCAATAGGAATTTAAATTATTTGTTTAATAAAACCCTCATCCTGCATCACCACATTAGGACTGTGATCTGTGCAAAGCAACAGCTGACCTCTGAATATGCATAGGAGTATAAATATTAAACTAAATTATTTAAATAGTGTACTTTTTATTGTATGTGAATGAACACTTTACCGACTGATCAGATGAATTTACTTTTTATTTATGGCTTATATAGCACCTAGTACTCTTAACAGGCTCAGATCTGCCTTAACACAGTCACAGATCAGGTGACTGGGAGAAATAAGAGATGAAAGTAGGGTGGGGGCAAGCACTATTTGTCTTCTCTGTTTGAAAGTAGAAACCTTTTTAATGCCAGATTTCACACCTCTACCTGGGTGGACTGTATACTAGAAGAAAACCGTGACCAATGAACTATGGAGGTCAATTGGAATACGACAGAAATCACTGGATCTAAGGGTCCATGCACACTGGACATATAGAGCATTTTTGTACAGGCATTTAGGAGGGGTTAGCATTTTTCTGCCGAAAACTCCTGTAGAAACAGCATTTTTTAGGTCTGCTGTGCATGGACCCTTCTGACCGAAAAATTGAGAACCTGCTCTCAATCTTTTGCTGGCGGGAATTCCGCCACCAAAAGTCCGATGGAGCATACACACGGTCAGAATTTCTGACCGAAAGCTCACATCGGACTTTTGCTGGCGGAATTTCTGATCGTGTGTATGGGGGATAAATCTCAAAGTTGCCACGAGAATGCAAAAAGAGAGCAAATCATCCAATGAGAACACTTGTTCCCAAGACAACAGTCTGTGGATTAATTCTTTACAACTCCTATTGAGTCTGCAGGACAAGAAGTGATAAATTACAAATGTAAAAAAAAACTTTTTATAATACTTTATTTCTTTCAGTTAGGGTTACTTTATATGTAGAAGTAATACTAGAATAAGACATTATTTAGGGTTAAAATTGGTTTGAAATGTCATTTGTGTTGGCCTCACATGAATGTAAATTACCACCAATATTTCCTTTGGTAGTGGCTTCCCAAGGAAGAGTGGCCGGACCGCCCGCATAGCCTCTGATGAAGAGATCCAGGGAACAAAAGATGCAGTGATACAGGACCTCGAGAGGAAGCTGCGCTTCAAAGAGGAGCTCCTGAACAACGGTCAACCGGTATTATAGTGACTGCAAAACTAAGCACTTATTATTCATATTGTGTTACAAAGAAAATGTCAGTTATCCTTTCACTTTCTTTTTAAAGTTAGACATTGGTTATATTTCTTTTATAATGTCATGCACTAAACTTACAAAGGCAAGTAATAAGTGACTAAAAATGTAATATTTATATCTCTCCTATGTTCTTAGAAATTGACGTATGAAGAGAAAATGGCTCGGCGGTTGCTGGGAGCAGACAATGCTGCAACAGTGTTTAATTTGCAAGAACCAGAAGATGATATAAATACACAGGTACATATGTCTTCTTACATCTACATATTTAGAGTTCAAATTATTGAGAGATCACAGATTGAGAGAATGGGGAATATGCAGTTTCTCCATATATAGCTTTATACGTTTCACCTAATACACACAATTTAACTGATGTTCAATGCCAAAAAAACTTTTTTTTTTTTCAGTGGAATGTGCCCATGGAGCCACAATATTCATTAACAAACAGCTTATCAAAAGTAAACTATTGAAGGGCATTTAGTGAATTAAGAAACTGCCATTACCCACAATTGAGGAAACAGTAACATATTATATTATTTAGAAAAACATTCATTCTCTACAGGAAATAGCTTGCAATGTTTCTTTTGCTAACTAATTGTAATTGACAGAAGTATGAATGCTTTGTCCATAACACGCATTCCATAGCAGTCAGCTGTGCGTTAATGTATGTTTATCTTCCTGCTTTTCGTGTACTCATTATACCCAAACAGTCAAACAGTGGTCTGGCCTTTCAGCTTGTCATGCATTCTTGCTTTTTTCCTGGACACAGCAGTTTATACATGCATGTATCCTGGGTCAGTGTTCTCTAACTATAACGTGCTAAACTGGCTCTATACATAAAAACGGAATGGCTTGACTTTGGGTGTGCACATACACATATATTGGCAAATCTACTAAATCTGTTTGTTAAGCAAATTAGATTGCACAGAGGGCTAAGTTTAATGATAGCCACACATGTGAACTAGACATGCCATCTGCCTTATTAGTTATGCCCTGTACACACGGTCGGACTTTCCAATGGCAAATGTGCAGTTGGACTGTTGTGTGTGAGCTCCATCTGACTTTTTCCATTGGAATTTCCGACACACAAAGTTTGAGATGTGGATCTAAAATTTTCCGACAACAAAATCCGATCGTTTATATTCCAATCATGTGTGGACAATTCCGACACACAAAGTGCCACGCATGCTCAGAATAAATTACGAGACGAAAGCTATTGGCTACTGGCCTCTTTATAGTCCCATCGTACGTGTTGTATGTCACCTCGTTCTGAACGATCGGATTTTCCAACAACTTTGTGCGACCGTGTGTATGCAAGACAAGTTTGGGCCAAAATTCGTCTGAAAAAATCCAACGGATTTTGTCGGCGGAATGTGTGGCCGTGTGTACAGGGCATAAGAGAGAGAGAGAGCATAATGAGGGGACAAGAGGGCCTGGTACTGCCTTTAATTGGGCTAATTGTCAGAAGATTAGATACAAAGCTCCTATGTTTTTGTTAGGCTGGGTACACACATGTCCGGCTGCAGTTTTCAGTCCGGAGTCTGGTGCGGTTTTGTTCACCGGTTCAAGTGCAAATTTTTACTCAAGTTCGCACCTAAATCGGACCCAACATCGCACAGGATCCTCTTCAAAAATGGACTGCGGCCGATCTGCTCATGTATGAACCAGCTCCATTGAAAGTCGATCTGATTCACATTATGCAAATCGGATTTGCTTAAAAATGCATCAGTTTCGCATATATGTGAACTGAGCCGAATTGTTGGTGTGTACCAACATTAAACATTCTATATAAATCAATGGCTCACAGTATTGTATTTTATTTGTGAACGTGGTTGGCATAGTGTATGTTTGCATCCATTTTTAATATACTTTTATAAGCCAGTTTAATTGGATGTTCATGCCACAGATGATGCTATCCACACTGTACAATCCTTTGTAACCATGTATATAATTAATTGGGTTAATGTTTATTCATACTATTAATGTGCTAATAAAAAGGTTCCATTAACATGCCTTTAAAGAGCTCTTGATCATTATTCACTAAATAAATGTAACAACCTAAAGGTAGTTTATAAATTTGTGCTGAAAACACAAGATAGAATAATGCCATCTTTTTTTTGGGGGGGGGGGGTGCTGTCTGATCACAGCATTCATAATAGGTTAAATAATGAAATACTGTTCTGTACAGAAAGTTCCAGGCTCAGAGTTTATAGCCCGAGTTCTATGAAAGAGAATTGTTATCAGAGCACATGGCAGTAACTTTTTTCTTGCTTTAGCTTTCACCTTCTTCTCTACCTTTCCAGGAAGTTGCCTCTGTTGATGCTTCTGTAGAGAATCCTCTTGAAATGCAGAAGGTTACTATTGACCATGTTCCATGTCTACACCACACTGATCATTGGTCTTAAAAACTAACATATTACAGGTTTTGCAGTTTGCCAAATTTAACATCTGTTATAAACACGTGTTTTTCTTGTTGCCGTGTGTTTTGTCACTCAGTACAATGTGTATTCCTCCATTAAGAGAAGAGAGGGTTTTAGCCAAGTTAGAGAAAATAGATTGTTATGTTCCTGAGTAAAGTCTCCATCTCCAGAGTATGCATAACAAAATTGCATGAAATGACTGTGTTTAATTTCACTAATTACTTCTAAACAATTTTCACTAGAATTCCACTCGTATAAAATGCCCCTTCCATATAGGAAATGGGTATATGTCCTGCATAAATATGGGACACACCAGCGTTCAACACATATAAATAACAACAGCTATTTATATAACTCCAATTCTATGTTTGTAGTTGTGTACCATATTTAGGTAGGTATACGTATAAAGGTTTGTTTGATGTTGCATTGTACCAATGTTCATTACCGGAAATGAAAATTCCCTCTATATTTCTTTCTGTAGGAGAAGCTATTGCTCCATTATTTTTCTTCCCAAACCTACCATTTACTGTATACTTAACAAAACATTAGGAAATACTGTATATGTTTCTGAACCACATTCTATATGACCATAATGAGCTTGATGTATAAACATATATGTGTATATATGGTATATGCGCCAAAGAACAGTATATAATATATATAATATTATTTATACAAAATCTAGGCACTAGGTTCTTTCAAATGCCATGGGGTTGATTTACTAAAGGCAATCAGACTGCGTACTTCCTCCAGAGCTTAGTAAATGACCAGCAGCTCTGCTGCTTTCCATCATCCAATCATGTGCGAGCAAAAATGTTTATTTTTATTTTCCTTGCTCCAAGAAAGATGTAGCCGGCAACTCCAGAATCCCATAACAATCTTTATTTGCTACATAGAGGTCAAGATTAAAAACACCTGATGCTTTTCGGCATACAGCCTTGTTTATTTTCCCTGCACTCGATTGGATATTCTTGTCAAAGTGAAGCTTCACCCTATTTACTAAGCTTTGGAGCAACTACAATTGCAGAGTGCAACTGCTCTGTGCAAAGTGCACAGTCTATTTGCCTTTTGTAAATCAACTCCACATGTTTAATTATCTTGGGTTGATGATTTTTATATAGTTTCCGGTCACAGAAAAAGGCACAAAAGTGGAAAATGCTGCAAATAATGAGTGTAGAAATAGAATTGCCACATCCTGGTACATAGCTGTAACTTGTCACTTTAATCCAGGATTTAGGACATCAATTAATGTTCTGTTAAATTGAACAGGTTATTTTGAACAGTTGTTCCAGTTAACAATAGGATGATGAATAAAATGTTTATAACTTTCTCATTCCAAAATGTAGGTGAAAGAGGTGTTCCAGCCTGGGAAAAAAAACATTTAAAGTCAGCAGCTACAAATACTATAGCTGTTGATTTTTAATATATGGACACTTGCCTGTCCAGGAAGCCTGTGATGCCGGCAGCCCAGTCGATCTTTGGATCGGCTGTCGGGTGCTGCCGCCGCTATCTCTACTAGGGGAAACCAACAGTGAAGGCTTTCGGCTTCACAGACTTTTCTCTAATGCGTGAAGCGCGCCGCGCTTTCTAATTGGTCCGACGGCGGAGGAAGGAGGAGGGGGGGGTCGAATTTGTGAGGGATGGTGCCATCTCCGAAAGTGGGGAAGGGAAACCTGTCAAAACCTGTCCCTGTTCCTCTCTGAAAGATGCCAAATGTGACACTGGAGGGGGGGAACAAGCACATTTTGGGGGGAACTCCACTTTAATGTTCTTTGTATTATATCACATTTACAAGACCAGTTTAGGTTGGTGTATGACTTTTCCTCCAATGCTGTTGTTTTTGTTGATTTTATACAAAAGGTTATTCACCCTGATGGTCCAAATGAATTAACATGAATCAAACGTCTAGTGCTCAGTTCAAGAATGCAGTAACCAAGAATGTCTTGTTTTACCTAGCACAAAGGCATCTGACAAGCCTTTCCCAGTAAAGAAGGGACCCCGTAGATGTGAAAAATACCAAAATGGTTAAATCATCATTCTCACAGGGCATTCTCACTCTAACTTATCAAACAAATCCTTTAAATTATTTTTTAAGTGTTTTTATAGCTAATCCTTAGTGACAGACACTTAAATATTGGCACTAATACTGTAGAACCGCTAGTGGTGTTTTGTTTATTTATCCATATATGACAAGCAGGAAAATAAAAGATAGATTCTGAGGTTAACAATATCCTCTGTAGTTTAATTATACACGTGCAGATTAAATAACATGCAGTATTTTTGTGTGGAAAACAGTTAGCGGGCGTCTTCATTATTCTAGTCATTATGTGACCCTCAGCAGAGGTCTGTTTGCTCATTCCTTACCTAAAGAAATGCAGTAACAAAAAAGTCTGCTGAGTGCTTAATGCTTGGAAAAATCAGAAACATGGCTTAAAATAAACATATATTACTGCTCCCTGGAGTTGAATTCAATATATACAGATCAAGTTATTACAAAGACAAGTATGTGGTTCATAGACAGCTTCAGTCTCATGGGGCAACAGATAGCACAACCACAAGTCATTCTTCCCCTTTAACATTTACAGGCCAAATAATACACATGGTTAAGGGCTTGCTGACTAATATTTTCCCTTTTCCATTTCCTTTGAGACATTTAGAATTGTAGTTTTGGTGCTTGTGAGCATGGAAGCCTACCAAATGAGCTTTTGATTTTCTATTTATCTAAAGAGACATGGGAGAATGTCTTAGATAGCACCTCTGATTTTTAATCCAACATTGAAACTATGGGGTTCATTTACTAAATTTTTTTTTTGGATAAAGTAGGAAATGTGAGACTTATTTATGTATTATTTATTATTATTTTATTTATTTACTTCTGTCTGTGTCCTATTTTGCTTCACTTTCTGCCTTTGGCCACATTAACAATAAAATCTGACAGAGGTTCTTCTAACCCTTTCCCAATCCATCCAAAACAAAAAAATTGATTTAGATATACTTTAAAGTAAAATGGGTGGGATTTATGATTTAAGCAGAGGTGTAATTCTTTTAGCAATTACAGTTTACTCAATTGTTTTAATTAAAAGGAGAAGTCCAGCCAAAGCTTGTTTGGCTGGGCTTCTCCTATGGATCACAGGAGTGCAAATTGTTTTGCATTCCTGTGACCCGTTTTCATCAGGGAGCGGGCTGAAGTTTGCTCTCTGCTGACATCACAGATATCAGTCCAGGCACCACGTCATCCCGACTCTGGGAGTCTGGATCAACAGGTGCCGGACTGATACCGTCTCAGCCTCTCAGCGAGCCTGAGAGCGTGAGACGCCCACTCTGCCCCCTCCCCAACTCAGCTCTCCGATTAGTGAGGAGGGAGAAGAGCAGAGAGCTATGACTGACAGTATGCAGCTCCCTGCTCACAGAGCAAAAACCGAGAGATCGGTGGTGTTCAATCGCTCGGTTTTCAGTGCCGAGTCACCGGGGGACTGATGCAGAATCGGCACCATACTGCATCCACCTAGGTAAGTATGAAAAGAACACCATACTTCTCTTCTAATTTCCAGGTTGCTGTCTAAAAAAAAAAAAAGTTATGTTTTCTTTATGAGATGTGTAACTTATATGAAGCAATTTGTGTGCTGTTTTGTAGTGTGGAATCTGGAATGTATTTTTGTTTTTTGAAAACGTGGTTGCAGAATTTAAATGACTCAGGAATGTTTTCAAAGAAAAGTTAGTTATTTTGACATTTTGACATTTTAATCTGATAGGAGTACAAAGTTTCCAGCTTTGAGCAGAGGCTTATCGGTGAAATTGAGTATCGCCTGGAACGTTCTCCTGTGGAAGAATCGGATAATGAAGTAGAACATGGGGATGAATCCGATGGCACCCCTCCTCAATTTGAAACAAAATTGCGCCACTTCAAGATCTTTGAAGGAATGCCAGCAACTTTTACATGCATGGTGACTGGCAATCCGAAGCCAAAGGTAGGAAAGTTTTCTTCTGTTATTGTAGTAACAAAAATATGAGAAGAAAAAAATTGTGCAAAAAATATTGAAACAATTGAAAACTCAATGTGATTTTGTAAGCACTTTCAACTTTCTTTTGGTGGTATTTAATCACCACTGAGTATTTTTTTATTTTATTATATAAACAAAAAAAGACCAAAAAAGGAAAAAAAAAATTCTACTTTCTGTTATAAAACATATCCAATAAAATCAAATGTCTTCATAAATTTAGGCACAAATGTATTTTGCGACATGATTACTTACTTGACCCTTACTTGACCCAGACACTAACCCTTGCACTGACCTAGATCAAACCTTGATCTAGCTATTTTTTTTTTTACTATTATTTTTTTTTTTACACACCTTTTTTTTTTCTTTCTGCAAGGAAAAAGAGAGATACAATGTACAGTGGATATAAAAAGTCTACACACCCATGTTAAAATGTCAGGTTTCCGCGATGTCAAAAAATGAGACAAAGATAAATCATTTCAGAACTTTTTCCACCTTTAATGCGACCTACAAACTGTACAACTCAGTTGAACAACAAACTGAAATTTTTAGGTGGCGGGAAGTAAAAATAAAAAATAATAAGTGTGCACACCCTTAAACTAATACTTAGTTGAAGCACCTTTTGATTTTATTACAGTACTCAGTCTTTTTGGGTATAAGTCCATCAGCATGGCACATCCTGACTTGGCAATATTTGCCCACACTTCTCCAAATTTGTCAGATTGTGAGGGCATCTCCTGTGCACAGCCCTCTTCAGATCACCCCACAGATTTTCGGTCGGATTCAGGTCTGGCCTCTGCCTGGGCCATTCCAAAACTTTAATCTTCTTCTGGTAAAGCCATTCCTTTTTTGATTTGGGTGTATGCTTTGGGTCATTGTTATGCTGAAAGATGAAGTTCCTCTCCAAGTCCAGCTTTCCAGCAGAAGCCTGAAGGTTTTGTGCTAATATTGACTGATATTTGGAACTGTTCATAATTCCCTCTACCGTGACTAAGGCCCATGTTCCAGCTGAAGAAAAACAGCCCCAAAGCATGATGCTGCCACCACCATGCTTCACTGTGGGTATGGTGTTCTTTTGGTGATGTGCAGTTTTGTTTTTGTGCCAAACATATCTTTTGGAATTATGGCCAAAAAGTTCAACCTTGGTTTCATCAGATCATAGCACATTTTCCCACATGCTTTTGGGAGACTTCAGGTGTGTTTTTACAAAATTTGGCCGGGCTTTGATGTTTTTCTTTGTAAGAAAAGACTTCCGTCTTGCCACTCTACCCCATAGTCCAGACAAATGAAGAACACAGGAGATTGTTGTCACATGTACCACACAGCCAGTACTTGCCAGATATTGCTGCAGCTCCTTTAATGCTTCGGTAGGCCTCTTGGCAGCCTCCCTGACCAGTTTTGTTCTTGTCTTTTCATCAATTTTGGAAGGGCGTCCATTTCATGGTAATGTCACTGTTGTGCCATATTTTCTCCACTTGATGATGACTGTCTTCACTGTGTTCCATGTTATATCTAATGCCTTGGAAGTTCTTTTGTACCCTTCTCCTGACTGATACCTTTTAACAATGAGATCCCTCTGATGCTTTGGAAACTTTCTGTGGCCCATGGCTTTTGCTGTAGTATGCAACTAAGAAAATGCCACAAAAGGCCTACTAGAACAGCTGAACTTTATTTTGGTTAATCAGAGGCACTTTAAATGATGGCAGGTGTGTACTGACTCCTATTTAACATGCGTTTGAATGTGATTGCTTAATTCTGAACATAGCTACACTCCCAGAGGGTGGTGTGCACACTTATGCAACCACATAATTTTATTTTTTTATTTTTACTTCCCCCCTCTAAAAGATTTCAGTTTGTTTTTTAATTGAGTTGTATAGTTTATAGGTCACATTAAAGGTGAAAAAAGTTCTGAAATTATTTATCTTTATCTCAATTATTTACCTCACAGAAACGTGACATGTTAACAGGGGTGTGTAGACATTTTATATCCACTGTATCTCTCCTCTCCATTCAAAGAGAGAAAACTGATTGGTTCACAGTGATCACAAGGCACAGAGTCACTCTGATTGGCTGTGTATATTTTGTTTTGATCTGTAAATATATAAACAGCGCTGCAAAAAACTGAATGTACCTCTCCACTGCCCTTTTTTTTTTTTTTTACTATGCAGCAGTTTAAAAGGTGGATAAGGCTTAGCATCTGTTATATATAAAGTATGATGGTGGTTGTGTTTACCCAGTATTATTATTTATACCTTTTGCATACAGTGTGGTTTGGCTTGAGTCCTTAGTCTAATAGTTTACTTTGTCTCATTTGACTGATTCCCCCCCCCCCCCCCATACAAACCCCTTTATCTTTGTCACACAGTAGATTTGAATTTAAAGAAACATCTTCAGCTACAGCTGCACCTTATCAAGATTGTGCCATATATGTCTGTTTATGATTTGACGGTGTCAAAAATGAGGAGTTGAGAAAATGTATAGGATATTCATATATGATAGCAAATCTCAGTGGACACTTAGGCCTTAGTCTTTGATAACAGTTGCACATCTGGCATACAGACTATACATTAATCTTGCCTATATCAGATATAAGAACACGCTATGACAAAGGCCTAAGTGTTCATTGAGATTTTCTATCATACATTTTGTATACAGATTGTATAGTAAGTTAAATAACCTGAATCCTTCTAGGATTTCTTGGAAAAAAATTGTCACAAGATGTAATGCACAATTTACTTATTTATATAGAAGCACATTTTTTAGAGGTTTGCCAAGCAAAAATAATCATTCACATCATTTATTGCCCCCAAAACAAGGTTATATTTCTAGCAAACCCCTACAAACATGCATGCAATAGAATTAATTTTGACTGTATTCAATTTTTTTTTAACTAAGGGATTAAACCAGAGAACCTCTAGTTCACCCTTGCAAATTCATTCAGAAAGAAACCCTGGAGAGAAATGAACCCAAAATACTAATAATACAGGCTACAGTTGTGTCATCCAGTCTGCCATTGGAAAGATTTTCTAGTTTTTGAAAAGGGTAGAATCTCCAACAGGTTTTTATTGCTTTCAACCCATTGTGGAGATTCACTTTCCCTTGTTTCTTGATTACAACACAAAAAAATGAAGAGAAATCCTATTTAAGGCTTCAGTTGTATCAACATGAATATTTTACATTAAAACATTAATATTAAAGTGGCTCTATATACATTTACATATATAGTAGCTTCATATACATTTACATTAATTAGCAGCATTAAATACAATAAGCAAAAATCCATGATTTATTTTAACGTGCCTATTTCTATGTCTTATGGGTTACATCCTCTGCGATTCCGGCACTTGATTAAAATAACTTCCAGCCAGGGAGTGCACTCCATTTGCATATTACATGACCCAGCTTTCAGGACTACATGACCCAGCAGGCTTTCTGTTCCCCTTCACTTGTAAACACAAACTGATATGAGACAATCATACACCCTGTCAGCTGAAGAAGGAACCTCTTGGCTGCGCCACCCAGGCACTCCCAAACTCTACCTGCCAGCCTTAGAAAGGACTTGATGTAGAGGTGGAGCTGCTGTCAATCAGTGTACAAGGGAGGCAAAACTGAGGTGGGGCTTCTGTTGCTGTAGCTGGAGCCTGTGCCAAGGATGTTATGTGGGGAGACAAAGCAGAGGTGAAGCTGTGGTGTCTTCAGATGATGGGATGTTTGTATGTGCAGGCAGGCAGCATTAGCAAATTAGAATATAGTCCTAAGCTATGAAGCACACACTCCTGGTGCCCTCATCGGCGGAAAGTGCAGGATTGTAAGCACCTTATGATAGAAGACAGGTGGAAATGCTTCACAATCAACAAAAAAACTACAATAAAGGCAGAGCTTTCAACCAGGTTAGGCTTATTGGTTAATTGTATTAATAAGAAACCAAAAAATAAAGAAAAAGGAGGGTTTATTATCATTTTAAATACTACATTAATTAATATTTCTGATGAAAATGTATGACACTGCTGATGCCAGTGAATGACCATACTGCCCCTTGTTATTGCACAATTAGCAGGGCATAGTGGAAGCAGACTGAACTATGTTCTTATGTTCTGTTTCAAATTTCTTGCCTGGGAAGAGGCCATTGTAATGAATTACTGCAACAGGAAATCATTCAGGAGGAAATTGTGAACACATGGGATTCTCTTGTTTTCTATAAAATAGTCACTTAAGAGACCATTTGTATGTCAATTTCTGGTTCTATTGTTTCCAAGAGTCACAAAGGACTCCAATACATGACAACTAGATAATCTGTTTGAAACAGGAATACAAAAGTACTTGTAGGCTTTTAACAGTCAGCACATGTGGAATAAATACATATCTTCGTCACAGATGCAAATCAGGTGTTTGTGGATGAATTCTTGAAGTGACAAGTTTTGATTGAATGATGTGGGTGACAACTTTATCCAATAACTCGTTTCTAAAAAGTTAACTTTTTGTCTAATAAGGACCAAGAGATTTTGTAACATACTGTACATTATTCTGAAGCAGCTATACAGGTCACTATTTTGTCTGGTGATAACTGAATTGTAAAGAAAATAATGAATGGTGCTGAAAAGGTGGATATGCTCTAATGGACGCTAAACAAAATCCACGAGTAAAAAGCCCATATGCAATGAATCCAAAACGTCCATATAAACGTTTGTGTAAAGCTAAGCAACATTAGTGGCAGCTTCCCATAGATTGAAGCAATAACTCTGTAAGAAACCAAAAAGGAACACATGGGGAATGACAGACTAAGTGTAGCAGGTTAAAACCAAATGGATTTTTTAAAAGCCAGTTGACAACTTACATGGGTAGTAAGCAGTAGGCATATCTATATATCTGGGGCAGATGTATAGAGGTGTCCCGAGGTCAACTCTGGTTTCCTGCTGATGTCACTTCTGGTCCGGGTCCTTCCATGTTCCACGATGGTTACCACTACTTCCGGCCATGATCCTCCATCTCACTACAGGCACTCCAGGCTCCGGAGCTTCGAGCCTCTCGGGGCCTTCTCCAGATGACCTCCGGCCACCTCTATACATCTGCGCCAGATATACAGATATGCCTACTTGCATACTACTCACTCATGTAAGTTGCCAATTGGCTTTTAATAAATCCAAAGTTGCTACTATTTGTCTACAGTACATGTCTACACAGATACAAATTGCTGGTGTCACATGATCACCAACCACTGTATTTAAAGGGGTTTTAAAGGTAAATGTTTTTTTCACCTTAATGCATTCTATGCATTAAGGTGAAAAAACATCTCACACTGCCGGCACCCCCAGTCCCCCCGTTTTACTTACCTGACCCCTCGAAAATCCCGCACTCGCCCCCGCCGTCCTCTTCGCCGCTCAGCCTGGCCGCCGATTGGCTGGAGTGGATGGATTGAAAGCAGTGCAGCCATTGGCTAGCGCTGCTGTCAATCACATCCAATGATGCAGCGTGCCGGGGGTGAGGCCGTGTGATACAGCGAGCGGCTATAGCCGGTGGCTGTATCGCGGGAGCGTGCCCGCAGGTGCTTCTCACCATGCAAGGGAGCTCGCATGAACGTGAGAAGTTCCTGTGGGAGGAAGCAGAGACAGCCGCCGAGGGACCCCAGAAGAGCAGGTTAGGGGCCACTTTGTGCAAAACGAGCTGCACAGTGGAGGTAAGTATAACATGTTTGTTATTTTAAAAAAATAAAAAAAATTACTTTACAATCCCTTTAAAAACATGAGTACTTACTGAAGCTGGTAATTTTGTAGCCAGCTCCAATAACTAATGAAAAGAAAAGGGCTGTTGGAAAAGGGCAAGTTTTCTAGTGTCTAATGGAAAAGGGCCAGGCTTTAAGTATCTATGTGAAAGACATGTTTTTATACGTATGTCTGGTGGAAGAGGTTTTAGGTTTTAAGGTGTTTCATGGAAAAGGGCTAGTCTTTACAGGTGTCCTGAAAAGAGTTTGGGATCTGGGTGTCTAAGAGAAAAGGGGTTGTTTTTTACATGTCTGACGAAAGAGTGTTCAGTTTAAAGAAGAACTATATCCATGGATTTAACAGTTTCAAAAAACAGTTACATTCAAGGCATGCTGGGAGTGCTAACTGTCACATTTGCTCATTCTCCCAACCAAACTGACAAGCCATCAAATGGTTGGTGTCATAACTGATCACATGTGCAGCACCATGGCAATTGAAGATCAAACAGAAGCTAAAATGGCAACTTCCTTGGCTGAAAAGGTAGGAGGGTTTAGTTCCACTTAAGGTATCTAGGGAAAAAGAGTTGTTTTTTAGGAGTCTATAGTTTTTAGGTATCTAATGGAAAAGGGTTGGGCCTTAGATGCCCAACAGGAAAAAGCTGGTATTAGATGTCCAAGGGGAAAGGGTTGGTTTAAGGTGTTGTTTTTTGGAGTTTCTCCAGATAAGTGGTGTGCTGTTTTATTCTGGGATTAGTCCTATAAACATTGGCACGTTTAAACTGACATGAAAAAAAAAGAATACGTTTTGTTTAGTATTAACCAGCTAAGGGGAAAACTGTGGTAAATGTATTAAGTCACTTTCAAAATAGAATTTATTTGAGGTTTTCCTGTAGGATACATACTATTTTTTAAGTACTATAATTAAGTCTCTAATGAACAATTAAATGGTAAATGTGTTTACTGGCTTATTGACAACTAGAATATAAACCCAACTTTATATAGTACAGTGAAATAATTAAAAAAGTATTTTGCAGTTGTCAATAACTTTTCAGTTTAATTATATTTTTATAGGATTCATTTTCTAATTTGCAAGTCTTGTTTTGTTTGGAAGGATGTGATATATTGGCCGTTCTCCTCAATAAATGTTTAATGTTCCATCTCAGAAAAGGATTTCAGTAGGTGGTGTGGAAGAAAAATACACCCTTTATTTATTGTTCGCAGAATTTTCACTTGCTCTGAATGGGACCTTTCTTCTTTACTCATTGCACTTCAGAAACTTGAGATCAATAAATATCACAAAGGGGTATTTCTAATCCCAGAGAAAATTATTAGTGCTGGAAGACTGTAGCTCCAGTACACTTAACAGACATAGCAACGGTATCCTAGCCAACCTGTTTATTAGACAATATGCTAAGCATTCCTGGGTAAACTGTAAGCATTCAGGGAGACTTTGAACATGCCTTTGCATGGTTTAAAATAGCTGTAGAAATAGTTTAAAGAATAATAAAGGCTTATATTACTACCAAGGGCTGGCAATGAGGTTAGAGCGGACAGAATAAAGATAAAACATTTACATAATGCACTTCATCTTTTTTTTTTTCGATTGGTTAATTCTGAATATTTGTGGGTAAGCAAAGCAACTGCAAGGGCTGTCAAGAGGAGATGTAAGATTCAGGCAACAATCTCTTGAATCTCGTATTGGTAGGACTGTATAATCAAATGATGGATGTGAATGCAGATAACATCTTGCCAACAAAAGCACTCCCTGGTTTGAGTGTCTGCAAAGATATTCAGAAAAGATATCGATGTGGCAGAAAGGGTGGAGCTTTTTAAATGATGCCTGTGTTGATGAGTTCATAAGGTAGAATGATCTTTAAATACAACCATTCCATTAGGTCATTAGATGGTAAAATTAACTGAAGGATAATATCTTAGGTATTTAAGCATTTACAAGGTCGGTAATGTTCAGATCAAAGAGATTTTCTTTTAAACTCACAAACAAACCGCATCATATGTACAACGTATCTTAACATGGTTTATTTAAAGGGGGGTTGTTCAGAGCTGGTGATCCATTGTGCCCAAAGTAGCCAAGCAGCTGTTGGAACTATGACAGCTTCTTAGTACCTATTTAGCAGTGTGTTCCAAGTGTGGAGACAAGGTCAGATAAATTCTATAGATCACAGGGGTGCATGCGCAGACTAACCTGAGCGATAACGCCAATTTAGAGCTCAGCTCCAGTGAGAACCACACCAGGGGACATAGTGCAGCTTAGGCTCCCAGAACGGCACCCGCCGCTGTCCACTACCTCGGAGAACCCGCTGTTCACACTGCCATGGTCCTCGGGGGCTCCAGAATGAAACTAAAGCCTGGAAACATCAGGAACACTCTGGCCCGCTCATCAGGCAAGATGGCGCCGGCCTCCTCCTCACAGCACAACATGCCATGCTCAGCAAAGACCCAGCACCATGCTCAGCCCCTGCAGGAGGAGAACGGTGTGTCTGACTCAGATGCAGGCACCTCAGACACAGACAGGCATGTTTAAACAGTTTGAACAAATGCTGCAGAGAGCCCCAAAGCAGACATCAGACCAGATAACAGAAAAATTAACCCGTGAGATTAGGGAGCTGGGACACAGAACAGCAGAGCTGGTAGGGAAGGTCGATGAGCTGGAAAAATCACACACAGGACTATACTGCTGAAATGAAGAATCTCAAGGAAGAGAACTTAGTGCTACAGTCTTGCTTAGAAGACCAGGAGAACAGGGATATGCATTCTAATCTATGTATCAGGGGGATCCCCGAAACAGTGCTTGATCTACAAGCCACAATGCTGGCCCTGTTTCAGGAACTGCAACCAGGCATCCCTGTTGAAAGATTAGAAAGATTAGAAATGGATATTATAGCCAAGGTTCATTATTACCCTACGAAGGAGCAGCTACTTGCAGCAGCCAGGGGCAAAGAATCCCTATCCTTCCAAGGTCATACATACCAGTTATTTGCGGACATTTCCCCACTGACAGTTTCAAAGAGACATGCTCTTAAGCCCCACCTCCATATTCTTCAAAGCAACCAGATCACATACCCTTCTCTGTATACTTTACTCACCTGGAAACCAAGTACATCTGTTGTACACCTGCTGAACTGCAGACTGCCCTACAAGACCTGGGTTTGCTGGATCAGACACCACATAAAGATGCATCCTGCAGACGTTCGGCCTCCCGCTCCACCCCAGAAATCACAAAAAAGCGAACGATGGCTGCTCAGGTCACTCTAACAAACTCGGCCGTTTTGATAATCTTACAGCACACGCCAAGGATTCGGACTGACTTTCCATTTCCATCTCTAACTGCCATGAGTTATAGCTCACCCCCCCCTTACTGGCTCTCTAGACAGATGTTAAAATTTTTCAACAAATCCTTATTATTGCCTTGGTAAATGAGAATCTGTTTATCTTTTTTTTCTCCTCCTTACACGATGGAAACATATCCTGCATGGAAACCACACTACCGCTCTGTGAGTCTTCTTCCCATCTACACTTGTTCTTTTTTTTTTTTTTAAGTATTTATTTATTGATTTTGTCAAAAAATAAAAGGATATTACATACATGTATTAACATTTACACTTGTCGTCATCTTGCATATATGTGTGGATATCAACGTCAGAGTGAACATTTTAAACTTACACAACAGTAGCCAAACAGGGCTTACTGATAGTGACCATAGGTCCTTATTTCTTTATTCCTCAACGGAAGCGTAAACCTTTGTCTAAATTTGTTACAGGTTATTTTACGTAGACCACACAGGGTCCGTTTTGGTAAGTCCCAGTGCTGAAAACAATAGTTTGCATTCATCTACCAAAGCATCCATATCCACACATACATTCACACCCATTCATACTTGCCAGCCGGAGGTACGGCAGGGTGACACTCTGCCCTCGCCCCCTCCACTACTCCCCAACCAAACAACAGGATTATTGTGATCATCTTTAGGGTAGTTATGTACCACAGGCTCTCTTTGCCCCTACTAAGGGGTGAAACCTCCTATTGTTGGGAAAGCGGGGTGTCTTTCCAAAAGGAGTCTTCAATATCAAGCCAAGGCTGCCAAATCTTGGTGAACTTTTTGGGGCAGGCCCTGCCCTTTTAAATAAGTTTAAAGATTGGTATATCTTTATTAATCTTACGGAACAACATTTGAACACTTGGAGCAGATACAGTCTTCCATTGCAACAGTATTAATTTTCTGGCATAAAACAGTATTATTCGAAAGAGGGTACGTTTATGGGTCTTGTGTAGGAAGTCATTAAGGACACCCAAAAGCCCGACATCTGGAGTGCAGGGGACCGCTAAATGTAGGGTGTTTTCAAGAAAGAATACGTCCATCCAGAACGTCGACAGGACTGGACAAGACCAGAACATGTGTATGTATCCAGCATCAGTGCAGTCACACCTGGGGCAGGAGGCCCTGGAGTCATATCCCATACGGGCAAGTTGGGCTGGAGTATAATGCAGCTGATGTATAATTTTAAACTGCACATATTGATCGTTAGACCGGATAAGGTCCAAAAAACAGACCTCCGAGGCCTCCTCCCATCCCTCCTCGGATAGCTCAGGGATGTCTACCATCCACTTCCGTTGCGCTATCTGAAAGGGTTTAACCCCTGCCGTCTGCAGACGGGAGTAGATGGTCATGACTAGTTTTGAAATATCTGGGTATGACAACAGCTCCTCCATGGGTGATTCAGTGAGCCCCTGGGTCAGACCATTAAACTGCGCATGGATGGCATGACGTAATAGGAGGTACTTAAAAAAGAATGTATTCGTCACCCCACATCTTGCCTTCAGGTCCTCAAAGGACGTCATTGGCAAATATGTGAGAGGCGTGGGTGACACCAACACTCCTCTCATGCTCGTGATCACCTTGTTCCCTTCATGCCAGGCTAGCCAGCTTAATTCTATCGGGGAACCACGGGAGCAACGCCCTGGTATGGATCTGTGCAAATTGTCAATGAACGAGGTTCCAGATCCAGCAAGGGCGCTCAGAAAAGCAGGATGGGGAGTCCCCAAGAAACCAGTCATAGACATAGGCAAGCTGAGCTGCTATGAAATATGAAGTTGGCCTGTCCCCATCGACCTTAGCGGCCTGCAGGGAGGCCTTCACTATTCTCAGGTTTGCCCCCTGCCAGAGGAAGGAGGATAGAATAGAGTCAATTTTTTTGAAAAGTTTTTTTGTACAAAAAAATAGAAGATGCCCTAAAGATATAAAGGAATTTGGGTAGGTATATAATTTTAAAGATGTTTGCCCGCCCTATTAAATTTAGTGGTAGCGAGCCCCAGGTGTGTAGCCTGGTCTCCATTTGTGTCATGATTGGAGTAATATTGAGGGATTCAAAAAGAGACAGGTCTGCATTGATAAAGATCCTCAGGTATTTAAATGTATTTAAATGTGGGTTTGGTCAATTTGGATTGGTTTAGGTAATTGTATTCTAGTTTGGGGCCTATGGGAAATGCAACTGACTTTTCTAGATCTAGAATTATGTTGTGCGAGTCCTCTAGTACGGGGAACTGGAGGGATTCGAAAAACCCCAGCGTTTCCTGCTCGGCTGGAGGGTACGGGGATGAATAAAGGTTTTCATAAAAGGGCCTGAATTTTTGATTAATTGTCAGGGGGTCAGATGTTATAGAACCGCCAGGTAACTGAATTTGAGGTATGGTCCTGTCAACATATTCCGTACGGGAGAGGTATGCCAACATTTTGCTGTTTTTGCCACTATATTCATGCAGTCTGGCCGACAGATATAGCTGCTGCTTCCGCGTTGCATCCACCCTATGGAGATCCAGGGAGGACTCCAGGGCCAGAAGGGCAGCACGAGAGGTCTTTCTATGCTTGGCGATATTGTAAATGTATGAGCCCCGCACGGTCACCTTGAAGGAGTCCCATGTGGGGCCAGGGGAAGCGGAGCTGGAATTTTCCCCCCAATAGTGAGATATACCCTGCCGGACCGATTCCTGGAATTCGGGGGTGGAGATCCAGGGGGGACTGAGTCTCCACCGCTGAAAGGAGGGCCGGTGGCCCAGTAGTAGTTCCACCCTAAGGGCTGAGTGATCTGATATCGTCTGAGAAAGGTATGCGACTGTCTGGACATAAGGGACCAGGTCAGGGGTCCCTAGAGTGTAGTCCAACCTGGAAAGAGTACAATATGTCCGGGATTGGCAGGAGTATTCCCTTGCCACAGGATGGCTATGTCGCCAGAGGTCAACGTATCCAAAGGAGGCACACCACTGACCAAACAGTTTAGATTCATACTGGAGGAGCTTCAATCTGTCCAAACTTGGGTTCAAAACTGAATTAAAGTCTCCCAGCACAAGGGTAGGAAACATTGGCAAGGTGGAGAATTGTGTACTCAAGTCCATGAAGACTGCAGCCGTGACCGGAGGGGGAGCATACACCACTACCAGCAGCAGTGGCATGGCCTGGATTGTGCATTGTAGAAAAATATAGCGTCCCTTGGGATCCAGGGCCACACAATTGCAGGAAAAAGGGAGACCCTTTTTTATGACAATGGAGACCCCCCTGGCATAGTTAGAATATGTGGAGTGGTATCCGTGCATAACCCAATGTATTTTTAAGGCAAATATTTTGGATCCCATAAGGTGCGTTTCCTGTAAGCACAGTATATGTGGCCCATGTGCCTTATGGAAATTGAATAGGGAAGCCCTTTTAAATTTAGAGTTTAACCCCCTGACATTCCAGGAGATGCATGTGACTATAGACATGATGGGGTTTTAAGAATGGGACCAAAAAGAGTCCGATGTGAGCAATTGCTAACATGGTTAGAAAAATAGGTGACTTCACGGCTGTAATCCTGGACTGTGGGGGAGCGGGCAAGGGAGAGAACATACACACCACAGACATCCAATCATACATCAATACCTTGAGATACAGAAGTCCAAATGGAACTGGGATTTTCCTACACTTGTTCTTTACTTCCTCTCTGTCTGTCTTTCAGGCTATCAGTTTATAATGTTACCACTAAATCAATAGGTAATGGCTTTGGACATTAGACAAACTCAAACCCCAATCCGTTTCCTTTTTTTTAATTCTTCTATTTTTCACTTCTCCTTTATCCACATGGTATGTTACCAAGCATCAGTATCTTCTAAATGGGACTTTGTGTCTCCACTTTACTCTACAATTTGGTGAAATGTTTTTTACCTACCTGCAACACCAGTGTATGCTAGTTGATCTTTTACAGCATTTTGAAAATGCGTTAGCACCTTTGTAGAAAACAAGCCCTATATTGGTAATGCTAGGTTCCTTTACACCTAAGACGTAGAAGTGTATGTTCAAATGTTCAATATCTCGCTTACATGTTGTAAGACGACTCTCATGTGATACTGTACCAACTTTATTTCCCCTGCTGAAAATTAATACAATTCTTTGACAACAAAACCATCTTGGTTCACCGAAAAAAAAAATTCTATAGATCACTGTGTTTAACCTATTGCTTTTTGTATTTGTACATACCCATATAGTTGCAGAACATCTCATCATATTATACCCTGGAATGGTGGTCTGATCAGTCTGGCTAAACCATAGAGTGGGTAATGTTTTATCAGCAGGATCTTAAATCATCTCTAAAACATTTGTATGTTCAGATTCAGTCTGGCAGGATGTCAGTGCTGACATCTGTCAAAAGTGCCAGTGTAGCCAAACCTATTATTAGTGAACTAATTTCCAGATATGTGACACAATTGGTTATTTATTTTCTGTAAGCTTCTGCTTAAGGGCCGGTTCACACAGGGGGGCGATGCGAGGCGACACCGACTTGCCTCGCCGCGATCTGCCGCGACCTCAGCGGCGACTTGCAAATGACTTCTGTATAGATGTCAATGCAAGTCGCCCCGAGGTCGCCCAAAAGTAGTACAGGAACCTTTTTTCTGAGTCGGAGCGACTCGAGTCGCTCCTCTCAGAACGGTTCCATTGTACAGAACGGGGGCGACTTGTCAGATCGCGGCACGGCAAGTCGTGTCGCCTGGTGTCGCCCCCTGTGTGAACCGGCCCTTACTGCTTCTAGTTACATTATTATACAAAATAAATTATAAACAATCATAGTTCTGTTTTTGTTTTTCTTTAGCTGCTATCAAAGTAATTTTTTTTCCATTTTTGTAGATCAGCCTGTAAATGCAACCTGTGTTGATAGTAATGCAGGAGTCCCAATCATTTACCAGTTCTATCTCATTTACATCATGACCAGACTAAAAGCTTTGTTGCTTTTAGGTTTCTGGACATATATCATGACTTACATGATAACCAACCAAGAATGATTAATTATAAAGAATGGAGGCTCTACTACAGTTTAAAGGTGTTGATGCTGCATTAAGTTTTGTTTTCAGTTGAAATCAATTTTTATTAGCTTGCAAATTTACACCTTAATACAAGCAAGTGTTGGACATACGAATCCAAACAGTTCATCTGCAATATAGCTTCAAGCTCTTTTCGTAGTCTTTTAATGCTAGCCATAGATGAAATTATTTTCTTTCCTTCCATTACGGATAATCTCGGAACTTTCTTGGCTGGCAGAACACAATATAGCCACTGGAAGTAACCATATGCAGAAAAATCTGACATGCTGGTTGTACCTAAGTTGATAGATCGATCAACTTGCATACAATCAGCCTGACCATACATAGTTTAAATCTCGGATGGTCCCTGCTGAATCAGACAAGATTGGAACCTTAATGGCTGAGTTAAGCATTGGTTTAGAACAATGGGGCTCTTATAAATGAATGTGGAAAGGTTTGCACCTGAGCAGAGAGCTTTAATTACTCATGTGCTAGGAAAATGTGGTCTAGTGGAGAAAAAATAACCCTATAGTAAGAGATAAAGCCACCTCTCAGGTAATCCATGAAACTACTATTACAGGCCATTGAGTTGAGGTCCATAGGAAATTAATTGTGTATGCTGATGTCCGAAACCAAGGTAGAGGCCAGAAAAAAAGGAAAAGGGGGAGGGAAACAAATAGGAAGGACCAGAAAAGGCATACAGGGGAGGGTTAAGACAGAGGTCTGAGGAATGGAATCATGCTACCATTTATCAAAATATGTATCAGCCTTAGGGCTAAATAATGTGTTAAATGGCTAACACAAGGGATCCACACTTGAGGACATTTTCTTATGAAGAAATGTTTTCTTTTGTAAAAAAAACATACCATCTTATGCTTTTGCTAATACTTGTCTGTCCACCATCAATAGAAAATAGAAAGGTCAAGAGGCAGAATTTTGAATGCGTACAGTTGGCTAGTTTGTAGTGCAGTGGTTCAACTGTTGACTTATATATTCCCTTACTGAAAAAAAGTATACCCAAGTTTGTGCAAACTATCCCAATACTGTCTGATTTTCGGGAAGTCCTATAAAATATGTAGCAGCTTACCTTGGAGTCTGACATCCCCTGAAAGACCTACTTGAGGTAGTTAAAAACTTTTTCATACCATTTATATTTAGATTCGAGAACAGACATGTTTATTGAGCAATGTGCTATGGTTTTCCAGATTTCTTCTTTTATGATCAACGCTATCTCCTAGGTTCGCCTCCCATTTTGCAACATACAAAAGGGAGTTGGGTGCTTGTCCCCCCCAAGACTAAATTCTAAACACATAATATAGTAACATTTGAAGGGAGGACAAATGTTTTATTAGTGTGAGCAAAAAAAAATATTGATCTGTAAGTATTGATAGATTTCTGAAGCTGGGGTTTTGGTTCTCTCCATAGGTGGGGGAAGATAAGTACTCCTGTAGGGATCTCCAAATCTTAGATCCTGTAAAGACCCTTCGATAACCACTAGCTAAAGTGAGCTGGTTCCTAAAAACATTGAACATGAAATTGCCATTAAAAGTTGCAAGTGAAATATATTTTCTTTATCAGGCTTTGTTCCTTTATTTTCTTTTGGTGTTTCTGCTAGTAACATACGTCATGTCCTAAGGTGACAATGCTCATTTACTGTACTATATTTATGTAAAAGCAGCATTATCACCCTAAGGCCCCATTTACACCTGAGCGTAGAGTTTTTAGGCAGAAAGTTGCACGATTTCACTTCAATTTTGCCACGATTTTGTACAGGTCAAAAGGTCACCAATGTAAAAAGCAGAAAAACGGCCAAATCTGCCTGAAAAAAAAAGTACCAGAACTTGTTTGAGCGTTTTGGAGCTTCTGGCTTCTGGCGTTTTGGAGTGGAGATGTGAACCACCTCCATAGAGAATAATTGAGCATTGGGAAAAGGTGTTCTGTGTCATAGAGAGCTGTAAACAATGTCAGCAGAAGCATAGAGCACAAGAAATGATCACCTCACAAAAGTTCTGGCAGGATCAACAGGCATTTCTTTGCACTTATGGAAAATAACAAATCACTTCCATTGGTATATTTAACAAACCAAAATAGAGCAACTATTTTGTTAATAATTGTTAATTTTAGAATTTAAATACACGTTATGTGTTCATATCCATGAAAGTACACTTGCTGCTGGCCTTGTTCTTGGGGAAACAGTACAAATTAGCCTTGAAAATAAGCCTCACTGATTGATTGTTTTACAGAAACGATTGGACAGAAAATTCAGACATTATAAATGTTGAAATAGTTTCGTACATCTGAAAATAAATATGCGTTTAGAAAAAATATAATAACATGATAAGAAGCATTATTTTGTATCATCAAAGACAAAATATATGTTTTTTTCCCCCATCAAAGTTGTAACAGTTGTTTTTGGAGACTGGACAAAATCATGTAGGCCTAGCAGTGGCTCTTTTGTTGCTATTGTGTTTCCACAGTCCTCCTCATGAAATCTCTTTGGATTATTGCCTAGGGTTTTTTTGTTAAAACAGCAGCCAAGGGATGAGTGACATCATCGTCTGTCTTAGGGTCACTAAACTCAATTAAATAGCTCTAGATAGAAAAGTATTTCAGTAGAAACCTTGTGTGTTTTTACCATGTGCAACAATCAAATGATCAGACCCTTCAAAGTAGGTCACCTAGTGGACATAAATATAGTAAACTGTATTTTGTATAGCTATCTATTTGTGTTCATGTTGTTAGAGGGAACTAATTCCTCCACTTGATGTGTGTCAGTGCCCACATTGCTCATGTTGTGCTAAAGACAGTGGAATATAAATGGAAGATTGCAGATTTCTCTAGTATGTGTGATTAAAACTGGAATTTGGACCTGGAGTAAAGGAAAAAGCAAAAAATAGGATTGTGCTTTCCAAGGTCGCTCTAAAGCTGCCCATAAATTCATTATTCTTTTTTTTTTCATTCTGCCAGTGGGCAAAACTAAAAAAAAAGAGAAAACATATGGATTCCCCCAACCACACAAGCGAGGGGAATAGAGGAATCCTCTCTGCTGTTCTAGTATATATTGCTGGCAAAACTCTGGGGGATTCCAAGCTCAATTGCCTATGAAGAGATTATGAGGACAACCCTGTAAGTACAACACTGATGTTTAGAGGAGCTGGACACAAACATAATATGTTTTAAACCTAAATGCTACCTAAAGGCCACATCCCTCTAGAAACTTTTTAGCAGGAATCTGAAAAAGGTTAAAATATCTCTGCTTGTTTTTTATGGTGTTTAGTTGCAAGCTTTGGAGTTGCTTATCTTGCTGACTAGTAGACATGTGCACACTGAAATATTTCGTTTTGGAATTTAGTTTTCGTCTGAAAAATACATTTGTTTAGTTACTCCCAAAATTCTTTGTTATTTATTTTGTTTTTCGTTAGAAATTGCATTCATCAGAAAATCCAAATTAATTAAGGTTGAATCTGTCATTGAAGGCTTATGGTGTCTGTCGAATGTTCAAAGAAGATTCGACGGAGCAGCTAAACTGTATGACTCCATATAGTTTAGCTGCTCCGTCGAATCTTCTTAGAACTTTCGACAGACACTATAAGCCAAAGATTCAACGTTTGGATGTTTTTTGCTGCTTTGTCGAATCTTTGTCGTTCATGTTGAATGTATATAGTTCAAACAGAAAATGGACTGGTGATAGTGATCACTGATCAGACAGGTGACAAGATAGGGTATATAGAATCTATATAGAATCTCAATCTATAATATAGAATCTATAATAATATATCCCCCCCACAATACGGGCAGCCTCTGAGGCACTAGCAATACTAGTATCACTATAAAGTTCACAACACTAACACAAGCAGCAGATTATTATGAAAAAGTTAAGTTGAACTGTAGCTTGCTTCACTATTGTTCTGCTGCTGTGCTTATGCTTAATTGCTAAATAATTCAGGATCTCTGACAAACGGACCAGCTAAGATTGACTGTCTGCTGAAACGATTCAGTGTGTGTCTCTCTCTGCTAGCAATTGTAAGTGAAAGTAAATTGGCTGTACGTGTGTACTTAGTTCTAGCTATTTTACTGCTTCTCCTCTTTGGTTACAATCAGCCAATAACATTCATCATCATCATTATTTTTATTATTTTTATTTTACTTCCAGCACCCATTTACAGCAACAATCGTTTCTCTCTATGTAGAATAATCCTGGACTAATAGAGTGAAGGCTAGGCACATTTGACCACAGGTTCGATAGACACAGATTGTTATTGTGAGCATTATGTCGAATCTCCTATCTATATTGAACTGTTGTCACAACGAAAATGAAAATAAAGCATTTATTTATGTCAGCTCTTTCATTTTTCGGATTCTGCACTTTCGTTATCATTTGTTAAAATGATAATGAAAATACCTGAAATTCGGACGAAAATGCATTCGGATGAAAATGAATGCACTTGTCTACTGACTACAATGCCTGTCTAGGCAGCTACAAATTACTGGTGTGCCATCATCATGGTCGTGGGATTACTGGTGTGCCATCATCATGGTTTAGGGATATATGCTTGGTGGTATCTTTGAACAACGTTAACCAACATCCTTCATTCTAAACAGTTAATATTAAAATGTTTTTTTTTCCATTGCAAAACCTGGAATAAATCATTAAGATGTTCGTTGCTGCTAGAGACAAAGAAAAAAGTCAGTGTGCTTATGTAGCCCCAGGCCAATAAGGTACACGTAATGCTAGTCATTGGGATTTGTTGTACTTTCATCTCTGGCCAGTTGCATGATTCATTGACTTTGTAAAGCTACAGTAGTAGAACATAGAACATTCCACCAGCGAGACAGAACCTCTTGTACTGAATATCAGAACCAGTCCTATTTCCTCCTAATTTCCATTAATTGGAAATTATGACGCTGCTCTATATTTTTTCTTGCAGGAGTTGACATTGTTGGACTGATTAATTAAAGGTGTCATTTTTACTCTAGTTTGGGGTTGATTTACTAAAACTGGAGAGTGCAAAATCTGGTGCAGCTGTGCATAGAATCCAATCAGCTTCCAGTTTTTTTTGTAAAAGATTAAGGCCTAGTACACACGGTTTGATTTTTGTATGATCGAGCGTCTGATTTTTGTCAAAAGCGCATGTGCAGGATTTTGTCTAGCATACTAACTATCCGCAAATTGTCTCTTGACAAACACAAACGTAGTGACGTACTATGAGAGTATAAAGAGGAAGTTCATTTTTCAAGTGCCACCCTTTGGGCCCCTTCTGCTAATTTCATGTTAGTTGAAGTCTGGTGAGCGGTGATTTATGCTTTTCAGATTATACAAAATAAATGCCTTTTAAAATACATTTGGCATAACTTCCGTATCACCAGCAAAGCAGCTTCATTGTTATCCCATTAAAGAAGATGAGAATGTGCGCTGCATTTCATCCATTGCCACGTCACAAATGTTAATTCTAGATTTTGAACAGCAGTTTACAAGTCTGCAGTCTTCCCAGTCGTTCCTTGATCCCGAGCATGTGTGTTTGTACTTTTGACTTTTGTGTAATGATTTCTGTACTGACCATCCGAAAATCGGACGTTGAGTTCACATCCAGCTTTTGTCTGACAAAAAATCAAATCCGCTGAAAGCACCATACTAACATTTTCCCTTCTGATTTTTGGATCGTGTGTACAAGGCCTAAGTGAACAAACTGAAGATAGAAGCTGATTGGCTACCATGCACAGTTGCACCAGATTTTGCACTCTCCAGTTATAGAAAACCAACTACTTTGTGTCCTGTTTTATAGAAGGCTGGACATACATTATATAATTTATACATTATATAATTTTCTTGTACAACTTTCCTTTAGATTTACCAAAACCATATAATAAGAGGTCTATGCAATCAGGCAGGCCCTTGCACTACATAGTTAAAGGTATATCTAAAGAAAATGAAACAAGATAATTGTATTGTGTATGGCCATCTTGGCCAACTAAAACAAAACTGTCTTTTTCATACTTGAATGCTACAAGAAGGGGAGCATTTATTTCACTGGGGTGTAGCCATAAAAGCCCAAATGATTTGCTGGAGCAAGGTCTCAATGATATAATTTAGCTGGTACTGCTTTTCATCATACAACCACAACTCAGGTATATGGTGACTATTGTATTGGTTGCCTAGTTGTTTGATATGCACTATATGCAATACACTAATGAATTAGTCCAGACTTACTGAAAAAAATATCTTGAAAGCATTTTTATCAAAGTTCCTAAAGAACAGCGATAGTGGGACTATAACAGAATTTTCAGGAAGATTCTCTTTGGAGGATTGCAGATCCCCAAGTTCGATTCCATGCCATTTGTGTGGAATGCATGAGATGCCCACAGACTCGGAATGCCTTGTATTCTTTTGGAGATTAGGATTCTTGGCACCGCTTGAGTCCATTTTTCTAGCTGTTTAAAAATAGCCTTTGGATCATTTTTTTCATTTGTTTGATATGTTAAACTGAAGCAGAGTAAGTGTGCAGCTGCCTTGAGTTTCAGCTGTTACGCCTTAATCTGCTGGCACTGATATCTTTAAATATACTGTTTTACCCAACATTGACAAGCTGTTCTTTTATGTTTTATTTCATCTGGACCTGCAGATATATTGGTTCAAAGATGGGAAACAAATCTCCAAAAGAAGCGAACACTACAGAATCCAGAGGGAACCTGATGGGACCTGTTCCCTTCACACCTCTGCTTCTTCCTTGGATGATGATGGGAACTATACTATCATGGCTGCCAACCCACAGGTAATGTAACATTAACTCATGACATGTTTGCTTTCACAATCAGACGTGAAGTCATCGCAAATTAATGCCAGATCAACCACAGAAATGCTAATTTGCATTAACATGAAGAGAACATGTGATCACTAACCATTAGCTCAGGTTTCTTCCTAACATTTCCATTATAGGCATTGTTGATTTTTTTTAAATTCTTCTTTATATTTCAGAAAAAGTTGTTTCTGTATTGTAGAAAAAAAGTTTTTCCACTTGTGAATTGTGTTTTTCCATGTAATCTGCTTTCTTGAATTAGAATTGCACCTGAAAAAGAAATGCTGACAGATATGATTTTTAAGACAGAAAAGACCCTGTTGGTCTCTTCTGTCATAAGCGCTTCTCCCTGCCTGTCAGGGTTAATGTGCAATGAGCCACACATGCACAGTTTAGTGTACATTTACGGCATAGCTCTGTGCCATGATGATGTGACCAACATCATCATGGGATGAGTGAAGTCATTGCAGCCCAGCCAATCAAATTGGCAAACAGTCCGAACCTAGAAGGAAGACCGGGAGAAGATAAAAGCGCCCCTGATCAGCGGGACCACTGACAGTACTGGGGGATTGTTTGACAGGTAAATCTGCCATAATGTGCTAATATTTGGTACATACTAGCACAGTATGGCAATTGGCTCATTGGGGCCATTTATGTATTTTTGGAAATTGCAACGTCCCTTTATAGGGTTTCTCCACTTATTTCTGTCAAGTGGAGACTGCTGCACTGAGTATGAGTGACTAATGCCGGCCATACACGGTTCGAATTTCGAAAGAATTTTCTTTCGTAAATCGTATCTAAGAATTTTCGTATGAATTTCGCGCCATTAGTGGGCTTCAGCAACAGCCGATTTTTGTGCGGAAATCAAATTTGAGGAATCGGACATGTTGGGAATTTTTGGAAAAACGAACGATATTCTAATCAATGATGGGAGAATCATGCAAGAAATGTAATAAGAAAAGAAAATTTACGGAGAGAAAAGAAGATTCCCGGCCATGAAAATTCTTTTCTGTAGCAACATGAGGTGAAACTGAAGGCTTTTTTTTTTTGTGAAGGCAAAAAACAAAACAAACTTTCTGATTTTGAAAAGAAAATTTGTTTGTATGGCCTGCATTAGAGTGGTTTCAGCCTTGGTGCCAATTGGTTGCTCTCTAAAAATAGCTGACTAGTGGGAAAGGGGTGGGGACATGGAACTGCTTTGGTATAGGCATGACTGTCATACTTATATAATATTTGCTGCAATTAGATTTACATCAGAAGATTTTTTTACTCTACTTTTCTGAAAACAACTAGTTTTCATAATTACATTTTTAAACAACAGGAAATAGTTTAGTAAACTGGTTTATATTACATGAGATTTACTTGCTATGATCACTTCTTTAACCACTTCCCGACCAGCGCACGATGGTGTACGTCGACAGAATGGCACGGGCAGGCATATTGGCGTACATGTACGTCCAATCTTCAATGCCACCCTGCCATCGGGAGCGCGCCGCCGGCGGCGCACTCCCGCGCTGGTCGGGACCCCCCGTGAGTCCGGTCGCGGGACCCGCAGACTCGATCGCCGTGGGCATACCCGCGATCGTCTCACGGGACGGCTGAATGGAGGAAATGCCGTGTAAACAGCATTTCTCCATTCTGCCTAGCAACTAGTGACGCTGATCTCTGCTCCATGTGATTGGAGCAGAGATCAGTGTTCACTAAATGAAAGCCCAACCCCCCCACAGTTAGTAACACACCCCTAGGAACACTTAACCCCTACACTGCCACCCACTGGTTAACCCTTTCACTGCCAGTGTCATTTACACAGGAATCAATGCATTTATATAGCAGTGATTAATGTATAAATGACAATGGTCCCAAAAATGTGTCAAAAATGTCCGATGGGTCCCCCACAATGTCGCAGTCACAATAAAAATCGCTGATCGCCACCATTACTAGTAAAAAAAAAAATAATAAAAAATTATTAATAAAAATGCTATAAAACTATCCCTATTTTGTAAACGCTATAACTTTTGCGCAAACCAATCAATAATCGCTTATTGTGATTTTTTTTACCAAAAATATGTAGAAGAATACGTATCGGCCTAAACTGAGGGAAAAAAATGTTTTTTATATATTTTTGGGGGATATTTATTATAACAAAAAGTAAAAAATAATGCATTTTTTTCAAAATTGTCACTCTATTTTTGTTTATAGCGCAAAAAATAAAAACCGCAGGGGTGATCAAATACCACCAAAAGAAAGCTCTATTTGTGGGAAAAAAAGGACGTCAATTTTGTTTGGGAGCCACGTCGCACCACCGCGCAATTGTCAGTTAAAGCGACGCAGTGCCGAATCGCAAAAAGTGGTCTGGTCTTTGACCAGCAAAATGGTCCGGTCTGAAAGTGGTTAAAATCGAATTTTTAGGAAACAAGTTGGACTAATTGCTCATTGATAACATCCTTTTTATGCTTCAAATTATTCTAATATTCCTGGTTAAAAAAAACAACACAAAACTCTCAAACCCCTGAACGGCATTAAATAAATTGTATTAATGATTCCTATGTGAATTACGAGACAAGCATTGAAGTTTTCTGTTGCACATCGCTAAAATGAATTTTGTGTCAGCTTATACTGAGCTGTGCGCCAAGATAAAAACACAAAAAGGATTATATTCTAAGCAAATAAACTCTTGTCATTGCTGTGTCCAATAATCCAAACATGAGCTCTATTTTGTGTTTCTGGCGCTGCTAGGTTACAAGTTCCTGGCTGTCAGGAGGGCTCTCTGCTCCTTTCCCACTTCTTATTTTAAGGATTCAAGTGGGGTCAGCTTGCGCTGTCCCATAACAGTTTCTTCAACCCTTATGATCTTCTCTGGCTCCCCAGTTACCAAAAAAGTAAAAATCTTTCCTATTGCTGTCTGAGAAATAATATATCTGTTACACTCCTTCAGAGGAATCATTGGTTTTCAGTTTTTTGCTATCAAACATTGCTTAGAAATGACCGAGTCTCAGACTGATATTCAGATCAAGCCTCCCTTGACCATTTTAAATACATCTGCTGTTTTGTAAGAAGAGTTACATAGCAAAAGAGGAGTTTAGGGCAGGCAATCATCTTTGTTGTTTTTTCTTCTCAATAGGTGTTTGTACTTTGCAAAGCTTTTATAAGCACCACCCCTGAGCAGCTCAGAAAATTTTTCATACAGTATCATGACACTTCAAATATAGATGTTACCAAGGTAGATATAAGGTGGAAAAGGGCTTGGTTCTGGAAGCATGTAAATTCACTAAGAGCTTCTGTCGATGGGTGCCTTCCATTTCCATTGGACATCACTTTGTGATGCTTCTAGGATCATTCATAGACAAGTGCATCTGATCTGCAATTGATCTCTTTTTGACCATCATTTAACTTTGTAAACTGCATCAACCAGCTTAAAGCCCCATACACATTATTATATCTTCTGCAGATTTTTGTCTTCAGATTTACCAAAACATGTAGTGCAAGGGCCTGCCTGATTGCATAAAAATGTAAACTCTTATGGTTTGACCTCATATTATATGGTAAATCTGAAGACAAAAATCTACAGAAAATCTAATAATGTGTATAGGGTCTTAAGCCTTGTACACACGGTACGGAAATCAGAAGGGAAAATTCATAATACAGGCTCTCTGAGGATTTTTGGATCATTAGTACGGTGCTTTCGACAGCCGATTTAACAAAAATCAGATGCTCGGTCGTACAACAATCAAACCATGTGTACGAGGCCTAAGACTGTGTCTACGTTCCTATTGACTTGTATGGGGAAAGAAGCAGTTCTTGCTCTGAAAAAAAACTGAACTTTATAGTTTGTGACATACTGGATGAAGGAATGATTACACCTCAGGTCAAGAAGTGTCACAAAAGCCGCAGTGACCCTTATGTAGTAGCATGTCATGTCATGTGTATGCACCACTTGTACCCAGAGAATGCAGGTATTTTGTGTGTAGCCAGTTTAGGAGGAACTAATGAAGTTTTGTGATGGATATTATTATTATTTAATAGTCTATATATTAATAATGATTTAAGCTCTGATTATTATGCATTTGATTGTGGTGATGAGGTTAAAGGGTGGTACAGTTGCAATTTAATCTGGTCACATGCATGTGCATATATTAATAACTTTAAAAAAACGGAGGACTTTTAAGAAGCAATTCTGCTACTGGCCTCAGTCATCTGTGTTTTTCTTTGCCATGTTAATAATTATCTTTCTGCACGAAACACTTTACTTTTTTTTTGTAGTTAGTTTATTTTTCTTTCTCTGTTGTCACACTGACAAGTAAACAGTTGTAGATAGTGACATGCTTACACGTCAGATACTTTGTGTCTCTTCCCCAATCGTACATCACCCGCTAGACTAAACTTTAGTCATGGAAAATAGTATAGCACGCATTTAGTGTATACAGCTATGTATCAAGTGTTTGGAGCCATCATGACGTGTTTGCTGTTCTCTTTTCCCAGATGTATCATTTTAAAAATGTTTATATCAACTCATTATATAACGTATGTCAAAGTCACTCTTGGACAGTATGTGAGCTGATAAACTATAAGTGATTTTATGACGTGCAAATTCAAAGTAAAATGTCTTAAATGCTTTGATTGTGTATATGTTAAACACATTTTATAATGCCATTTATAATAAAGTTTTTTTTACAGTTCAGTTTTCACACAACGTATATTATTTAAAGGATGGGTAAAGAAAAAAAAAATTTGAATCCTGTGTGTAGTATCACAGAGGGATTCCAATCTCCTACAGTCTCTTAGGAAACAATAGTGGGATAAAGTCCATATCTTGATTAAAGAGCAAGGCAGACTTCTCTGACTACGCCAAGAAACCACAGGAACTGCCAGTGGGGTTTGTTTCACAGGGTTTTAAAGCGAAACTCATCCACTCTAAGTATCAATATTTTTAAAGCCATAGCTTTTTAAAACAATCCACAATAATATCCCCCACCCCCAGGTTGCTTCCTACTTGTTTTGTGGCTTGCTTTGTTTTTCATCTCTCCCGGCCAAAGCAGGCGCCATTTTATCTATTTTCCTTTGGCCCTTTCTTTCCATCATGGCCGTAAACCTCATGCATGCACAAAACGTTGCCTGTATGAAGTTTGTAGCCAAGGCTTGTTTTCGTTTCCGGATCACTATGGCAACCATGCCACATATCTCTGAGTCCAGTGTTCATCGCCAGTGATGTGAAGTGATGATGGGGCATCTACATAAATGAATGGCACATAGAGCATGTCATCATGGGGCCAAATCTGTGCATGGGCCGCTGACGTCATTAATGAAACATTACATGATTTCTGCTTAACGGCAGAGGTTAGTGTAATTCTGAGTACATACATATGTATGTACATTGTTTCTCAATACAATATAGAGTTTACTACTGCTTTACATGGACAAAGGAATTTTCGTTTTTAGCTTTTGGATGTAATTGTTTTAATATTTAATTATAATGTTATATTGTGTTCTAATCACACCATAGATATTTTATGGTTTTGTTTGCTAAAATGCCATAAAACATTTCTGTATTAACTGTTACAAAATAGCTATCTGTTGCTGTCCACAGGGCAGAGTTAGTTGTACTGGTAGACTGATGGTACAGGCAGTGAACCAGAGGGGAAGGAGTAACCGCACACCTACAACCCAGCCTCACATTCGAAGGTATGTACGGTGTTACTTTGTCTGCTATTGTCAGCCACTAATTGTTCACAGAAGTAAAACCTAAAATGTAGACATACTGTCTGGGCTAATTGTTATTACTGACCACAACTTTTTACACAGGATTTAACTCATCCATGATGATTATCAGGACTCCTTGTGGTTTGTCTGTGTGGTTGGATACTTACTAGTTCCACTTTAAGAGATGGGCCAGAGTTGAATTGTATCAGTACTTTTTCATGCCACATGTGTCCAGGCCATTTTAGATTAGACATCAATATAGGGAAGGTCTGCTCAATTCTAGTCCTTGGTGAAGATAATCCCTAAATTATTGCAAAGCCTTTAAATAATATTAACCTAAAGAAAGTGTCACATACAAACGAGACAGTGGATCCGCTGGAAAGGGTATGAGCTATTAAGTCTTCACCAGAGCACCCAGAAGGAATGATGGGCTTTACTGATGAGTGTGATAGATTGCAGCAGTTAGACACACCTGTGCAGATGGTCAAGGATATAAAAACAGTGCAGTACATAGACAATATCAGAAACAAGGACAGGCAAAATATCAGGACGGGTAACACATAAGTGTATTCAGACACTAAGATCAGTAACCTGAGCAACAGAAATACAGGGCTAAGAAAAGAACGGCTAAATAGCCATTTGATTGACAGGTGGGGCAGGGACTGGCCGTGTAGGTTGTATAGCAGCAAGCAGGTAAAATCCGATGGTACCTTGACCTCCTGGTCCTGAAACGAAGCAAGCTGTAGCTAGGTAGAAGAGAACACATGGTGGTAGAACCACTACAACATGCCTGCAGATAAGGATTTCTGTTTTATAGGAGACCTTCCTTCAGCATACTTTAGCTGGATCAATAAGAGTCATAGAGTCAGCATAACAGCTAGGCAGCTACCATTTTCCGCATGGCAGCACCAAAATTCTGTTAAAGAACATTTTTTGTTTTAATTCACTAAGACTTCTTTGCCCCAAATCCTTGACCAATATATAACCCCAAAAGACCTTGGTTGTTGACCTCATCATAGTGTAAATGACAAGATTCAGTTAAACAGAATAAAATTCCTTTGTGCTGAAGACTTGGTCTTTTTCCTTTGTTGAGGCACCAACACATCCTATTAGAATATTTTCTTCATTTTATTTCTTGAGTCACAGGTTTAAAATTTGGAAGAAACCACATCTTTTCTTATTATGATAGTTTATAAAATATGGTGTGGCTTCATATTAAACATGTCTGTGTTACACAATAGCCTTTAATGTAGGAGACATTGAAAGAGTAATTGATTTTTGAAAGGAATATGGTACACTGAAGATATTAAAACTTCATCTGAATCATCTGGTTTTCCATTACTTTAAATAGAAAAACATTACTCAGACTTGTGCTGTATATACTGCACGTGGTATGTATCACAAATTATTTATATGGTGTCTTACCACAGAGCTTTGAAACAATATCCTGGGATATTTTTTGTATAAACTACAGGGCTTTTGGCCACCCAGCATTTTTGGCTGATAGTATCATAGTCTAGCTTTTCAATTGCACAAAGTATATTCTTGAAGAGCCATGACTACATCATGTCTTTGTTTCTCTTTGTGTCCTAGACCACGCTCTCGGTCAAGAGATAGTGGCGATGAGAATGAACCCATCCAGGAAAGATTTTTCCGTCCTCATTTCTTGCAAGCTCCCGGTGATCTCATAGTTCAAGAAGGGAAGCTTTGTAGAATGGATTGCAAGGTAATAAGCCCTTACATTAATAAGTATTTGGGGATAGTCTTAAATGAGCAAAAGGATATTTTTTTCCAGGAAAAATAACTCTACAGACTGTTCCTCGCAAGATTCATCAGTGTGGAGTGATTGCTACGGTCTTAAGATGGTCATAAACAAATTTATTGCTTGTAGTCTTGTTGAAATTAGAAGCATTAGGTGACAAACATCATAACGTCCAATATTAATTGTTTGCCTTTTGCTAACCTGTAATTGTGAGGTTGTAAAAGAGCGCAGACGCTCCTGCTCTGGAAAACCAAGACATCTCTTGTTTAAAGTGTAGTTTTTGTCAATTAACCTCTCCTCATCATCTCTGCTAAGTATACCAGTCCTACCTCACACCAGGCTAGCCTTGCCCAAGACTGAACAAAGTTTACAGGCTGCAGCTCTGGTTTTCTGTCCATCATACTCCAGTCGTTATACTCTGGACTACATCTACATATAACGTAAGAGCCCTAACTCTATGCATGCACAGACTGGACTATGGGCTGGCTATGGCGATGGGGTGCAAAACTGAATGAAGGAACATTTTTGAAGGATATTTGGGCAAAGCACAGATTTATTTTAGGCTAATTAATATGCTGACTCTTGACAGTAGGCACATTAGGTAAGCCATGTTATAATTCATAATACTAATACTCACAAATCAGATTCTTTAAAGATATTGTACACTTTCAAATGTTTATGTTGTTTTACCTTGGTATTAGTGTATTTATATTCCCTGTAATGTTTGTTTGCCTTACCTTGTAATGGGCTCACATGTTATGGTGGCAAATATTAGCGTGATTTCTGACCAAATCTCCTATGTCCTGCTTTTATGAACCAGTAAGAGCGAATGGCAAAAAGTGCTTTCTAAGTGCCACATCCAAAATTCACGATAAAGAACAAAAAGTTCCCCTAAATAGACTTCATAGACAACTAGAAAATGCTGTATAAAACTGTACCAAAGTAATACAATAACAATACATTTTATTAAAGGTTAAACATGATTAAAAATAGAAGTGAAACATTGATTTACTGAACGCAGTCAGTTGGTATCACCATACAAAGAATTTATATGACAAGACCTCCTTACACCCAACGCGTTTTGGGATAACGTCTAGTCCTTCTTCAGGGGTGGAAAGAAAAGAGGAATTCATCTAGAGCATAAAATATATAATCAGTGTCTTTAAATAAAACATTCACCCATGTAAAATACATAACTAAATGTTAAACTCTTTAAAGGGGTCCACTTACATGATATTGATAGGCAGAATGGTTTTCAATGTTTCATTGGTTAACATTAAAAACTATAGGCAAAACAGCACGTGGTAGGTGTGCCGGTGGGGCTACTGTCTCAAGGCAAGAAGGGCATCAAGAGAGTCTAAAAAATAGACACAATATTGCTGTCTTCAAGGGGGCAAACAAAGCCTCGCACTCCAAGGCAAACGACTGGCCAAAAGAATATGCTGGGGCCAGATGAGATCCCTAGGGGTGAAAAAAAGAGCATACCAAATTGTGTCCAAAGTTCACAGACCAAATGTTACAAGAAGTAAACATATTGGATGCTCAAGACATGTGTTATAAATTAAAAGCGTATACCTGTTGGTATTAAGGGTATGCTGGCAACGCTGGCAGCCAAACTTGTTAGGAGGCCACCTGCATCAACTACAAGGCAAATATGTATAATCACATAAGGGCATACTTATAACGATATCAAAAGTTAATTTAAATGGAAATATAAATATATAGGGTTCACATTAGTCACTGAATTTAAGGAGCAATAATCTGTTAGACCCATACCCCTTGTGGAAAGGGACTGTTTGATTCTCCCCTGTTATGCATAGATGCATCCCCTAGGGATCTCCTCATCTGGCCCCAGCATATTCTTTTGGCCGGTCGTTTGCCTTGGAGTGCAGGGACTTGTTTTTCCCCTTGAGGACAGCAATATTGAGTCTATTTTTTAGACTCTCTTGATGCCCTTCTTGCCTTGAGACAGTAGCCCCCCCCCCCCCCCAGAACACCTACCATGTGCTGTTTTGCCTATAATTTTTAATGTTAACCAATAAAACATTGAAAACCATTCTGCCTATCAATATTATGTAAGTGGACCACTTCAAAACATTTAGTTAAGTATTTTACACGGGTGAATGTTTTATTTAAAGAGACTGATTATATATTTTATGCTCTAGATCAGTGGTCATCAACCCTGTCCTCAGGGCCCACTAACAGGCCAGGTTTTCAAGATGACTGAAACAGGCAATATCATCTGCTGCTCAGTGATTGCAGCATTCTAATCTGCATCTCCCCAAGGTAATACATAAAACCTGGCCTGTTAGTAGGGTTGATGACCACTGCTCTAGATGAATTCCTCCTTTCTTTTCCCTCTGAAGAGGGACTAGACGTTATCCCAAAACGCGTTGGGTGTAAGGAGGTCTTGTCATATAAATTATTTATATGGTGATACCAACTGACTGCGTTCAGTTAATCAATGTTTCACTTCTATTTTTAACCTTTAATAAAATGTATAGTTATTATATTACTTTGGTACAGTTTTATACAACATTTTCTAGTTGCCTATAAAAACCATTTAGGGGAATTTTTCTTCTTTATCATGTTTTTATGAACCTAGCGTGTCCCTATTTGCTAAAGAGACAAGCAACTTCTTGTTCTGGGTTACACAGCATCCAGTCTATGCCCAGATATTTCTTTTATGTTTCATCACAAATTGCAAAGTTTTTGCACAGAGCAGCCCCAATCCTCCTCTTCATAGACACTCTCTGCTCACAGGACTTAATTGATTGCAGCAGGAGCTAATTGCCCCCGTTGCTGCCTCTCTGTCCTGTGAATGCAGGGAGAGAGGCTAGAACTTCTATCGACAGGGCTGGAGAGGGGCAATACAAACAATGGCACTTTTTTTTTTTTTTTTACCTTAATGAAGAGAATGCATTAAAGTAAACAATGTTTTGCCTTTTTAACCACTTAAGCCCCAGACCAATTTGCAGCCAAAGGACCAAACCCCTTTTTGCGACTCGGCACTGCGTCTCTTTAACTGACAATTACGCGGTCGTGCGACGTGGATCCCAAACAAAATTGGCGTCCTTTTTTTCCTACAAATAGAGATTTCTTTTGGTCTTATTTGATCACCTCTGCTGTTTTTATTTTTTGCACTATAAACAAAAATAGAGCGACAATTTTGAAAAAAATTCTATATAAATCGCAATTAGCGATTGATTGGTTTGCGCAAAAGTTATAGCATTTACAAAATAGGGGATAGTTTTATAGCATTTTTATCAATATTTTTTTTTTTTACTAGTAATAGCCGCGATCAGCGATTTTTATTGTGTCTGCAACATTATGGCAGACACAGCGGACATTTTTGACACATTTTTGTGACCATTGTCATTTATACAACAATCAGTGCTGTACAAATGCAGTGATTCCTGTGTAAATGACACTGGCAATGAAGGAGTTAGCCACTAGGGGGCCGTGTAGTGTTATGTATGACGTTATGTGTTTTTTTTTTTATTGTAGAGGGGCGTGGCCTGGCATGTGACATCACTGATCATCCTTCCCTATAAAAGGGGAGAAACGATCGGTGACAGCCACACAGGGAAGCACGGGGAGAGGTTTGTTTACACAGACCTCTCCTCATTCTTTAGAGCTGGTCCCACGGTCACGGAGCACAGGACCGGGTCGGGAGCGTGTCCCCGGCATGAGGCGGTCCTTAAGTGGTTAACTAACACCTTTTTCAATGTTTCTAGTGATATTTGTGCCTTAAATATTTATAGAATGGAACTGTGTGCCTGTCACACCTGTTATTCCTGTTATACAAGCACCTGTTTCTCCTATTATGATCTAGCATGTCAAATGTATTTTAATGTAAATCCAATATGGGACCACAGGCAGGAATGTCCGGACATGAATGAAAACTCAACAAAAAAGACTACTTTAAACACAAATATTTTATTGGATAAAACTTGGCCGCAACATATATTAAATTACCATACATAGTTTATTCAGCATAGAAATAACTCAATACACCAAAACTTAAGAAAATACACCTCAGCCACTACGACTAAAGATGAAAAACAATCTGTCTTCAATATTATTTCACAAAACTGTCCCCTCTTATGCTGCGTACACACGAGCGGACTGTATGGCATACTTAGTCCGTTGAAACACATTTCAGCGGACAATCCGCTCGTGTGTGGGCTTCAGCTGACTTTTTCAGCGTGCAGTCCGGCGTACTAAGAATTTCGGTTTTTTCGAAATTCTGTCCGTCGTACTCGCATTTCGGCGGACAATCCGGCCGTGTGTATGCCAGTCCGCCGTACTTTTGAAATGAGCGGACTTTTCCCGCCCGGAGAAAAGTCCGCTCATTTCGAGCGGGTCTCCAGGTAGGCGGAGCCCGCGAAGGAGACGTCGCTGGCCCCGCCGCCTGGTATGGACTTAAAGGGGAACTCCAACGCCGAAAAAAATCGGCGTGGGGGTCCCCCCCAAGTCCACAACAGACCCTTGTCCGAGCACGCTACCCGGCCGGCCAGGAAAGGGGGCGAGCGAGCGCCCCCCCCCTCCTGAGCCGTACCAGGCCGCGTGCCCTCAACATGGGGGGGTGCCTTGGGGAAGGGGGGGGGCCGCGCGCCCCCCCCACCCCAAAGCACCTTGTCCCCATGTTGATGAGGACAAGGGCCTCTTCCCGACAACCCTGGCCGTTGGTTGTCAGGGTCTGCGGGAGGGGGGCTTATCGGAATCCGGGAGCCCCCTTTAATAAGGGGGCCCCCGGATACCGGCCCCCCCACCCTATGTGAATGAGTATGGGGTACAATGTACCCCTACCCATTCACCTGTAAAATAAAAGTACAAAAAAAACACAACACACGAGATAAAATACTTTATTGCACAGCTCCGGGGGTCTTCCGTCTTCGGGGGTCTTCTCGCCGGACTCCTCCGCTATCTTCTTGTAGCTCTTTTGCTAGCGGAGGAGTCCGGCTTTCTTCCTTGCCGCCGGCCTCTTCTCCCGACTTCGGGGGTCTTGTCCCCCTCTTCGGTTCTTCTGCCGGGCCACCGCGCCTTCTTATAGCTCTTTTACAGGCGGTGGCCCGGTCTTCTGTCGCCGCCGCCGCCTTCCGTTCTTCTTCTTCTTCTCCAGGAGATGTTGACTCGACGCTCTCTCCGGCCACAATGCCAGGGACGCACTGCGCGGCCACTTATATAGGGACAAGGGGCGGTGTCACATGGCTTTATGTCACATGGGTTGATGTCACATGGGGACTGTGACATCGTAAGGGGGCGGGGTCACCATGTGACACCAACCCATGTGACATAAAGCCATGTGACACCGCCCCTTGTCCCTATATAAGTGGCCGCGCAAAGTCCGACGGACAGTCTGGCGGAAAGTACGCCAGACTAAGTACGTCATACAGTTTGACCGTGTGTACGCGGCATTACTTTGAAAGCAAAAGGGACCCTACCATATAATATACCCACAACAAGGAAGGGTGGAAAGTTCTGCTGCTGATCCTCTTCATGCGACTATCACTTTATATAGGGACCCTCTGGAATTCTAGAATGTTCCAGGGGGTCATGTGACCCCTGCTAACCTATCCTAACTAGGGGCTCCTGGATTTTAGAAGATTCCAGGTCATCTGACCTTAAAGAACCAATCCCAGGCTTTCCCGCCATTTTCACACAGAGGGGAGCCTAGAAGCTGCTCCTACCCTAATCCCATAAGGAAAAGGGGGGCCTTAAGACAAGCTTACCCCCTTTTCCTCATATTCTACTTGTCTCCTATGTCCTTTTATAAACAGCATTCGGAGTTAAAGGAGAAGTCCAGCCTGAGCTTTTTAGGCTGGGCTTCTCCTATGGGTCACAGGAGTGCAATATGTTTTGCACTCCTGTGACCCTTTTTCAGTGGAGAACGGTCTGAAGTCCGCTCTCTGCTGATGTCACTGCCATCAGTCGAGGCATCGCATCATCCTGACTTCCCAAGTGTGGATCTGCCAGCTGCCTTGATTTATGGCAGTCTCAGTGAGTTGAGACAGCCCTATCCCCATCCCTCCACAGCTCATCGCTCCAATGAGCGTGGAGAAGCAGACCAGTAGCTATGCTTACTGACAGCATTGCTCTGCTTGGGGAGGAGTGAGAACCTAGCCATCGTAGTGTTCGGTGGCTCAGTTCTTGGTGCAGAGACTGCGGGGGACAGATGCAGCATCGGTCTGATGTTCTATCCACCGAGGTAAGAATGATTAAAAAAAACAAAAAACAAACCCATACTTCTCTTAATTTCCGAGTGATATCATCACACATATTTACAAAACTTCTATTAGCACAACAACTGACCATCCATCCGTCTTTGTTTTCTGGAAGCTCAAGCACCACTGATGGCACAAATATCATATGATGCTTCTGAGTGATTAATACTACGTAGGAGGAATGTGGAAAGTTAAACATCAGAGGAATGTAATTAGAGATTATGCGCGCATGTGTAATGAGGTAATGCTTCAAAGAGGGAATTGTTCCATATTTCTTCCTGCTTCTTGAAACCTTCCCATGGGAAAGGAAACTTAAGCAAATCCTGTGACATTCATAATAGGAGTGTAGGTAATAGATCCAGACTGCGTTGAAAGACAAATTAGCAGCTCTTACCTTTTGTCACTTAAAGTTGCTTAGGCGTACAGTATTTCTGAAGGTTACATCTCCATATTAGTCAACAGTAGAACCAGCGCTGACTTTGAACTATGACAGTGATTGCATCAACAACAGAAAAGTGAGGAGCATTTCTAGAAAAGTTGGGAACATTTTCTGCAGACTGGAGTTATTATTATGCAGATCATCCGATAATAATGCTACCGTATGTGAAGGGCAGGAATCCATACTAGAAAAGGAGTGACCTTGTATGAACTGCATGTTAAAGAGACCCTCTAATCCAGGTAGATGCAAAGAAAAAGCAAATGCTTACAGTGTTTTTCTTCTATTAATGTGCAATGTGCCTTTGAACTTAGCCCTCTTTCTCCTTACATATAGCCCTCTCCTCTTCTGGGAGTGTGCAATTTACCTCTGTGCTGGCCAAGCTCCTTTGCTCCTTCATCTACCTATAAAAACTTTTCTGTAGCTGCCCGGGAATGAGTATATGGAAATACTATCAGGTGCCACCTAAATGATGGTTCTGAGTCTGCTGGGGCTGAACACATCCCAGATTATGGCACCCAGTAGTGGTCTCAGGGCATTTGGATGTCTACCCAGGGGAGACTTTTACAGGGAGAAAACAAAACAAAATTACACAGCAAACTCACCAGCTAGTCGTAAAATAAATAAATAAATAAAAATTACACTGTTTACCAATTTTCATAAAAAAAAAAAAAAAAGAGGTTTTAATTGCACAACATTTGCAAATACATTCGCCTGCATGGCCCCTCTGTATGGTGCGGTGCGAAGTCTAGTCTATAGGAGTCTCCATGTGTGAGCATATACACTATAGTAATGGATAAATTAAGGACAGGTATGCATGGAGGAAGCCCGTTCCCCCTTAAAGGTGCAGGAAGACCTCCTTTTAGTTCAGCAAAGCACATTGACAGCTGAAGGTATCCAGTGTGTCCCTGCACCAGTTATTTGTGTGGGAGCGATCCATGACTCTGAACATTGTTTTGTGCCTCCTGGATCCAAGGGCCTGTGCAAATGAGCCCTTAGGGAGTGTTGTCATATGTTTCCAGACACATTGGGGGTTATTTATGAAAGGCAAATCCACTTTGTACTATAAGTGCACTTGAAATTGCACTGAAAGTGCACTTATTTTTAATTCTGACGCATAAAGGAGAAAGTAGATTCTGCATTGTCACTGTTTTAGATTCTGCTTCTATTCTCTTTCCGCTTTACAGAAATTTGTAAGGCGTAAAAGAAGTTAAAATAACTTAAATCTTAACAGGTTTGGATCAAAAGTGTATACCTGTAGTTAAACAGTTTCTAATGCCCCGTAAACACGTTCCGATTATCGTAAGACAGATCGTTCACATTTTGTTGCATACAACTAAGATCGAATGCAACAGTGCAAAATGTGTGTAAGATTTTTGTCGTACGATTCTGGAAAAATCTTCCGCTGTGCGTAGCTACGTATTTTAAATAATGTCATATACGTGTGACCGTGTCCTTCTGGTTTATTTTCGTGTTTCCGGGCATGCGTGGTGTTTGTCGAACGACTTTTATCGGACACATACTGTACTGATTAAACGATTTCCGAGCGACAGGCCGACCGAAGTTTTCCTATTTGTCCCTTTGGATTTGGTTGGACGGACTGTCGTGATCGGCTGTCGAAAGCTGCAAACTAACGATCAGATTATCAAACGATCTGTCCGAAAGCGACTTTTGTGAAATCGGTGTGCATTTCATTTCTATTTTAAACAGAATGGGTTGTTTTACAAGGGGATCGTTTACAATCACTTTAAGTTTCAGTAATGGGGGTTGCCTGAAGGATCACATTGAAAATATAACACCAATAAAACATTTCGGATCTTATTATTTTTTAACAGTTTATTTTGTACCAGATTATAATTTATACCATGTGTCATCATAATTTAGGCAGCTTGTCCTGTGAACGAAACAGATAATAATTCCCCAATAATAATATCTATTTATTTGGCTGTAAAACCTTAGGTGAGTGGATTACCAACCCCTGACCTGAGCTGGCAGCTGAATGGCAGACCTGTCCGTCCAGACAACAATCACAAGATGCTGGTGCGTGAGAATGGAGTGCACTCTCTGATTATTGAGCCAGTGACGAGCAGAGACGCTGGGATATACACTTGTGTGGCCTCTAACCGAGCTGGACAGAACTCATTCAGCCTGGAACTTATTGTGGCTGGTAAGTAATTTTATCACTATTAGGGCTTTGTTCCCACCATTGTGTTTTGTGTGTGGTGCATTAAAAAAGTCCTACTTACTGCATGTGCTTTCATCATTGAAATGTGCATTATATAGTGTTCAATCGCAAGGCATGTTAGAGGCACTCCATCTAAAACACACTGCATTGGTGTGAACTGGGCCTCATAGCAGAAGTTCGTTTTTTATCTAGTGATATGAAGCCGTTGTAACCCTAAAAAAATTTGAAAACGTAGGTACAAAATATAATGTCTTAATTTAACCAAATTAACTCCACAGCTGTTATTTTGCTATTGCTTTCATATGTATTGAATATTTAAACCATACATGTGTCATTATAGCTTTTGCAGTGTGTAAATTAAAGGAGTTGTAAAATCAGAAGTTTTTTTTTAATTATCTTAATGCATTCTATGTATTACGATAAAAAGCCTTCCGTGTGCAGCAGCTGCCCCAGCCCCCCTAATACTTACCTGAGCCCCATCTCTCTCCAGCAATGTCCATGAGTGCTGCGGCCGTCCAGCACTCTCCTCCAGATTGGCTGAGACACAACAGCTGCACCATTTGGGTGGCACAGTGGTGTAGTGGTTAGCACTCTCACCTAGCAGTAAGCAGGATCACTGGTTCAAATCCCAACCAGGACACTACCTGCCTGGAGTTTGCATGTTCTCCCTGTGCCTGCGTGGGTTTCCTCCAGGTACTCTGGTTTCCTCCCACACTCCAAAGACATGCAGGTAGGCTAATTGGCTTCTGTCAAAAATTGGCCCTAGTATATGAATGGGGACATTGGATTGTGGGCTCCTTGAGGGTAGGGACCGATGTGAGAGTGCAATGTACGGGGATAGGGACAATTGTAGACACTCACTCAGGTTGAACTGGATGGACTGGTGTCTTTAATCAACTTTACTAACTATGTAACTATGTAATTGGCTCCCTGTGCTGTCAGTCAAAGTCAGTTAGCCAATCAGGAGAGAGAGAGGGGGCGGGGCTGACCCGGGGCTTTGTGTATGAATGGACACAGAGAGCTGTGACTCGGCTCGGGTGCCCCCATAGCAAGCTGCTTGCTAAGGGGCTACTCAACAGGAGAGTGGGGCCAGGAGAGCCAAAGAGGGACCCGATAAGAGTTGGATCTTGGCTGCTCTGTGCAAAACCACTGTATAACATGTTTGTTATTTTAAGAGAAACAAAAACTAGACTTTAAAATCACTTTAACATGCCCTATTAAAAACATTCTAGAGTGGATGAGCAATACAAAAAATACTGAATATAATCTAAACTCTCATCTGTTTTTTCTAAAGTAATACATTCCAGTGTCCAGTTATGTTTAATTTAATACAACAATATAAATATTCCCGAGTCACGCTATAACGTATGTGTTTGCTGATTGAAGAAAGTTAAACTGAGAAACTGCAAACAGGCAAACACTGTACAACACTCTTTTGAGTCACAGTGCTACTGCAAAATGTACATGTATTTCCAGTTTATCTGCAGTACATGTATTGTAAATGAATTACAAATTACGATGCCCAGTCTTTGTCATGATGCTGGAAACATTTACTGTATACATTTTGTACCTAGCCACATGAGCTGGCTGGTGGAACAGCTTGGAAATTCCACATATATATATATATATATATATATATATATATATATATATATATATATATATATATACACACACACACGCACACATACACACAGTATCTCACAAAAGTGAGTACACCCCTCACATATTTGTAAATGTTTTATTTTATTTTCATGTGACAACACTGAAGAAATTAAACTTTGCAAGAAAGGTAAATTATTGAGTGTACACAGCTTGTATAACGGTGTAAATTTGCTGTCCCCTCAAAATAACTCAACACACAGCTGTCTAAACTGCTGGCAACAAAAGTGAGTACACCCCTAAGTGAAAATGTCCGAATTGGGCCCAATTAGCCATTTTCTCTCCTCAGTGTCATGTGACTCGTTAGTGTTACAAGGTCTCAGGTGTGAATGGGGAGCAGGTATGTTAAATTTGGTGTTATCGCTCTCACTCTCTCATACTGGTCACTGGACGTTCAACATGGCACCTCATGGCAAAGAATTCTCTGAGGATCTGAAAAAAGAATTTTTGCTCTACATAAAGATGGCCTAGGCTATAGAAAGATCGCCAAGACCCTAAAACTGAGCTGCAGCACAGTGGCCAAGACCATACAGGAGTTTAACTGGACAGGTTCCATTTACAACAGGCCTCATCATGGTCGACCAAAGAAGTTGGGTGCACGTGCATATCCAGAGGTTGTCTTTGGGAAATAGATGTATGAGTGCTGCCAGCATTGCTGCAGAGGTTGAAGGGGTGGGGGTTCAGCCTGTCAGTGCTCAGACCATACACCGCACGCTGCATCAAATTGGTGTGCATGGCTGTCGTCCCAGAAGGAAGCCTTTGCTAAAGATGATGCACAAGAAAGCCCGCAAACAATTTGCTGAAGACAAGCAGACTAAAGACATGGATTACTGGAACCATGTCCTGTGATCTGATGAGACCAAGATAAACGTATTTTATTCAGATGGTATCAAGCATGTGTGGAGACAACCAGGTGAGGAGTACAAAGACAAGTGTGTCTTGCCTACAGTCAAGCATGGAAGTGGTAGTGTCATGGTCTGGGGCTGCATGAGTGCTGCTGGCACTGGAGAGTTACAGTTTATTGAGGGTTATACTAGAAAAAAACACACTGCCACGAAGGGCTTGGAGAGTGCTGCTCACCCCACACGAATGAAAAAATGGAACAAGTTCCCCCACAATCGGGGTTTTTAGGCAGTTTATTGAGGGAACCATGAATGCCAACATGTGATATACTAAAGCAGAGCATCATCCCCTCCCTTAGGAGACTGGGCTGCAGGGTAGTATTCCAACATGATAATGACCCCAAACACACACCAAACACACCTCCAAGACGACCACTGCCTTGCTAAAGAAGCTGAGGGTAAAGGTGATGGACTGGCCAAGCATGTCTCCAGACCTAATCCCTATTGAGCATCTGTGGGGCATCCTCAAACAGAAGGAGGTGAATCGCAAGGTCTCTAACATCCACTAGCTCCGTGATGTCATCATGGAGGAGTGGAAGAGGACTCCAGTGGCAACCTGTAAAGCTCTGGTGGACTCCATGCTCAAGAGGGTTAAGGCAGTGGAAAATAACGGTGGCCACACAAAATATTGGCACTTTGGGACCAATTTGGACATTTTCTCTTTGGGGTGTACTCACTTTTGTTGCCAGTGGTTTAGAAATTAATGGCTGCGTGTTGAGTTCTTTTGAGGGAACAGCAAATTTACAGTTATACACGTTGTACACTCACTATTTTACATTGTAGCAAAGTGCAATTTCTTCAGTGTTGTCACATGAAAATATATAATAAAATATTTACAAAAAATGTGAAGGGTGTACTCGCTTTTGTGAGATACTGTATATATACTCTATATTACCGAAAGTATTGGGACACCTGCCTTTACACATACATGAACTTTAATGGCATCCCAGTCTTAGTCTGTAGGGTTCAATATTGGCATTCCCATAAACACACTCCTAAACTTTGTGGACAGCCTTCTCAAAAGAGTTGAAGCTGTTATAGCTGCAGAGGGTGGGCCAACTCAATACTGAACCCTTACGGACTAAAACTAGGATGCCATTAAAATTCCTGTGCGTGTAAAAGCAGGTGTCCCAATACTTTTGGTAATATAATTAATTTATATATATATATATATATATATATATATATATATTTTTTTTTTTAATTATTATTATTATACAGGATTTATATAGCGCCGACAGCCTTACAACATTAGGGTAGACATTACAATACAATACAATTCAAGACAGGGGGAATCAGAGGGCCCTGCTCGTTAGAGCTTACAATCTAGGAGTGTATATATATATATATATATATATATATATATATATATATATATATATATAGAGAGAGAGAGAGAGAGAGAGAGAGAGAGAGAGAGAGAGAGAGAGAGAGAGAGAGAGAGAGAGAGAGAGAGAGAGAGAGAGAGAGAGAGAGAGAGACAGACAACAGTTATTGTCCATAGCAATCCCAGTTTTTCCAGTGCTGATACCTATTTGGAATCTGTTACTTAAAGTGGATGTGAACCCTAACTGGAAAAAAAAACACAGAAAGTGCACCAGCATAGTGTAAGATGCTCAATTAAATAAACTTTATGAAATCAGTTGGTATATTAAATCACTATGTACAATGTCTTCAATAACCGCATGGAACACATTTTCCATAAAATCCAAAATCTCTCTGAACAAACGCTCATTTAGTGCAAATGCCTTTAAACAGCCCTTCCATATTCCAACAAGCCCTAGTAAACTGCTTATATAATCAATATAATAATATAACAAAATATTATGTAATCAAGTGCCAGTCTCACATATAAAATAAATATATAATATATAGCTGTGCAAAGGTATAGAACATAGATGGACCATATGTATTGTAATTACTTACTTCTAGGTTCTCACTGGAAAATAGTAGATAATGAATAGATATAAATGTTAAATAATATCAACCAAGACATGATTGTATACTACTAACATATATAAATAAGAGTTATCAAACCTTGACTTGAAGTTGGCATATTTCCAACACTGCACAGCAGCTCCATATACAGCCAATTCTTCTTTTTTTTATTCTTTGGAACACACTGTGTGAGCTGTAGATTTGTTTGGGAACAGATCATGCGGCAAAAGAGTTGTTTAGGGACAAAGTGTGCAATGTGAACATTTGTGAAACTCCTAGGGGCAGCAAGAGTGGAAGCTAACTTTGCTGTTGTGTATATTGTGGACTTAATGTTGTATTAGACGGTGTGAGATTAAAAATGTTTAGAAACTTTGAGAGCTGATATTTTTTGAATTGAACAGTTGGAGATTTTGTTTTTATAGTTATTGTTGGTGGGACAGCACTATTATTAGTGACGTTCAGTAGGTCTCACATAAGCAGAAGCAGCTGGACCCGTATCTTAAACTTGGTAAAGTTAAATGGAAACTTCTGACCTTTCTCATGCTTTAGCACACATTTTTTGTGCATGTCAAAGTTAGCTGAAGTGGGAGGGGCCCCACAGAGAAAAACTTAAGATCAGGGTTGAAGGTAAGTAGTTAGTGAAGTCTATTCTTTTGGAACTCTAGTGGCTGTGAGATGTGTGTGTAAATGGCTTAGTAGTAGATCCACTGTAGTGTGGCACCTGAGGGGGGTGAAACTGTAAATCAGTATATTGAAACTCAGCTTGCTTACCCTGGGGTTGTCACCCTAAGCCCTTGTACACACGGTCGGACATTTCGACAACCAAATCCGTCGGATTTTGTCCAAAACTGTTGCATACACACGGTCGGACAAAGTTGTCGAAAAATCCGATCTTTCAGAACGTGATGACGTAATTTCATTACAGTGGGACTACGTTCAGGCTAGTAGCCAATAGCTTTGATGTAGGAATTTGATCTGAGCATGCGTGGCACTTTGTCCGATCAAAATTCTCTACACATGATTGGAGTATGTCCTATCGGACCAGTTTGTTGGAAAATATTTCCAGCAAGTTTGGAAATTTGGTCCGACGGATATTTCGGCGGAAACAGTCCGATGCATACCACACACAGTCGGATTATCCGACAACATGGTCCGATGGGACACATTCCGATGGATTCTCCGACCGTGTGTACAAGGGCTGACAGTCTAATGAGTGGCTTGGCTGAACATAGGACTATATGCCCATTTTTGTAATTATAAGGAAACAAAAAAAAAATTAATTTGGGTATTTTCTAGGAAAGGTGTAACCCTAACATTTCATCAATATTCTGCACTCCATATTGGTTATTTCCATAAAACAGAACAAACATACATCAGTACTGCTGCGTTCTAATGCTCTGAAGTCCATGTGTAGCTCCTCTGTTAAGTGGCAGAGTGGTGGTGAGAGTTTCTTCTGGGATATTGAGTTTGTAAAGCTGTAACGTCACACAGCCCTCCACGGGTTCAATCTTCAGTTTCAGAGTCAGAATTCACTACAACGAGTGACTCATACATACAAGCCCACTTTACGGCCGGCACATTTCCATTTGTCTCTGTTTCCAATATCGGTGTGTTCATTGTGTAACTATGGTGACATGGCAAAGGACCTGAGCTGTTTTCTGTCCACCAATCCAGCATAGGAGATTGGGGACTCCCTGTTTCTTTTTTGGCACCAATGTTACAATTCACAGCTATTTCAGTGCATTTGGTTTATGATTTCTGATTATATGAAAATGTAGCCAGATCTGGAGAGGCAGACGTCTTTACTGCGCACTTGTACATAACGGCACCTCAAGACCTTTTTTGGCCAAGCAAAATCTACACATGGGCTGGAAAGTATTGCACTCACTCTGCTTGTCATCTGTTTGTAGTAGTTCCTGGCAGGGCTTCTGTGTATTTAGAATCGTTTTTAGCACATCCCTTTTTTTCCTAAGACGGAAGTAGAAGACAAATAACCCTTTACAGTATACTGCTTGCTAGAGGTCTAGTTTAGCATGTGTTTAGTTCATAAGTACATTTAGTTTCAGGAGTCCCTGTAAAGCAACATTTCTTAACATTTTAACATGGCGTAATCATGAATTAATTTTCAGGTCTCGGGAAACACCTATTAAAAATGACTATATATACACATTTTATGGTACATTAACATGGTGGTCAGTGAGAAGGATATTCCTTACATTGGGGGACAGTGGGAAGAATGCCTACCTTACAGACAGCTAAAGAAACTCTTAGAAACCTCTGGAGTATTGCATTTTGTTTATCGTGGTCTATATATTTGCAAAAAAGGTTGCAGCTGCAAGTAAAGGCTCAAGGGACTTACAATGGAACCTGTCGCATCAAACAGCCTAAAAGAACAAACACTTTATATTGTTTCAACGTAAACCATCACAAGAAACCATCACTATCCACGTGTAATTTACCAGCACAGGGTAATATATTAGTGTTATTTTTTTGGCCATACAGACTAAACAGTTAAAAATAGAATCCTTTCCCTGTACAATACACAATTCTGTTTACTCCATCTACAGGTTGTACGAGCTGTTTGGTGCCTTGTGTTCCCTGCTACCAGTGCAGAGACAGGGTCTTCTTTATCCCAAGGAGAGGATGGCAAAATGTGCATCCTCCCCATTTCTTTTTACTTCAGGGCTACAAAAAAAGGACTAAGAAATCTAAAATAAAAAGAGGATGAACTTTTCCCTCCTACTAGCTGTGTGCAAATTAACCCCCTAGACTCAAATTCTGAATCGGGGTGTAGACATCAGTCAACATTAAAATGTTTTCTTATTAACTTACACATTTAGAATATCTTCTCTACTACTAAAATCCCAAACAACTGGGTTTATGGGCCCCAACTGTTGATATCAGTCCACCATAAACTGAGTACAGATAGTTTCCTAGCTTGGGTTGGACTAAAATACATGTACAAATAAATAATAAGAATAAATAACCTCACTATATCAGTAAATGAAAAAAGAAAAATGTAATGCACATCTCTCACATCCAACTTCCCTTCTTAAGTCGTTCTGGAACAATTACTTTCCACCTTACTCCTATTTTCAAAAAGATCATTTATAAAAAAAAGTTCAAATTAAAATCTACATTTAAACCTTTTGGAGCTAGAGTGTTGAGGTGGTATATCCACTCCCCTCCCCTTGATCTAGTGCAATGATCAAATATCCTCCCCTAAGTTTCTGTATCACTCTTTGTATCACAAAAAAAAAAAAAAAAAAAGATTTTTGTGGCTTAGCACCTTGACAGATTTTGAAATGTTGTGGTATGCTGGGATCTGTCTTGTCATTTAAGATATTTCTAGTATGCTCTTCTATGCTTTTTGCCATTGTTCTTTTATTTCTATCCACGTACTGCATACCACAACCACACTCAAGCAGATACAGTACCTGGGTGCTACTACATGTAAGAAAGTCTCTCATCTCATATTCCTTTCCCATTTAATCGGACTTAACTGTTTTGATTAACCTCCTGTCATCCTTAGTGTGTCTTCAGGCATAATACCATAACACCTATGGCACATTAGAAAGCCCTTATAACCAGTCAAAAACATTCTTAAAGGGGGCTTTTTATCCCAAATATAATTCCTCACTAGCAGATCCTTCAAGGTGGGTGCCTTGGTAAAGAGCACTTTGGGTCTTGAGAGAAATATCATCCTGAGTAACAGATTCTTTGTAAGTAGGGGCCGATATTGCTTAATAAGCTTCACAACTCTCCCCTTGCTTTCACAATAGTGTAAATGACAAGCATAGGTTTCCTCCTCTTTATTTCACTCCCATTTGTGATACAAAAGGGTTTTTCTATCACCAAAGTGTCTCTATAACGTTTTTTCTGCAGTCTCAGGTTTACAATTTTTTTCTGGTTGTTTTTCAGTTATCACGTTTGTACAGTTCCTCCTATACCTCAATACAGGGACGATGATGGCCACTGGGACAAACACATTATGGTCAATCTCCTTCTGGCATACTGTGGTTTTAATCCTACCCTCAAAAATCTTGATGTTCAAGTCAAGAAAATGACCTGACCATAAAGAGTCGTAAATTCTGATTCCAGTCTGGATTATTCAACTTTTGGGTGAACTCTTGTAATGAAGCTTTGGTCCCACCCCAAATGAAGCAGTGGTCATCAAAGTGTCTTCTCAAAAGTATATGTTTGGAACCAATCTTCCCATTAATAAAGAGGCCCTCCCAGGCCCCCATAAATAGGTTAGCATAGACCAGTGCAAATTTGCCTCTGATCCCATAGCTATTTGTCTTTAGTGGGATCCCCAAACCAAAAGGTGGTCTTCTCCAGAACTAACATTATGGTCTGCAATACACATTGTAAATCCTACATTTTTCATTAATCTTAAATATTGTCTCAGGTATATCCTTAAGAACATTTCTTAGAAGAACCACAATTGTCAAAACAAACATATGCCATATTGCCAACAAAAATGTTGCCTTCATATAGTATGCCAAGAAATTGTCAGCAAAATGTTTGCAGAAAATATAACTGAACAAATTGCTGCCAGTGACACATACAGTATATTACCAAAAATATTGTGACACCTGCCTTTACACGCACATAAGTTTTAATGGCAACCCAGTCTTAGTCCGTAGGGTTCAATATTGAGTTGGCCCACCCTTTGCAGCTATAACAACTTAAACTCTTCTTAAAAGGATGTACACAAGGTTTAGAAGTGTGTCTATGGGAATGTTTGACCATTCTTCCAGAAGCGCATTTGTGAGGTCAGGTACTGATGTGGACGAGAAGGCCTGGCTCAGTCTCCGCTCTAATTCATCCCAGAGGTGTTCTAGCAGGTTGATGTCAGGACTGTGCAGGCCAGTCAGGTTCCTCCACCCCAAACTAGCTTATCCATGTCTTTATAGACCTTGCTTTGTGCACTGGTGCACAGTCATATTAGAACAGGAAGGGGCCATCCACAAACTGTTGCCACAAAGTTGGAAGCATGAAATTGGTTTGCTGATGCCTTAAGAGTTCACTTCACTGGAACTAAGGTGTCAAGCCCAACCCCTGAAAAACAACCGCATACCATAATCTCCCCTCCACCAAATTATTTGGACCAGTGCACAAACCAAGGTCCATAAAGACATGGATGCGTGCGTTTGGGTTGGAGGAACTTGACTGGCCTGCACAGAGTCCTGACCTCAATCTGATAGGACATCTTTGGGATGAATTAGAGCGGAGACTGTGAGTTAGGCCTTCTTATCCACATCAGTGCCTGACCTGACAAATGCATTTCTAGAAGAATGGTCAAACATTCCCAGAAGAGTTAAAGCCGTTATAGCTGCAAAGGATGGGCCAACTCAATATTGAACCCTACGGACTAAGACTGGGATGCCATTAAAGTTCATCTGCGTGTAAAGGCAGGCGCCCCAATACTTTTGGTAAAATTGTGTATGAACAAAAGAAAATCTCCTGAAAAGATGTACTTTTGCTGGAGGGTAATAGTTGTAGAGGCTTTGGTGATAAAGAGACATTTGTAGCTCTCTCATTGTATCCAACACTTGGGTATACCTCTTATAATTTCCTCCATGTAATGCTTTTGTCCTTTTGAATTTGGTGTCCTTTGGCTACCTCCTTGGAGGGAAGGAACCAGTGAATGAAGAAGATTGGAACAGGAACTATTGAAATTACTACATATAAATGACTGCAGGTGCAAATAATAATCTAAGTTGACACTCCCAATGCTCTCATTACTTTCCAACTTCAGAAGTAGTTGGTAGAGACCTTCAATAATGTATTTAACTATACAATTTTGTTTTGTATGTATGGTGACATGACAATGACTAATAAATGTGTTGGATTCTCTATTTTCAACAGCCAGAGATGCCCACAAGCCACCTGTGTTCCTAGAAAAGCTTCAGAATATAGGAGTGGCAGAAGGATATCCAGTGAGGCTGGAATGCCGTGTCTCAGGAAGTCCCCCACCCCAGATATTCTGGAAGAAAGAAAATGAATCGCTGACATACAACACTGACAGAGTCAGGTACCTGTTAAAGATGAATGTGATAAAAGCGTAATCACAAAAATATGAATTTGGTCACATTAGGCAGCACAGACAATTCTACATTAACAAACTGTTCTAGTGGTTTGCATATACTTTTGGAAATGTACAGAACTAATTTAACGATAATTCATTAAACTCTTACATGAATACTAAATGATTTTTGCTGCGCTATCCCTTGATAAATCATGTGATAACTTCTATATATTTTTTTTCCAGCATGCATCAAGATAACTATGGTTACCTTTGCCTACTGATCCAAGGTACCACCAAAGAGGATGCTGGCTGGTATACTGTCTCAGCAAAGAACGAGGCTGGCATTGTGTCTTGTACTGCAAGGCTTGACATACATGGTAAATATATAACCCATATCCTAAGTAGATTTGCCATTTTTGAAGACTAATGTCCATACACACTGGCGCACAAAGTTGTCGGAAATTTCCAATCGTTCTGAATGAGGTGACGTCAAACACATACGTCGGGACTATAAACGGGCCAGTAGCCAATAGCTTCCGTCTCTTAGTTTATTCTGAGCATGCGCAGCACTTTGTCCATCAAAATTGTCTACACGCGATCGGAATTTAAACGATCGGATTTTGTTGTCGGAAAATTTTAGGTTCAGCTTTCAAACTTTGTGTGTCAGAAATTCCGATGGAAAAAGTCCGATGGAGTCGACACACGATCGGATTTTCCGACAACACGATCCGATCGCACATTTTCCGTTGGAAAACCGTGTAAACGGTTTATATCAATGAGGTCCTCTATTAACAACGTCTTATTTCCCAATTATTCCTTCCCTTCATATATAGGTTTTTGTTTTAAAAAAGTCGCGATAATCCACGGTAGTGACTATCGCTGCTTATCACCACTGTGCAGCACTTTAGCTGCAATGAAGAGTGAAGATGCTGTTCTCTGCTTCCCATCACAGCAGAATGAGAGGGGTAATAAGGTGTGATGAAATCACCTGACTGGCGGTTTTTGTACATAATTTTTCTTCGGGCTTTTCAACCTCAGAGGTAGCGATAGCAAGAAAATTGTCGCTGCGCGGCAGGCCCAGTAAGTGATAGAGCAGGTTCTATCTGTGTGTGTGTGTGTGTGTGTGTGTGTGTGTGTGTGTGTGTGTGTGTGTGTGTGTGTGTGTGTGTGTGTGTGTGTGTGTGTGTGTGTGTGTGTGTGTGTGTGTGTGTGTGTGTGTGTGTGTGTGTGTGTGTGTGTGTGTGTGTGTATATATATATATATGAGATCATGTTCCTTACATTTCCTGGGGTCTAACACTAAACTCCCAATATATTCTGTCCCATATACAGTAAAAGAATGCAGTGAAAATAACAGAAATAAAAGTTAAATAACCACTTTACCTCTCCGGCTATACTAGCAACCATGAGTTTAGGTTTTTTTTTCTCCTTCAGCTGCCACCTGTCTATAATGAAATAAATTGTATGCCCTTTACACCCGGTCGGACTTTCCGATGGAAAGTGTGCGATCGGATCTTGTTGACGGAAAATCGGATCCTGTGTGGGCTCCATCTGACTTGTACGTGTTCTACGTCACCGAGTTCAGAATGATCAGATTTTCTGACAACTTTGTGCGACCGTGTGTATGCAAGACAAGTTTGGGGCAAAATCCGTCTGAAAAAATCAGACGGATTTTGTAGTCGGAATGTTCGACCGTGTGTACAGGGTATTACAGTGCTGGTGTTGTGGTGTGCACACGCAGTTTTGAGGCTCAACACATTTGGTATTTACTCTACACTACCTATTCATCGTTTTATTTTGTACAAAAAAGGGGATTCAATTGTATTTGTGTGCAATAAAATTCATTTTAGTGTATTTTTCCTGAAAATATAGATTTGATAAACGGTTGAGCAAATTTAATGTACCATTTAAAAAAATTGCAACTACCATCATTCTACAGGGCCTCTGCGTTCAGAAAATATATAATGTTCTGAGGGATTTAAGAAATGTTTTAGCCAAAATAAATAATGTTTTTGCATATAGCAACTCTAATCATCCTCTTCTCGGGTCCCCCCCCCCCCAGCATTCCTGGCTCCTCCCCCCTACTGAGCACCTTCATAGCAAGCCACTTGCTATGGGGGCACTTGTGCAGGCTCAATCCCGATCCGTGCTCTGTGTGTCCATTGGCACACACATAGTGTGGCTCAGCCATGCTGTTTGGTTGACAGCAGCAGGAGTCAATGACCCCCACTGCTGCTTCTAAGCCAGTGAGGAGAGAGTGCAGCAATGCTGTTCTTGAGCACAGCACTGGATCAGGCTCAGGTAAGTATAAGGGATAATATTCCAAAGTGTGCTGTCCTTATACAAATTAACTGCTTCAGCCCCGGAATATTTTACCCCCTTACTGACCAGAGTACTTTTTGTGATTCGGCACTGCGTCGCTTTAACTGACAATTTGTGCGACGTTGCACCAAAACAAAATTGACGTATATTTTTCCCCACAAATAGAGCTTTCTTTTGGTGTATTTGATCACGTCTGTGTTTTTTATTTTTTGCGCTATAAACAAAAAAGAGCGACAATGTTGAAAAAAAAAGCAATATTTTTTACTGTTTGCTATGATAAATATCCCCAAAAAATATATAAAGAAACACATTTTTTCCATATTTTGTGACGGAATATCAACCAAAGATCCAGAAAAACACATGATACAAGTGTAATAAATTGAGTTGCAGTTCAGGGGGTAAAATAAGTATTTGATCCCCAAGCAAAACATGTCAGTACTTGGTGGAGAAGCCTTTGCTGGCAAGCACAGAGGTAAGATGTCTCTTGTAGTTGGCTACCAGGTTTGCACAAAAACATCTCAGAAGGGATTTTGGTCCACTCTTAACAGATCTTCTCTAAATCCTTAAAGTGTAAGTTCACCTTTGCAGAAAAATCTGTAAGGTGAACTTACACTGGACCCTGTCCCCATTGTACCCAGTCCCACTAACCTGGAGTCCAGCAATCGTCCGTTCCGACATGTCAGATAGCCGCTTTTCCAGTCAGAGGATTTGAAATCCCTGAGTCTTTCTCTCCTCTTCGCCCACGTTGACAGGATGGGCTACACAGGTTTTGATTGGTCAGCTCCAACTAATTAGAATGCTCCTAAATGTACTGCCAAGGTATGTTTAGGAGATTCAGCATAGGGGATTTCTAAGCACTGGACCAGTGAGGCGGCTATATGATTTCTCCTAGCGGGAGATCGCAGAGCTCCAGGTCAGTGGGACCAGGGGATGAGGAGGGGGTCCTGTGTAAGTTCACCTTACAGATTTTTCTGTGAAGGTGAACTTACCCTTTAAGGTTCCTTGTCTTTTGTTAGCAACTCGAAGTTTCAGATCCTTCCATAAATTTTCTATAGGATTAAGGTCTGGAGACTGGCTAGGCCACTCCATAATCTTAATGTGCTTCATCTTGAGCTACTCCTTTGTTGCCATGGTGATAGGTTTTCGGTCATTATCATGCTGGAAGACCCATCTACAAACCATCTTAGTGTTCTTGCTGAGGAAAGAAGGTTCTCATCCAAGATTTTACAACACATGGCCCCTCAATGCGCAAAAGTTGGCCTGTACCTTTAGCAGAGAAACAGCCCCAAAGCATAATGTTTGGACCTCCATGCTTGAATGTAGGGATGATGTTCTAATGCCGCACACACACGAGTGGAATGTCTGACAGAAAAAGTCAGACGGAATCTTTTCATCGTATATTCCGATCGTGTGTATGCCTCATCTGACTTTTTTTTCAGAAAAATCTGACGGACCTAGAAATAGAACATGTTTTAAATATTTCCGACGGAACCAATCCCTATCGGGAAAACCGCTCAGCTATATGCTATTCCGACGGACCAAAAATGACACGTGCTCTGAAGCAAGTACGAGACGGAGGCTATTGGCTACTGAACTTCCTTTTTCTAGTCCCATCGTACTTGTTGTACATCACCGCGTTCTTAACGATCGAACTTTTGTGTGATCGCGTGAATGCAAGACAGTTTCAGCGGAACTCTGTTGGAAAATCCTTTAGAGCTTTTTCCGGCGGGAAACAACGGTCGTGTGTAAGCGGCGTTTAGGGTCATAGTCAGCATTTTACTTCCTTTAAACACGACAAGTCAAGTTAATGCTAAACAGCTCAATTTTGGTCTCATCTGACCACAGCACTTTCTCCCAATCCTTCTATGAATCATTTAGATGTTCATTGGCAAACTTTAGGTGGGTTTGCACATGTGCCTTCTTGAGGAGGAGAACCTTGCAGGCCTGCGTTTTATTCCATGGCAGCGTATTGTGTTACCAATGGTTTGTTTGGTGACTGAAGACTGCCTTGATATTCATTCACATGCTCCGTCCGTGTAGTTCTGGGCTGATCCCTCACTTTTCACCTTATCATTCTTACCCCATGAGCTCCAGACGAAGGGCGATTGATAGTTATTTTTTATTTCTTCCATTTGCAAATAATCGCTCCAACAGTTGTCGCCTTCTTCCCAAGCTTATTGCTGATGGTCTTGTATCCCATTTCAGCCTTGTGCAGATCTACAATCTTGTCCCTGACATCCTTTGCCCATGATTGTGGGTTTGAATGGAAGAAAGATTCTGTGGACAGGTGTCTTTTATACACATGAGTTGTCATTAGGAGTATCTTCTTAAATTGACAGGACTAATCTGTGTACCACATGAGCACAAACTGTAGCCATTCTGTGAGAGCCAGAATTATTGTTGGTTGTTAGGCGATCACATATTTATTTTACTCACTGAATTGCAGCTCAATTTATAACATTTGTATAGTGTTTTTTTTCTGGATTTTTGGTTGATGCTCGGGGGGTTATTTACGAAAGGTAAATCCACTTTGCACAGCATGTGCACTTGTAAGTGCAGTCGCTCTAAATGTAAGGGGTAGATCTGAAATGAGTGGAAGCTCTGCTGATTTTATCATCCAATCATGTGCAAGCTAAAATGCTGTTTTTTATTTTCCTTGCATACCCCCCTCGGATCTACAGCGACTTTAATTCCAAGTGCACTTGCAGTGCAAACTGGATTTGCCTTTAGCAAATAACCCCCTCAGTCGCTATCATTTAAAATATATAAAATACAACAGTGCTGCGCAATTCATAAATGTCCGTAATACATTCCCAAATAGATATATATATTTATCGGAGAGTCCTAGTAGGTGCATGTGGAAACAGCACAAATCTTTAATCAGTGCAGTGAAAAACACAACGATACATCTGGTGATAGTGATCCCTCCACCACAGGAAAAAATGGCCTCTCACCTCATATATTCGACCTGACACAGGACACATAGCAGTAAACAGATCACCAGGAAGAAAGCAGAAGAGGGAACAGGAATGCTGTGAAGCTCTATATGATAGGGTTGCTGGAGATGGGGTATTGTGGAATATCTTATTAAATACCGTTGAGTGTGGATTCAAGAGCGGTATCCAGAGTGGTGACCTGTGTCAGGTCGAATATATGAGGTGAGAGGCCATTTTTTCCTGTGGTGGAGGGATCACTATCACCGGATGTATCATGTTTTTCACCGCACTGATTAAAGATTTGTGCTGTTTCTACATGCACCTACTAGGACTCTCCGATGTGTGTATATATATATATATATATATATATATATATATATATATATATATATATATATATATATATATATATATATATCTATTTGGGAATTTATTACGGACATTTATGAATTGTGCAGCACTGTTGTATTTTATATGTTTGTTTGAGGTATCATTTGAGTTTACCATGAGTGTTAGCCTGCAGTTCGCTTTAAGAATTTTATGGTTTTTATGTGTCAGCGCTGAATATCCTTCTATTTTTTTCTATCATTTAAAATACAAGTATGATACAAATTATAGACCCATCTTTGTAAGTGGGCACACTTACAAAATCTGCATGGGATCAAAAAATGATTTTCCCCACTGTACAGAAATAGAAGGGAAAATGTAAATTAAAGTGTGTGTTTAGTAATCACGTTAAATAACATGGTTACAGGCAGGGGCAGACTGACCATTGGGCCACTTGGGCACTGCCCGAGGGCCCCATGCCACTAGGGGGCCCTATCAGGATTGCCATCCTCAGAAATTACCCTTGTCGACATCCTTTTGGTCTAAAAATCCAGAGATTATAGCTGCCCCACCTCTCCAGTACCTTCCCAGCCAATAGAAACATGTCTGTGTATACTGTGTGATTGTATCCTGTGTGTGTGTGTTTGTGTATACTGTGTGGCCCCATAATCTCCAATTGCCTGGGGGCCCCATAATCTCCAATTGCCCAGGGGCCCCATGAGTTGTCAGTCCGCCCCTGGTTATAGGCAAATGTTGTGATTGTGAAATGTGAACCTAAACAACTTAGCTGAGGAGGACTTATATCCCCCTGCTACATACATAGCAATACTGAGGCTATTGTACTTAGGTATTGGATTTCTCCTCAAGCTCCCAAATCCCGCCAGTGGGTCCAAGCAATTAATAAGATACTTTATAGGGAAAAGAATACACATCAGCATGGGAAAGTACCAAGCAAATTCACCAAAATATGACAGGAGTGTCTGGAGTCCCCTGGGGTTGCTCCTTCACAACTTGTCCTTGACAGGTTGTTGATGGCTTAGCGGAGAGCAGGGGGATAATGTCATTGTACGGTCCAGAGGCCTGTAGTGGCTCCGAGTGTGATACATTGAGAAAGGCATATATTGGGAAAACCTATCCTATTTGGTCGGGAGGGAGGTGCACACCATTTGTGTTACTCACTTAATTGTTGTTTGTTCTATTCCATTTCTTTTTATTTATTTTCACTCAGCTTCTCTTTTGTTGTTACTGTAGATACATTTGACAGTATAATGCAGAGTTTGGGGGCAAATGTAAAACGTATAAAACATTTTGTATATTTTCTACATGTATTGCCTGTAACCCAAATGTCTGTGTATATGATTATTTTTTCAACTAAATAAAAACTTTTTTTCTGATTAAAAACAAACTTTAAAATGTTGATGCACTGTTTTTAACTTTCATAGCTCAGTGGCAGCAGTCACATACTCCGAAGACAAGGAAAGTACGGCCTTCCACCAGTCGATACGCAGCACTTTCTGACCAAGGCCTGGATATTAAAGCAGCATTTATGCCAGAGGCAAACCCAGTGCACATTCAGCCAGCGCTGGTAGAAAGCGATGACCTGTAGAGAGGACCTAGCGGAATTTACTGTAGCAGCCATTGGAGGACGTCACCAGGAGCCACAGCTGTCACCTGGCAGAAGTGTCACATCATATAACATGCAAGACACGTCTTCAGCTAACCTGATAGAGACAAGTTAAACTACGCAATAACTTTGTGTAAGCAGTCTAGAACATAGGATAGCAGGGATTTATCTTGTGCTTATGGCACATACATATCACTCACTCTTCTGCTCTATGAAAGGATCTCTTGTGTATTCTGCTTGTTTTGTGCCTTCAGACACTAAGACGACAAGATTTCTTCAACTCACTAATGCCTTCAAAGCAGTATAGGATGATGTGCAATCTTTAATTGTCTGAGTGCATCAAACACAGTGTATGATTTTTAAAAAATATATATATTTAAAGAAAAATGCTGTCAAGGTGAATTGCTATAATGCTTCAGGAGTTTAGAAACAAAATGGCTTGCTTCATTGTGTGTCACAGCTGAAACGTAACACATATCTGTATGACTGTGTTACCCAACATTGGAAATCACTTGACAGGACTCACCAAAACAACATGCAATGATTTCAGAAGCTGTCTATGGACTTGGAGCTCTTAACGAAGAGAGCGGACGATAATGTCACATACACCCTTTCTGTGCTTGTTTGTGTGTACACCTTGTTGTTTTCCGTGTGTATCGACACTACACTATTATGTGACATTTAGATGGCTAGGGACAGCTGGTAGAAAGCAAAATTCTTGCTATTATTTATGCAACAATACCCATTATGCTTTGTGCACTTTTCCTATATTTAGTATTCATGAACCGACTGCAGGAGTCCTACTAGAGTCCAAGCAGAAGAGTATATTGAACTGACCTCTAGGGCTCTTCTTGGGTGGCCTGTTCCATTGTCACACATAAAATATGAGGTACGCAGACATAAAGCCACAGTTGTCTTGAACAATGAATTGTAGGGTTTTCCTGAATCGTAATGAGTGACCTTCTATTCACACGAATGTGCATTTCAGGAAAGAGCTACAAAATTGTTCAAATTCAGTGTAAGAAAGGGAAACTTAGGAATGGGCGTTAGATGATTAGAGCAAGTGAAAAAGACAGTTTGAGTGTTTTATCTTTTGTGAATGTTCTGTTACAATACTGGAAGCCTGTAATGTCCCTCTCATCGTAGGAACTGGAGGGCAAAGTCTAGATACGTTTGCCACCATATACAGTATATCGGAAGGATCAGTGGACTGGTAACACATATATCAGACAAGATGGTTATACATTATGTTTCTGAATTTAAGAAGGTTACCTATAGTGTAGAACACATGATTTATGTGAGTGGTTTTCTAGTATATAGGAGCAACGCAGACAAGAGCATAAACTTGACTTCTAGATATTAGACCTTCAATAACGATGCTTTCATTGGTAGGATGAGGAATGAGACAAGCATGCTTGACTTGGGGTCATAGCCTGGGCCTGTTAGGGGCTGCTACCTCTACTACATTCTATTGCTGTGCTATTGATGACATTTTCCTGAAGATCTACTTCAGTATGGTTATCAATGCGATTATTGTTTTTTGTTTAACCACTCACCATACAGAGGTAGAACCAAAATGTTGCATTTTTTTACTGTACAGTAGAAGTCACTACTTCACACAGCTATTTATTACCCATCAGATTCACCAAACCTTACAGTAATAAAAAAAAAAAATACACAAAAGACCATAGTGGGAAGCTTTACATTTGTTTACATTAAGAGCTGTGGGTTAGCTACCTCTCAGTATTGATTCATACACTGCCAGTAAAATGTCCAGAACTCTCTTGTCTACCGCAGGTGATGAACTGCCATGAGAAAAGACATGTTCCCAAATCATTATACTGATTGCAGAGTGTTTGTCTAATTTATGATTGGTAAGATTTAATGTTGACATGCTTCCATAAACTCTTGTTGCTTGCCTGCCTCAATAGAAATTAGTGGTTAGAAGTCCCTAAAATGAAGAATACACCATTGATGTACAGTAAATTGAATTTCAAGGAGACTCTGCAAGACCCACATATTTAAGGCATTGTTATGATGACCCCCAAGCATTACTTGGATAGGGGGACATAATGAAAAAGGGAAAAGTGGATGTGTTTCTATGGAAACCAGATCCCAACTAGCATTTTTCAAAATGCAAAGATGAATCTGACTGGTTCATGTGGGAAAATACCCCACCTATATAGTAACCTCCTATAGTATTGGTTAGAAAGGTTTGTTAGAGAGTTGCAAAGGTTCCTGCTGCAACAAAAAGCCATAACAATCCAAAACAAGTTGATTTAGTTAATGGTACAAAAGTACTTTGCCAAGGGGGGTAAAGCAAAACACTGTATACCCTTTATGAAGCACATATATCATTATTTATCTGTTTTATTGCAGCTATACTGCATTTGTATTTTACACATATATAAACTCACCATACGTATTACTGTAGGGTCATTAGCCTTTTTGTATACAGTTCTTTATTATTATTTTTTTTTTTACAGCACAGAGCAGTGACCAGCGCTAGAGTTAAATGATGCAAAATATGTGCTTAATCAGTCTACACCATAGATATAAATGTATGTCAGTGCCTTCAAGGCTATGTTGTCATTGTATTGCTTATTAGCATTAAATTTGGTTAATCCATAAGTATAAAAGGGAGGGGACGTATCACACTGTACTCATGTATGGGCCACACATTATGATGCTACATTGTGTTGGAAACTGCATAGTCTCTTTCTGGTATTAGATGAAATAACATAATGTAGTCACATGGACTACATTGCTTCCCCTAACCTTCTTCTACTAAAATGTTATTGTTTACTATATGCCACCACTTCTTTTGGTGTTATTTAGGAAATGATTCAGTTCACCTGTGTTTCTGCCACCACATTGTATCTGTATTTATAGAAAGTGCCTTTGTGTGTATGGGTCATGTCATTAGATGAGACCAGTTGAAGTGTCTGTTCCATAACAAGACAAAATTCGTTTTCTGGGGTAAGGTTTTTATGATAATTGCTATGCAAGGATTTAAATAAAGTATTGTTTCTTCAAAACATGGCTTCCCTTCTCTTTACACATTGATTTAGTGTTCCGTGCAGACAGATCCGTCTGAGAATAGCAGGTGCACGCAGCCTGTGTTACTATTATTATCCCTGTGCTGACTTTTTCCTACTGGAGTATTTTAGTTATCGTCATCAGCTATTCTTGCTAGGAAATAAAGCCCTTTTCCATTCGCTCTAGCTGCCATGCAAGGCTTTGTTTCTGAGGGAGGCCAATTAGTGTTACATAGGAAATATACATGTAAAAGATATAAAAAATCTTCATACGGTCATTTGGTTGTTATTTATGTCAAAGCAATAAGTTCATTTTAAAGGCCAACTCCAGTTTAATTATAAAAAAAGACTCTCCGTTATGTGGAAAATAGTTTGCAAAGCACTACTCACCCTCTCAAGGCTCCAGTCCAACCCTTTGTGTCATCATTTGTTCCGATCGCTGCCCACTACTGGACTGAATGAAGCCTGGTGTAATTCAGCCATTTACTGTGAGCTATGGCTATTATGGACAAACCCCCTGGGCTAACCAACAGGTGGTTTTAACAGTTTTATAGTGAGCACATAACTTTGACAGTCTCCCTTCCCCAATGTTGTTTGGCGACCACATAAAGCAATTCATAAAAAAAGTGGGTTATGAGACACAAAAGCCCTTGAATTTGAGCTTGAATGTTACTTTTATTACTTGTTAATGTAGGTTATAGATACTTAAGCATACGCAGGGCTTTGAGAGCAAGATGAAACCAGTTTGGGTGTACACGGATTCCTTAGCTCCAATTCAAAGTGCAAAACACTGCATTTTACATCTGTGAAAAAAAAAAAAAAACCTTGACAGAAATGCGCACTGTTAGTCACCGGCTCTCTGCTCTGCCCTTTCAGTGCTCACTGGAGCGAGCAGATGGCTCAGGCTCCCAGCGGTGCAGCTGAGAGGCTAAGCCAGCTTCCGGTACAGGCATCTGGGTGGATCCCAACTGTAAAATTAGGATCTTTCCCCAGCCTGGACTGGCAGAGTGACGGACTAACTGTACTCCTGTGATCTGTAGGAGAAATATAGTCATACTGCTCCTTTAATAATACTCAGCAGCTCTGCTGCCACTGACTCCAGTCTTTGCTGGCTTGCAAAGTAAGAGTCAGATACCTGTGCCACCCAACTGTATGCTGTGGTTCCACCCACTGGCCACTAAGTCACTACTGTGTACCTGCAGTACTGAAGAGACACACTAGTGGTGAAGCAGACTTCAAATGGAATGACAGCATGAAGCAGTAGGTGGAGCTCTAGAGTTAAAGTTATTCAAACAAGGAATAGTGAGAGCATCAGTCCTCATGAGTTAAATTTAGTCTCTTGGACAGATGGGCAACCTGATAGCCAGGGGTAGAAGGAATAATGGGACTTTTGACATGCTAGTAAAATCTGTTTCCTGGAGTACAGTACAGGACAGAAGCTTCTTTAAATCAATACAACTGGGTCATATGCAGCTACCTCGAGGTGATTGAACACTAGTAAAATAAATAAATACATTAAAAAATTGTACATTTCCCCAATAATGTTTCCCATTTCCAGATAGCCTCTGTTTTGTAGCAAACAATAGGGAGAGCATAAGCGCAGAGAGGGTGGGTCCTGTATTGTACTCCAGGAAATAGTTTTTTACTACCAAGACAAAGATCCTATTTTCCTGATCGTACAGTGTAGGACATGGGCTTCATTAAATCATTATGACTATCATGTCCAATAGCAGTCCAAATGAGGGTTGGGCAACAAAGCAAACAAAGGCAACATGCCTACATAACAAACAGGTAAAAAAAAAAAAAAAGCCTGACAGACTCAGAGCAGATTGTAGCACTTTATGCCAAAAACTGACATCAGAAGAGGCCCGAAGGTACACCTCAAAAAACTTACAAAATATAGGAACAGAATCCCTGGTGGTAGCCTTGTAAATCTGAGACAGATTCCCAATACCGAAAAGCCCACTAACTGATATGGTAGAATGTGCCTTAACAGTCAGGGGAGGAACCCTATCCTGCAGATTACAGGCTCTAACAATAATCTAATAGCTAGTAGATTATCATTATTATTATACAGAATTTATTTAGTGTCAACCATTTGGGCAGCGCTTTACAATATAAAGGGAGACAGTACAGTTACAATATAAAACAAGAGGGCCCAGCTCATAAGGGCTTACAGTCTAATAGGGTGGGGCAAGCGGTACAAAAGGTAATAACCGTGAGGTATCAGCTGAAAGAAGAATTAAAGTTCAGTTGTTAGTGGAGGTGGGATAGGCTTCTCTGAAGAGATGAGTTTTTAAGGATTTGCCTATAGATGGCCAGAGTAGGCGATAGCCAGCAGATTGAGGTAGAGAGTTTCAACAGATGGGAGAGGCTCTGGTTTTGGAGGTGAGCATGTGAAGCAAGAGAGCTAGAGAGTAGGAGGTTTTGGAGTAGTGGAGAGGACAATTTGGGTGATAGATCCAGAGAAACCCTTGCAGGAACCCTAAAGCCGCGTACACACGGGCGGACTGTCTGGCCAACTTAGTCCATCTAAACACATTTCAGCGGACAGTCCGCTCGTGTGTGGGCTTCAGCTGACTTTTTCAGCGTGCAGTCTGGCGGACTAAGTATTTTGGAATTTCCGTAATATTGTCCGTCATACTTTGGTTTCAGCGGACAATCCGCTCGTGAGTAGGCTAGTTCGACGGACTAAGTATGGCGCATGCTCAGAAAGGATTTACACGGCGAAAGGTTGCATTGCTGTGTATTGGACTTCCTATTTCTAGTCCCGTCGTACGTGCTGTACACGTCATCGCGCAAACTTTCGACAGACTGTTTGTGCATCCGTGTGTGGTCAAGTCCGTTCATTCGAAAGTAGGACGGACTGTCCGTCGGATTGTCTGACGGACTAAGTTGGCCATACAGTCCGCCCGTGTGTGCGCGGCTTTAGTAAGCACAAAGAGGGAATGCAATTTCCTAAAGGAGGCACTAGGCGAAGGGTAAACTTTCACAGCATGCAAAAACGTTTAGACAGTGGAGTGAAATTTCCCTAGGGTGGTGTTGGGAAGGCAATCTTCCTCTGATGACCATGTTTCCTACACTGAGTAGGTGTACAGGACTGCACCCCAGCCTGACAAGCTGGTATCTGTTGTGAGAACCGTCCATAACAGAGGAGGAAAGGACTTAACACCGGCACTGGGTTGGAAATCCACCATGTTAAGAAGAATCTGGAACAGTAGTTGAGTGTGTTTGTCCCATACTGTCAGAATATGGAGTTGCAATAGTCTGGAGTGAACTGGGTGTATGGCATAGAAAAGGAGGCAACAATGATGCACAATACCCTTGTGTAAACATGACCTGGGGGCTTCCTCCTATCAGGGCCAAAGCTTCAGAGTGAAGTGTCAGAAGTTTTTAAGGAGCAGGAAGGTTATGGACACGGCCATGTCTAGGATCGGGCTCAGATATGCTAATCAGTGAGATAGGTCCAGCGATGACTTCCTTAGACCTCTGTAAAGTTTTTACCATTTGGGGGAATCCAGTCAAAATACTGTAAAGGTACCCCACAACATGAATCCTGAAGCACAGAGCAGATCCAAAACTGGGACAAGCACCTTGGTGAGAACTTGAGGGGCTGTGGCCAGGTCAAAAGGAAAAGGGCAATAGATTGGTAATGCTGCTCGCCCACCACAAAACAGCAGATAGTGCTGGTGTTGTGAAAAGATGGAATTTATGGATAAGTGACCCTGATATTCAAGGTGGCCAGAATATACCCCAAAAAGAGGAAAGCAGTGACTGATCAGTTTCCCATGCAAAAACTGATCCTGAATAGAGTGGACTTCTCTACTTAGCTTTATAGTCATAAGGAGGTTTCACATGTAGATAGGGAGAAGATTCACATCCTATAAACTTTGCAAACTGTGTCTGTTAAAGAAAATAGAGCCTCCTCTTATCTACTGGGTCTTTAAACACAGGTCTGTCCTCTCTGGGGGCTGTGAGGGTTTTGATGAGACAATACATAGCAGCATCCACCACAGGAAGTGACCACTTACAAATGAAACCTTTTTGAAAAAAAAATACTATTGGGTAAAATGATTTGGAGGAGAAAATAAACTGAGGACAGTCCCCATACAGAACCAGTTCTACCAGCAATAGACTAGCAAGGTCTTGGCTGGTTTAGGAAATTTAAGGGACTTTGTACTGGAAATCTTAGTCCTCTCCCTAGCATCAATAAGGACAGCTATAATATCCTTTAGTTTGGCTGAAAAACTAGTAATAGGGTGATTTATCCTGATTCAATGTCTCAGGTGGCAAAGGATCCTCCTCTTAAAATTGCTGCCTTCTACTTCAATACTACAATTGACTCAAGGGAGAGTTCAAAAAGTCAGGTGGAGAGGCTGGAGGGGCACAGTTGTGATCTCTGCTGTCTAGTCTCTCAATAAGGCCAGTAATTCTGCCCAAGAAATCCGACATTGTAGCAGAAAATGCCTCTCTAGATCAAGAAAAAAGGAGACTGGATTGGTTGGAAGACCAGAAAAGAAAGGGTACAAGGGCTCTAAAAAAAAAAAAAAAAAATACAACCCTTTAACCAGAGTAAATTCTAAGCCTAAACTGGCAAGCTTATCTGATCCTTTAATCCTTTGCTTATGACCTGCCATGCTCTTGTAAATTTGCTCTCAGAGGGGTCATTACAAACTTTGCAACAGTAATGTAGGAAGGAGAATTCCTCAGTGTCAGGTACCTGTAGGCCACAGTAACCCAGGTATCGCAATTTTGATTGCCTGTGTGCCTGCAGCGTAGAGGGGACAGGGAGATGTTGTCATCTCAAAGTCCAAAGAGGAAGAGCAATGACTCGCAGGTGCAGCAAGTCCCTTAGAAGCTAGGTGGTATAACATAGGGTTTAGGTTGTGCATTCAAGTAATCCATAGGTGCACTAAGCACCAGTAGGGAACTGCGCACAGGCGTAAAGTACCCTAAAGGTCTGCTGAAGTGGCACAAATGGTGCCAAGTGTAAAAGGAACAGCCGGTAAGTCTCCCTCAGAAGTACCTGTTCTTGTCAGTGGTTTCGCAAAGGGGTTATAAAGACAAGGGCACCCTCAAGTCTGAATGGTTTCCGCCCTTATTATTTAGGTTACAGGAATTAATATAGGATAACCCCTTCATGGCTTTTCCAACCTCAATATACATGTCCTTGCATGGGTCTTCAGGGACAGGGCTCAACATTAGGCAGACCATAACTGTGAACCTGTAAAGCACTCTGCAGCTATTCCATGCGTTGCAGTACATGCAAAGGGAAGTACCCAAAGCAGAATCCAGTGCATGGCAGCAACATTACAGGTCGGCCCCACATCTCCCAAGTGTCGGGTCTGGGTATGGTTCTGTAATTCTCTGCTGTGGAGTCAACCAATCCAAAAGCTGTATGAAAAGCTGCAGTGCAGCCGAGATCTTGATAGGTAAATTGGCTTGGAATATTCATCCAGAGAGAGGAAAAAACTCCTTGTATGCAGAGAGAAGAGGTCCATAACCAAAGGACCCAAAGTAGTAGGAGTGATTACATGGAGGATGTCCTAGCAGCTTTTTTGCCAGTGTCCTCTTATTTGAAGCTGCATATAACCCTGTCATAATGATTTAAAGAAGGCTGCTTCTAGTACCGTAAAATCAGGAAATGGTTATTAACTGGATTAAAAAACAAAACAAAACACAAATCTCCAGTCATGTGCTTGTCCTTATACTCAAAACCAGCCCTACTGTCACGAACCATGAATCTAGCCCTGAACCAGCCCTGACACCTACCCAAATCACAACTGCAGTCTGGTTGGCTGCCACAAGCAATTGTTTCCTTTCCACTAGTTTTATAAATCAGCCCTGGCTGCATATCTACATAGAGCAGTCACTGTACTGATTATATATAGTTTTATTTTTATGATGGGATAAACCTTTTAAAGAAAATGCCACCCAAAGCAAGTGTTTAAGTTAAGCACTTTGCTTATGAGGCCTTGCGGGAAGGGCAAAAGATAAAAAACGTGGCAAAATCTCATCACTTTAACCAAGGGTTAAAGTGTAACTCCACTTTCATGGATGAAAAAAAAAAAAAAAGTATAGCGTATAGACATCCAACAAGTCTTATTGTAATTGAATGTTAATAAAAATGACCGTTCCTTTTTAATCTGCAGCTCTGTAATTTACTAAAAATGTAATGCAATACAATATGGCTACCTGGAGGTATTCTGTACACCCCTGAGAAACATAATTTCTTGCTTGTGTGATTGGTTCATTGATTTCACCAGAAGACTACACTAAGATATAAGTCAGATTTCAGGCATCCTCTGCAACAAAAATGTAATTCTTGGGCAGATACTTCCAATAGGAAATCACATCTAAAAAGGATGCAAGCCCCGCAGTTTTCCTCATTAGTGCCCTGCAGGTGTAGCAGGTGATCAATAATTATGAAATCATTCCCATTAGGCTCACTTTCCCACATTGATACAGACACACACACAGGGATTTCTTCAGGACAACAAAAAGTAGGAATCCGCAACAAAGTTTCTTAAAATCCTCGTAATGTACATAAATCACCAAGAGGGAATTATGTTTTTCTCAACAAAAATGGAGTTACTCTTTAACCACTAGGCGTCCGCTCTATAGCCGGAAGACAGCTGCAGAGCGGACGCAAATTGTCGGGAGGCCGTCCCTGGATGTCCTCCTGTTTACTTCCGCGTTGCGCACTCCAGTGAGTGTGCATCAGGGAAGTTCTGCGCTGGCCGTGTCCCCTGGACACAGCCAGTCACAGATCGCTGTAAATGGCCAATCACAGCGGCCGTTTACAGCGTGATCGGACCTGCCAATGAGAGATGATCTCAAGTGTAAACATATAAGATCATCTCTCATTGCCGGCTCTCTCCCCTCACACAGAAACAGCGTGTGAGGAGAGAGGGATCTGTGCTGAAGCTGACAAGTAATTACATTAAATCTGTGCCCACACAGTGCCCAGTGTCACAGTGCCATCTGTTATCAGTGCAATCAGTGCCATCTGTTATCACTGCCACCTATCAGTGCCATCTGTCAGTGCCACCTGTCAGTGTCACCTGCCACATCAGTGTCACTTGTCAGTGTCACCTGCCACATCAGTGTCACATGTCATCAGTGCCACATCATTGCCACACCAGTGCCATCTACCAGTGTCACGTGTCATCAGTGGCACTTACCCGTGCCACCTGCCACATCAGTGTCATTTGTGAGAATGTCGCAAAGATTATTTTCAGCCGAGGGGGCATACAATATTCTTGCGGCTGACGAGAGCAACGGGGAGCTCTCCGCTTCGGATTCCTAATTTTCTGATTGTGAGTCTGACATGGACTACGAGCCTGTCCAAACCAGTGGGACACAGACAGCCTCAGAGGAGAAAGATGAGAGTCTGCCCGCCAGAAGAAGGCGTACTGGTGAGGAGGCAGTGCCATCCACCAGCACCGCAGTGCCATCTACCAGCACCGCAATGCCATCAACCAGCACCGCAGTACCTGGGCAAAGGCCACATACCAGTGGGGTGTCAGCTCAGTCCCAAAGGGTTAGGTCCCATGCCAGCCTTCCCTATTCCCTTCAGAACCCCGTATGGCTTCCTCCCAATTCAGGAGAAGCTATCATTCCCCCTTTCACTGCCCAGCCAGGAGTCCAAGTGAATACAGAAAATTTTTCACTGATCGATTTTTTTCAACCTTATTTTTACTGAGGACATGCTTGCATCAGTTGTGGTCCAGTCCAACCTATATGCCCAACAATTTATTGCAAGCAACCCAACGTCCTATTATGCCCGTCCCTACGAGTGGAGAGCCCTAACAGTGGAGGAGTTTAAAAAATGTTTGGGCCTCACATTTTGCATGGAACTAAGCAAAAAAAATGTTTTACGTTCGTATTGGTCTACCCTCCCCATCCACCACATGCCCATCTTTTCCTCAGTAATGCCCAGGACCAGATATCTCATGATTATGAGATTCCTACACTACAATGATAATACCCAGTGCCCTCCCCGAAATGACCCACATTTTGACAAGCTTTATAAAATTCGGCCACTACTCAACTATTTTTCTGATATCTTCCCCCAGTTGTTTACCCCAGACCAACACATTTACGTGGATGAGTCCCTTGTTAAATTTTCTGGCAGGCTGGGCATAAAACAATTTATTCCCTCCAAAAGGGCCCGCTATGGGGTGAAGATGTACAAATTGTGCGACCGCACTACAGGGTATACCTATGCCTTCATGGTATACGAAGGGAAGGACACCCAGCTACATCCCCCCAATTGCCCAGAATACATTGGATCGAGTGGGAAAGTTGTGGGAAAGAACTCATAAATCCACTCCTGGAGAAAGGCTACCATCTCTATGTGGACAACTTTTATACAAGTTTACCCCTGTTCCGCAACCTTCACAGAAAGAAAACTCCAGCATGTGGCACCATAAGGACGAACCGGAAGGGCTTTCCTCAAATCAACAAGAAGCTAAGAAGAGGGGAGACGGCAAGCTTACGGAATGAGGAAATTCTGGCTGTGAAGTGGAGGGACAGAAGGGATGTGTACGTTCTTTCATCAATCCACAATAATACCTTCGTGGAGATCAACAGGAGGGATGGCCGAGTTCAAAAGCCAACATGTATCCACAAATACAATATGTTCATGGGGGATATCGACTTCAACGACCAGAGGCTTGAACCCTACCTTGCCACAAGACGAACATACCAGTGGTATAAAAAAGTTTCCATTTATTTATTTAATTTGGCCATATATAACAGTTACGTAATTTATCACAAATCCACTGAAAGACCCAAATCCTTCCTTACCTACCAAGAGGAAATCACCACTGTCCTTGCATTCCAAAACGGCCCACCAGAAACCATTCAATCTGATGTGATTAGTAGACTCTCCGGACGACGCTTTCCCGAAAAAATCCCTCCCAGACCAACAGGCCAAAAACGGCAGAAAAAATGCAAGGTGTGCACCAAAAGAAGGAGTGAGAAGAGACACCACTTTTTATTGTCCCCAATGTCCTTCCCAACCAGGCCTCTGCGTAGTTGGCTGTTTCCGCCATTACCATACTTCACTACATTATTAGTGAAGTATGGTAAGCATAACCCTCACTTCCTGCCATTTACCTTCATACCCCTTATGCCTCTACTTGCTCTGTAACTGAGCCTGGCTTGTTATTCGTCTGCCTACCGATTCTGTACATACCTCTGCCTGATCTGGAACTGACCCTGGACTGTTTGACCATCCTTTTTGCTTGCCTCTTGGACTGATCTTATACCCTGCCACTGGACTACTGGGATTCATAACACAGGGGTCTCACATATGTGAGGGGCTCCAAAATTGTTTTTCTGGATGAAGAACATTTTTTTTTTTTGTTTTCTCATTTGTAGATTAGGATCTGGAGACTTAGAGACATCAAAGAGATTTGGGTGGGGAAAGCCTCTGCCTCTATCCCCATTCTGTCCTGAACGAGGCCCTATTTTTGCCTGCTGCCTGTAGGACCTATGCCATCATGCCTTTGCCTGTCACATGAACTGACCACACCACATGGATGGACCATTGCTGACAATCTCTGCCTGCACTGACGCTGTACTGTATCCCTGCCTGTACCAACTATGGAAAGTGTTCCTGCCTGTTGCCTGGACAATTGCGTTTGCTTTTACTGACCAAGTCCCTGCCTGCTGCCTGGATGAGTGCTATCCTCCTGTGGACAACGGTGCTACTAAAACCACAGGTATTTGTTTTTTACCCTTTGCTCAGCAGAATGTTTTTTGAGATGTAATTATTGGTATGTGCATGCCATGTGTCCCTAGAACACTTGACGGTGTTCCTTGTATGTGGCCAGGCTGTATAAAAGTCTCACACATGTGGTATCGCCATACTCAGGAGTAGCAGAATGTATTTTGGGGTGTCATTTTTGCTATGTACATGCTATGTGTTGGAAATATCTTATAAATAGCCAATTTTGTGTAAATAAAAATGCGTTTTCATTTTTTTCCACATATTCCAAAAACTTCTGGAAAAAAATGAAAAATTCAAAAGACTCATTATGCCTCATAGATTATATGTTGGGGTGTTAGCTTTCCAAAATGGGGTCATTTTGTAGGCGTTTCCATTGTCCTGGTGCTCCAGGGCCTTCAAAAGTGTAATAGGTAGTCAACAAGTTAGATGTGTCATTTATGCTCCTAAAACACCTGATGGTGCTCCCTGCATATTGGGCCTCTCTATTATGCCAGGCTGTGAAAAAGCCCCACACATGTGGTACCGCCATACTTCGGAGGAGTAGCAGAATGTATTTTGGGGCATCATTTGTGGTATACACATGCCATGTAAGAGAAATAACCTATTACAATGACAATTTTGTGGGGGGGGGAAAAAATCTTAATTTTGCAAAGAATTGTGGGGAAAAAAATGACAGCATCAAACGCCTCACCACACATCTTACTAAATACCTTGGAGTATCTACTTTCAAAAAAGGGGTCATTTGTGGGGTATTTGTACATTCCTGGCTTGTTTGGGTCACAAGAATTGAGATAGGCCTCCAGTACTTCAGGTGTGATACATTTTTTATGATTTGCACCACAACTTGTAGACTCTAACTTTCACACAGACCAAATAATATCCACTAGTTTGGGTTGTTTTTACCAAAGATATGTAGCAGTATAAATTGTGGCCAAAATTTATGAAGAAAAATTAATAATTTGCAAAATTTTATCACAGAAACACACAAAATTTTCGGTCTTTTTACATTTATAGCGCAAAAAATAAAAAACCCAGAGGGGGTCAAATACCACCAAAAGAAAGCTCCATTTGTATGAAAAAAGGACAAAAATTTCATTTGGGTACAGTATTGCATGCCTGAGTAATTGTCATTCAAAGTGGGAGAGCACTGAAAGCTGAAAATTGGTCTGGTCACGAGGGGGGTTTAAGTGCCCAGTTGTCAAGTGGTTAAAAGTAGCCAGTTAATGGGACAATTTATGGATCCTCAACCAAAAAAAATCTAAAAATCTAAAAAAAGTCAGAAGGCGTTTTGGGTCTTTAATAATAAACCTATGCATTTACACAAACACACAAGACCACCGACATTCTTCGCAGTGAACAGATTAGGTCTAATAGCTGCTAATAAATAATCTCAACTGCCAAAAACAAAAACAAATTACTACAAATTAAATCACACATTAAAGGTGCACTAATAATCTCACTATAATAAACAAAATCCTGTGTCAGATTAAAATTTCCACTAGAAGAGGTCTAATGATCTTCTGGAATTCATTACTAACAAATTTATGTGGGAATACACAAAAAACATCGGAGCAATGCCAGAGCAGGCTGCATATTTTATACACTGACACCCCATCACTATACTGTTAAAGTACAGCTGTCATATAGGGATTCATACCATTGCTGAATTATTTCAAAAATGTAATAAGTATCTGGCTTCAATACTACTAATTTATCAGCTAAAAACAAGAATGTAGCAGACAAAAAGTTACAGTACAAAAGAATCAACATGACAGCCAAGCAACTAGCATTCTCAAATAGAAAGTGCAGTATTGTACAGTATCTCACAAAAGTGAGTACACCCCTCACATTTTTAAAAATATTTTATTATATCTTTTCATGCGACAACACTGAAGAAACGACATTTTGCTACAATGTAAAGTAGTGAGTGTACAGCTTGTATAACAGTGTAAATTTGCTGTCCCCTCAAAATAACTCAACACACAGCCATTAATGTCTAAACCGCTGGTAACAAAAGTGAGTACACCCCTAAGTGAAAATGTCCAAACTGGGCGCAATTAACCATTTTCCCTCCCTGGTGTCATGCGACTCAGTAGTGTTACAAGGTTTTAGGTGTGAATGGGGTGCAGGTCTGGTAAATTTGGTGTTATCGCTCTCACTCAGGTCACTGGAAGTTCAACATGGTACCTCATGGCAAAGAACTCTCCGAGGATCTGAAAAAAAAGAAGTGTTCCTCTACATAAAGATGGCCCAGGCTATAAGATTGCCAATACCCTGTAACTGAGCTGCAGCATTTTTTCAAAGACCATACAGTGGTTTAACAGGACAGGTTCCACTCAGAACAGGCCCCACCATGGTTGGCCAAAGAAGTTGAGTGCACGTGCTCAGCGTCATATCCAGAGATCGTCTTTGGGAACTAGACATATAAATGCTGCCAGCCTTGCTGCATAGGTTGAGGGGGTGGTGGGGGGTCAGCATGTCAGTGCCCAGACTATACGCCACACACCTCATCAAATTGGTCTACAAGGGCTGTCGTCCCAAAAGGAAGCCTCTTCTAAAGATGATGCATAAGAAAGCCCACAAACGGTTTGCTGAAGACAAGTAGACTAAGGACATGGATTGCTGGAACCATGTCCTGTGGTCTGAGACCAAACTTATGTGGTACAGATGGTGTCAAGTGTGTGTGGCAGCAACGAGATGAGATGTACAAAGACAAGTGTCTTGCCTATAGTCAAGCATGGTGGTGGGAGTGTTATGGCCGGGGGCTGCATGAGTGCTGTCAGCACTGGGGAGCTACAGTTCATTGAGGGAACCATGAATGCCAACATGTACTGTGACATACTGCAGCAGAGCATGACCCCCTCCCCCCTTGCGAGACTGGGCGGCAAGGCAGGATTCCAACATGATATAACAACCCCAAACACATCTCCAAGACTATCACCGCTTTGTTAAAGAAGCTGAGGGTAGAGGTGATAGACTGGCCAAGCAGGTCTCCAGACCTAAACCCTATTGAGCATCGGTGGGGTATCTTCAAATGGAAGGTGATGGAGCGCAAGGTCTCTAACATCCACCAGCTCTGTGATGTGGTCATGGAGGAGTGGAAGAGGACTCCAGTGGCAATCTGTGACGCTCTAGTGAACTCCATGCCCAAGTTAAGGCAGTGCTGGAAAATAATAGTGGCTACACAAAATATTGACACTTTTTACCCAATTTGGATATTTTCATTTCGGGGTGTACTCACTTTTGTTTTCAGGGGTTTAGACATTAATGGCTGTGTTGATATATTTTGAGGGGGCAGAAAATTTATACTGTTATACAAGATATACACTCACTATTTTACATTGTAACAAAGTGTCATTTATTCAGTGTTGTCACATGAAAAGTTAGAATAAAATATTTACAAAAATGTGAGGGGTGTACTCATTTTTGTGAGATACTGTTTATTTCCCATTTACTATGGAATCCATACTCTACTCTATTTAAGTGTTTGTACTACCTGAACTTTTTTTAATATAATTTTCGATAAAGTACTGAAGAGTTAAAACTCTTTTAGGCCTATTTTTTGTATACTCATGTCATGCTGGGGACATTTCATTTCTCTTCACTTCCTGTCCTGGAGATCCAACAGGAAAAGATAGGAAATATCTCTAAAGCGGAATTCCCAAAACAATAAAGCTACCAGAACATTACAGAAACATTTGACTTAGCATGACTTAACTCTCACCTCTTGCCCCTGGTGACAGCTCAAAAATGTTGGCTCTCCTATCATTTTGTCTTGGTGCCAGTGATCATCAGGATACGCAGAGGGGTGAATCTCCTTAAGGGAAACCAAGACAGCAATATAAACCTGTCAGAGTGTCTAACTCTTCCCACTCTATCCAAAACAAAAACAACAAAAAAAATACTCTGTATTGTAAAATGAACTAACAAAAACCAGAACAAGGATTCTCCTGCTACACAATAATCTGGTCAATGCTAACGTTAGCATTGAGTAGGCATAGTGCAATGCACACATTTTGTAGTAAAGCAGAGCAAGTTATTATCCAGTGGTTGGAACATTCTAGGGCCCACTCTGGTCTGTTGCAGTACCATTAATGCCTGCACATTATGGCAAACCATTGCTTTAATGTGCTGCCTAATAAATCACAATGGACCTAAAAACAATCCTACAGCATACTATTTACAATGAATAGTACTGCAGTGCATTAGTGCACGTAACAAAGTACAATTCCATGCATGGCTAATGATCACTCAGAGGCCTTTTCCTTGTAGATTTGAGATATGAGCTTTGTTGAACTGCCAGTGTATTAACAGCAAGTAATTTAATCTAAAGTAAATTAGACAAATTCCTCACAGCAGTAGATATTATGGGAACAAAATTTCTTTGGGTACCAATTCCAGATTCCTTAATTCATAAAAAATGTGAGTGGTTAAGGGAAACAGTTCCACATTTGCTCCAATTTTCATAAGCCACTATGGGTCTTTGAGAAACTTAACCACTTCAGCCCCAGAAGGATTTACCCTCTTAATGACCAGGCTATTTTTTGCGATACGGCACTGCGTCTTTTTAACTGACAATTGCGTGATCGTGCAACGCTGTACCCAAACAAAATTGATGTCCATTTTTTTTCCCACAAATAGAGTTTTCTTTTGGTCGTATTTAATCACGTCTGCGGTTTTTATTTTCTAAGCTATAAACAACAAAAACATTTTGAAAAAAATATATATATTTTTTACTTTCTGCTATAATACATATCCAAAAAAAAAATATCTAAAAAAACAAAATGTATTCATTCGTTTAGGCCAATATGTATTTGTATGTGTATGCTACATATTTTTGGTCAAAAAGAAAAATAATAATTTTTAATACAGCTTACCTGTAAAATCCTTTTCTTGGAGTACATCATGGGACACAGAACACCATAGTAATGACTATCTGGGTTATACGCTACCTTTAGCCGATTGGACACTGGCAACCAATAGTTAGAAAGTTCCTCCCATATAACCCCTCCCATAAGGGAAGTATCTCAGTTTTTGTAGCAAGCAATGAAGATCGCAGAAAAGAGGGGGGAGGGACCTCTGTGTCCTGTGATGTATTCCAAGAAAAGGATTTTACAGGTAAGCTGTATTAAAATTCCATTATTCTCCATCGTACATCACGGGACACAGAGCACCATAGTAATGACTATATGGATGTGCAATGTGCCTGAGGGGAGGGGACACAGTATTCCTAAGCCCATATCTGGACAAAGGACTTATAATGCTGCTTGCAGCACGCTGTGGCCAAATACAGCCTCCCTTGGAGATCTAACATCCACCTGGTAGAACCCAGTGAATGTATGAACTGAAGACCAAGCGGCCGCTTTGCAAACCTAAGCCATAGACACCTGATGGTGTGCTGCCCAAGATGCACTAACCCCTCTGGTGGAATGTGCCTTTAGATCACAAGGTGGAACCTTGCGTTTTAACTCATAAGCCTGGATAATAACCTGGTGAATTGATCTAGAAATAGTTGAACTTGTTGCTACCTGTCCCTTCTTAGGACCCTCTGGCAGGACAAAAAAAGTAGTCAGTTTTCCGGAACGGGACTGACATCCTTAAATGGATTCAGATTGCCCGCACAACGTCAAGCGAGTATAGCGACCTTTCCTCCGAAAGACCTAGGATTTGGAAAAGAGAAGGGCAAAATAATATCCTGATTCAAATGAAAATTGGAGACCACTTTAGGCAAAAAATCCGGATGGGGGTGCATGACCACCCTGTCCTGATGTAAAACCAAAAATGGTTCTTTGCAAGAAAGGGCAACCAACTCTGACACCCTTCTTGCCGAAGTCATAGCAATCAGAAAGACCAATTTCCTTGTCAACAGGATAAAAGGAATATGCCTAATAGGTTCAAAAGGCTGCTTCTGCAGAACTGATGGAACCAGATTCAGGTCCCAGGGACATAAGAGCAGCTTAACCGGTGGCCTCAAGTGTGTCACCCCTTTAACAAAGGCTTGCATTAAAGAAAGAGATGCAATCGGTCTCTGGAAGAAAAAACAATAAGGACGAGATCTGCCCTTTAATTGTTCCTAAGGCTAGCTTCAGATCCACCCCTGCTTGTAGAAAGGCAAGAACCCTTGCAATCGTATATTTGCTAAGGCGCCATTTTCTGTATTCGCACCAGGAAATGTATGACCTCCAGACTCTATAGTAAATACCCCTCTAGAGAGCAGTTTTCTCAGGCATTTATCAGGGTAGGCAAGACTGAACCCGATATACCATAGTCTTTCAAGATTCTGGTTACAATAGCCAAGCCATAAAATTTAGCGATCGAAATGTAGGATGGAATATGGGTCCTTGAGACAGCAGGTCCGGACTGACAATTTCAGAATCTCTGTGTACCAAGGCTTCCTGGGCTGAGCCGGGGCCACCAGGATTAACGGCTTTCGCTCCTCCTGTATTCTGCACAGCAGGCTCAGCAGTATTTGAACTGGAGGAAAGGCATACATCAGAGAATACCAATTCCAAGGAACTACTAATGCGTCCATTCCGACAGCAGATGGATCCTTGGTCCTGGATACAAACTTGTCCAGCTTGGTACTGAACCTGGATGGCAATAGATCTACATCTGGGTACTTCAACATTGACAGATCTGAAAAAACACTTTGGGATGAAGGGACCACTTCCCCGGCAACAATTGTTGGCGACTCAGAAAGTCTGCCTGCCAATTGTCCCCCCAGAATAAACACTGTCGAAAGGAACAGAACATGTTTCTCTGCCCAAGCTAAAATATGGTTTACCTCCCTTTGGGCCACCTGGCTCCTGGTGCCTCCTTGGTGGTTGATATACGCTACCAGCGTGGAGTTGTCGGAATGGACCGGGACAGGAATACCCTGCTAGAAAAGCAGAGCTCAACTCTAAGAGCCCGAATCTCCAAGAGATTGATGGGCAAGAGCTTTCCTGCTCGGGACCATCTCCCCTGGACTGATGCTTCCTCCAGGACTGCTTCCCAGCCAAGAAGACTGGCATCCATAGTCATTACCCCCAGGTTATAGGCGGAAAGGATTTTCCCTTTCTCAAGTTGCTGGTTCTCAACCACCAAGAGAGATCCTGACTCACTCATGGGGACAGGGACATAGGACAACCCAAGGCCTGAGCGGCTTTATTCTAGGCCTTCAGAATGTTGTTCTGGAACAACCTAGAATGAAACTGTGCGTAAGGGACTGCTTCGAAAGGACACCCTCTTTCCCAGTAATCTCATGCATAGCTGAATAGAAGGCTTACTCTTTCTTTTTAGTGCTCATGCACACGGACGTTTTAAAAAACTGGCTGCAAAGCTAGCTCCGACGCCTGGAAAAATCGTTGTTAAAAACTTGATTTTTACAGCGTTTTGCATTGGCGTTTTTGCGCGTTTTTTAGCGTTAGCGTTAAGTGGCTGTTTTTAAGAAACACATCTCTTGGCTATAGGACTCAGAAAACAAAGAAAATATGTTGCGCGTTTGTGCGCGTTTTTGCGCGTTTTCCCGCGATTCGCGTTTTTACAGCTCTAGCTCCACGCCACGGAACGCACTGGTCCTGGGTTTTTTTTACAGCTTAAAAACGCCTATGCCATTTGCAGCTCAAAAACGCCTAGGTGGGCATGAAGCCATAGACTAACATGGACAGGCCTTTTT